>NC_142009.1:267301338-267923838 GCF_049901735.1 Notechis scutatus | reverse complement strand
TCAACCACACAGCTGAAGCAGTATTGGGGTTTTGTGGGGTGGGAGTATATGTTGTTCTTAAAGTAACCTTTGTTCCCTGCCCAGTAAATGGAATTCAGCACTGCCCTGCATTCTATACCTTTGTGATAATGCTTTGAATGCTGCCTTCGGTTCTGCCAAGGAGAGAAAGATATATCAAGTTGGGCTTGGCTTTGGAGGCCAGATGAGGCTTTTGATCATGTTACTCCTGATGCAGAAATTACTGCCTGTGCCAGGTCTTCAAAGGTAATGGTTACAGATTCATGCCTCAGTACTGATCCTATGTATCTGATACATTCATAGTTAGATGAGCATGGGGCATTGATGGGCCAGCTGGCTTGAAAAATCACATAGTGATGCTGTCTTCCCCATCCATACACAGTTTTAGGAATGTTTTACCCTTTTTAGCATTGACAGAAGAACTTCGCAAGTGTACAATATATTTAAGCTCAGTTTCAGGAAAAACTGAGGGATGAATTCAAATATTGATTAATTATTTAATTGAAGTGAACCACTGTTTTATCAGAAAAAAACTAAAGCATCTGTTATCTGACTGGAGTGAGTGAGATATGAGATGCCTGTTAAGTTTCAGCTGTGGATTTTTTTGAGCTTTTTAGTAATGTTATTCCCCAGGGAGATAAGACTTTATTTCAGAAAACTGCAATTACATGATGTCATTGTAATTGGATATTTCAAGGAAAGAGGTGAGAGATAGTGACAACCACAGATAATATAAAATGCTTGTTACCCAACATGCAGCTTTGTCTTTAATAAATAAATGTTATACATTTACCACCAGCATATTTCAGGGTAAGACGTTTCAACATTTGTTCATTACTGGTGTTTGGTTTTTCTTCCCCGCTTTATTTTCATGTTTCATTATATCTGTGACATTGTGATCTTGCACACAAGAACTCTCTTTTAATGACTCCGTAGTGCGTAGAAAATGGCGCTTTGTAGTTGTTGTTTTTACTGACAAGTTATATTTGGACTGATACAATCATAGAGTATAAAATCTGAAGTAAACACATTTTCCTAGAACAATTTAGACAATGGACTATATATATATGTTTTCTTTTTGGACTGTTAAGAGAGAGGTTGCAATAGAAAAGAAAAAGATACAATGAGCTGCATAAATATTCTTAGAGACTAAGTTCATATTTTAAAAAATAGAAATAATTTCATTTGTGAGGATTATCCATAAAAATTAAGGATTATTAAATTATTTCCACTCATTAAACATGCAGGCTTGTTTCAGTCACATTCAGGGACAATAAAAGTGTGTTCCAACCGGGCACCTGCAACAAATAAACACTTCAATTGAAAGAGCGTCAGGGTGATTTCACTGCCGGGGACATCAAGACTTGCAAGTCCTGATTTAACAAGTAATGTGCATGGAAGTTTGCAACCATGCACACCTCTAACAGGAGGATTTCCTTGGAGGATTTGCTTCTTCAGAGTCTATATCCAATACCAATATAAAGAGAATTAAGGTCAAAATATATAAATTAAGTTTATTGATGATCCATTAATTGGATTTTACAGCATTTTAATGTGTTTATGGATTCAGAATATGTCGTGGTTATGGAGGATTTATGATACTGCTAAAAGAGCAATTTAGGATTTAATCGCTTGGTTATCTGCCCATGAGATTTGTCAAGAGAAATGATGAGGAAATTGCCCTGTATCGATTTGCTTTTTTTTTTTTTAAACAAACACCAGGGCTTTAAGCACTAATTGTAGCCCTTCCTGATCTTGTGCTCCCCTATGGCAGATTCAGAAGATCTGTCCCAGAAGACTTCATCGCGCCCTTGGAGCTCCAGCAGAAACAGTTTGGCTTAGTGGATGGTATGCACGTATTAAGTCTAGATCCTATTTCTTGGCATAAGGCATGACTGGGTAAAGGCACATTGCTACATCTCTTCCACATTAACCCCGGGGCAGCTTAGGTGCCCTGGGCAGGTAGCCACATTCACGCAACTTGTTTTGCTGTGCCACTCCCCCCTCCTGTCCTGGAACCTCAGGAAATCATGCTATTGTCCCCGTGACAGGCCCATACTCCACATTAGGGACAGGTTATGCAACTGTCCATATAGCTTTACCCAGCTATTCCCAATCTTAGCAACTTAATAAGTGTGGGTTTCCATTTCCACGTTGGCTGTGGGAATTCTGAGAATTGAAATCCACATCTCTTAAAAGTTTCTGAGATAAACACTGAAAATGCAACCTCCAATTGGCATGTAGAACGCATTACTCAGTGCCTCACAATTTTTGTCTTTTCCCCCCTCTTTTCTCTTTGAAACTGGGAATTCAACCAGCCAACTGTTTAACCTATCAATCTCAAGTGGCAACAAAGAGGGATTTTGGGTACTATCTAGTAGTTGCCCAGATACGTACAGCCATGTCTAAGGAGAATTTGAGAGTTTGAGTTCAATACCCTACGAACATAACATGAAGTAAGGAAGCAAGGAGACAGGATTTGCCTGGGGAAAAGAATTTCCTGTCAGGAAGGCTACAGAAATGCAAGAACAAAGTCCTTCCAATTACACTTTCCAATGTGTGCATTAATGGACTTGTTACTTGCAAAGTTTTGCACTCTCCAGGTCAACCAATCCATTACAAAAAGTAATAGCCATGGAAGTTAATGTCTCCCTTGCAACCAAAAGAGGACTGAAATAGGATCTATACTTGGGTGACTAGTGCCTCCTTGTAGGCCCTCTGGGGATGTATAACCACCATAAATACTCTTTTCCATTCCTACCACCTGCAGTATTTCACAAGGTTGTGTTTTCACAGATTATGGCCTTCAACCACGCCACCCCAAGTTCCAGATACGGAAACAACGTAAAGAGTCAGAAACACTGCACAGATCACATAAAAGCAAAAGGGACGAACCCAATTTTGAAGAGTATTATTACGATGACCTCCTTTGAAAAGTGACAAGAGAACATGCTGTTTTGCATAGCCTTGCCTGGTAAAACAGCCAAATGCATACAGCAATAATCCCCATTCTGTTACTTAACACTATTCTAGAAACTTTCCTTGCAGCTCTGTATTTTCTGTGTGTCCCTATCATAAACACAACGTTTTAAGATGAGATTGCCATTGGTAGATTCTCAGCTTTCCTTTCATGCTTTTAATTCCTACTGTGCTAAATAATATTTGGAAACTTTGCTATTGGCTGGAGCTAAGACTTCAATGCCAACACTGAGGCTATGTAGTGAAAAATAAGTATCCAATACAGCTTTCAGTGCCATGACTATTTTTACCTCTCATCAATGACTTCTCCAGTGATTCTGAATTTGGGTTCCACCTTACATTAGAATTCTAATTTATATAAACTAATATGAACAGATTTTATAGTTTACAATTTCAACTATTATTAAATAGACCTAGCTCTCAAAAGCTTTTCTGTCTTTGTAGTGCCATTCATTTATATAATATTTAGTAAAAGCACAGATCCAAACCCCTCTAAAGCCATTTTAGAGCATGCCTGTTTAGTAGGTAATTACATATTTGGCTGAAATAACAGCTGGCATTAGAGACAGGCATTGTTGAAAAGCTGATTCCTATGTTTCAATATCTCAAAATCCTTTATTTTTATCTTATCTTTTATTGCTTTGTAAATAAGGGGGCAATGATACCTAATATTTCCTCCTCTTTTCCTCACAATCTTGTGAGATAGGTTGAGCTGAGAGTGACTGGTCTGGTTTTCATGCCAAAGCAGGACTAGAACTTTCAGTCTCCTGGTTTCTGGTGCCTTAAACACTAGACCAAACCAGCTTCTTTTTAAGAGAATGTGAGGATACAACTATTAAAGCAGATTTCTAGTGAGTATGAAATGGCAGAACATAATGGTAACCTCCAACACACAAAAAACCAGGGCCTTCTAACATTGTACTGTACATAACAATAAAAAATACAGAGACAGCTTGGCTCACAGGGGCTAATATGTAAGTCACTTCTAGCAGAGATGCAGGATATGAATCTTGAAAAAATAAATGCAGAAAAAAAAACACACAAAAAGTTGCTTCATATGCCTCTGAATGGCCATTCCATACAAGCCAAGCAGGATTCTTAATATAATACGATTCTGCAATGTTTACAATGTACAAGTCTGAAAACTGCAGGCAGGTAAGACTTCTCTTAATTTTATGTATGCTACATCTCAAACTTGGGTGGGCGAGTACATTACAATACTACCTTTCGGAACATCTACCTTGGCTCCTGCAATTCGATCCTAAGAGCTTCAAACAGTTGTTAAAAGACCTCATAACACAAAAGCAACACAGTTCCTTTGAAACATCAATGTTTAATCATTGTCATCAGAGCAGATCCAGCAGAAGCACAGAGCCCTCTGCCTGGAAAGCTCGGGCTCGTAGGCAGGGGAAGAAGGCAAAGGCACACCTTTCTGCAGCTCTTGGTTCCTTGTTACCCATGCTAGTCCCCTCGCTTTTGCCTCTCCACAAGACCTCACTACTGTTTCCTGATTCAGCATTGTGCTTAATGGCTGTAGATCTCCCAGCCCCCTAATATGGATGAATCAGATGCATGGCTCTCAGCTCACTGCAGTATCCAGATTACTCCCATCCCTTGGAGTTTAGGATCTGCAGACCGATGAAGGAAAGGGGACAGCACAACCAGAGTTGCAACAGAGGGACTTAATTCTATATCAGAAGTACAGTGGTTCTTTCTCGTTTTCACCTTCAGCCTCCCACAACCTGGCACCCACAAGATACACTGGGGCTATAATTCCAGAATTCTCAAATTCTCCTCCCTTTCAAAGTCCAAGTGCCAAAGTGTCTCCTATACAGTAGTCCTGGGTTACTTTTACAGACATGGGAGGTCAAATACAAAGTGGATTTCTGTTTACTGGGACTTGTCAGAAATCTTTTGCTTAGCTTCCCATCCAAGATTTCAATTTATTATTTCCGTATCTTTTATCTAAGCATATCAACTTAGCAACATATCAACTTATCTAAGCAAATCCAATTTTCTTGGGGGAAGTCCAGCACTTTTGTCCTATTAAACAGCAAATGTTAAATCTGGAATATGTGGCAGAACTAGAGCGGTCTCCAGCACACAGCAGGAACCCTCAAAAGGGTGGAGGAGTTTCTTTGCCCAGGCACCAAACCAGCCCCCTCCTATGCCAAACACGTGGGATATTCAACCCTGCCTATTCCGGGGCCAGTGCTTTGCTTGATGTGTGGGGGGCAGCAACTGCTTTCACTGGTGGCATTTTTTTTTAATAAAGAAAAAAGAGAATGCATTTCTTTAAAAATAGTAATCCCCATGTCTTGCCACCCGTCCCACCCATTCTCAACTCCCCAAACCCCCTGCCCAAGGAAAGGAGGTGTACTGAAAGAGGAGGGGCTCTGCATATGGAAGGAAACCGCTCCCATGCCTCTTCCTCCTTCAGACTTGAAGCAGCTTGTCCATGCACAATGGGGAAATGGCCCTTGTCTATACAGGAAGAGAGGGCTGGACCTGCCCCTACTCTAGATAGATATCCTCTGTGGGGCACGTATATTCCACACATTCCTTGTAGAACTGATGGAAAGCCTTCCTGCAAAAGAACGAGAGAGAGAAAGGTGTGTTGAAGAGAAGGTGCCACAGTGCATAGGCACAGCACAATTCAAGAACCAATGTGCTTCATACACCCATTCTTTTTAAAGTTTTTCATTACTTAGGGCTGTATTTTCAAGCACTTTAAGAAAAAGAATCAGATCTCCCCAAAATAGCCTTTTGTAACCAGGCTAAGAATGATACAAATACAGCACATCCCAGAACTGTAAAGATCTGGCAGAATAACCTGCTTACTGCACATATTATGTGCCAACTATACAGGAAAGGACAGTAAGTTATGCAAGAACTTGTGCCAAATAACCAGAAGTATCATAAATCTGGAGTAACTCCTGTTTTTCAACAAACAGCATTTCAGAAATGGACTTTTCACAGACCTAGTGGCTCTGACCTCATGCACATAATGTTCATGCAAATCGAACATTTAGGCACAGATACAGTATGTATAAATTGGCCTCAGAAAAATGCATCAACCTTAATGAATTATTCTCTCTCCACACTGTGGTGAGCCTGAGCATCCTTTAGAAAATGCTGCATATTGGAAAACAGGAGTAGCTCCATGAGCCATTAAAACATCTTAATGGCGAAGAATTCAAGCACTAGATTGCTTTTTAAAGAACATCTTGACTCAATACTCCAGATTTTTCAGGAAACAGATTACATTTCTGCTAACTCACTAACTTCAATGAAGATGGTTTGCAGTCAAACCTTGCATCTCCCCAAAACAAGTCTTCATGCCATACTAATGGGATTCTAAGCAAACTGAAGACAGAATTAGAATTCTCAATAAACTATGTTTGCCCTCTACTGGGCACTGAAAGATGGCTAATCCCTGACCCCAGCAAGCATGCTGGGATCATTGCTGCAACCAGAGCTGCATACTACATCCATTATCTGGGGCTAGTGCTCCTTTCCCTTAGATCAAATAAAATCCCTAGAAAAATGAGAATCCAGGACATAGCAGTCAACAACTCACCCTACAGACTCTGCAAGTGGCTTGGTGGATTCCTCCGAGACAAAGACATGGCACGCAAATCTATGGTCAGCTGGGTGCTTGGTAATGAACCCAAAATATCTGATGGAGAAAATAAAATATGTTAGCTGCCCTGAGAGCAACATTTGTTGAAAAAACAAGATATAGGTTACATTAATAATAAGATAATAATAATAAGATATGGGATACAAACTCAAGGTAAACCACTTCAAACTCAGAAAATATGCAGAAATGTTGCAGAAAATATGACTTCAGCAACAGAGTGGTCAACGCCTGGAATGCTCTACCCAACTCTGCTGTTACAGCCTCAAACCAACGCAGCTTCAACCTCAAACTGTCTACCGTGGACCTCACCCCATTCTTAAGAGGTTCTTAAATGGGGCATGCATAAGCGCACCAGCAGGCCTACCATCCCTGTGTTACTGTCCCCATTTATCTGTATTTACTTCCTTTGTTCATATTTATGGTCATACCTACACATCTTGTACATGTTTGACAAACAAAATAAAAAAGTAATAAAAAAATATGAGATTGGATGGATGGATGGATGGATGGATGGATAGATAGATATGGAGATAGAAACCAGTAATAAATACATAAACCCATACTAATATCAATTGTTTGGAATGTTTTTTATATATTTCTTAATTCAGTTTGTATTTAGAAAATGAGAACTTATGTACTGAAGATGGTGTTTGATTTCGTTGTACGAGGTGCAATGACAATAAACTAAATTAAACTAAACTGGATTTCTAATGTGTATACCCAATAGATTACCTTAAAGCACTAGGTTGGACCCAATTTAGATCCACTTACCAAAGTAGGGTTTGAAGCAGTTAACATTTTAACAAATTAAAACTATTAAAATCCAGCCTAGGACAGCAAAGAAAGTAAAGGAACTAGCAAGATTTCTTGAAATTATGCAATAAAGCTAAACTGCTTTTAAATTGTAGAGGTTCCATAAAGGACGAAACCGCAATAATTCTTATGAGAGAAAAAGTGCCACACTAAAGAGTAAAAAAGGCTCTTGGACCTCGCATTGAAATCAATATGAAAAGATGGGAAATATTTTTACCCGTATCTCTTCCGAAGCCTACGAGGTTTGGTGGGCCAAATATCCCAATAAATATATTTAGGACTGCAGCCTACAACTTGATTTAGAGTTGCCCACAACTGCACGTAATCACTGCAGTATACCTATGCTGTGAAAGGGTTGAGGGTAGGTAAGCGTAAGGTTGCAATTGGCTGCAGATGGGGCCGACACATACACTTCCTAAATCCCAACCGCACTATGCTTCAAGTCAGTGGATCTGACTTGCTGTTCTGTGCTTTGCTCTTTGAGCACTCCCTAGTCAGAATGTTAACATTCACAGATGTATAAATGCAACACCTATGCAACTGTCTCCAAAAGACATGGCCATACGTTCACTGACGTGCAATGGGGTTTACTCATGATTCAATAATCCTCGCTCTTTTTTTCCCTAACAAATCTAAATTCGTATTTACCCATTAGTTTTTTTGTTTATTCTATTGCTTAGGAACCTTTAAGACTGAGCTCTTCTCAAAGTTATTTTTAATATGAAACTAAAATGTATTATCAATTTATCAACAGTTTGAAAATGAGATAGTTAAAATAAATTATAATCATTTAATAGGAGCACATACTATGGAAACCTTTCATTTAAAAGCCAAAGAGAACAAATATTTTGAAAATCTTTCTGCATATTGTAAAATTCCAATTAAGAATTTTAAAAAATATTTTAAACTGCAGAGACAAATATAGGTAATTCACGTTATCTATGGTAGTTAGATTTTGCAAAATTGCTGTGAATTCTAAAGTAGCAATTGCTGAAACCTTAATTAGGAATGTAGACGTCAAACAGTTCAAATGTTTTGCTGCTCTGTGTGTCCATGAATAAATGTGAAAGTGGCAACAATATTAATTTTGCAGTTCCAAATACATTTTTGCGAATAAGTGAATTCAGGTATACTGAGTTCGCAAATAATGGGAATTGCCTGTAGATCCAGCTAAATTCTCTCCTGGACAGGAATTATTTATATGAGGAGCTGCCTATCTCCAAAGCTTGTTAACCTGACCTACCTGAAAGCCAGGTGAGACATTCCAACTATTATCTTTCAACATGAGCAAGTTCTTCCAAATACTCTGTATTCTTGGCATTTATTATTTGAACTCAATACTAGCAGCTGAAACAACAAGGCCAGCAACCAATTTAGCTGGTTAAAAAATGCTATATTGTGATATGCTTATATTTAAACAGCATGGGACACTGAGGACAACATGTTCAGAAACTGTCTAGCTCTATTGTGATGGGTGCAAAGCACATCTGCATTTCTCTCAGTTGGGCAACTTGAAATGTGATTGTTTTTTTCAACAATAGACAAACCTCAGTGGGGGGAAACAAAGTCTAAATAATCTACCAACTGCTTTCTTAATTTATCCAATATTCAAAATGTAAGAATACCACTACTTGACAGCCTCACTTCTGAGGCAAAATTAGGCTTATGCATTAGGACAGCACAATGTACACTAGCAAACATTTCTCCTGATTCAACAATTAGAGTAGCATGACTTCCGGTTCAGGCTTCTTTGGCAACAAACTGAAATCCGCGATCGTGCACGGTTTTGATCCCTACTTGCAGCTGGAGCGCCCAAGCTGCCTGGATTCGGGGCTGAAGCCACCCCGTAGAGGTGGTGAAGAAGGGGGAGCTGTCAGCTGGGTTGAGGAGAGCCGCATCTCTCCTCCTCGGCTGGCCATTACTCCCTTTCCCAAAGGTGGTTGCAGCGGTGATCAGAAATGGCCACCTCAAAGAAGAACCCGACCGGACAAGATTGTGCAGGAGGAAGTTTAAAGGAGAAAGCTTGACTGACCGGGTTGAGTGAAGAACATCTATTTAAAGTACCTGGAACCTGAACTTTAAAGACTAATACTATTCCTAAAAAAGATCTTAAGTGGCGAAAAAGAAAGGGAAAGGAAACGGAATTGGCTTTTCTTCCTCTCATATTGACAATTTTAATTGACTTGGAACATTAAGAAGAGATTCGAATAAGAAATTGATACTAATCCACTTTGACATTAATAGGCTATTTCTAGCTGAAAATAAAGTGTCAAAGGGATAAAGATTCTTGGATAATTTAAAACATTTCTTAAGAAAAAAAAAAGAAAGCAGAGGAGGGAAAAAGGAAACGAGGGTGGAATCTGGAAAATGGAGGAAACCACCTGGAATTTAAAAAAATTGATAGTGGAATTTTAACAAGGCTTGCAAAAGATACATTGTAGCTGAAACTTTGTTACAAGACAATAAAGCCCCTGGAAAGAGAAAGTGAGAAAAGAAGCAAGAAACAATTTTGGATTATTGGATAATTCCTGGAATTTTGGATGGTGGATCCTAATGAAACAAAATAAAATCAAATGGGGGTTGTTTAATTTTTTTTTTTAAATGGCATCACTCTTTGAAGAGTTAAAAATGAGACTTAAATAACAAAAAGAAGAAGCACAAGAGGGAAGAGGATGTTTTGGCTTCGTATTTCAATTTTTAGAAATGGAGATTTTGAACTATGAGAAACAACAAGAAACGCTGGCAGAACAAGAAGGGCAGGATAAAGAAGAAGCCATCTTTAATGACCAAGCAACTTTAAGCGGGGTAAAAAAGGGAAAGGGGGAAAAGGGAGTTAAAAACTTAAGCATTTTAAGCAACAACCAAAAAAAAGAGTAATTTAAAAAGCAATCATACTATCAGGAAGAAGCAGAAGGGAGGATCACAGAAGGGAGAATCAGATAGAATAAAAAGGGGAAGGAGAAGAAGAGAGGGAAGAGGGAAAGGAAAAGTAGCTACAAAAGACAGAAACAAGATATAAAGATACAGGAAAAGCCTACAAGAATTAAAGGTATAAACCTATTTAAAAGACACAGAGACAATGGTTAAAATTTAACTTAAGGAGAGGATTCTGCAAGGGTGCATGGGATAGCATTGTTATATTAGAAATAGAAAAGGGTTAGAAAATATGTTTAGATGATTAAAGTGTAATGTGTAATGGAATCTTTGTTTGTAAAGAGAATAAGGCTCTCAATGATTTAAAAAGAAAGTTTAAAAAACTGTAAAGAAACATGGAAGATTTTTATCAGTTGACAAGATGAATTTGAATAAGAATAATAATTTTATTGACTACTGTTAATAACTATTGTTTTGTTTTTTATTTAAAGACAGTAATAAGTAAAATATGAAATATAGATGATTAAAGTGAAAGACAACTGATATTACTAGGTAATGTTTGTTAAAAGAAATAGAAATGTAAAAGATTGTTATTAATATTAATGACAAAGCTGTACTTGAATAGAATAATTATTCCATTTACTATTGTTATACATATATACACAGATATATATACATATATACTTTTTTCTTTTAAGAATTTAGTGTGTATTTTTAAGGGAATGTACCAAGCAGAATTCGATTGAAAATAGGTATGTGTTATAAAATAGAGGTTAAAAAATGAATGTTATAACTATAAAGGTGTAACTTAAATTTTTAAACAAGATTTGAAAAAAGATACAAAGGTGTTACACTCCAGTCTAGTAATTACAGGGGAAAATTTGTTTTATGAGAAAAGATAATATGAAATTGTAAACAGGACAGATGAAAGTATAAAAACATTGATTAGAAAGATTTTAAAAATTAGAAAAAGATATGTAATTGAATTAAGAAAGGAATGAGATAATTTAAAATAAGGCTATAGGAAGTAAAGAAAGGGAAAAGCTATTGAAAAATTGCAAAAATAGTTATAAGATATGGATTAGAATGTATAAGGTAAATATGTATTGAGTTTATGTCTGTATGGAGAAGTGATAACCCGGGGTCACGCTGTTCTAAAAAAAAAAAGATATTTTATTTGTATTTGTATGTTTTGTGAAAATTTAAATAGAACTTTTATAAAAAAAAAAAAATGAGTAGCATGTCAACACAGCCATGAGGAGGAGTCCTGGGTCTGCTTTTCCAAGACAAATGAAAAATCACTAAAATTGGTACAACACCTCTAATTCCACAGTCATCAACAAATCCAAATTTCCATCTCCTCTAGATTATGCCTCAGTTTCTTCAGTTTCATCCCAGTCTGCCCATTAGCCAATTGAAGATTGTCTGGGACTAGCAGATGAAAAAATTAGCAGAGCACCATGCTGTTTGCATCATACATGATATTCTTCCGATTAAAATCGAATTCGATTTTCATCGCGCCCCCACCCTTCCCCTCCTTCCTCTCCCTCGGAGGCCCCTGAGTCAGGAGCAGGGAAGCAGCTGCCCAGCTCCGGGAGCTGATCCACACCACCAGCTGGAAAGGAAGGGTGTTGGTGTGTGTGTGCGATTTCTTGGTGCGCGGCGCTGTGTCTCTTTGGCTGGCCCGAAAGAGCGCGCGTGGGGCGGGCGGTGGAGATGTGGGAGCGAATGCGAGAAGGAAGCGAACCTCGTTGCAAAGTGGGTTTGAACGCTCGTTGTACTCCAGAGGCTTGGAATTAGTCCGGGTTTGGGGAGGGGAGAACGGAGAAAGGCGAGGCTGGGCTGCTCCAGGAGGAGAAGGCGGAAGGCGCCCTGGGGTCTGAGCCGCTCGCAGCGGAAACCACCCTTAGCCCGACGCGGGAGAATGAGCAAGGTTAGCGCCCGCCAGCCCATCCTTCCCGCCTCCGTGGCTCAGTTTCCCCTACCGGCGGGTCCTCCTTTCGTGCGGAGGGCTGCGGGGAAGGCGCTCGCCGAGAGGATCTCTCCCTCTCTCCCTGCAAGGTCAACGTCTGCGCTGCAGAGGAGAGGCAGGAGGTTCCTCCTGCTTGCTGAGAGGTGAGGAAGCGCGGCTCGCCCGGCGAGATTTGGGAACGAGGGCAGGAGGAGGCACGCACATACCCGCGGCTCACTTTCCCAGCTCTGCCCAGCCCTCGTGGCTCTGGCGCGGCCCGGCGGGCAGCAAGCGCCTCCCGCCGGACCCTCCGCTCATCCTGCCAGGGCCGCGCCAGAGCCGCGAGGGCTGGGCAGAGCTGGGAAAGTGAGCTGCGGGTGTGTGCGTGCCTCCTCCTGCCCCTCGTTCCCAAATCTCGCCGGGCGAGCCGCGGCTTCCTCACCTCTCAGCAAGCAGGAGGAACCTCCTGCCCTCTCCTCTGCAGTGCAGACGTTGACCTTGCAGGGAGAGAGAGGGAGAGATCCTCTCGGGCGAGCGCTTCCCCGCAGCCCTCCGCACGAAAGGAGGACCCACCGGTAGGGGAAACCGACGTGCATCAGAGCAACCCCATGGTCCTCCATGAATCGAGAAGGGGCTTTAAAGAAAAACCTCTGGAGGTCCAATCTTGCAGCAAAGAGGGCCAATCTGGAACTGAAGAGGAAGACAACTGTAGCCAAAAGACAGGCCAGACTCAAAGTTATGCTATCAGCTCAACTAGCTAGAAAGAAGCATAGAGAAGCAATGCTGATCAAAGGAAAGGGAACAAAGAAAAAGTCCAATTAGAGATGAAGCATTGTGGCTGTTTTTCTGTCTGTTAAGCAGGGTTTGTTTGTTGTTTTTGTTTGTTTGTTTTATTTTTAAATGTGAAATCCTTTGCCGGAGAGCATTCTCATGGTGCTTTTTATTATTATTTTTGTCAAATAATAAAACTATCATGCAGACTCACCTTGAAAAATCACTTTTGATTACTTTACTCTGCTAAAGCTTAAAGGGGCGTTGGCAATTTAATTCCCACCGGGCGCTGCGCGACATGGCGGTGCTTAGGTAACCCTGCATCCCTGGCTACTTTTCAGATTTTTTTTTCAGAGGGGAATATCATGCCTGTTGCATGCTAATGACCCTGCAGTTGAACTGTCTTCTTCCAGCAGTTTCTTACTGATGTTAAATGTGATTAAGGAGATGGTTCCTTTTGGTAACACACAGGCTGAAGTTTGGGACATAAGCCCTCAAGTGCAACTTTCTAAAATAGGCAAAATTGAAATCACTCTAGTATTTTGGATTTTAAATACAGTTCAGCCATTTAGAAAAATGCAATGATCAAATATCTTGAAAATTAACCATCTATTTAGAAAAAATCTACCCAATAGTATATGTTGAATGGGAAGTGTCAAAATCTGTAAGAGCTATAAAAAGATCATGTGGGATTGCAATCCAAACCCTGTCCCTTTTGTGTACTGATAGGACATGCATATGCAAAAGGGTAGAGTTTCTAATAGGACAGAACTCCCAACATCTTGCATATTTTGGCACACACACTCACATTCCTACATATGACTATGAATTCATTGCATGCAGATCATCCATCTACCGAATGCCTTCAAGGTTGTTTCTATCAAACATGAAGCCACATTGGAATGGATTTAAATAATCAACACACAGCCAAAATAAATCATATATCCTTGCATTTTGAAGCCCTCAAACAGCTGATTCTTCTCACTATCAGTGGGGTAGAATGAGGCTGAAGCCCAGCAAGATGGTATGCTAATGTTGAAAGAGTGTTGCCCTATAGCACCATGCATTTTTATTGCAATTATTTAGGAGATGTATGTGCTGTTTTTATTGTTTTGTGAGTCACCCAGAGTTTTGGTTACAATATGAGCAGCTATTGGGTCTTTTAAAGAAACAAGCAAACAAATAGTACCTGAATTTAAGAAGTCAAATTCTGTTTTGAATTTTGCTTATAATAGAGAAGACATATTTAACATATACTAGAGTTTTGGCTTTGCTTTTTCATGAATAGTTTAATCACTGCCTGATTATAGGTAACAGGCACCATGCCTTCCTTCAGAAAAGTATAAACCAATGGTAAAGAAATATTTTTGTAGGAAAAGCTGTTGACCCATGCAAAGGTTCAGTTGGAGTCCAGATCTGATTGTGAGAGAAATCAGAGCTAATAGAGATGGCGTTACAGAACTACATAGCAATTTCTCTATGTTCACTCCACTGGCTTTTCTCTATGTGCACATATTTACCCATTCAGCAAAGGAATCTATTATCAATAAAAATTCAGAGAACAAGACTGGACTCACAGCTGGATAATGAACACCACAGAACAAGCATAGGTAACTTGTTCAAGGAGGACCAGCAATTTCAGTGTATGGAACACAATATCTATTCCACCTACAGTATTTCAAATTAGATTTCACGTAGCTTAAGTTGATTATTCGGTAATAATTTCTTACGTAACCAATTAACACTTCAGAAAAGCCTCAAATCTCTAAGATTATCTCAAATTTGGAGCTGCAGGTGCATAAGTAATGTGGAGTTTCTAAAGCAAAAACCAGTAGAATCCTTAGCTCTAATGCCAAGCATGACAAGGTCTCATGCCAAGGAAGCTAGACTACATTTTGGGACTGACTTACTTGTTGTTCTTTGGGTGGTATCCACAAAATGAAATATTCTTCAACTGGAAAAAGTGGCTACATTTATTTCCCTGCAGAAGGTAAAAAAAGAAAAAGAATCCAAGTTATCAAATATGTAATAGGCATTTCTTAAACAAAAGAACAAGTTAAATGCTGAGTTAAAAATTAAGGATGTTGCATAGAAAAAAATTAAAGGTCGCTGTATGACTATTTGCAATTGTTTGCTTTGCACGAAAGCTTACTAACCGTGAAAGAGAAAGCTGCATCCCAAACTTTCCTACTCTTACTAAAAGCTTCTATATGACAAGGGAATATGAAATGGCAATTTGAGGCTTAGGTAACAGGAAAGCAGCAGTAGTAACAGAACAATGGGATAATTCCAGGTACTGTTTATATAGGAGCCTAGCCCGCATTCTATGGTAATTCATCTGGAAGAGTTTGTAAGCCATTAATGTGTGCAAGATTATCTATAAAGCTAGACCAGAAATCAAGTGACTGTGATTTCTAGTCCTCCCTAGGAATGGAAGCTGGTGGGATGACTTTGAATCAAGCTACTTCACATGGTAATTGCTATAAGAAAAATAGCAGTAGGGAACAATATGTGGCACTAATAAATGAGAATATTTGTAGCTCAGGGTTGATATGAGAGGTCCTTGGTGCTCTCTGAGCTTGCTTGTTTTCCTGAAAACATTTCATTACATAAACTAGGTAACATCATCAATGCTGGTACTGATACATTCCCTGTCCTGAGTTGTACGAAACAAATGGCTGGATATTAATCTAGCTAATTAACCTTCAACCATCATTCATGGATTCTCACTGCAATCACAGTTGGGAAAAAAAATCTGTGTTATCTGCACCCAGTAGGATCAATTTGCCTGCTGAATAAATTAAGGGGTACATTTTTCCTTGTGGTAATAAATTGGCTTATTTACCCCAGTGGATACAGTTATACCTTATGAAAATCGAGAAAGTAGACAGCATACAAGTCCATTTACCGAATGAATAAATAAATACGGTTTTCTTCACAGTTTTAAACACAACTAATATGGATAATAATCAAAATCATATCTGTCTGCATAATATTAAACTGAACTAAATTTAGTATGCTTGTGTGCAAAGCAATGTAAAATAACTGGGAATATTTGGGTTTATAAGAAAAGAAATACATTTAAAAGTTGGGCAAAACTTTGAAAACAGATGTATCACCCTCTCTTCCCCCACCCTTCCTTCCTTCCTTCCTTCCTTCCTTCCTTCCTTCCTTCCTTCCTTCCTTCCTTCCTTCCTTCTCCTTTCTTCCTTCCTTCTTTCCTTCCTTACGGTTCCATGGACTATGAATGGCCTTGGCAGACAGTTTTGTTTCAGCATGGCCATATTTCTTCCTGAAAACTCCTTGTAAATTATTTATGCAGAAAACCTAATCAAAACAGCATTACTATGTAGATCTTCAGAAGACTGCTTAAAATACCGTGTTTCTCACATAATAAGGCCGGGCCTTATTTTTTTTTGAGCCCCGAAAAAACGGGTAGGCCGTCCTTTCGGGGGTGACTTAATTTCCCCCCTTGCATCCTCGCCAACAGCCGCTCCTAACGGGTGATCATGGCGAAGCGCAGAGAGCTCCCTACTCCCTCCTTTGCTGTAGACACCTTTGGCACTCGCCGCTGTTGCTTGCCCTTCTGCCCATTCCACCACCACATTTGGAGCTGCCGCTTCCGTGTTTGGAGTGCCGCTGCCATTTGGAGCTCCAAACGCGGAAGTGGCAGCTCCAAACATGAAGGCGGGCGATCTTTTTATTTTGGTCCGCGCGAAGGTCAGAGCGAGCAAGAGAGGGAGACTGCGATGCCTCCATCCGAGATGGCAACCTCACTAGTGGATCACAACGTGGCTGGAAGCCCGAATTGGTGGGATACGATGGCAATCTTTTTGGAGCAAGAGGAAAGGGAGAGAAGAGTTGCAAGGCATAATTTGCAGGAGGAAGTGGGTGTACCCCACGGCAGGGAGCCCAAGGAAGAAGGGCCGGTAGGCAACGGAGAGCGTCCCATAGCTCCGGAAGCAGCCTAGAGACAGCGCCCGGGAAGAGGCGCAGATGCTGCCTTGTAGTCCCCAAACCAACTGCGTGCGCCGCCTTTAGTTATGTGCGCTCCGCTCTCTGGGCATCTCCGTGTGATCGTGACCCTGTCCTTTCCACCTGGAGCCCTTGCTGCTTTCTGGCTCTTTAGCGACCGGCTTCGCGTTTGGAACACGTTCGCGTTTGGAGTTGGTTTGGGGACTACAAGGCAGCATCTGCACCTCTTCCCGGGCGCGTCTCTAGGCTGCTTCCGGAGCTACGGGACGCTCTCTGTTGCCTACCAGCCCTTCTTCCTTGGGCTCCCTGCCGTGGGGTACACCCACTTCCTCCTGCAAATTACGCCTCGCAACTCTTCTCTCCCTTTCCTCTCGCTCCAAAAAGATTGCCATCGTATCCCGCCGATTTGGGCTTCCAGCCACGTTGTGATCCACTAGTGAGGTTGCCATCTCGGATGGAGGCATCGCAGTCTCCCTCTCTTGCTTGCTCTGAACTTCGCGCGGACCAAAATAAAAAGATCGCCCGCCGTCATGTTTGGAGCTGCCACTTCCGCGTTTGGAGCTCCAAATGGCGGCGGCACACCAAACACGGAAGCGGCAGCTCCAAACGTGGCAGCGGAATGGGCAGAAGGGAAAGCAACAGCGGCGGGTGCCAAAGGTGTCTGCAGCAAAGGTGTTTGGTGGGAGTAGGGAGCTCTCCGTGCTTCGCCATGATCGCCCGTTAGGAGCGGCTGGTGGCGAGGAATTCCTGCCCGCTGGGCGCTCCTAACGGCAAGTCTCCCGCCCTTCCCCCTTATTTTGCATATTTTAAGATAGGCCTAAATTTGGGGGGAGGGGCTTAATTTGATTTTATGCCCAAAAAACATGCTGGGCCTTCCTATTGGTGGAGGCCGTATTGTTGGAGAAACACGGTAGTAGCAGAAAAGATTTAGCAAAGCTGCAAAGATTATTGGAACTTAGCATGCAGGCCTTCCATTCCACTGTTATATATACAGGCAGAGAGCATACCATCCAATGTATGCACTCAAGGTCAGGAACACTGTTCCCTCTCCACTACACTAGCCAGTCATCCCCTGTAGGAAATGAGATAATGAGGCCCTGCAGAATGGAACCTCCAGGGAGACATGTGGACAGTGGAGGAAGCAGAGCTTCACATGCAGTCAAACTCACTTTGTTGGGATCCTTGGTGTCATCTTTCTTCACAGCAATCTTAACTCCTCTCATGCTGATCTCCAGGACACAGCTGGAGGGTGGGTTAAAGTGCACAGTGAGGCGACGTGTAGTGGCAATCTGTACCCAACAGAAAAAAAATCAATTGCCACAGACTATTAATGTTTCTTAAAAGTTCCCGCTCTTGCTTTAGACAGCAATTTGTCTCCAAGGTAGATAAGAGTAGTCTCTCCACACATCTGCCCTGCCCTTCTCTTGTTTTGTATGATGCACATTCCCTCTGAAAAAACAGGGCCCAAACTAAACATGTTTCTGGATCCAACAATATTTCTGGAGCTCAGGTCGTACAGTCTTGGCCTATCTTCTGAATCCACAGGTTTCTTTTTTAAGTTAGTCTGGCAATACTGACTCTTCCCTTACCACCTCACATTTAGATCATCACGGGAACATGTCCATCATTTATAAATACTATCAGATGTTCTATTTTACATCTGATCTTCGATATTAGGATATTATAATATCCTGTTATATTTGCTTTTAAAATGTTTTAACTCAACACTGTCACATTCTCTTAAGCATAAAAATGCAAGATTAAACACGCAAAATACCACTGCTTATCACAGGCAGTTTTTGTGTTGTAGAGTAGAAAAACATCAAATTAAATTAAGGGTATTTTACCTTAAAAATTAATCCAGGCCATTTCTTCACATCTTTTGCGAAGCTGCAGTTGAACTTAGAGCTATATTATTTTCTTGTAATAATCATGGTTATCAAGTAATACTAACCCTTCATGAGTTTCATTCCTTGCCACTTTGATTAGACCATATTCAAGATGGCCTTGCTTGTTTTTAAAACTCTTAACAGTCTAAATCTGGAAATTAATGGGAAAATCTGTTACTATAAGCACCTTTCTTTTATCTTCTGGTACTATGATTGCCTATTAAATCCTTCAAAAGGATTTTCTTGGTGGAGAAACCAAAGTAGAACCTATTATCTGAAGATATATGTTCTGCTCAGAACCTTGCCCATTTTAAATGGAATTTAAAATCTCCTCTGTTTAGATAAAGTGTGTAGGGTTAACAAATCCATTTGGTATCACTGGTTGTTATATTCTCTTCTTCCTGCCACTTCTTTTAATTATATTTTGGAGTGGAGGGTGCTGTTCATCGTTCTGATATTGTTGTATTGTAAAGCAATTTTTTTTCTAAATAAAAATGTAATTTGTCTTTACCTAAATAAAGGATCAGGAGGTTGAGGGGAAGATGGAGAGAGAGAGTTGAGAAAATGTACCTTCTGCATCGCTGCACACAATACATCGTTGCCTTTGTGATAAGGAACCTGGACTGAGCCGAGGAATTTCACCCGGAATTGATCCACCCAATCACTGTTTTTGCATGAATCTGAAAAATAAAGACAGTAAAATGAATCGTACTGAAATAAGATACAATCCCACCTGTTGACCTGTTCTTGGTCATCAGAATGCTGGCTACAATCTATCTGGTCTATACTACAAACACAGAAAAACTATATTTTTATCACTGGAAAAAACATGGTTGCTCCCTCCAGGCACCAGTCCTGAATGGAACTCAAGACTCAAAGCTATCCTGGTGAAAAAGCATTTAAAAGAACATATTGGGAATGGGAAAGGGATGATTTTCTGTCTATGGTCATTAAAAAGATTTGATATGTTTCTGTGATGGGTCAGGGCTACTTCACAAAGCTAGGGGCAGCTATAAACCAAGTGACTGGCAACAAATTTGGATTAGAGGAAATGGGTTCAAAAGGAAGTAACATTAAGGCATGATTTACAGAAAGAAGGAAGGAGAAAAGTCCAGTATCTTCAGTACAGTAAATTATTAAAATTAAATTAAAAGCACCCCTTACTCCAGTCCATTGCAGTGGGGATGGGACGTAGTTTGCAGTATATTTGAATGCCTTTGTATAACTGGAAATGAAAACCATGCCCTTTTTCTTCCATTCTAATTGCGAATATTAGTTTAATTAACAGTTTCTTCAGAAAAGATCTTGTACAGGGCATTATCCAAGGGGAACAGGCTGCATGAACAGTCTTCAAATCAAAGAATGTTAATGGGTACACCAGTCCAGATAGAAGCAGAGTAGCAATCCTAAACAGAATCAATACCTGTCATATGATCTGGCTCCTTGGTGACCTCAATAGCATAGTAAGCAGGGAAGATCCCCCGATCACCAGTCCTCATATTATAAGCTTCATACCAATAATCTTCTGCCTGAACTTCCACCAATAAAGGGTCATCTACTTCTAGCTCCAATTCATCTTCATGACGAGGCACAAACCTAAGGCAAAAACCATTCATATTTTGTGAGCCAAAGCTCTAAAAATAAAATACTAGCCTCATATTTAATAGATTCTATGGGAATCCGATATACACCATAAAAATCTGTCTGAGCTTTTATTCTATAACAAAGGGCTCATAAATAGAAGACTGTAAATTTTCAAACCTTGATTTCACAAGCCCTTGCTCACGTGAGAAGAATATTGCTATAAGAAATCTACATTGAGCATTTCAAGGAGATTTTCATGATCAGAATGCTTAGCAATTGGTTTTTCTCTCTTTTTTTTAGAAGGGCTGCTTATCTGCATAAATTATTTCTCTGATCTCATATTGTTACTAGCATAATGTGCATGTGTGACATTATCTCTTAGATTGGCCACATACGTTTTCTCCAAGACTTAGATTATATGACTTCACTTTGTTTTTATGCATATAATGATTTATCATAAAGCAGTTTGGTCTAGTGCTTAAGACATCAGGTTAGAATACAGGACAACATGAGTTCAAATCCTGCCTTAAGCCATGAAAGGCAGCTGGGTGACTTTGAGCCAGTGACTCTCTCTCAGCCCAACTCACCTTTCAGAGTTGTTGCAGGAAAAACAGGAGGAGGAAGGCATGCTGGATGTTTGTCACCTTGAATTATTTGTCAAAATAATATAGACAAGATAGATAGATAGATAGATAGATAGATAGATAGATAGATAGATAGATAGATAGATAGATATAGACAGACAGACAAATGAAAAGATAGCAAAGCAAAGCAAAACAGAAATGCCAACTGCACAGAACAAAAAATGAATTTCCATCCCACATTAGTGATTCCAAATAAAGAATCTTACATGTACTAATAACCAAAATATAGTAAGAGACCGATGGAGCAATCTTTTTGTTTGCTTGTTTACACCTACTTAAAACTACTGCTGGGGTAGTCTGTAACTATACATAATTAAAGATACTCAGTCAGCAAGTAATCTGTATATATATAAACACAACTTCCTCCTCCCATTGTCCTGATAATAACAACCCTCTGAAATGGGTTGGGCTGAGATTCATGATCTCCCACTTTCTAGTCTGGTGCCTTAACCAACAGACCAAATTCTTGGCATTAATACTTGCATTTTATTATTAATCTATCCTCAAACTCAACTTATGGTATGGCGCTTAAATGGAATGAAATTTTAAATGTTCAAGATCTTTAAATAAGGACCAAGATCCCAAATTGATTGTGCTTTACAAGGTAACCATTGTAAGATTTGAGGATTCTATTCCAAATCACAGAGAACATTTTACTGACTTACTTTTATTTACCATGGATCATGTTGGGGGCATATCATAGGAACTGAAGTTAAACAAATTATACGCAGGGGTCTTCAAACTTGACAGCTTTAAAACTTGTGGACTTCAACTCCCAGAATTCCTCCTCCAGTCATGTTAACTCAGGAATTCTGGGAGTTGAAGTCCACAAGTCTTAAATTTGCCAAGTTTGAAGACCCTTGAATTATAGGAATCAGAATGAATCTGCTATAGCAAATTCTTATAGCAACATCAAACAGAGTATTTTGGCAACATCATGTGCATGATAAATCCACATTTTTTTTTTGTATATTTCAGTATCCCAGTGAAATTTTAAAATCTTACTTCTCTTTCCAACAACATATTTATAAAATTATTATTACTGAATCAAACAGGAAAGTGTAAAATAGACTCACATACACCAATATATTACATTTCCAACATAGTGAAGTTGACAACTAAACCTTGCTAAACATCCTCCTGGATGTCCAAGAAACAGACATATAAAATAATGTTTTGTTCATTAATCCCATCCTCAGATTATATAATTCATATTTTGTTGTTAGTTACGAAGTTGTGTTCGTCCCATCACGACCACATGGACAATGTTCCTCCAGGCCTTCCTGTCCTCTATCATTTAACATTCTTTAAAACTTTAACATGTTGATTTATTAATTCAGAATATTCCAACTCATTACTCCAAATTGCTTACAGATTACCAACAACTATCTTAAATTCAATTATTTATAAAATGAATTGTAGCTTTAGAATTAACCAAAGCTTTATCCAATTATGACAATGATTTGTGGCATTTTGATGCTGCTAAAATATCCAGTCCAAACTGTTTATTCAAAATATGTTTTCATTAACAAATTAATTCAGGCTTTTCCTGCAACAAAGTACTGTAATTATTTTGAAAGATCGATTGACTATAAGCTGATTTAAAATATTAATGCCATTTTTTGCCCATGAAATAAACAAAAATTATTTGCAATTTCCATGCTATGATTATCCACTGCCAGTTTCTCAGGGAAACAAGGATCAAATTTAAGCTTCCTTCTAAATATTATCATCCAAATATGTCTTATAGCCTTTAGTGGTGGGAAAAACAAATGACTTTAAGGGGTCTTTGGTGCTCTCTGAGCTTGGTGGTTTTCTTAAAAGATGTTTCATTACTCAGACTAGGTAATATCATCAATGCTAGTAAGGAGTGGGGTTTGATCTCAGTTTATGTTCTACTGGTTTGTCCTGTCAGTGTTGGTGGGAGTGATCTTGGTGGTTCTTTGGTTGGGCTGTTTATTGTCAGCTTGTTTTGTTGATTATCTGTTTTGCACAGTATGTAGATATTGTGTATGTTTATGGGTCTATTGGTGGTTAATTTGTCACCACCCTAGACCAAGCCAAGTCCAAAATGCTAGAAAATGTCTAGAAGCCTTGCATTCTGACAAATTATCCATCATTTATGCAGTGGTTCTTTATTAATGGGAAAGTTCAACCAATATTATTCTGTGTGATCCATGTTTAATCTCCTATTCAAAAGCTGAAATATTTTCTATGCATCTATTATATGATTCATATCTTTGTATGTGTGTTTCTTTTGATCATTTGATATTGTGTATTTTTAAAATTCCTTTTCTGTGTTTTAAAGTAACTGATGTGTGTGTGTGTGTGTGTGTGTGTTAAGGACAGGAAAAAAAAAACCCTACCTTTTCATTCAGTTTGTGAGTAAAATACCTGTGGATCACTTGATAAGAAAGGCATCACTGGT
This sequence comes from Notechis scutatus, assembly GCF_049901735.1. NCBI lineage: Eukaryota > Metazoa > Chordata > Lepidosauria > Squamata > Elapidae > Notechis > Notechis scutatus. The sequence continues at coordinate 267,900,269 of NC_142009.1, read as the reverse complement.
TAGACGCGCAGGGAGATTCTATAATCTGCCCCAAACTTACCTGAAAACAGCTCGGTGAGTCTGCTCCTGTTCTTCCCCATTGATCATGCAAGAGAAAAGCCCAAAGGATTCAGCACCTGAAAAGAGGGAAAATGCTACAGCCACCTAATCATTCTCCTCCTCAAACCATAATGTTAACTATTATTCAGAACCTGTCTTGCTAATCAGAAATCCCCTCTTATTATTTTAAATGCGCAAAATATTAAAAGTAGAGAATACTAACTCCCAATAGGAATCCACTAAAGAGAGAAAGGAAAAAAGCAGACTAAAATGCCTTCATATATATTTTGATCACTGGAGAACATTCTACATGAAGAGAATAAATTAACTAGCTTCTAATCAAAAATATCACACACCAAGACATTAAAAATGGATATATCTGGAATAGGAGTACCTTTCTTTCCCTGAAATTCACGAGGGTGGGTGGATGTGTCAAAAAATGGCAGTCTTGACTACGTGATTGAAACCGTGTCCCTCTGTACGTGTGTGTGATGCCAACACATACATAAAAGGGGCAGGGCTCTGATCATAGGATCGTGACCAATATCTTGACTTTCCTGATCCCTGCAGAAAACCTACTGTATTTGATTTGTAATATTCCAAATTTCTGCAAACCTGTTTGGTCAGAAGAAGTGGGCACACCTAAAAAAAAACCTAATAGTGTATATACAATAATCATTTTCAATTCTTCTCAACTTTCTAATTTGTTATCAGATTTATTCATTGTTTGGATATTGAAAGCCTAAAAAAACTATCATTACAGAAAAAGAATACAATTCTTGTAAGCTCTCACCATGAAATTGGTGCATAAACCTCAACCCATCCGCTTAATTCTATCTTTGGCTTTTTTAGCAACAAGATCTAAAATGTTGAGAACAATCATTTTAAATTGCCCAAAGCTGTCCAGATGTTTTAAGGACATTGTAATGCAAGAAATTGCCAGCAAACAATAAAATCCATTCCAGTGCCAAGAAAGAATGGCTAGCATTCTGTTCTGGGCTGTGCAACCAATACTTGCTGGTCAAAGAACTTGAAACACCCTTGCTATTTTCTTGCCTCCTACATTTGATTTTGTAAAACCGGATTGGAAGTTAAGGCTGCTGTTTCTCGAGGAATTTACTTTTGTACACCTAACACCCTTGCCGTAACTTCCATTATAACAGGATTGATACCCTTGGCAAGTGAAAGATTCCTCTGTCTTGGATGAGGCTCTCAATCCCTCCTAACCCTCTCCCTTGTTTCTAAGGCCTGTGGGATATGACTTTTGCCCAGCACTCACTGGAGGAACGTGAGCGGCCACTCATGAAGACGTTGAGGAACTTCTTGGAGAAATGGATGTCTGCCTCGGGGGTGGAATCCTCAGAGAGACAAACAGAATCGCGTTTCAGGGCATCTTCTTCATACTCCTCCCCGATGGCTGATTCATATGGTGAGGAGACACAGTTGTCATAGACGGTGGCTGAATCACTCTCGTCACTGTAACCTGAGTAACACTGTTTCAGACTAACAAGTTCGAGCTGCACATCCTCGTCCACCACAAGTGTATATTTGACTGAGTCGTAGGAGAGGGCGCTGGTATCAGAGCTCACTGATGCCCTTTGGAAACTATGGCGAGGCTGATAGCCACCATTACTGCTGCTGTACACTGTCCGTGGTGTGTTCATTTTGTCAGGTGAAGATAAGTAATCCAGCACCTCATCCTCCTCACTGATTGAGGAATTGGGTTTTCCTGTCATTTGTGGGTAGCCAGAAGTGTCTATGTCAGAGCTGATGGACATCCGGTTGTCACTGGACTGTGACATGAATGGCTTCTCAGACTCCAGAGGGTCCAAATTCTTTTGTATTGGTGTTAGGTAAATCTCTTCAGTAGCTTCCAGTCTCACATCAGTCTGGTAGCGAATACGATCCCGATAAGCTTCAGGTCCTCTTGTTACTACCACCACAGTTGGATTCTGGGACGGGAGGCGGTTGACAGCCTGCTGCTTGTCAGGTGCTCGAGAAGAGGCCATGCAGGCTGATGCAATCTGTGTTGAAGCTGTACGCCGGCATGGGCTCTCTGTGGATGTACCCCGATCTTTGGTGGAGGCTGTGCTATTTTGGTGAGTGACCTCATCGCTCAGGCAAATATGGTCATGGGGCGGTGTCTGCTCACCTGTAGGAAGGTTAAAAAGCAAGGAGAAGGAAGGAACATATACAATAACCAACAAGACAGAGATAACAATGTTTTGATACACTTCCCATAGTTCATTCAAAGCATGGTAAAACCACTGGAACTTTATCTACATATTTCACAAAGTACATCCAGAGGATTAAGAGATAAATCTTACTTATGTTGCCAGCTGAATCTTAAAATACCCACCTATCAAAGTCAAGTCAGGTTTGACTTTGACCTACCTGATTAATCAGTCAGTAACAAATACATTTGAATACCCTAAGTACCCTAAGTGTTTCTACTCCCAATCCAAAATGGTTATAAAATCTTTGTCTTAGAAAGGCCAGTGTTTGGAACAATGCCTTACAACTGGAGCCAAGCACATTGTTTCTGGGAACTGAAAGGTGCTTATGCCAACTTACACACTGCATGTGTGTTCATACCTATAGAACTCTCTCTCTCTGACTCAGAAGTTGACATCCAGGAAGTTTCTACCATTTTTATCCTTCCACTTAATGAAGTCAAAGGATATGACTTATAATTTTCCCTTACAACAAAACTATGAAATGCCTTAGTTTGAGAGACTTGATGTCCTTGATGACAACTTCAAGTTTGACAAGACATCTGAATCTAAGTCCAATACATTGTCATATTCATTTCAACACATCACATCCCCCAAGGTGCTGTTCTGTGAGTTTGACTCATGCTAAAAAAAAAAGGAGGAGGAGGAAAAAGAAAAATGCTGGCCTATAGGAATGGAGGCACAAAAAGCCAGCTCTCAAATGGCTTGAGTCCAAGTAGTCAATTAATAAAACTACAGCATTTCTTGCAAGATGCCAGCCGAAGTGAAAAGACATTAGAAGATTATAAGAAGGAGGTCCAAGCATTGGGGACTGTTCCAGTAGGTAGAGGGGGTGGGGAGAAAATCTGCCTGTGCTGAAAGATGAACTCACCCGTTTTCAGGGGGGACGATGACCGAGACACTCGTTCCTGCCAACTGTGCTTTTTCCCCAGAGAGTTGTTATTCAGAGTGTCCTGAAGAAAAGAACAAAGAGGGCTTGTATCTGCAAGGGAAAGTGGCTCATGGCACAAAGAGGCCCATCGCTTCTCCTCCTACACTGGCCTCTCTCTCTCTCTCACACACACACACACCCATACACACCCTGCAAGCTATTGTCAGTTTGCTTGTGGGAAAGAGGGGTATTCAGAGGGATCCCGCCACTCCCTCCATCTGTTGCTCTGCATCTGCAGCCTCCTCATAGCGGGCATAGAAACAGGAGAAGGGAAAGGCTGAGGCGATGCAGCAGGCTACAAGAAATCAACGAAGCTTAAGCCTTCCCTTTCTGGGGCCTCTTCAGTCAGGTGGTTCTGATGAAGGGGAACCGAATTACGCAGATGTTTAACTCCCACCCTGTTGTCTCTCATTTAATTCAGGCTGCGGCCAGATGGAGTGCGCTAAATGCTATCAGTCGAAGGACAGAGTGCAGCTAGTATTTTGGAGGGCTTTTTTTAAAAAAAAGGAAGAAAAGAACTGGACTGTTACAATTTAATATCACTCTCACTCTCACGTCACTCCAACAATGAGGCTCTTCTTAGTTTCCATATTTCCTTATTGAATCAGCCATAGGGCTGGAAGGGCCACAAGGAGTTTAGTCCAATCTCTAGTCCAACTCTGTAATGCTCAAGCAGTCCAATTAAACTGTCCACGAGAAACCTCCAGAGATGGAGAATCCAAAACCTTTCACTGTTGTACAGATTTTATCATCAGATCAAAAGGCCTTCATTGGGCATTCTGGCATGCCACAACATCCCACCCAGTATTCCTATCTCATTTGCCACCAATCTTTGCTAGGAAGAGTAAGAAGTGCACAGATACCTTCTTAGGAGAGTGAAGAACCACACGAACTGGAAATTATGGTAAACAAAACATTTAACAAAGCAGCGAACCTGCATAGAGTTGTGAAATATGTATGCCTTTTAAAGATAAATAGCATTTGCATTCTAGAATATTTAGTTCTACTTTCGCACTTCGGTGCATAGCTGCCCAGTGTTACCTTGTAGGGGAGATGGGTGAAACATGTTAAATAAATAAATAAATAATATACATTACATACATACATACATATATACATGAATGGATGGATGCTGAAGCTTATTGTACTCTTCCTTTCAATCTCATCCACTTTTGATACGCTTCACTTTTCTAGCTGTCTTGAATTTTGCATGTAGTAATAGCAATAGCACTTAGACTTATATACCACTTCACAGTGCTTTTACATCCCTCTCTAAGTGGTTTACAGAGTCAGCATATTGCCCCCAACTCTGTCCTCATTTTACCAGCCTCGGAAGGATGGAAGGCTGAGTCAACCTTGAGCTGGTGAGAATCAAACTGCATATCTCAGTGACTTACTTATAGATGCTGTTTTATCCTGTCCATTCTTGCCTCAACCCTGGTCCTTCCAGACTCTCTACTTCTACCATTGAAAAATTGTTACATCATCAGTCCACACCTTTATCACTTCAGGTAAGGTAGGAGACCTCGATATGCTTTCCTTAAAAAATTGAATGGGCAAAAACTGTTTGGGAAAGGTTGCACACTGCCCAGAGTCGCCTCTATAGGTGAAATGGGTAGTCTCTAAATTTGATGTATAAATATATTTTGTATATACCTGGAAGCCAAGCCATACAAAGCTTTAGAATTCATAACCAGCATTTTGAATTTGGTCACAGAAGCAAACTTTAACCAATGCATTCAGTAATACTGTTGACTTTGCTAAAATGGCTTCCCTCTCTCTTTTTCCTCCTCCCCCATACTTTTTTTTCTACAGCTAGGTCAAGTGTAAATTGAAGAGATATAAATGCATCAGAAGCTTCAAGCATGGCACTTATTCACCTGCTCGACATTGGGATATTGTAGTTATTTTATAAATATATCTATAAGTTGGTTATCTCATTTGATGCAATTTAGTCCTACTTCATTGCAATGAAGTGATAGAGTATCAAAAAACCTCTTGCACTGAAAGCATTTGAAACTACCGTATGCACAGTCAATATAATTCTGGAAGATCACTGAAGGGCATATCAGCTTTTGGAATTTAAGCTGCTCCTGTCCAGTCTCATGCCATCTTGACTCTAAGCTGGTTTAAGAAAATCCTGTCCAGATGGAGTCACTACTGCAACAGCTTGCAAGGTATTCAGTCTGAATGGTAAGCTACTGTTGGGCATCTGTGCCTCTCACCTTTCTTTTCCAGGAAAGTAAATGACCAGTCACTTTTCTTCCTGTAGGCAAGTCTTCCCCTGTTTGTGTCTCTGTGTGTGTATGCATGCGCACGTGTGTATATACACAAATATTAAACTGAATTTGTTTATACACAAGATTAAAACACTGAAAAACAAATATAGACAGGCATACTGAGCAGTATGAACATTAAGAACATTAAAAGTAAATAACCTTTTCTTATTGCCTTATTTTTTAAAATTTCATCCCCAGATCCTCAACAACTCTTATGTTTCTTCCTTGATATGATTATGTTCCTCCTTCCAAAACCTGTAAACGTACACTTAAAATTTTAGCTAAATTCAGTTTCAAAGTATTTAGCTCAAACAGTTATACACTTTAGAATGTCAGAATTGTCTCCAAAACCCTATTGTCTCAAAATATTTTAAAAGCCAAAATTCTGAAAGTAATTCAACAGATGCTTAATAACTATTGATAGTAGTATTAGTTATAGCAGAAGGTACATTAACAGATATTTTCTATCAATGGGCAAAAGGTAGCAACTATATTACTCTGATTTCTGCCTAAAACAGTGTGAAAAGCTGGTCTAAGTCACTGAGTGAGTTTTGTGATAAGTGAAAATTTGACAATAGATATCCTCTAAGCCCAACTTGGCCCAGAATCATGTGACTTAATACCTGCAGTATGCTTGTGACTTTCCTCAATAATTGTTTTTTTCCCCTCTCTTTTTCTTTTAAACTAGAAAGTCCAGCCATGGACAATAGGAAGTTTTACTGATGTGCTGACATTATAACTTATTCTGAACTTAACAAAGTTTGGCCTCTTTAGTTAAATTTGCAAGGAGCACATGGACTGTCTATACTAGTGAAACAATTTTCAGATTGTTAATAACCTAGTGATGAGTTCCCAATGCCGGTTGCTTTAAAAAATATATATAATTAAAAAGAATAATGTCTATGGGCATTCTCAGTTATCCAGGTCACAGTTGTCCCAAAAGTGCTTTTTCAAGAGGCAACTGGACCAGAAAGTCCAGTTGCCTCTTGAAAAAGCACCTTTGGGACAAAAACAATAATAATGACATTATGCCTCTGGTCCAGATGATTATAATAAACCCTTGGTTTGTCTAAATAACTACCCAGTACCTTCAGCCAGGGTCCAGATCTTTGTTGCCCATTACATCTTCATTTCCACTGTCCAATATTATTTCCAAAAATGCCTTGGGCCTCTCGTAAGGCTCAACAACACTCCTAACAAATAAAATAAAATGGTGCCTAGGGCTCTATTTGGAAAATGCTTCTTTACTAGCCCAAAGAAAAGGTGGTGAGTTGCAGGAATTAGCAGGTCCACTGGTGAGATGGAGCTGAGAGCATGTTCACCATCTTTCCTTCTGAGAAATAGGGGGGTTTGTGCCTGGTTACAATCATTACCACAGCCTTCCCCTTGATACCACTAATTCAGAGTCCCCATAACATCCACTCCAAAGTCCAACTGTATCCTGTAGCTGAAGAAATTGTCCTAACAGTTCACTTAACTTCACTCTTTTCTGGAACTAATAGCACCTGAGCTATTTCAGATATTGATGTGCAGTATTTTTGCTTTCCATATGACTACAATGTTTCTGCCTACACTTTAAAACCCTCCATTGTCAACTGCATACTGAACACCAGTTCCCAATGCCACCCACCCAGCCCAGTCTCCACCATCTGCTTCACAGAGTGGCACCTGCTTTCCTTTGCATTTTCCATAGCAATTGTCACAGGCAAAATCTTATTTAGCAAATGAAGTTGTATCCCAGAACAGCATATAATTAAAAATAGTCCACGGTGGAAACTGCCTCACTGCTGTATAGATGAAAGAAGAGAGAAGGATATAAAAGATGGGCAGATAATTATTAAAGCATGAGGCCCTGAAACAGTCACAGCTCTAGATGAAGGGGGAATATAACAGGACAGAAGGGAAAGCGTTCTCTGATACCACACAGTTTAGCAGAAAACACCATTCATACATTTTGTATCACTTTGAAGAGCATCCCCAGTTCCTTTAAATCGGTCTCCTGGGAAGCAGTACTTTTAATACTTTCAACTAGTTCACCGCCTCCGCTTTCCCATCTACAAGTAATGCAACAGCCTTGAGTCTTTTGAAGTAGGCTCTACTCAATGGAAGCTATTAACACCTATCAATTTTAAGGCAACCTTCTCAACCTAGTGACCTCTAGAAGTTTTGGCTTATAGCTCCAGTCACCAATGCTGGCTATTGATGATAAGAGTTCTGTGCTACCTGGAAGGCATTAGGTTGCAGGAAATCTAACTTAAGTTGCCATAGGGTCCTTTTTATTATATCAGCCTCTTATAGCTGTCTGTCTGTAATGGTTTTTCTTTTCTCCAGACATCCATCATTTTGCAGAATCCTCCCTTAGGCTTTTAGCATAATTCAGGAGATACAGAAGATCTACCTCCCATGATAAATTATTCCTTTGGTCCTAGTGGTTTTGTTTATTACTCTGGCGTGTCAAGGATGCTTCACAATCCCTTAGGTCAGGCCTCCAGGATATCTACCTTAGCCTTTATAACCTCTGCAAAAAAATTCAACTGTGCAGTATTTTATATCCATCCCTTAGGAAAGAACGATAACCATGAAACAAACATACAAGGCAGGCAATATATAACATTACTAACCTCATAAGGTGGCTTTCTGGATGGCGAAACAGTTTTGTCTTATTTCTATGACTTCAGAATGAAAAGGCCATAAGGTATGTTAAACAGTCATGGAATATTTTATAGCCTAAAGCCCAGAGAAATGAGATCCTCCCATAGACTGCAATATTATATTTCAGAGACTGTCTAATTAAAATCAGTGGAACAGTGGATTTCACTATACATGCCTAAACATGTGCTAATTTCTCTTGAGCTCACACTGTGTTACACATACACTCTGAAAAGATTCTCAGTTCATTAGCTGAGTTGCTGTCATCTCAAACAAGCATATTCTATAAAAGGAATTAATTGTATTTTGCATTATGGTACATTTTACCACAGGTTAAAAAAAAAAAAGCAATCCATCACAACCGAATCCTAGATAGGGAATTCATAGCATTGCTCAATCTATGTATGCTTTTATTTCTCCCCCAACCGAATGCAAGGTCTCTGCCTCCTTTGATCACTAAGTATTGATCCACCTCCAGAGCTTGTCAATTTTCAGCTGTAGAACACATTTCTGAATCAAAGGCACATACTGTGAATGGCAGAGAAGACAGGGAGGCAGGTGACCTTCAAGCATAATCAGAGTACATTTTTATGGCAATTAACAATTCTGCCCTGTGAACCTTTTTTCGGTAAAAGCTTCTTCAGAGACTTGGCTTCTTTCACTCAAAGCTCTCCTACTATTTAATCTTTTATTGTGTTGGGAAGGGAAGAGAAAGGAGACATCCATCATCCCAGAATGTCTCCCCACTCCTTTTTCCAAAAAGGCAACCTGGCCACAGGATCCCCTCTGCCCCTCAAGTTAGGCAACAAGTAGGAAGCTGAAAGTGGAACAGCCTTGTCTAGTCGGAGGCAGGGGGAATCCAACTTCCTCGAAGGTCGGGGGAGGGTAACAAAAACCGCCTTTTCTTAGTAAATGTTAAAAGAGACAAGGCGGCGGGAAGGGGGTGTCAAGGGACGCTGGGAAGGAGCTCTCCGAATTGGGGGCGCGGGCGGGGAAGAGGCTGAGGGACTCACCTGCGTCCGAGGCACCTGCGGGAAGAGATTGAGCGTCGTGGGCCGTTTCGGTCTGTAGGTCTCCATGGTTACTGGCGGGGGCTCCTTGGTGGGATCGGGCGCCGTCCCTTCTTCGGCGGGGGTCTCCCCAGTGGCGTCAATCAGGTCCAGCTGAAGCATCTCCGCCTGGAGCCGACTCGCCTCCCCTCCGCCCACTCCCAGAACGCTACTGGCCTGCAGATTCAAATGGCTCTGCCAGGAGGCAAGAGAGGGAGGGAGAGACAGTGAATCATGAGACTGGGTTGTGCAAGGAGGCGGAGAGGGAGAGGGAGAGGTCAGCGACTAACGCCGCGTTTCAGCAGCAGCCTCAGCCTGTACTGAGGAAGAGCCTCTAAAAAAGCAAAAGCAGCAGCCGGCCACGGGGCGGGGCGGTGGGAAACTCCACAGAACGAAGAGGCGAAGCTGCCGTTCCCCACCATGTCCAAGCTTCTTCTGGGAAAGGCTACTTGGCATCTGCTCGATTCCCCTGCTCCCTCGTTTGCAATTGGCATCCATCCATTCAAGGGAAACGGAGCCAAGCTGCTGAACCTGCATCTCGAATGCGGACCGAGGCACGCACTTAAGGGGAAATGCTTCTTCAGCACACCAGCCCTTACAAAAACCCTAAAGATAAAGGAGGCTTCTTTTTGCTGTGCTTTGCTAGACCCCCGCGAGTGTATACATATCTGAAATGGCCGCTTATCCTAAATGGTATAGATATAGGTTCTCCTGCTTGAACGAGGGGCTGGACTAGAAGACCTCCAGCGTCCCTTCCAGCTCATTCTATTCTATATTTCTTTTGGAGCAATGGCTGTTTTTTAAAAAATCATTCCCAATTATGGCACACATCTGCCCTAGCAACATCTCCGGTTGTGTGTGTGTGTGTGTGTGTGTTGTTTTTTCTTGTGGCATGGCTGTGATTTGCCATCAGTTTTGCCCCACCTTATGAGTGAGACTGGTTGTAAGTTCTTTTTAGCTGCATCAAACAAACAGCGTTTTTCTCTGTTAAGTTTTATTACTCACCATCCAGGAGGTGATTGCAGTGTCCTGAAATAAAAGCAGCCAGTAGAAGAAAGACTGAGACTAGCAACAGGAATATCACATTTCATGTAATGGTATATAGTTTTCAGCTGAGGCAAGGAAAGGTGACTAACGTTAACTCAACAGTGGGAAAAGAGTCATCCAACTTCCTTTACGTCAATATAATAGGTATTTTTAAAAAAGGCATTTGATCTCCTTAGCTGTGGCCAAAAAGTAACTGAAGACACCATCAATCAGTAAGTAGGAAATGGCCGTATGTTTTAAATAATCATCGTGGAGGCAACATAAAACATGTTCTCATCTCCATTATACTGACCCATCAATAATGATCAACTTTAGAAGACACTAGAAACCCTCAATGGATATCATGTCATAGCACTATCCTAGGATTGTTGCAATTACAGGGTTCTTCTTCACAGCCACCTTCACATGCCTTCAATGTCAATATAATTGGGTGTCAAGTAAATGAAGACGATGTCGTGAGAGCAGATTCTTGATAAACAGTGGGGCACATGAGGGCTGCAGTGAGACATTATTCCTGGAGGAGACCATAAAACCTGCTCATATTACTGTTGCATCAGCACAGTACTAAAGTGATCTCTTTTCCCACCTAAATATGGTGAAGACATGTTCTGGCAACAAGGCTTTCTTGCCTGAATCCCCATGGCATTGTGTTCATTTTGTCCCCTGCTCATTAGTAAGACAGTTGGAAGTGAACTATTAGCAATATCACAGCTGAAAAGGAATTTCTGCCATAACTTGGCCATATCCAAACAGTTACAAGTATGGTATGCAAAATTGAATACATTTGGCCATCCTTTCCATCAAAGACAAGATTTATTGGTTGGTAGCAAGTGGGAACACAGCAGCCTTAACTGGCCATTTCAAGTTTTCGCAGGCATGTTTCTTCCCTTCTAGTCCCTGATCAGCATAAAACAACACTTTGTTGTTATAAAGAATAGATAGTTATATGCAGGTTGTCTATCAGAACTGTGCAGGAACATTAGAGTTAGTCTCTAAACCTCAGCCAGCAATTCCTTAGCATTTTTACTAGTCCTCCGTGGTCTTATTTTAAGACTGAAATAGTCAGCGATGAAAGGGTGAGTGCAACCTTTCTTCCCCCTCCCTAATTGCTTCATGATCAAAGAAAGGAAGGATCTGAAAACTCTCATTTCCTCCAGAATGGCCCCATTCATACCGTGGTACCATAATTGTAATTGACAGGTGGTTTTGCCACAGTTTGGTATCACGTAGATAAGGAAAGAGAGCTGCCAATTCATTTGCTTTGTTCATCCAGTGCTGTGCGCTCAAAATCAGAACAGACCAACAGAAGCACCACAGGGAACAGTAGCAGAGATATGTTATAATTTTCTGCTGCTTAAAGGATAGATGTTTTAAGTCAGAAGTGGGGAAATATTAAAATATACTTTACTACGTGGGAAGACCTCCATATCCACCTATTATTTTGGTAATGTTCTCACAGCTCGAAACCTGACAGAGACTACAATATTCCTGAAACCAGGGAAAAGCATTTTTTTAGTTGCTTACATGTTTTGTTATGAATATTTTAAAAATAATAAGGATTTTATAATTTTGTACGTGACTATAATAGGAATAGTATGATTTTTTTTTCAAATGTAAATAACTTGTTCCAATTTCTTATGACCAAGCACTGTGCTGGCATACATAAGCTTCTTCTGTAACTTATAACTGTGACTTATAAACTAGAAACTCTACCCTGCTCCAAAAGTTCATGGTTCATATGGTTCAAACAAACCACAATGGTAGCATTTATGGATGGTTTGACTGTTTTTTCTGGCAGAAGCCTATTGTAGAGGATGAAATTCATTCATGCTGTGACTTGATCCAGTTCGGTGTAGGGGTTAAGACATTGAGCTAAAACCGGAAGACCATGAGTTCTAGTCCTGTCTTAGAAACAATGCCAACTGGGTGACCTTATGCCAGTCACTTTCTCTCAGCCCTAAAAAGGAAGCAGCGGCAACATCATTCTGAAATCTTGCCAAGAAAACTGCAATGGCTTGTGTAGGCAGTTGCTAGGCGTCAAGACTGACTCAAAGGCATCCAAAATATAAAAGTGTGATCTGTTTACTTTATTAAAAATTAGACCAATAGGTAACATTCAGTAAGAAAGAAATGTCATACTGCCCCATAAGAAAGGACTGAATCCATGTATTGTCTAAAGGATGATTTAATTTCCCAGATCCAGGAGCAATCTTGCATTTAAGTGATCACATAATGAATGTTCTATCAAGTCATCTACTCCTCCCTGATGATGGCACAATTGAAAAAGCATTGTGTCCAAAATCTATTATCAGCTTTTTTTTTCCTCGGAAAACATTGGGTATGGTAAACTCATACACATGTGACACAGGGAGATGTTAAGACAGGCTGACTTCTCTATAACAAATCTAATTACTATTCTATACAGAAAAGTAAGGGCTTAAAAGTAAAAATAATAATATAAGAATCAAGAAATCATAAATGTTCATCATATCCAGTGCTTCCCACGTTGTATAGTTACCTAATCTGCACCCCACTTTCCCATTTGCTTCTAGTACCAGAAGCAAGCATAAGTAAGAGAAATGGACTACAGAGACAGATTGCAGGGTAACATGAACCATGGAAAAAAATATGTTCCCTTACCTAGCATATGCTTACAAGCTTGAATTCAGAAACTTTCCTAATGAACAACTGGGGAAAATCCATAGTTAAATGCAAAAAAATATATCCACTCATGGCACCCTGACTTTGCTGTTTGGGGTGGCTGCTTCATTCTGTCAAATTATAAACCACGAGGTTAACAGGTATGGGGGAAAAAATGGCTGGAAAGCCACAACAAATGAAATTATTGCAGTGCATACTAAACATACAGGCTTATGACTATCATAACTCATAAACAGCATCGCATTATATTCTTCTCCAAATGGAAGTCTAACTCTTCCATTTAGAATCTGACCAATCTAAAACCTGGTTCACTTAAAATAAATAAAAAATGTATAATATAATAAAAAGACATTTATTTTATTTTAATTTGTTAACATTTTAGGTGCACAATGTATCCTGTGGCTCGAAGAACACTGACTCAAAGCATGGAAATATGCATAGAAATTGTGAAATCTGTGTATGAGCCCAAGATATATGTAATTGGCAAGTATATCTTCTTATGTTTATGTAACTCGATATAAACTTACTGGTAAAGCTACTACAATTGTAGGAATGTATGTATTAGTGTGTTACAGTAACACCTCTCCCCCAAATAGTTTATAATTTTAAGGGCATATAATTATTAACCATTTCACAAATTAAAAACCCCAGCAGATGCACATACAGTAAAATACACTGATGTGTAAAACTTCATCTGGCCACAACTCAAATGTCCTCCTATCCCTAGTAGGAATTTAGTCACATGTCACATGTGCAACTACATCTCTTTAATTACCACTTGCAAGGAAGAAGCAAATACAGCAAGTACTAACATGTACAAATCAGATACTGATCTCTTCTGCCACCTACAGGTCATTGCCCATTCCTACATGTATAACCTAAACGTACAGTAGTAAAGCTGAAACAGGTGGAACATGACAAAGGTTCAAGACTCCATTAATACAGAATCCAATTTACAACCTCTAAATATTCTGGAAGTATGAATACTACATGCTAAATGGTACTTTCAAAAAATACAATTTTTCTGAATGTTTTTCAATAGTGAATTTAAAAGATTTTAGCTAGTAAGGGACAAAACCCGTCCAAAATCCTTAAAAGCACAAAAGCGTGGAAATTTAATAATTAACAATGAGTGTATTAAATTTGTATGCTGTCTGACTCTCAATAATTCTCAGCAAATCCAAAAGGTACACTTAGTTGTACACTTTTTTTTTTTTTGTAAAGCAGGGATACTTCATAGTGGTTCCCCCCCTTAGCACTTCCCAAATTGCAGAAAACCATAAAAGGTTCTCAAAAAGAAAATATTTCTAGATGATGCAAATAGGCAAGTTAAAAGAATAAGCTGACATGGAAGGGAATTCTTTCATGCCATTTAAGATGCTCTTTAGTTATCAATGAAACTACCCAATATTATGCACAGAGAAGAACAAGACACTAAATCTGTACTAAATTTGATATTCCAAATATCTTTTTTAATTATCCCAGATACTTGCAACATCCCGCTTTTAAAAGTGCATTTAGATTCTAAATAAAACACTGGGTTTTTGAAGGCCCAAGATTCACTTGATCACCGTGAATGAGTAGCCACGAGCTTGAAATTATTATTATTATAGTTTGCACATTGTCAGCCAGAGGTTTAGACTGGTTATTATTATTGTGGTTCACTGCACAGTCAACCAAATATTTAGACTGGATTTAGCATTTTTAATCCATTTATTCAGTCCTTCCTAAGGTCTGGGATGGGGAGATGTTATTGTTTCCATTATTTTTGTTCATCACATAGTCAGACGTTTAAAGTGGATTTGGCATTTTTTATCCATCTATATTGAGTACTTCACAAGGACTGGGGATAGGTACAAGTTGTTGTTTGGTGGTATTAAAGGTATCGTAGCAAACTGTAAGCTGTTCCAAGTAAAGCTGCCTTTTGTTATTGACTGATAGGGACTGTATCAATGCCAATGGCATTGTGGTGCTCTGGTTGTTTGGGGACTGTACAACGTAACTATTATTGTTGGTACTTTCTTTGCTTTCTTTTACCACAGTCATTTTACTTCTATTCTACTTCTAGGTCTTCGTATTTTGTGATTTTCTTCAGTGGGTTTCTCTTCTCTTCTTCTGCCCACAGTTGCTTCTATGTCCACTATCCAGACTTTTTGCTCTTTCTTATTAACAGTTGTTAAGTCTAGGGTGTTATACGGCAGGTGCTCGTCTGTTTGAATGCTAAAATCCCTGACCACTTTAGCTTCTTCATTTTCTATTACTGAGTCTATTTTGTGGCCTCATAAGTCTTGTAGGCAAATGATTTTCTTGCAGATCTTCCAATCCACCATTGTTCTTATTTCACCATGCTATTGTTTACAGTTAATCTGTGCAATCTACTTGTAGCAGCTAACTGGATGCTCCACTCTTTCTTCAGTTTATTATTGAAAACGTGTGTAATTCACTAACAAGCATAGTAGGCAGAAATGGATGAAATAGCCTATGTAGAATTGGAAGCTAGAAAGTGAGAGAAATCCAGGAGCTGTGGGTTTTATTGCTTGTGTTCAGGAATGTGTTTGCTTCCAAAATGCCTTTTGCCACCTTTTGTCCTGCTTGGATATACTTATCTTTGGTACTGTGAGAAACAGGATAGTCACTATTCCTTTAATTAAGCATTATTTTTTGTAAGACAATTGAGTGTAATTTAAGAATTAAAGAATTCAAGGTTTCAGAATTAAAATTCACTTATGTACTTTAATTTGATGCATATTTTTATAATGCCTACTTCACTTCCTTCATAGCAGCAGTTGCTCCACTATTTTAAACATTTCCTTAGCCCCATAGAAATATTTATATAAGTAATTAGTTATATAATGTGATTATAGCAGTAGAAAATATAGTCTCTTCTCTATTCTATTTAACTCATAGCTCCATCATTAATTTTTTGTTCTGTTTCATTCATCATGACACAGGTTACAACTTTAGTATTTTCATATGCATGGTTAGTCAGCACTTGTCTTTGGAGATTTGAAATTTGGTTCAAGAAGCAGTTTCTTCAACATGCTGCATTTCTAAAATAATATGCATGTTCTTAAGTAATATGCAAAGCATGGCAAAATATTCCTATATACAGATATACATAATATTTAAAAATAGTGACTAGTTGGCTGAACAAACTATAATAATGTGAAAAATGATTTGCCTTTACTTTGTATGTGCTTCTCTAATAACAGATTTCTACATGATTAAAGATTTAAACAGTTTAGTATAATGAAATAAATACTATTAATGTTATTTCAGTGCATCACTTTCACTAGCTGTCCATCTTACTTACCAGGATGATTAGGGGGACTGGAGACTAAAACATACGAAGAACGGTTGCAGGAACTGGGCATGGCTAAGTCTAGTGAAGAGAAGGACCGGGGAGACATGATAGTAGTCTTCCAATATTTGAGGGGTTGCCACAGAGAGGAGGGGGTCAAGCTATTTTCTAAGGCGCCTGTAGGGCAGGCAAGGAATAATGGATGGAAACTGATCAAGGAGAGATTTGGAAATAAAGAGAAACTTTCTGATAGTGAGAACAATCAACCAATCGAACAGCTTGCCCTCGGAAGTTGTGGGAACATCATCACTTGAGACTTTCAAGAAGAGATTGGACTCCCATCTGTCAGAAATGGTGTCGGGTCTCCTGCTTGGGCAGGGGGGTTGGACTAGATGACCTACAAGGTCCCTTCCAGTTCTGATTATCTGTTATTTCACTAGAAGCATTCACTGGATGAATATTCAGATCCTGAAAAATCTTACAGATCCTTCCTTGCCCAGATTTTCAGGTTTTGGACTTCAATTTTCATAATTTCCTCTTCCATAGGTTATGGAAGAAATCCAAAATTATTGGGTTTATCCAATATCTAAAATGCGGGGGGTGGTGGGTGGGGAGGCACTCAAAAGAGTCGGGATGGTGGCTATGATTGTGTAATTAAATCCTATCCCGTTTGTACATATACATATGCACAACACATGTAAATAACGAACAAGGCAAAGATCAGATACTTGTAGCCAACATTCTGAGTTTATACACACACACACACACACACACACACACACACACACACACACACACACACACAGTCTATACAGATACCTGTGTCCAACACATTTGGCATATACCTGGTTAGATGAGGCTGGAAGCTTTTTAAATAAATAATCCAGCTGGGCAAAGGTGGTGACAAAGAGAATCTTACAGTGATATCTGAGATGAGTTTGAACAGTTAGTCCAAAGGGAGAGAGCTCCTCAGAGTTGTGGGTACAATCACCTTTATTTTAGACCCCTTGCCAGTCCCAGTTGCCCAAAGCCTGCAAGAAGCAGGCTTGTGAGTTGATCTATGTGAAGGTTAATGCCTCTTTGAGAGGCTCCATTGGTTCTGAAAGAAGTGGTGGTTTGAACCCTCAAGAGATCATTGCTGGATCTGGAACATCCATCTTTCAACCTTCTCTTTTTAGGAAAGGTTGTTGAGAACATGCTGCAGTGAATTATTAGATTGTTGGAATAATCAAGCATTAGTAGAGTTTCACATTTTTTAAAACTATGAAACCATTCCCTCTCTTTTAACATTATTATGTGAAGAGTTTGAAACTTGATAAACTTATAGACTAGGTTGCAGAATACTTTTTTATTTTCAAAGGGATTTCAGAGTAAATAAGAATGAGGCTATGACGCCTCACTGCAATGCTTTAAAGTAGCTGGGATTGTTTCCTTCCACAACTGCCATATGATACCAGGAAAAGGTGATCTGCTTTGTATTCCTACTAATTCCAAACCACATTTTGGAAATCAAACCTGAAGCTCTGCATAGCCCTACTGCAGATTGTTTTTGGATCTGACTTGGCTTACAACTGATTTGGATGACTACTAATATGGCTAACTTTCTTCTATCAGTAAAAATATCCTGGGCTTTTTTTGTTTTTGTCTACCTGTGTTGCAACTTCATCCTGCATGGGAGCTCCTAAATCCTAAATCAGCCTGATCTATGACCATCTCTTATATATCATGGTTTATATACTAACAATTTTAAATCATCACTTTCTTTGGCAAATAGCTATTTTCCTTTATTCCATTTACACCAGTATATTTCTATAACTTTCTAGTTTCCTGGAGTCATACTTAAAGCAGCTTCTGAGTTTGCATTTATGTTATCAGCTCATATTCTTGCTCCTTCACATGATATGTAATAGGTGGGAGTAGGAATAATTGCTTATGTCAAGCATTATTTCCTGAACGCTTAGCCTTGCCTAAGAACAAGGGCATTTGGAAAATTTCCAATTGGACCCTTTTGCTCAAGCATTGGCATTTTATTTATTTATTTTAACAATATTTTTTTACTGTTCCAATAAATACAAACTCTGAGTGGGTTCATAACTTAGAAGCTGAACTTCCTCTAGCCCATACTAAAACAATGCAATAGCTAAATGGTTAGTTAGGGAGGAGTTGGGAGCAGCAGGCAAGTAGGCTCTCTGCTTAACTAAGATTAAATTAACATATTCTAATTATTACCTGCTTTTAAGGCTATTTTTCTATCATATCTTAGTCTTCAAATTTTTATTTTTATTTTTAAACCCTTTACATTTTTGAAATTTTTGCAGTGTTATCACTAATTCACTTTTAGCTATATTTCAGCTATGGTTTAGCTGTATTTTTAAAAAAGCCCGAGCTGGGCCTCAGCTATAGGAGGGCCTTGCTGCTGCTTCTTTGTTGTTGTTGTTGTTCTAAAGATCTTACTCCTCTAGCTGGAAGTCTAGCAATGCCTAGCTTTGATGTGATTTCTCTTATTTAATTTATTCTATTTTTATCCACTATTTTTATTATTTTATCATTTTTATTTACTCATGTTCCCTGCTCTGTCGGGAGGGCAGGATCCTCGGTATACTTGTGAGGAGCTCTGCCATTGTTTGCATTAGGACTCGTTTCTTCTCAACTCCTGATTCCTTTTCCTCTGGATTTAGGACTTGTTTCAGTGACTAGACTCTATGCTATATTACACAGCTCCTCCTCTACTGTGCTACTTAATATAATGAAGACAAGGAAAAGGAGCAGATCTCTCACTGACCTGGTTCTTCAACCTTCTCTGAAGCAATCCAAGATTGAGGACTTTGTTTTAGCTCGGCCTCTCGGTTTGAAAGCTCCTGCTCCCTTTTGTCTGACTGCTGCCTGTTAAGTTTGGGGAATAATGGAGACCAGACATCTGACCAGTGACTTCAACTCTTTAATAACAGTAAATAGTACAGAACAGAGCAAGGCTATGGGCAGCAGTAACCCTTTTATAGGGTTGGCTGCTACCCTATTATCCAATAATAAGTGCATTAAGTTCAAACTAATAACCAATAAGAAGTGTCCTAAGTTTGGCCAATCAGGGGCTTGTCATGAACCAATCCTTGTTCGTTGTTTAAGGACCAATCAAATGTGCAGGCTTCCAAAACCTGCTTTGCATTTAGGCTTAGTTGTTTTTATTCATTCACAACACCCCTCCCCTTGGGTTCCGTTTGAGGAGCTGTAACAAAATCTTCAAGATAGACAGGCCGTTTGGTCTGTCTGGATGATTCCGTGGCTCCACCGGTTTGTCCTCAAGTCCGGTTCCGGTGGAGCGTTTGGATGATCTTTATTAAGTTCTGTTTCGCTGCACGGTGATTCCGTGCTGCTTCCGTTGTGGTTGTCTCCGCCAATCAGTGTTTCTTTGGGGTTTCGCAGTTCGGTTTCCCGTGTTCAAGTCCCATGGAAAAGTCAACCCCTCCCCGCTTCAATCCCGGTACTTCGCTGGGCCATAGGGTTTCCGTTGGCCTGCTATCCGTCATATCGAAGTCAATTTCCTCGATATTTCCTCCCCCTCAGTTGGTGAACCCGGGGAGCCATGGGCGCTGGGTGGTAATCTCGAACGGAGTTGGTCTATGTGGCGTTTCCACACCCTCCCATCGTTGCTCTCGGCACGGTGGACTCCAGCTACCGTGATTCCAAGCGGTCTGAACCATTGAAGGCCTAAAAGACTAGGCCGGTCACGGTCCACGACAGTCAGTGGCAGTGCGACGGTGCGGTCCTTGAAAGAGACCTGGAATCGTCGGGACCCGACAACGGGAATTCAGTTACCCTGGTAATCTTTGAGTATAACCCTTTGAGGGTTTAGGTCTTGGCGGCGAATCGTCGGGATGAGCTGTTGAAGCGTCTTCCAGGACACCATCGAGAGGGTTGATCCTGAGTCCACCTCCATTACACAAGGTTTGTTTTCGATAGCGACCTTTACTCTGATTTCCCGGCATCAAGGGATGTAGCGTGGCCTATGGTAATTGTTTGGTGGGTCTCTTCCCACCTGGTCTCTTCCCGCCTGGTGGAAGTGGTGGGTGGTTTGTTTCTGTAGGAGTGGCTTCCCCATTGGTGATTCAGTTTGTCTCGGGTGTGCCGAAGAATCCTGAAGACTGGTATTCGGCCTGTCGGGGTTTGGAGTTTTGTTTGCTTCTGCAAACCTTTGCGATGTGACCTCTTTTCCGCAAACGCGGCAGAGTGCGTCGAGGAATTTGCAGCTGGATCGGGGTGATTCGCCCCACATCCTGCACAAGGTCGAGATGAGGGTTGTGTGAACTGGTCTCGTTCCGTTCGGAGTCGGTTGACCTCTTCCTCATCGCTTTCTGATGGGGATTCTAGGTCCTCGTGGTGAGTCGATACCGGGTGTCTCTCTGAGCGAGCGAGGTATCTTTGGCGAGTTGACGTGGCGGTGCGTTGGTGCGGCGCATTTGGGCTGCCGACTTTTGGTCGCCTCCGCTGCAGTGGCTTCTTTAAGGGCATCGGTGAGGCTGATGTCCCCTTAGCCATGATTTTGCTCTGGATCGTGCCGTCTTCTAGGCCCAGAACCAGGCGGTCTCGGAGGGCTTCTTCTAAATCGGAGAATCCGCAGAGGCCTCCAAGGTTGCGGAGGTCTGCGATGTAGTTAGCAAGGCTTTAGCCTTTCCGCTGGTCCCTCTGGTAATATTCGTGTCTTCTGACTAAGGTTGGCACGGTGGGCGCGTAGTGGGCCCGTAGCAAAGGCTTCGAGGACGTCCCAGTCCATCGCTTTTACTTCGGCTGGCTTGGCAAGTGATTTTGCCATTTTAAACACGGTAGGCCCGCAGTGGGTTAGAAATATAGCTCTTTTTGCTGGTTGTTGCGTCTTTCAAATTGTTGGTCTCCAAAAACATCTGGAATCTATCCATGTACGACTCCCAGTCTTCGGTTTCTGGGTTGAATGGAGCGGGTGGTACGGCACCGCTGGCCATGTTGCCGTTGATGGTGCGTGTTCGACCACGTGCTCTGTTGGTTGCTCTGTAGATCAGTCAGCTCTTCGGTCTCCGCATCCCACCTTCGCCGCCAGTGTTAAGTTTGGGGAATAATGGAGACCAGACATCTGACCAGTGACTTCAACTCTTTAATAACAGTAAATAGTACAGAACAGAGCAAGGCTATGGGCAGCAGTAACCCTTTTATAGGGTTGGCTGCTACCCTATTATCCAATAATAAGTGCATTAAGTTCAAACTAATAACCAATAAGAAGTGTCCTAAGTTTGGCCAATCAGGGGCTTGTCATGAACCAATCCTTGTTCATTGTTTAAGGACCAATCAAATGTGCAGGCTTCCAAAACCTGCTTTGCATTTAGGCTTAGTTGTTTTTATTCATTCACAACACTGCCAGTTGTCGCGATCTTCCGACGGTTGAGGGCGTCACCCCCCGAGTTGAGAACAAAGGCTTATCTAAAACTATGGCCCCCAACCAATCCTTAAATGAGCCCACCCTTACAGAACTTTTGGCTCAGCAATGTTTCTTGGTTGCAGAAACTACAGCGAGCATTCAGCTCCAGCTTGATAAAATAATAAGTACTTTAAACTACTTAGTTTCCTGGACTACCAGTGGCTGCCCTGGGTTGACCGCTCGGCAGCCTGATGCGGCAGCAGGGTTCTCCCTGCCAAGCCTCAGCAAAAGCACTGGCCAATGTAATCCTACCAATAGTTCGAACTTTACATCTTTTGACGCAAACAGTCACCTGGTCTTAACAGTCAAAACAGGTGGCCCTCATCATTAATCCCATTAATGGCAACTTACCTCACTGGGGTTCAACACAGCTGGCCATATATTACAGTTATTGGGGCTAAAAGCTGATGATTTGAAGAAGGTTGAACTTTTACCCTCTCCTGAATACTGCACTAGAGTGCTACTCAGTTTTGACAACTCCAACACCCCAAAACTATTTTTCAGAAGAGGATCCCTGTTAAGATCCTTCGGCATTCTGCCAAGAAGAGTCTTCAAAGATATGTCGATTAAGCCACTCTTGAGTAATCGACAATTTGTGAGTGGCAGGAAATTTATCATCAGCACATATTAATGTGCCAACCTTGAATGCCATCTCGGATACTACCTCACGTACTAATTATACACCTATTCCCGCAAAACCTCCAGTTGGCGTCCTCTCAGATGGTAGCCTGACTGTTCCCCCTACAACAGGTCAAATTAACCCCCCACAGCAAGTAACATCTTAGCAGGAAGCTTCCCTTGATTTGATCAGCTGGGAAGAAACGGACCCAAAGGAAGCGACACCAGCCCAGGGCACCCAAGGTTCCTTAGTAAATAAGCCCCAGGTGAGTGCCTCTGGGATTCCATCTATTTATGAGACTGACTTATGTCAAGACAATTTCTGGAACCAGGAGGAGACACAGCTCTTTGACTCCTTTTGTGCGCTTCCACAACCAGAAAGGGCCCAAATCATAAAGCGTCTGGATGCAGTTAAATCCAAGCTCTGGAGTCTTTCACTACCTGATAAGGATTCCCTTGGATTCCAGGGAGTCTATACTGATTTACCAATGGAAGCTCCCTTGGCGCTCTCTCCAGAATGTCTAATTCATAAATTTGAAGATCCAGGGCTACTTCAAACTCTGTCTGTTGATGCTGCTGAATACTTGCCAGCTAAGCAACCAATTAATGCCACAAATATGAACTGGAGTGCGCTTTGAGCCCTACAGCCCCATGAACAAGACTCGCCTCCCCTCCCTCCTTCCCTGCCTTTGCCTCCTAAGAGGATGACCCTGCCACTTAACAACAGGTGTATCTTTTCAGATATGAAGGGCATTCTGGGAAAAATTAATCACACAGAATGACTATTAAATCTGGCAACCCCCCCACTGCACACTTAAGTGCCTTTTGTGGAACATAGAAAGCTGGGGGAGAAGGTGTGGTACCACAGAATTTGCCAACTATATTCACTCATTTGATGTGGTCTTGCTTCAGGAGACCTGGGCACGTGATAAGATATCCCTTACAGGGTTTACGGTCATTTCCTTGGCCGCCACCAGACAATCTACAACAGGAAGGCCTAAGGGTGGTCTAGCTTGCTTGGTCTCTACGTCTTTGAAAGTGGAGACAGTGGAGCTGCCCCTCTGTGGCTCTTTAGCTACGGCACTCCTAATTAAGAGAGGACGCAGCAAACTGTTAGTGTTCAACATTTATCTTCCCCCGACGATGAGGCAAGCTGATACTAAGGCTCAATGGGGCGTGCTGGAGAATTACATTACTTGTATGGAAACTAAATTCCCAGCGCTGTACATCCTTATGGGGGCGACTTTAATGCCCGATTGGGAGTCCAAGTTCCCCCATCGATTGAGGCACTCTACTCCCAAGAAACCCTCCAGGCCATAGGACACCTGATTTCAGCCAGACATTCTAAGGTTCAATTAACAAATTTTGCTGGCATTCAGTTAGCCCTTTTAGCAGCCCAACACAATAAGATAATTCTTAATGGGAGTACCCTAGGTGATCTAGCTGGTGAGTTTACTTTTAGTTCCTCACATGGGAGTAGTGTTATTGATTTTGTGTTGGTATCCCAGCTTCTTAGAAAGGCAGTCCATGCTTTTTATGTGGAATGCCTTACGGAGAGTGACCACTACCCCCTGGTTACAATCATTGGGCTTTCCTCAAATATACATCTCCCTAGGGGTTCCCAGATATTAGATCCCTATGTGGCTTCGTATACAAGGAGGATCAAATGGTCTTCTAATACTGAAAGAAAGTTCCATTCCTTTTTATCATCTCCAGAGTGTCTCAGCCTATACAATCAGGCCCTAACAAGTAGTGGCCCAGGGACAATCCCAGCTTTTGAATCACTAATTAATAGTGTTCAAAGGGAGCTAGGAGCCGTCCGTAGGCCGAGTGGTCCATATCATTCAAGAAGCAATTCTTGGTTTGACAAAGAGTATCTGATGCTCAGGAACCAGATTAATCGGGTTTACCTGCTCTATCGTAATCGAGGGGATAAATGCCTACCAGAGAACTACTATCACTTGAAGCGGGAGTATAAAGGACTAATTGCTAAGAAAAAGAAAGCTAAAGAGAGAAGTGGGATCTACTTCTCCTCTCCATCCAGCAGAAGAACACTCGATTATTTTGGCAAATTGTTGCCAGCTCCTTCAAATTGTTGTCAGCTCCTTGCCGGGTCATCAAGAGCTCCCTCTCTGCTGTATTTCCAACAGAGATTGGGAAAACCATTTCTTGGCAATTTTCCAGGCATCAAGTTCGACCGTGCTTGGGCCACAGCTGCCTCCTGCAGTTCCTGACTGACAACCCATGACTCATGCTGAGATTACCGAGTTTATCTCCGAACTCAAGTCAGGCAAAGCCCCTAGCCCTGATGCTATACCCCCTGATCTGCTAACATCCAATCCCGAGTGGTGGATTCCTCTCCTAGCAAGACTCTTCATGCATATCAATACCTCTGGCAGGATCCCTACCTCCTGGAGCTTAGCAATTATTGTTCCAATTTTTAAATGAGGAAATAGGAACAACCCAGCCAACTATCGCCCCATAAGTCTGCTCTTCATCATTGGAAAACTGTATGCTAAATATCTCCAACGTAGGCTCCTCACTTGGGTTGAGGAGTCCAATATTATTGGTGCTAAACAGATTGGGGTTAAAGTGGGCTGTGCCACACTGGACTACTGCTTTGTCTTAGAGCACCTGGTCGATAAATATACTACCATACCAGGTGGCAAACTTTTTATTTATTTTATCGACCTAAAGTCAGCATTTGACTCAGTCCCTAGGGGACTGTTGTGGTCAAAACTGCTCAAAAGTTTTATCGATAGACGTCTTCTGTTCCTAATTAGATCCTTGTATAACCAGACCTCTAGTCAGGTCAGGTGTGGTTTGCAGGGAGAACTTTCGAATCCTATCCTGATTAAGAATGGAGTAAGGCAGGGTTGTGTTCTGGCTCCTCTTTTGTTTAATTTATTCTTATCTGACTTGGCCTTTCACATTGGACGTATTGAGTCCCATGCCCCAAAGCTGTCAACTATGAAGATCCCGCTTCTCCTTTATGCTGACGATGTGGCCCTCCTTTCATTGTCAAGGCCAGGTCTGAAAAGATTACTTTCTGCATTTGGGTCTTACTGTGCTGAGAACCACTTATCCATTAATTATGACAAATCCAAAGTATTGGTGTTCTCTAGAGCCCAGAAATTGTATAACTGGGCTATCAATGGTAATGCTGTTAAGCAGGTTTTCCATTTTAAGTATTTAGGTATTAAATTTCAGAACACTGGTGCTTGGACTAGACATCGAACCCAGGTGCTGAATTTGGCCTCCTGTAGTCACCAGCAGATTTTAAGATTTTTTTTTATACCCAAGGAGGCCAGTTTATTCCTTCTGCTCTGCATATTTACAAAGCCAAAACTTTGGCTCAAACTCTTTATGGAATTCCCATATGGATACAGGGCTTCAAGGATTGTACTGAAAGAACCCAGGCTGTCTTTTTTAGAAAACTTCTGGGTCTTCCTCCTTGTATTGGTTTTGCTCCGATGTACCTGGAACTGGGCACTCGATCAGTCGAATGTATGGCGTGGATTAATACCATTAAATGGTGGTTTCGGGTGCTCTTTCTGGAAGTTTCTGGTAGCTACCTCTCCCTGGCATTTGCTGACTCTCATATTTCTCATTGGGAGAGGGAGCTGATGAAGAAATTACACCTGCTAGGTTTTACAGGGGATGCCCTGGGAGATTATGGCCTTAAGGACGCCCAGTTTAGGGTAGTCCAATGGCTTGTGGACATTGACCTGCAATATCTATGAGCCAGAGCTAACAAAACTTGCTCCTCTCTGATCTTCAGCCAATTTAATAATTACGGACTGAGGATGGCTTCCTATTTTTACACTCTAACCATTCCCAAGTATAGAAGAGCTTTCTCCCTAGCTCGCTTTAATGTCTTGCCCTCAGCACTACTGGATGGGCGATTTAAGAGGCTCCCAATTAACGAGCGACTATGCCCCTGTGACAGAGTTGAGGTTGAAACTGTGGAGCACATCCTTTTATATTGCCCTATGTATAACCCAGGCAGATCTAAGTTACTGTCTCTCCTTGAAATAGACCCTTCTAGACCCATTGTTAGTAATTTGTTCTTATATTGTCTAGGGGATGGCTCCTCATCACTTCTCAGGTTTCCAATTTTTTTATAAGAGTTGTAACCATCAGAGGAGAACGCTGTAATTCCCCTTAGTCAAGTTTTTGGTGACCAATTGTTCATGATTAATTTTCCCATGTTCTTCTTTTGTTGTACTTGTGTTTTGGTCTGTGACCGCAGATAAAGTATTATTATTATTATTATAAATGGTTATTTAATAACTTATCCTGAGCCAGAATAGGTTTCATGGGTCTTCTGAAATAAGAATAGGGTAAGAGCCAGGTATACAGTATATCTCTGGGAGCAATGTATTCCACAGTGTGAAAGCTAGAGGAAGGATCTTTGTTGGAGCTATGAGTGTCCATGAGGTACAGATTACAAAACCATTGTACCGGAGGAAAACCCATTGTAGATGTTTATATTGGATACAATAGTCCCATACTGATTTCTTTTCCGCCAACTTAATTGGCCAGGAATTCGCTATTACTGATTCAGGGCAAAATTAATCCAATTTATTTCTATAAATTGAAGTTTGGCACACTTTCCAGCAAGAACAAGTAGGGAGTCCACATTGTAAGATGTAATTATTTTGTCCATCACTGCAAACCTTAGATTCTTGCTGACTTATCTGTTTATATGAATATTTTAGACCAGCATTAAAGCAATGAAATTTATTAGTAGTACATATTGTTAGTAGGCACCTGCTCACTCACCTGAGAATATAACCAAGTCTCATGTTAGCCTCCCATAGTGAGAAATACTATTTTTTTATTTACTTATACATAAATGGATTAAAAATGATGATTCCTTTCTTTTTAAGGGCAACACTTCACGTTTCTTAGCTCTACCTAGTAATTCTTTTCCTATATTTTTTTACCCCCTCCCCCAATATATTTTATTGTAACTAGCCAGAAAATATTTCTTAGAAAAGCCACTAACTCTATACTCCTTTCCTTTAATTTTTCTTCAGGGAGCATGTAGGGATCCAGATCCAGATTCAGAGCAGGTACTATAAGCTTCCAGTTCCCTGGGAACCAGGGGTGGGATTCTACCAGTTTGCACCTATTCGCTAGAACCGGTTGTTAACATTCTAAGCAGTTCAGAGAACTGCTTGTTAGAAGAAATTACTGGCCTAATCCTGTAAAGGAGGCAGGAAGGAAACATTCTGGTGTTGCTTACAGAAACTGCCTCTCCGTTAATCCTTATTACATTCTTGGCAGGACTACACTTCCTGTCTCAGGAACATCTCTGGAGTTTTTCCCCCCTCCTTTGCTGGTACTTTGCTTGTGTGGAGTGACCATTCAAAGTTACAATGGCACTGAAAAAAGTGACTTATGACCATTTTTCACACTTACGACTGTTGCAGCATCCCCACAGTCATGAGAGGCCAGGCGAGGAGATACGTGCCTCGATGTGAATGATATTGAGTTGGCCACACCCAGCCAATAACATAACCACCAGGCCATGTCCTCCCAGTCACATGACCACCTAAGCCACGCCTACCACCTAAGCCATGCCCACCACCTAAGCCACACTCACAGAACCGGTTGTTAAAAAATTTGAATCCCACCCCTGCTGGGAACAGAGGGAGGCCTTTGACAATCATCTCAATAACTTCCAGTATTAAAAGAAAGAGTATTGATCCCCAACAGCAAAAATAATTTTACCCATCAACCATTGGGACATGTGGAACCACATTAGCTATAGAAATCACAGTTGTTCAAAACTGTCTTGCTATTTGGGCTAACATCTTTGCAAAATGTTTCTTTTCCAACAGTGTTTTTTTTCCTCCTTATGCTACAAGTCCTATGTCTCCAGTCTTTTTCATTAGCTCTGACATATTTATGGACATACATTATACCTGTGTGCTCTTCACAAGGAACAAATACAAGTTCTAATTATATAGTGCATGTATTGTTCAATTTGTAACAAGATCTACAGATCTACAAACACAGAGGATATTTTTTGTTTGCTTTTATTTTTTTATCAAAAATAAAAATATATTTGTTAACTCCAGATATCAATGAATAGCAGTCTAGTTGAGAGGTTTTCAGATTTTTTTAGTCTGGGGAATCTCTTTATTAAAATAAACATTCCCCAGAACCCTTGATCAAGAGGCAATGCTCCAATGTTTTTTAAAAAAGTGTTCAAATGATTTCCCCGCCTTTTTTTTGTCTCTCACAGAACCTCACCAGCTTCTCTAGTTGAAAATGGTTGATCTATTTGACTGGAGTCCTCCCAAGCACCTTGTATTTTAAAAATTAAATGGCATTTAAATTAAAAATTAATGGCCTTTACCTGACAACATGTAACATGCTTTACAGTGTCACTGTGCACCTTCTACTTCGAACAGATTCAGTTTAATTAAGTTCGAGTGAAGTATATCTTACTATACTAAAATTCTACTTTACTAGTAAAATAGCTGGTAAGAGATAGCTTGAAGTGATTTTTCTCTCCCTGGCCCCACAACAGGTAAGCAACATATGTCTTTCTGCAGGCCGCACCTAACGCCTGTTCAGAGGGACAGAAACACATGCACAAATCATCTCTCAATGTAATTGCTTAAGACTGCCATTAGCAGTGAGGAAGCAGCAATCTATGTCACGATGCTCAACTAAAGATTTGATTAATTGGTGGCGAGGGACAAATAGCCAGAACTCCACAGTCTGCAACAATAAAAGGCAAGAATCTAACTCTTTCTTCACAGGCGCCAGAAGAATCTGAAGAATATGAGTTTCTTTTAAAAAGCTCTGAGACAATAAGAGACACTGTACAATTGTTGTGGATCTACTGCATTGTCCACTCCAGTTACAAAGTCCTAGAAACCAGCAGGTTTTCTTTTATTCTACAGCAGGGCATTGCATTTCATGTTATTTCTCTGTAGCTTTAAAAGTCAGCATAAACAATCCTGGACTTGCTCTAAGAGTAGCTAACTATTTCTTCTACCCAAGTCAAAGAAAGCATGTGCTATATAGCAGCAGCATCTCAAAGATTTGAACTCCACTCACATAAACTATAAAGATATAAAATTTCCAATGGGCTTCTCATAATTTTCTGCAAATAAGATGCCTAATTGATCTTTCAATTTTAAATAAAGGACCTCAACCTTTTACGAAGTTGTTTGAAATCAGTTTGTATTGTACAGTACAAGTTCTATAGATTCTTTGTAGCTTTTTTAAAACATTCCCAGCCCTCACATATTATGTGATATCCTTCAGGGCAATTTTTTCTTTCTTTACAAGAAAAGAATTCCATGTTAATATTTTTCTTTTATATTGTAAGGATTTTTAATGTGTACACATCGTTCTTTCTCATCTTTTAAGCACAGTTTTAATGTATTTTTGCAACTTTGGTGATTAATACATTTTTCTGTTTGGTGTTCAGATCCTCTTGTCAAAAGGTATTATCACTGAAATCGCTTTTTGAATGACTTTACATAGATTATTATCTTCTAGATCAGTGGTTCCCAAACTTTTTCAGTCCACCGCCCCCTTGGTGCTACAAGCTCATCCTCGGTGCCCCCCACCCAGGGGTGGGATTCAAATTTCTGTGGGCTTGACCTAATTTGAGGGTGTGGCTTGCTGGTCACGTGACTGGGTGGGCATGGCTTGCTGGTCATGTGACTGGCTGGCGTGCCTTGCTGGCTGGGCATGGCTTGCTGGTCACACAACTGGGTGGGCGTGGCTTCCTGGTCATGTGACTGGGTGGGCGTGGCCAGGTGACTGGCAAATCAAATACAAGTGGTCCTCACTTAATGGCCGGTTGTTTAGCAAGTGTTCTAATTTATGACTGGCCTCCCCAGAGATACTTGACCTGTTTTTGGAGTTTTGACAACCATGTACACACATACACACGCACTCCCTTCTAACCCTGCTGGAGCAGGTCGTTGCACTAGAATCGGCAAAGCATCTCTGATTAGATTCTAGCAGTGAATAAAATCTAATCAGAGATGCTTTGCCGATTCTTGTTAATTTGTTTTATTTGTATCTCTTTATTTTATGTTGCTGAATTGCATTGACATGTGTGTCCCTTCTTGTGCACAACCCAGAAGTTTTTGTGATTCTTTGCAGCAAAAATTACCAACCTCCGACTTTGCTCTACTTTTCAAACATGCCGCCACTGCCGCGTTCTAGGTGCTGGCCCTGCAGGTCCACCCCATTGAGCCTGCTCCACTGAAGGTACCTGCCCAAGCAAGTCAAGTCAATGGGGTGAGCCTGAGAGAGGAAAAGAGAGACAGAGAGAGAAGGAAAAAAAGAGAAAGGGGAAAGAAAGAAAAAGGGACAAAGAAAGAGTGGGGGATGGAAGGAAGGGACAGAATGGATGGATGGATGGATAGAGAGAGAGAGACAGAGAAAGACAGAGAGAGACAGTAGGTAGGTAGGTAGGTAGGTAGGTAGGTAGGTAAAAAGATTGGTAGATAGATAGGTAGGCAAGCAGGCAGAACTTTTGGATGAATGTATGGATAGGTAGGTAGGTAAGTAGATATGATAGATAGATAGAGAGAGAGATAGATAGGTAGATAGGTAGGTAAGTAGATTGATAGATAGATAGATAGATAGATCTATGTTGGTAGATAGGTAGGTAAGTAAGTAGACAGAAAGACAGGTAGGCAGGCAAGTAGGTAGATAGGCAGGAAGGCAGGCAGACAGACAGGCAGACCTTTTGGATGGATGGACGGACAGACAGACAGACAGACAGACAGAAAGGAAGGAAGGAAGGAAGGAAGGAAGGAAGGAAGGAAGGAAAGAAAGAAAGAAAGAAAGAAAGAAAGAAAGAAAGAAAGAAAGAAAGAAAGAAAGAAAGAAAGAAAGAAAGAATGCGACAGCGGTGGCACTTTGAGAAAGTAGAGCAAAGCCAGAGTGGGAATTGAAGTCCACACAAGTTGCCAAGGTTGAGAAACACGGGCTGAATATATTAACCCAGCCATTCTAGTTAGAGCTTAGCATGCTGTTTGATTCTGGCTTAGTCAATGAATAAACCATGGCTAAGATCTTCCTGCTCCTTAATGCAGGTGCCCCTCTGCCCCTTCTCCAGCCCCCTTTGGCATCCAATTTTGCAATGCCAACCTCCCCGGGGCAGTGATGCAGCCGACCTTACCCTCTTCGCTTCCACTTCCATCGGGCCAAGCAAGAGGAAGTACTCAGCACATGCTCAGAGACTCCCAACTTCAGTGAAGCATTCCACCCATCTTTATGCTCCGCCCAGGAGGAGGAAGGCATGAGGAAGCAGCCCAGACTGGTGGAGGCGGAGGGAATGATCGCTTGGAAAGCAAGCAAGCAAGCAAGCAAACAAGCACAGGGCTCGGTCGGAAGAACCGGGCTGCAGAGGGAGGCTAGGTTCTAGGTCCAGGACGGCCACGTAGAGCCGAACCGAACCGAGCCACGCGCCTTGGAGAGCTGCAGCTGCACCCACCTGCATCCTGCATGCAAACCTGGCTGGCTGGAGAGGCAGAGGCTGGGCGGGTGCTGCGCGCTCCCTTATTCTCCTCTGGGGAAGGGGGCCCTAACGCCGGACCACCCTCCCCTTCCACTGCACGCCTTGGGAGGGTTTTGCTTTCGGGTCTTCTGGCGCGCCTCCACCGCTTCCACCAGAGAGGGCAGCCTGCAAGTTAAGGCACCCTCTTTCCGCCACCTCCCACCTCTCCCCCCCAGGCTTGGCAAGGCTCACCGCACACGGATTCTGCATTCGAGGCGTTGGCTACGGAGCGATGAAACAGTCAATGGGCTGCATGGCCGGCAGTCAGTGAGCCTGCGGGACCGGCACCTCGAACGCCCCCTGCCACCTCTTAGTGCCCCCTTGCCAGCCCCGTTGCCTCTTACCGCCCCCCTAAGGCATCCCACCGCCCCCCAGGGGGCAGTACCGCCCACTTTGGGAACCACTGTTCTAGATAATATGCCATTATTCTTCTTCGTGTGTCTTTTTAATGCTTGGTCTCAAAACTATATAGCTTTTGCAGTATTGTTCACTGCCCAAAGTCAATTGGATTGAGACAGGCAGCTACAGAAATTAAGTAAATAGCTAATACGTTGCTAACAGTGAAATTCAGATGTGTTAATTGGAAGTTCACCATTTCCCTCACGTGTCTTGAAATGTTCACTATATTATTTATAAAACCACACACTTTCTTGACAACCGAAAACAAACTTTTATTTAGTTCTTCAGTCCTTTTAAAATAAAACATTTAGGCTGACCTTCTTTTGTCAATGAGGAGGTGCCAGAAAATTCACACATTTTCCCTTCTGAAAATTCCTTTACACATTCATGTTTTGAAATCTGAATATTCCGATACCTCAAGGCCAATTAAAATGGGTGATATCCCAAAATAAAAACTACTTGGGAGTTTCCTATAATATAAGAGTTCCTTCTTTGTAAGGGCTTGATGGAATGCCTATGTACAAGTGCCTCACTTGGACTGCACTCTGGTTTCCATGAAGCAACTTTTTTTCAATGATATGCTAATATGTGCATTTCTCTAGTTCTTGAGTAAGCATAAGAGATAACCCGTATGATTTGTTCTACCCTGACAGCTAAGATCTAATCTGCCTAAACAATGAGGCTTTCAAATCAATTCTTTATGGCTTTACGGTACTTACAATACAAAGGCAGTGATTAGTAGATTTGCCCCATTTCAGCTTTCTTCCCACCCAGTATTCCCAGCTAAAATTAATAACATCAGATAGGTGATGTTAGGGAGAACTATTTTAAATAAAACGTTTTGACTGTTAATCTGGCTTGAATCCTTGCAGGCCTAGTATTGGACATTAGCCATTGGCAATGGTCATCACCTCTATGTTCTCCAGGAATATGAAGCATAGATATGAAAAACACATGAGACACACATCCTAAGTACTTGTCTGAAAGAAAGGAATCATATGTGACCATCCTCAACCTGGCAGCTCTCAATTGTGTTGATGCTCCTTCTTTGAGAACCCACAGCTAACAAGCCTTACTGAGAACAGTAAACATATAATATGGTTTGGTTCTGGCTTGCAGCAATGGCTGAAATCCAACCAGCTGTAGTTTATCCCTAGTTAAACCATAACTTAGCATAATGTATGCCCTAAATTAAAGCTGTTTTCAACTTGAGAAAAATTAAGGTATTACATATTTATTTTTTTCCTTTGTACAAGAAGTTCTTAATTTAAATCTTGGATGAAAACAAACCAACTGCATTATGACTTACTGTTTGTTATACATATAAGAGTCATAGCGGCTTTGGAAGTGACAGAGGGCAATTTCTCTGAGGATGAAAAACTGTATCGCACAGATCAAGACTATCTGCTCCATCTACATCTGGGAATGAGTCCCAGACTAGAGCCCGCATGCCTAAAATTTGACTTCAAAAGCACAGCAAGCATAGCACCTGCATTGCTTCATGCCCGAATTCTTCCAGATGCAGCTAAGGAAGAGTGCATTGCAGTAATGGTGCCTCAGGGTGACACGGGCCTCAACTGCAGCATAACGAGCAGCGCAGAGATACAGGCAAGCATAGTCAGACTTCAGTTTTATCCTAAGTATTCCCAGCCTGGTATCTACCAAATGTGTTGGATTTCAACTGCTACATTCCCAAACAACCTGACCAAGGATGCCAGGTGGGGGAAAGTTGATCAACTGATTATCAGAGCTTTTTAAAAATTATAAAATGAAAAATTAGTTACTGAAGGAAGATATTGATACAATTTTCTCCTGGGATTGAAATAACCTTCTTCCTTCTTATCCAGATTTCAGATTTGACAAAGGGTAGGATTGTGAGTTACTTCCCCAATTATACGACCAATAATAAGTAGGATAACATTGATGTTCTTACCCGTAAGGCCAAATTGTCCTTACAGTGTAGGCTGATTCCACACTCGTCAGTAATTTCAGAAAGATCTTCATCTTCAAACTCTTCTAGACTGATGTCATGGGTAAGCCTAGACAATACAAAGATCATACAATTATCCATAAGAGAAAACAAGCATATACGAACTTATGAAGCTCAGTATGAAAGAACAAAAAATAATAATCCTTCATATTGAATTCACTTACCTCAGGGGTGTCAAACTCGTGGCCTGTGGGCTGGATGCATCACACACTGGCCACCCCCATCCCTGGTTTAGCGAAGGGGGAAAAAGTTGCAATACGTTCATGTGATGACAACGTGTCGTTGCGAGTTTGACACCCCTGATTTACCTGGTCCACAAAACATCTTGAGAGATTCTAGACTGTATGTATGTGTTCAAACAGCCATTAAGCCACTTTTTTGCTTGAAAAACTTGCTAATGCAGTTGGACTTGGAACCAGGAAGAGGAGTGAGACAAGAATATCTGCAACAAGGAAACAGCTCACTCACAGAGCCTTGTCTTAGAAAAGCAATGTTGCCTTGCAGTGGTATCAAATGAATACCACAGCTGAGCCAGAAATAAACTGTCTCAACTACTAAAACACTCAGGGACAAGCTGATGAGATCAAAGAGCAATGGAAATACTTCTAGGTGGTGAAATATCTGTGACACCTCTCTTATATCAAAACAAGACCTATACTTGAGGCCTCTAAGAAGCAGCAAGGGTCCTTATTTCTCAAAAATCAATTGCTGTGTAGTATTTATCTGCTCAGTTTATAATATGTGCACAAGACACACATTTTGTAATTACAAAAGAAGCAGGACATGCTAAAAAGGCCATTGCCTTTTGGGATCCCTAGCACCATAGATGTATGTTTTGGTTGCTGCTGTATAGCTTCATTGTTTAGTCCAATTTCCTCTCAGTCAGGGTCGATGGGCTCAAAACACAGTTTCCTCATTCCTACGTACAATATTTGATTTCAGAGTTTTTAAATGTAAACAATTCTTCCTGGTCAACCATCACTTGCAGAAAGCAGAGATAGTCCCATTCTCCTATCTTCCCTATAGCCATAGGCTTCAATCCATTTAAGCAGACATTAATCAGTTCCGGTTCTATCTAATCAGTTTCATATTATATATAGAAAAGTATCTGCATTCATTTTTTTCCACTTTAGATCTATAATGTAACACCTCCCTCAGCAGTAACTATCAGAGGAAATTGATAGTACTGCAATGTATAAGAACACTGTATTCAGTAGTGTAGGGCAGGGTTTTTTGAATAATGTTCTATGGAATTGGCAAGAAATTATATACATAAAAGTCTCTCTCTCATCTATTTCTACCTCTACCTCTCTATCTTTCTAGCTGTCTTTCTACAACCTGCACAACCTTTCTACAACTTGAAAACCCTTGGTATAAGGAAGCTTCAATTGTCCAAATGAATAGCCAAAATAGCAGTCAAGGAAAACAACTAAGTGTCTGAGAGGAAATAACTTTAGAAGTCAGGCTTCTTGTGATATTTTGTGTTTTATGAATGAAGACCCACATAAGACTGCTCCGTATTGATCTAGTGTCTAAAAAGAAAATACTGTTTAAAATTGTGTAGCTATTCTTGGTCTTAAGCTGCCCCTGTCTCTGAGCAAGCTGCACTCCTCCAGATGCTCCTGAGCTATAAGGCTTATAGTTAATCTGTGTTTTTGAGCCATATTAGCGTTAAATTGCCAGAGCTCACAAATACCTGAGATACTGTAGCTTTTCTACCTCTGCTGCACTGCACCCCACATGAACAGAGAGATATAGTGTAACATGGGCAACATCATATTTTTCAGGCAAACATGAATTTTAATTAATATATTTAAGGCGAGTTTATGCATTTATTGCCAAAAGACAAAAGAGAGAAGGAAATCAAAGATCTTTTCAATAGTCAAGCAGCAGTTGCTCCGGGTTCTAGAAGGGTACAATTTAAATAAATTCCCCCATTTATTTTTCAGGAATGAATCTATTATTTTCCTTAAAACTGGGAAAAGAGATAGATTAGTAAAGTGGGATTTAGTATTATAAGAGTGAACTGTTGTGAGTTTTGGCATATGTGTTCCCCTCATCTAAAGTGAGAGAGATCACAACTTTCCATTTTGGATTATCATGAGCCCAGTGTGACACTCAGACTAGACAAGCTGTGGTTAAATTTATAATTGTTGAAAGGAGCCAAATTCAGAAATGAGACTGAATCTGACAGCTTGTTTGGGATTGGATATAGCAACTGAGTTTATGTAATGTAAAATTCAAGCAAAAGCTTCTAAACTTCACAATAAGGCCAAAGTTGGGGGGTTAAGATGCATTACAAATCTAACAGGCTCGGTCTTATAACGAGAAACTGTAGTTCAGTGCAAATTGGTACAATCTGAAGACGTGACTACACATGCCATAATTCCTAGCCTATGTGGGATGGTTTAGCATATTTTCCTCTACTTCTGTATTTAAAATAATTATTTTATAAATATTGTACAAAATAAGTAAAGCGCTTCATTATAAATACGGGCCAAGATCAAGATAAAATCCAGAGCAGTTTGCACCTGTGACCAAGAAGGCCTTCGCCAACTTCGTCTTGGTTGCCAGTTGGATCCCTTCTTGAAACAGGAGGCCCTTTTGTTACTCACACTCTAGTCACCTCATGACATGCTCTATTGCAGGGGTCTCCAACCTTGGCCACTTTAAGACTTGTGGACTTCAACTCCCAGAATTCTGGGAGTTGAAGTCCACAAGTCTTAAGGTGGCCAAGGTTGGAGACCCTTTCATTGCATTTGCTAGCTGATGGAACCTGTAGTCCTACATATCTAAAAGCACCAGACTGAGCCAAGCACCTTGTATTGTACCATGTGTAATGGCCACAGAGGGAGGCAAAAGGTGGCAAAGCGACATGCGAGTCATGACATTCATTTCATAACTGACACAATTCACATATAGGTGGTTTTTGACGTACAACCACAATTGAGTCCAACATTTCTGTTGCTAAGTGGAGTAGTTCTTAAGTGAGCTTTGCCCCATTTTTACAATCTTTCTTGCCGCAGTCATTAAGTGAACCACTGCAGTTGCTAAGTTAGTAACATGGTTGTTAAGTGAATCTGGTTTCCTCTTGACTTTGCTTGTCAGAAGGTTGCAAAAGATGAAACACAAAGATGATACTTGGGACCCTGCAACTGTTATAAATACGAACCAGTTGCCAAGCATCCAAATTAGATGTCCCAGATTGTTGGGGGCAATATGCTGACTCTGTAAACCATTTAGAGAGGGCTGTAAAGCACTATGAAGTGGTACAGTACATAAGTCTAAGTGCTATTGCTATTATGTGATCATGGGGATGTTACAACTGTTGTAAGTGTGAAAAACAGTCCTAAGTCACTTTTTTCAGAGTCGTTATAACTTGGAACGGTGACTAAATGAATGGTTGTAAGTCGAAGGCTACATGTACTCACATCAGAGAACCAGTGTCATGCCCCTGATGGAGGCTGACTCTGAGGGAGAGGAGGAACAGCCGACAGGGAGTGGAAGTGTGGCTCCGGAGGTTGTGGAGGAGGCTGGGGAAGGGCAGAGGCCAGCTGAGCAGTCAGAGGAGGACCTAGGCCCATCCCTTATCCATCCTAGGGCACGCAGGGAGGAGAGGATCAGAGAGAGACGTAGTCTCCTCGGGAGGAGAGGGCCTTGATCCTCTTCATGGGCTGCAGGTGTGAGAACTGAATAAGAGTTTGGACCAGCGTACTGGCAAATCGCTGGAAACAAAGCATGTTTTATTTTGGTCTGAAGTTATCTTGGTTGGCGTCCTTCCAACAGACTGTGCCTTGTTATCTCCTTGAATTTGGTAAATACTTCTCCCGTTCCGTTGTGGAAATTTCGTCATTGTAGTTTGTCTGTTTTTTTATTTCACCTCTATCTGCTCATTAAGTTCAGACTGTATTGCTTTCTTTTGAAGACTATTTTTGAGTACGTTTTATCTCCAACTGAGTATTATTGAACAGTGGGGCCAAGTTGGAGGCATTAAAGGACATTTATTTATGTTTTTGATTTTGTGACGTTTGTGTTACACTCTGGGTCATCACCACCAATTTGGTCCAGTGCTTAAAGTTACCAGACTAGAAGCCAGGAGATGCTGTGAACTCTAGTCCTGCCTTTAGTATAAAAGCTGGCTGGCTGACTTTGGGCCAGTCATACACTCTTCTCAGCCCAACTCATCTTGTAGGGTTGTTCTTGCGGGGAATATAGGAGGAGAAAGGAGTGCTGTGTTCGCCACCTTGAATTATTTATAAAAATAGTAAAGATGGAAAAATAAATAAATCAGACATTATAATGTGACATGAAATTACATAATGGTGTCATCTGCACAATGAGGCGTGATAACATTGTCATTTTGATATTGTCATGGCTTGTATTAGTTTGAGTCAGTGTAAAATCAATAAAAGGCTGAAATGCAAATTTTCTCATTGCATAAATTTAGTCCCAAGTAGTCCGTGAAATTCAAACCTACAGCAAAAACAAAATAGATGCAAAAGCCATTGCCTTGCTTTCCATTTGATATCTGAAATGAAGCAGGTTTATTTTTCCAACCTCACAATTTTTCATATTCTGGTTCAAACGGTATAGGGAAATATTCTAGTTATCCCTAATCAGCCCAGGATGCACGTCTGAAATGTGTACAGTTTAATAATTCCTGTGCCTATTAAATGCTTGTCAAAATAATAAATGAATTAAAATCCTTTGCTATTTTGACAGGGGATGATGGGAATTGCATCGCAAATAATCTAAATCAAATAAGATTGAATATGCCTGCGTAGGGATTTAGGAGACAAGCAATAGGTTGGTGGGGTTCTAACAGCAAATCTGGAAAGAAAAACCAAGAGAGTGGTAGAGCTTCTTTCTCTGACCGCATTATAGAGTCAGGACACTTAGAATAATTCTATGAATCAATAAAAAGTTTCCCTCCAATTCTTCTTTCTTCACTGTAGCTTTTAGATTAGCTAACAGATCAA
The DNA here is from genome assembly GCF_049901735.1 of Notechis scutatus. Taxonomy (NCBI): domain Eukaryota; kingdom Metazoa; phylum Chordata; class Lepidosauria; order Squamata; family Elapidae; genus Notechis; species Notechis scutatus. The sequence continues at coordinate 267,861,103 of NC_142009.1, read as the reverse complement.
GATGGAGTTGTCTTCAAATGTTCTCTGTGCTTTTTGATTAAGAAATATCACTTATTTCAAACGGCATCTTGGAAAATAGTATCTAGTCCAGGGGTCCCCAAACTTGGCAACTTTAAGACTTCTGGACTTCAAATCCCAGAATTCTCCAGGCAGCTAAGTTGCCAAGTTTAGAGACCTCTGATCTAGTCTATCACTTCTGGTGAGATCTACTTGGCACATATGGATATCAGAGATAACAAACTGAGTTCCTGTCCCAAACAAGTTTTTACTAAGTACAGAAACAACTAGCACTTCATATGCAGTTACAAAAGGGGCTATTGAGTTAAAAAGAGAATGGGAAGTATAACATTGCAGAACAATTGCTTTCCTTGCTAAGGTCTGGTATCAGGGAAGAAAACAAGCAGGGAAGAAAGCAGAAATGCATTGCAAGAAAGAGAGTCCCACTTAAGTTTATATTTGACTTCTGTTGCTGCCAGGTACTAGGGAACTACCAACTTTTTTTTTTTAAGATCTTTTTACTTTTCGTATACCTTCTTCCTTCTCCTTCCTGAGTTAAAAACTAGATACAAACTCAAGGTAAACCGCACCAAACTTGATTGCAGGAAATCTGACTTCAGCAACAGAGTGGTCAATGTCTGGAATACTCTACCTGTCTCTGTGGTTTCTTCCCCAAACCCCAAAAACTTTACTGTCTACTATTGACCTCACCCCTTCCCGAAGAGGTCTGTAGGGGGCGTGCATAAGTGCACCAATGTGCCTACCATCCCTGTCCTATTGTTTCTTTTTATTTTTCTTATATGTATCCATTTCATTTATTCATAACTGTGTATATACTTATACCTATTATCTTGTAAGTGATTGACAAACAAACAAACAAACAAATAAATAAATACCTGCCTCCATTCTAATGGTGAAATACAAAATTGAGAACTAGAAGTGCCATGTCCAATTATGTCTGCTCCTCAATGGAGATTAAAAAAAAGAGTACACTGGTCATCCATTCATAGACTATAACCGTATCTCATCAGTTTCTTCCTCAGGTTAAATGCCTTTTAAAGTCCTTTAACACTCTTGCTAAATCAATACGTAGAACCATAGAAACACTGGAAAACATGGGCAGGTTTTTAGATACAGAAACACATTCAATGAAATAGAACTAATGCCCTGAGCAGCTTTCACAGTAGGCTCCAGCTAAAACCTGTCCTCAGCACTTTTTTTACTTGATAGGAGAAAGATACTCTTCGCCAACAAATTCCTTACAGCATGAGTAATGTGTATACAAATATTAGTGAAGTTGTAATAAAACAATGTCTCTTTAGATAACCCAAAAGAGGAGGGTATCACAAGTAACTTATTCATCTCAAGGGGAGTATACCTAAACAGGTAAAGAGAAAGATAAGAAGTGCTGAGGAACAATGGAGAATATATGCAATAATCCTCAAACATTAATTTCATCTTCTACATCAGAGAAGGCACAAGTTACAAGAGATTTCTTCTGTTAATAGTCATGATTTTACAACGTTATTAAATGGGAAAACAGAGTTTTTAAAAGCCCATTAAAACAGCCTCTCAAACCCTAGCAGTAATATTATGGTAAATCTTTCAAATATAGGGTTACCCCACATTCTCCCTTCTAACAGAAAAAAGTACAGACCATTATTTCAAAATGACCCATATGTTTACATCTGGGGTGCTTAGGAGCATCACTCAGCATCATAAAAAAATACTTAAGGGATCTTTTTGAGGTTGCTGAGATACTGCATCCCTGCAATTGAAGAGGTTTGTCTATTTATGCCTCGACTCTAGCACAAGGTTCCTTTCATGCATATCTTGCAATTCATCTTTGAGCATCAAGGAAGAGCTATATTGACAGATAATTATTTTCATTTGGCAAATAAGGCATCCTTTCTGGAACATAGCCATCCATGACCAAAAGGGGACTAATAGCATCTTCAATGATCTGGTCTCCTTGCTCAATTCAGACAGCAGCATTTTAGATTTTAACATGACATTTAAAGTTTGCGATCAAATTTGCACATGGGCTAAGAGCCAAGGACAAATAAACTTGCTTATAGGATTCCAATAAAGACCTCTGCACTGGGATAGAAAGGAAGCCAAATTACTTTTAAATGCTGCACGCTCAGCTATATGAAATCTCAATTCCCCCCATCCCAAGGGCCCTCCAATAGCCAGATGATCGCCTACCATTTCTCCCACTGATCCTCAATCCGGCTGTCCTCCTCTGTGCTCGACTGCATTTTACCTTCAAGCTTCATTGAAGAGGGTCCCCGTTGTGGGGGAAGGTCATAGGGCCTATTAAAGGGAAACCTCCTTCAGGCAGGAGCGTTGCCTCTGGGCTGTCCTTCCTGCCTGTCGCCGGCTTAGGGAAGAACTGCTGTTTGTGCTGCACTCTGCTTCTCACAGCACAGTCTAAGGGAGCTCATTAAAAATAAATGGAATCAGCTGTCTGGGTACAAAAAAAAAAAGTCCTCTGGGTTGAGATGGTGCCAAGTCCTGCCCTCTGCTTCCCTCTGGAAGCCAGACTCTCTCCCATCAGCTGCAGTCAAGGGAAAAAAGAGGAATCAAGTTACCCGATTAGCAGCAGGATGCTCTGCCCAGTTGTTCTGCCTTTGACCTTGGAATGACACTGCCCCAACCTGTCTGCGAATGACCACGTTCCCCCCCAAGTGTCATTGGGTGATGTAGTCATTTGAAGTCTAATTCAGAAAAAGGATAATCAGAGATGTAGAGAGCCAGCAGGAAGATACAGGGCTTGTTTTATCCCCAGGGTTCAGGCGATCACTGCTTCAGGGTTGTTTATTCCAAGCCAAAAGTTTATTTCGGCTACATTATCTTACAAATGTTCTTGGATAATTCACAGGTCAGCTTGCAACTCAGGAGGACAATAAATCCTACTTCGAAAGGGAAGTTGTTCTAACGCCTGCATTCACTTTCTCAATCCAGATGGGAAATTAGCTTTGTTGACTATTATTTCTATCAACCACAGACAGAATAGCAGTTGGAGCAAACAGGTTTATATGAAATGCTTATCTCAGATGGCCAAGATTTATTTATTTTCCTCACAATATATTTCTAAATTCTGATCTTCCCATACCTGCTTGGCTGAATATCCAACAATATTGAATTTGCTGCCCATTACAGTCCCTACTCAGGAAATGGCTGCTGTGGAAGCTATATAAAACGATTTCCATATGGTGATCAATTCATCTAAAAACTACTCTTCCAGGAGAGTCTGCTCCTGGAGTAGCTGCAATTAAGATGCTTTTCTAAGTGGCCTTCATGTGGCAGATGTTTCACATCATGAAAACATGTTCAAGTAAGTCCTAGTCTTTATTATTCTATATATCATTACAACTCTCCAGAGCAGTGAAATTGATTTAAGGGAAGTGCTGCAGAAAGAAATGTGTTGGTTTTATTTTTCTAAAAGAATTGCCCTGTGGGGGAAGGCAGTGGATTAAGAAGCAACTTCCATGTTGAAAGTTTGTTTGTTTATCTTGGGAGGGGGAGGAAAAAGGTGAGTGGCAGGATATCAATTCTGGATGACACAGAGGTGCAGGATTAGAGCTTCAGCAAAGCATTTCAACACACACAGCTTGCTTCTCAGCTCTTCATGTCCAAAGCTGCTCTCAGTTGCATTAAAACCAAGCAGATTACTTTGAGACACATGTTAGGATAATTCCAAAACCCAGGTGAATTTAAAGCTTTTTAAATGTTTGCTTAGATACGTTAGGACTGTCAACACTAACAACTGTGTGTTCATTAACAGATTCTTGCTGCATTTAATTTAAATCGCAGAAGCCTACTGGAGCTATGCTGTTAAAGAACTGTTCCAGAAGACATTTGATCTTCTATAGTTGAAAAACTATAAAAGTCCATATGCTTCATTCATTTCTGACAATGGAACACTTAAGAGGGTCATACTATTGAATATATTATCTTTGAAATACCTTTACAATACAGTCTCTAAAGATAATGAATAAGCATGGCTAGCAGTCTAGATAGAACATGATAGTACTATTACTAGTAGAATAGCTGGAGTAAAATGATTCAAGTCAGTCTTGTGGCTCCAGATACCATGAGTTATCTTACAACTGCCATACTTTTCAGAAAGCTGGAAATTGTCCCAAAATTTGGAGGTACCATATTGGGGAAGACTGGCTTAGAGAGAAATGATTACCAGCTTGTAAAATCAAAGTATGTCCCAAAACACAACCCCAAGAATTTTGCAACAGATTTAACCTGGAAAAAAAAAACTTTTGACTACAGTATTTTACTTACCTGAGTTCTGCCCAAACAAAAGTAAATAATATTTTATTACATTTGCCTTTTGACATTGTTATCTCTCCCTGTATTCCTGCCTTATCTCCATTAATGAAGCCTGGTATGCTTTTTTAAATTACTTCCATGTATTTGATATATCATATTTTCTATTCCTGTCTGTTTTTCATTTTCAGTCTTGCTTTTCCCATCAAAGCTGCCAGTTTGGATTAGGCCCATAGACTCTCTAGTTCAATCTGACAGCAGCCAAAGCTCGGGCTCTTCAAAAGAGGATGCCAAACTCTTGAATATAACAGGATGGGATAGCTGCCTCTGCTATGCCCAGATTGTAAGTTTCCCAGCGGCTTCCTTTGCCCAGCATTGGAGATAGTACAGTGGATCAAATAGGCAATTAGTCTGATCCAGTAAAACAGGAATGGGCTGACTTCAGGCTTGTGGGATACTGCTTTATTTTCCATAGAACATAACACTCCATCGACAGAGTCAAGTATGTAAGGGTAGCCACAGAGATAGAGGCAGATGCAAATAAGGTTTGGAGTAGAACCCATTACTTCCAGCAAGCCCCTTCTATGCACTAGAATAACTTACACAAGCAGTACAAATCTTTACCTGATGTTCTCTAAATCTTAAAGTCTAACACCAAACTCTAATAATCAGCCATCAAAAATTCTCAAGGAGCAATTCAGCTTTAGGTGCTCAAATATTTAATATTACATACAAGCAATATTAAGACTAGGAAATAAATATAATAACATCAATCACCCTTAATCCTTTTTTTTTTTTTTTACAAATTGAGTTTACTTATTGTTGTTCTATTCTCATAATTTATTTTAGATCATTCAAAAACCTACTAAGAAACTCTGATCTACTTTCTGCTGTCAAACTCATGATCAAACTGTGCACTGTTATTTTCCTTTCATGAAGCTAAATTAGCTAGAAGAGCATGCACTCATACCCCAAAATTATCATTGTCCCTAGGTATGTGTTTTATCATTTCACATATCCATCACAACTAGGTTGCTTTGCCATTCCTTCCAACATTAAATTATATTGGGCCAAATAAATTCTCCAAGCTCAGATGTCAGGCCCAAGCAACACAACACATAACCTCTCCGGTGCTGCTGTTCTATAGATGTTGACTTTACTAAATTTACTATAAGACAGTAAACATTTCTTTCCCTTGCTCAACATGCATTCCACTGATTACTTGATACTGTACTGTAATTACAAAAGAATACATACAGTTCAAGAACACTGAAGCCAAGGCCAACAAACATCAGAGCAGGAGGCTTTATCCTGAAGGACCTGCTACAACTTATGACTAGAGAACACTCCTGCTCATCATTGATCAGGAAATATCCCAGCTGCAGCATTATCTCACACCCCACAGGCTGTTGCTTATGTATAGCCTGCCCTGCTGCTGCTATTTCAATAGAGACTACATCATGCACACTCAGTATTTTCTTCTTGCTATTGATTGTGACAAAGCATTTGCAGAGATTGCCAGTTGCACAATCAGCAAAATTGCTGATGTACATACACTGCTTGTTTGTTTGTTTTTACAGTAGGGAAGGTTTCTTCATTTCCATATCTATGAGTTGCAGGTCCTTCTTATATTCCTTGATGGTGTTTGGGGTCCATGATTAGGGTTCATTTGGGATCACTTCAAAAAAGTGTCATTGCTGAAAACTGATATAGTCGCAAGCAGATTTGCTGCTAATTCTCAAACCATTTGGCCGTAGGAATTTCTAACCCAAAGCCTATGGTGTTTACTGGCTATAAAAACAACTCACTTTGGATCTTCCTTGGTCCTTTAATTCTCACAAGGATTCACAATGGTTTGGAAAAAGCTATCAGAAATCTCCAGTAAATACAAGCCCCTTCTTATAGCAGGAACCTCCATGTTATGTATATGCAACAGGTAGACAATAAGGGCTTTTCCAGTAAATGATAGTAAATGATGAGTTGGAGTAATCAACTCATTACTTTACAGCCATAGTCCCAATAGATCTGCATGCAGCAGGTGTTTCTAGTCTGAAATATTGCACTGAGGACAGGGCTAACCTTAATACCAGGATGACAAATGACAAATGTTATATTTTCTCCTCCAGTCATTCCTCTTTCCTTCTTTAAAATGTTTTCAAAATATTTCACAAATTCCTCATTAAAGTAAGAAGATGCTTATTTAGCACAAATGCCTCAAATAAACTTGAACTCTAACTGATTGAAGCTTCTGAACTGAGTACAATAATAATTTGTGTGTGTGGGTGGGGGGGTAGGAATAGACATTTAAGATTTAAGCTGACTTCATTAGCCTAACCTGCTTCCTGAGAAAATTTTCTCAGCACTGAATTACTCATTTCTAGCTGTCACCTTGACTTCCTGATAAGAAAGGCAAACTCAAAAACTTAGGAAAAATAATTGCTTTCTGGCCTTAATATTGCTATATTAAAACCTCCTTAAATCAGAGTTTTAATCCCTTTTTCTTAATCCATCTGCATGACTTTGGAATTGCACCAATATTGAAATGTGTGTATGTGTGTGTGTACATATATACAGACAGTATATTTATATATGTACTGTCTGTGTATACTCCTTATTTTAGATTTGCATTAGAAAAAATAGGGTATATTGAAATGAGAGAGAGAGAGGAAATACGTCATTTTCAGAAATTCATGCAGAAGCATGAAAAAGAACATACTGTGTTTCCTCTGAAAATAAGACCGAGTCTTATATTAATTTTTGCTCCAAAAGACACATTAGGGCTTATTTTCTGATTAGGTCATATTTTCTGGGAAATACAGTATTAAATGCATCCTCCTGGCTGACGATCTTAACTGGAGCTTATTTTACAATTCTGCGAGCTTATATTATGATTCTGAAAAATGATGCTAGGGCTTATTTTCCAGATGGATCTTATTTTGGGGGAAACAAGGTAGTAGGAGATTGGCTTGAGCTAATACACATTAGCACCACTGTAACAAAGTAATGTAAAGAAAAGACTGAAGATTTTATGATTGCTATATTGGCAACATAGTTTGTCACAGATGTATTTGCATGAAAAGCAAATACAGTATGACTGAGTACCCAAAATCTTCTTTATCCCTTCCAAAACCATCCAAGGCTCCTTTAAGAGTGTTTAATGGCAGGGAAGGAAAGGTTCTACTGTTATTTGGCATTTTTATTTTATTTTATTTTACTCTCTGAACCCCTGAGGTTTAGCTTTTTTTTGGTACAACAACTCAGAGTGGGGACCACAATAGAGGAAAATACCAAATGTCATAACTTTAGTCTTAGACACTTTCACTGAAAAAGAACAGGCAATAGTCAATGCCAATCAAAGCATCTTGAGGCAAGAACACAGTAAACTGAGGATTTGGGCAAAGATATAAGCTTATTATTATACCCTGATTTTACATTTTTACCTTTGTCTTTTTATTTTCAGAATTCAAATGTCCTGGTTTGTTACATTAGTCAACTGTGTTTCATCATTGCTATAAAATGGACATCACTGGTTATAGACTCAGTATTATATATGAGCTGATTTCACAATTGTACAGAGCCTGTACTAAGCTAATGACACCTAATGATTCCAGCAACAGCTATTATCTCTGCTTTGTTCTGCTTGTCTTGCCTGGTTTTGGAAATCTGACTATGATATTGTTTCTTGCATTTCTGGATACTGTTCTTTTTATGAACGTGCAAGGAACCCAGGAGACAAATAGTGTATCCAGGAGAGTGATTTGGGGACAGGCAAAGACTATCATGGGAATGGCTGAGCATTGCTCCTTCTCTGAATTAACTAGTTTTGAGAGTAAGTTTCTGCTTTCTAATTTGTATTTTTAATGGCAATTTTTAACTGCAGATCTTGCAAGTTTCTTTCCTTTTCTTTAATATCAACTGCAAAGAACTTTGTAACAAATGTAACCAGCAACTTTAGATCCACAAGTGAGAATACAGAAAGCTATCATCCACATGTGATAATACTTATTAAAAAAAACCTTTGCAGAGGTTTTAAAGAATTCCCATGTCTTTCTATAATTTCGTAGCATAGTTTAAAGCAAACACATATTGAATTGTCGAGCTATAAGGTTAATTATGAGGATTTATTAAGCTCTGAATTGGGAATCTGTATCTTCAGTGTAATAAAGTCTCTCTTACTCTTTCTTCTTGGTCATCTTTTTTTACAAAAAAAATCTTCTTTTCATTTAAAACATAGATAGAAAATTCCAGAGTAAAGTGCAAGCCTTAAACGTGACGTACATTTCCCAAGATGTTTCTGAATGTGACTTGGCACATTTCTGGGAAATAAAATGGTAGGCCCTGCACTATTTCTTTGGCCAGAAAACAAATATCAAAGGTTAACTGGGATAATAGTGAACATCCTGGATCATAGTGGGAACATCCCTATCATAACAACCATTTTGCAGGAATACCTGTCATTGCTCTTAAAATCCCCAAATTTGGAATTTTGGATTTGCCCTCCAATCCAAAAAAGTTTGGCAACCAAGATAAATGGCACGATTCACACTTATACACTTTCCTTCAGTCTGGTGCCTCCAAAAAATTGGGACTACAGCTTCCAGCGTTTCCAGCCAGCACTGCTAATGGTAAGCTGGGATCTGGGTGATGTGATGCCAGGATATTTGGGCACATGCCATCTTGGTACAGTCTAATGTAGCATATTAGCAGTAGTTCATAATCAGCTCTGTCTTTCAAAGGTTAAATATATGGGCATGGGAAGATTAAAGCCAACCTTTGGGAATTCTGATGCTTAGACCCTTATTTTGCAAATTGTCTTGAAGAATTTAATTAGTCATTGTATAAAGAAAGAGGTTACAAATTACTTGGCCATTAGCCATATATAGAGAATGAAAAAACTCATTTTATTCTCCTTTCTTTTAATGCCATCCCAGTAAGCAGTTAATTTGGGAGAAGATTTGGAAGCGCTAGAGTATATCCTACTAATGCAAACTTTATGGTCACATTAAGGACAAGTTTAAAACAATGTCAAGTTAAATTTCAAATGCGAGTGCTTCTTGTTAAGGAAAACTATATAGTCTCACATTCAGACCATGACATTTATTACTAAGAAAATGTAATTTCTACTTTCTCTGTAGACTTAAAGCAAGATGATTGAACAAGAATGTGGTTTATAAAACAATGCATAATATGGAAATTCCCTTTCCCTTCATATTGTAAGAAAACAAATCATCTAATGAAATGTACTGAAGGGAAATTCAGTGCAAACAAAATGTACTTCTCACACAGCAGATATTTATAGAACGTGCTGCCTCAAGATACATGTTGTAAGACACCTAGAGTTGTTCAAGTAGACAGCATACAAATAATTAAGCAAAATCTGAAAACATAGGATGGCTGATTATTTAGATGGCTTGAAAATGGAATTAGACAAATAAGAAGATAAATGTTTTGCTAAACAGAACCTGCAGATATATGGACAGTATCAACTTATGCACAATATTAATAATGTTCCAGTGTGAATGCTAAAACTTCATAGTCAAAATGGTTTCATTAATAAATAACCTAATAGATATTGGCTGGAAATTCTGGGAGCTGATCCATCTGCCCTAGGTGATGTTGAGCCAATCATGCCTGGGAAAACCCCAATGATTTTAGAAATATGTAATATTTTTGCGATAATGGGCTAAAAAGGGTCATCCTAATAGTTCAATGAGGATCAGACTATGCTCAGTGGTTCCAAAATGTTGGATTGAGATAGAATATTAGAACAATCAGAGAGAAATATAACACGAGATAATACAGCTGATGGGGTGGCACCTAAATGAAATGACTACTTGAAAATGATGCGAAAATAGACTAGCAGGATATAATTTCTTCACTTAAATAATATACAGATTTTTGAATGGCCAAATACCACAAATATGGAAAAAATGCAAGAAAAGTTTAAAACTTCCATTTTTAATTTTGAAAAACATAGCATGGAGTAAAGGGAAGAAAGAGTTTAGTTCTACTCCTTTTGTACTGTATTATTGATGAGCTGCAAAAATAACTTCTGAAACTGAATATAGTTTCAGTTTACTATATAAAGACAATGAAAAACACACAGAGTAAAAGTAAAAATGACTGCTGAATATTAATATTAGAACTCAGATAAGGTAAAGTAAAAGTTCCCCTTGCACATACGTGCTAGCCGTTTCTGGCTCTAGGGGCAGTACTCATCTCCGTTACAAAGCTGAAGAGCTAGCGCTATCCGAAGATATCTCCATGGCCATGTGGCCATCATGATTAAACGCCGAAGGTGCATGGAACGCTGTTACCTTGCCACCAAAGTGGTCCCTATTTTTCTACTTACATTTTTACATGCTTTCAAACTGCTAGGTTGGCAGAAGCTAGGACAAGTAATGGGAGCTCACTCTGCTACACGGTGCTGAATTGCCAACCTTTCTGATTGACAAGCTCAGTGTCTTGGCCACTGAGTCACTGCGTCCCTAGAACTCAGATATATATGGTTAAATAGGCTAGCAATATTTTCAGGACAATTGAAAGAAAAGTACTTCTTCAAGCCATACATAAAAGTTTTCATAACTCAGGGTCACCAGATATAATAATACATCTTTAATAGAGAAGTAGACTGTTTTATAGAGGATAGGTTTACTACTAATTGTAAGTGGAGCCAATGAGGCAGAGCAAACAATAGTTGAAAGACCAGGTTCATATTCATATTTAGCCACAGAGGCCCTAGATCAGGGGTCCCCAAACCTGGCAACTTTAAGACTTATGGACTTCAACTCCCAGAATTCTCCAGTTGGCTGGAGAATTCTGGGAGCTGAAGTCCACAAGTCTTAAAGTTGCCAAGTTTGGAGACCTCTGCCCTAGGTGATGTTGAGCCAATCACATTATCTTGACCTTACAAGATTATTATAAGAAAAAATTGGATGGTAAGTACTAAGTATCCTTTACTGTTTCTGAAGGAACTACAGGAACATGTACAGATGTACTCCCTTCTCAAATCAAGTGTATCCATAGGTTTCTTGACAATAATATAGAAGTACTTTGTGATTGATTTCTTCAAAGGTTTTATTTCAACTTCTCAGTTTAAATCCTTTTCATTCTCTAGTATTCTCCTAACCAAGTATTAATTGGGCCCAACCTTGCATACTTAAAAAAACAAAACAGGATATAAATTAAATATATCTCCATGTTCAACAGCAGGCTTCCTTTAAAAAACTATGGCATTGTGGTTGGATTGTCAAATTAGAACTAAGGAGATCTGAATTCAAATCATTCAATCATCAAGAAGATAGAGTTTTGCTTAGGCTAACCTATTTCATATGAGAAGAAATATACAGTACGGTATATATTGTATATATACATAAGAACATATACATACACATATGCAGATACATTTACACTCCTTTGAATTCTTTTCAGGAAAATCAAGTGAAAAGTGCAATATAATAAATAGCTTGGAGATCTATGATTGAGTCTCATCTCAAAAACAGAAGCTCACCTAGTAATTTGAACCAGCAAATTCAACAGGCAAATCTACCTCACGGTATTATTATTTCAGATGGAGGAGGAAGACAAAAGGGTGCTATTTTTATTACCTTGAGCTCCTGGAAGGAAGGCAAGATAAAAATATAACAAAAACATAAATAAAATATGAGATTTCCTAAATCTGGTGCCTTCTAAACGTTATCTCTAGTATTGCAATTCCCGGCATTTCCAGGCTATATACTATATTGAAAGGTTGTAACATGACATTGGATAGAAGATGTTTATTGTTTTCATGTGCTCCTCTGGTTGGTCAATCTTGGAGGTAGGAAACTAGATTAAATTAAGTCCATCTAGGAAGATGGCTCTTACGTTGAGCAGAAACCTGATAGTAAAGATTGTTCTCTTTACTATCAAGGCAATTTGCCATTTGGTAAATTTCAATTCTACTTAGTAAATCTAAATAAAGTTATAGGCTGCCTTTTTAAAAACTCAGATCTCAGTACTTCTTCTGTTATTTAAAACCACAAATAAGAAACATACTGACACAACAAGCATGGCTAGTTCTTAACAGCAAAGTTGTTAGATGAAGATTGTGTCAGGATTCCGGTATAAACATTTTTATAGGCATTTTATAGTTGCCAGATACAATATGGAGATTATAAAAGCTTCTAATCATCCTTTGGTCATTTGAAAATATAAAAGATCTTGAGATACTGAGAACAGGTTAATTTTCAGAGATTTTCTAGCACAAATATCTCATTGCTGCTGCTATTATTATTATTATTATCCACAAAACCAGTGACTAAATAATTGAATCTATTGGAATAATTGGAATCACAGAATCCCTTTTCTTTGACCTGATCCACCTGGCTATTGTAATCAATTTAAGTTGAAGATACTGTAAAACCAATCACTATGATTTATCTTTCACAATCTTTTCAGCCCGGAAACCATTTCACTCTCCAGTGCACACCAATCTGGAAATACATCTAATATCTACAAGCTATTCTCATAAAGACAACATCCAGATCCATAAAATAGTTTAAAGCAGACATCCATTAAAAAAAAAACCCAGTTATAATTACAAATGGTTACAGAGGCAACCCATTGAGGTGCTGACCAAATGCAACATGTAATTTCAGAAAGAAATGTCTTCTAGGCAGTTACATCTTCTATGCAATTTTAGATAGATGGTTTAAGGTCTGGCTGTTTGTATTCTCTGCTGGAGCAACTGCTAATTCCTCTCAGGCATTATGTTCATCTCTAACATTATCTCAAATATTGTAGTTCTTTTTAACTTGCATTTCATTTGCCCCAAACCTGAAGAAGACACCAGTATTTAAACTGAAGATTTTTCTGAAGAATGGTAATATTTTTCTGGGGTAAGAAATGAGAGTGAGAAAGATTTGTAGCACACGGCAGGAGAGAACTGTGTGGAAAGGGAAGGCCAGAGCAGTGCAAGAAGCGGTTGTATGCGTATTTTCAGGAATACTTGTGTAACGGTGTCGGATGGCAACAATGTGGGGAGGAGAGGTTGTGCTCCCGAGTTCATAGAGGCAAGTGTATGCAGAGCCATTTAAATGTCAGTCATATTCAGAGGAAGGTAAAGGAGGAGGCTTCCTCTTTCTCTTCTCCCCACAAAACAACCACGATCACTATCTCTTTCTGCCACCCCAATTACTCATCGCTCCTCTTCCAAGGCTGCTTCCACTTCCTTCAAGGAGTCCTGTGTGCTGGCCAGTGTGTGTGTGGGGGGGGGGGGGTGAGGGGGGGAAAGGAACCCCACCTGTTCCAAAGGAAGAGGGGGAGACAGGGTGCTGGCATCCCACCTGCTTGTTAATGCCTGGCAAGGCTCAAGCTGGAATGGCGAGAAAGAAAGGGGGGGGGTGTCGGATGCACCTCCCCACTGGCCTTCCAAATTCGACTCTTCGGACCCCCCAAATCTCTTACCCTCCCGACCCCGGGCGAGATGTGAATGAACGAACTCGCAAAGGAGAGGGAAATCTCCAAACGCCTTCCCTTTTCATCTTATGGGCTGGAGCATGGGTGAGAAGAAGCCTCATTCATCTCATCCCCTATAATAAACATCAAGGCAGTAGATAACAGGGATGGGGCGGGAACCTCTCTCTCTCTCTCTCTCTCTCTTTCTCTGTAGCCCCACAGAATGAAGCGGGGGGGAAGGATGCCCGGAAGAGCAGGGCCGGGGGTGGGGGCGAAGGTAAATCACGGTAAAACGGGTTAGAAAAGAGATGGCACACTAGAGGCTGTTGCTTCCTTCCTCCCTCCCCCCCCCTCAATTCCCACCTTTCCTGCCTCTACAGCATCTCCTTTCCCAAAGGCTCCCCGGGGGTGGCTGAGATGGGGGAATCTCCAGTACCTGAAACTGGGGGGCGAGGCGAGGTGCAGCCCCAAGAACGGGGAGGATCCGGTCGGGGACGTGGCTCCTTTCTCTCTCTCCGCCATTCTCCCTCTCCATGCAAGCGGGGGTGAGGGGGGAGGGTGGGGAAGAGAGGCGGAGGGGAGGCTGCTGATGCTGGCTGGCAGGGGCCGGTAGGCGGGCAGGGCGAAGGGAGTGTTCGCAGCCAGACGGCGATTAGGTCCCGAAGCGGGTGCGGAGATGGTGTCGGTGCAGGCGCGGTGGCGAGAAATGGGTTGGGAGGGGAAGAAGGTCGCCAACGGTTCGGATATGGCGAGTGTGTGTGGGGGGGCGGAGAGGGGCAGGCAGTGGTGGCCACGAGCAACTGCAACAAGACGGAAGGTCGCCCCAGTGCCAGGCTGGAATACAGCAGCCCCGTCCTCCCCCCCACCTTCCTTCCTTTTGCCAAGAGCAGGTGAAGCTATTGCTTCTCCCCTCCCTTCCTCCCCAAACCTCGGCCTTGCAAGGTTGGCTTGCAAGGTTGGCGGCGGGGGTGAGTGAAGAGAGGGGAGAAGAAGTACCTGTGAAGGAGAGGCAGAAAGGTGAGAAGCTGCTCTGGGGCCTGAATGCCCGGTGAGGGTGTGGGGGAGGCGGGGGAGGCGGGGGAGGGGCAGAGAGGAGGAACCAGTGGCAGAGAAGCAGATGGGGTGAATTGCGCCATGCAAGTGGGGCGAGGACCCGAGCAAGGCGGGAGGAAACTCCTCAGAGTGTGGATGGTGGTGGTAGTGGCAGCAGGGGAAAGACCTCAAAATGAAAATGTTTTAATTGTGGGTTGCCCAGAGTTGCTTCTCAGGGTGATATGGTGGTATAGACATTTAACAAACAAATTAAAAGCTTCCGATGCTAATAGCGAAAGTATGATACATGCCTATGATCAAGTCCTCATCACCATCCAACAGCACAGGCCAACAGCCAGAAAGGATATCATTCCCCCCCTCAAAAAAAAAAAAAGGAAAAAAAAAAGGACCCAGCTTCTTCTTCCATGAAATTTACAGAATTAGTACAGAGGAGAGATTGTAGAGATCAACAAGGGATGGGAAGTATGGTGATCGAGGGAGGAAAAGGCCAATGTCCGCAACATGCAGCAAGAAGGATACAGGGAATATCATCTCTAACATCTGTTTATCTGTTAGATATATATCTCACTGGTCCTTTAGAAGCTCCAGGCAGTGTACAAATGCTTCCTCCTCCAGGTTTTGCCTCACCAGAATCTTCTGAAAAAACGATGGATCCAAAGTTACTAAACCAATGGTGGGTTTGAACCTGACTCTCTCCAGTATAGCACTTTAACCACTACACCACCCAGCCTTCTTATCAAGGCAACACACAACCCTCTACTATTCCCACATTGACCACACCACATCCTTTCTAATTACATCAGGAGGCTGAGATTAAGCAAAGAATCAGAATCCAGCCTCAGATCACCCAGATCTTTTATGATCTGGGCAGATCAGAAAGTTGAACCTACAACCTTAGTGTTGTGTTCTATGGTTCTAATTGACCAGAAGGATCATTGATGTACCAATGATTTTTTCCCCCATTTCTGGATTGATACTAACACCCATCCTTAAATTGGCAGAAAACTATAGCAGCATAGAAAGTACCATCCCTGTTGTCAGTTCTAATCTTACCTTTACTGCCTATGCCTCAATAAATAAATGAACAAATATAATTTTTGACTAACGTCTTTAATTGGATTCTTTCAGTGAGTCAGATCTTTAGACTGGATTTGGCATTTTTATCCACTTACTGAGTCCTTCCCAGGGACCTGAGGTAGGCGGATGCTGTTTGATAGTCTTAAAGGTATCATCACAGGATGTAAGCTATTCCAAGTAAGGCTGCCTCTTTGCAATTGACTGAAGGTGATTTCATCAAATGCCGATGGTGTTCAAGTAGTTTGGAATTGCATCCAAGGCACCTATTACTGTTAATACATTACTTCCACTTTCTTTTGCCAGAGTCATTCTATGTGCAGGTCTTTGTATTTTGTGATTTTCTCCAGTTCTTCCTCTTCTCTTCTGCTTTCTCCAGGTATTACAATGTTCTCTGTGCAGACTTTTTGTCTTTCTCATCAACAGTTAAGTCAGAGTACTGTGTGGCAGATGCTAATATTATTATGAGTTTCCCAAGTAACCCGTTTCTCCTGAAGTCTCTTGCAAATGATCTTAGCATCTAAAAGCTACACTAAATGTATTTCTTATATTTCAAGCTAAACCTATTCTGAAAATCATAGAAAGTATCTGAGTTTTTAATTTCTTTATGCACAAATCTTATGGTTTTAATATCAATGTAATAGTGGTCTCATCATTTGAGGTTCTGGAGTCATTTGACATTTTAAGAACACGTGACTGCCCTTGCTGGACAATCTTTACTCATTCACGAAATGAAGGCCGTAGCGAACCTAATAACTAAGAAGTAGTAATTTACTATCTCCTAGCCCTGGATTCTTTTCACCTTTGTTCTTTGTCTAGGCATGTGGGCACAATTCCAACAATACACTAAGCTACACCCACTCATCATTTTCATTGTTTAAGAAAGGTTACCTGGCTCAGAAGCATTCTTGGAAATAAAACTACAGGTAGTTCTCATCTTATGATCACAATTGAACCCATTTTTTGTTGTTGTTAAATGAAACATTTATTAAATGAATTTTGCCCCATTTTACGACCTTTCTTGCTCCAGTTGTTAAATGATCATTGCAATTGTTAAGTTAGTAACATAGTTTTTAAGTGATCTTGATTTCCCCATTGACGTTGCTTGAAGAAGGTTGCAAAAGGTGATCTCATGTCCCCAGGAGACGATACACGTCATAATGAGTCAGTTGCCAAGTGCCTGAATTGATCATGGTCAAATGACCATGGGGATGCTGCAACAGTTGTGTGAAAAATGGTTATAAGTCACTCTTTTCATTGCCACTGTAATTTGAACGGTTACTAAATGAACTGTTGCATGTCAAGGACTACCTGTAGCACTGGACACTTAATCTTTGTAGCATGCCAGCTCCCCATTTTTCTTAATTTAAAAGATTTTTAAATGTTTGAAGTCAGATGAGTGAATTTATCAGGCACCAAAGGATGTGTCTCTGGCTACATCTATGTTCCTGGGTGCCATGTTGGGCCATCTATCATTTCATATATTAATATTTCAACTTTTATTTAACATATTACCTTCTCCTGGAATGTATGCTTTGACTTCTAACTGATTAACTTACTGGAATTACCAACAATTTAAAGCTTATGAAGTTTCAAGTCATTATTTGACTTTTATGAATCCAGCAAGCAATTTCAAAAATCATTGAAAATTACTCCAATTTCTTTGCAAATATTTGCTCTATTGCTGGTTATTTCAGGACAGTCAAGAAAGGTTGTTACTCTTGAAAGTCTAACTTAAATAATAATTCTGGGATTCCATGAACAAACTGTGGTAAAAAAAATAAATGCAGTTAAGAATGTAAAAAGTAATCCAAGCTTTCAGCTATTTTTTAAAAATTTGCTCTGAAAGCATAAGAGTTTGGGCATTCTTCAATAACGTTAGCTCACCATAGCAGCTGCAAAGCAACTTAATTGCATGGTGTGATCTGAAGAATTTAGTAGTGTTCAAAAGATGGGAAATAAAGTTGGATGATGGACACGATGAAGGCTTGGGCAGAAACCAAGTGATTAGTCAATCTTTAATTTCAGAGTATTTTCAAAACAGGTTATTCAAGCTACTTATAGTAGTGAAAAGCATTCTTGCGTAGCTATATTATGTTCTCAGTTATCCATTTCTTTCATTTCCCACAGTTCAAATTTCAGCTCAAATACAAATTCAGCTTGAAATACTTCCTCCTATATTCTTTATGTTTGTGTTTCTCAACCTTGACAACTTCATTAATATACCTGGGCTTCCACCCCCAGAATTTTCCAGTCAACGTGATGGCAGGGGAATTCTGGGAGTTGAAGCCCAAGTATATTAATTAAGATGTCAAGGTTGAGAAACAATGATGTAAGCCATCATGTTTGTGATAACCTTTGAGTAATTTAGAGATCAGAAAGATTTTTTGGCCTTCATGGAAACCAGTAGGACAGATTGTGATGTCACTTGAGTAAGCAACAATATTAGAGATTGGGTAAATTTAATGGACAAAAAGGATCCTTCTTAAGCCTCTTATGCCTTAAATTCCCACAGCAGGACAACTGACCCAATTTTGGAAGGATTAAGGATTTCTAAGAAGTTACTAAGGGTCCCTCAGTTTGGTACAGTTTATTGACA
Organism: Notechis scutatus; assembly: GCF_049901735.1. Classification (NCBI taxonomy): domain Eukaryota; kingdom Metazoa; phylum Chordata; class Lepidosauria; order Squamata; family Elapidae; genus Notechis; species Notechis scutatus. The sequence goes on along the minus strand of NC_142009.1, from coordinate 267,842,655 downwards.
ATAAATACAAACCAACATCGATTCATCCATTGAATTCATTGTAGAGAATAAAAATGTATTATATAGTTACTGTACAACATCTGTAAAAAGCAACAAAACATTTTGAGACAAAACTAAAAAAATTATATTGTAGAACATGCATCTCTTTCCAAGTAGTTGTAAGAAACAGGAATATATTTTCAGGAGACAGGTCATCAAATAATGCAGATTAATTATCCTCTATGAAAGTGAGAAATGATAGTTTAGCAATTAATAATAGCAACATGAGGTCAGAAGAGATATTTTGATCTATGCATATTTATCAAAGGATTATACTGGATAAATAGTATTAAAATGGTTTGTAAAATTGTTGTTGTTCAATCACTTCTGTCTCTGACCTGATGGACTCCATTTTGCCAGGATTGTCTATAGCAGGGGTGTCAAACACAAGGCCCGCGGGCCAAATCCGGCCCGCCAGACCTCGTCTGATGGCCCGCGGTGCCGCCGCCAGCCTTGCAGCCTCCCCCCTTTTTTTTTTCAATGAATTTACTCCGTGCCTGCACGGAGTAAATTCATTTTAAAAATGGCTCAAGTTAAAAAAAAAAAAATTACTTACCTTCCGGGACCTGGCCCGACTTCTTCCTGCCCCGCACTGCTCCCTGGGTGCCGGACGTGGCGTCATCACGTGACGTCCGCCCGACATCTCCAGGGATCAGAGGAGCGCGGGACGCCGCGGAGAGGAGCAAGAAGAAAGAAGTAAAAGAAAGAAAGAAGTAAAAGGTAAGTAAAGTAAATGGAGGGGGCAGATCACGCATCACTGATGATAACCTCCATGCTGTTTTGCGGATTGCTACAGCACAAGACCTAACGCCAAACATCGATGGACTGACCTTAGGAAAACGATGTCAGCCATCTAGTCAGTAAAGTTAAAAAAAAGGTAATGCCTTGTGTTTTCCATATGTTTAATAAACAGTGTTTGGCAATATTTGTATGTTTAAAAAAAAATTAATGTTTGTTACCAAAAAACATTTTTCAATACATTGTACAATAATTGTACATTTGAATATCTACTTGTCATTATTCTGACTATGTTTCTGCTTTCAGAGCTAGTTATTACTTACATTATTACAAAAAACAGTAATAATTGAATGCAGTGACATTAATTTATGATAATAAAGAGTGGACACATAGACCTACAGATACAACCGGCCCTTTGATGGGGACCAAACTGCTGATGCGGCCCCCGATGAATTTGAGTTTGACACCCCTGGTCTATAGTAACTGTTTGAGTTTTTGTAAACTCTTGTTTGGGTCATTATATATATTTGGGTCATGGTGATATCTAGCTATGCCTTTGATTATTGATTATTGCCTTTGATTTTTGCAAGCATAAGGGTCTTCTCCAATTATTCTTGCCTTTATATTCTGTATTCAAAATACTAAGTTTTAGTCTCATTATTAGTGTTTCTCATGAGCAGACTTTACTTCATCTAGCATTATTTTATTTCTGGCAATCCAAATCAACTCTTTTCTCCAGCTCAGTACATTTTTATTCATTCAGCCTTTCTGATAGTCCACCTTTCACAAATGTATTAAAACTGATATGTCTGCATGTCAAAAATTCTGCCAACCTGTTAGACATTGTCCCAAGTAGCAGCTACTTATTTCATGGCAACTGTCAGTGTGTGCTCCCTCCAAGATCCAAGAAAGAAATACTCAGACTCCATGAATTAGAGCAATTTCTCCTTTTACTGGAAATCAAAGTGGAAGCTACAGATTGAATTCTGAATCTGAGAAATTGGCGCACAGATCACATATACAAAGGAATGGAATTGTTCCCACCCCCCAAAGTCCAAATGACTCTTCCAATTAAAAGTTCTGAATATGATCATGTGGGCATCTTCAGGTGGTGATGAGGCCTACGTCCGTTGACCTTGACATATTTTGATAAAACTTCGCAGCTGCGCAGAAGGAAAAGAAAGCTAGCAAGGAAATAGAAAGTTAAAGACAAGAATTTATACACTCCCTCCCCTTTCTTACCCACAGCACAGGAATGTAACCCCTCCAGCTCTCTTCCCCTCCAAGTCCCCCCTCCCCCCCGTTGCTAATGACAGACGAAAGAAAGTAGTGCAGCATAGCAACAGAGAAGATGCAGAAAAGATGTAGAAGATAAGATGTAGAAGATATCTTGAGGCTGACATTTGGACCCCCTAGAAAAAGGACATTAGTCCCTGTAAGAGAGAATAACATAAAAATATGTTAACGATTGCACACATTTCTATGGTTTATCAGGGTACTTTGCATAAAAGTTCTTGAGCAGTTCAGGAGCCCTAATATCTTTCTCATTTACCCACTCGGCATAGGATGGAGGAAAATGTTTCCAAGCTACAAGATATTGGAGACGACCCCTCCATTTCCGAGAGTCCAAAATCTCTTTAATCTCAAAATGTTGTTCACCCTCAATCAGCAATGGTAGGGGGGGATCAGTCTGGGTCGGTCTCAATGTACAGGTATGCTCGGGTTTCAACAAACTAACGTGGAAAACCGGATGAATTCGACGAAGAGTTTTTGGTAGTGTCAACTGAACAGTCACAGGGTTCACAATTCGCTCAATTGGGAAAGGACCCACATACTTAGGACCCAACTTCTTCGACTTCTGGGTGGTCTGTAAATATTTGGTTGAGAGGAACACTTTGTCGCCTACTTGATAAGACTTCTGTGGGGTTCTCTTTCTGTCGGCAAATTTCTTATGAGACTGGTGCGCCTCATCCAAAGCTTTACGAGCGACCGGCCAATTGAGTTGAAGTTGAGATATCCTGGACATTGGGTCTTTCACGAGGAAGTTCGGGTATGGGCACAAAATCTTGCCCCGTGGCCACTTTGAAGGGGGTAAACCCAGTACTACTGTGGACAGAGTTGTTATATGCCACCTCCGCAAAAGGCAGCAGATCCGCCCAGTTGTCCTGCTGATAATTTATGTAACACCTGAGATATTGCTCCAGCACCGCGTTAGTCCTCTCACAGGCCCCATTAGTTTGGGGATGGTGGGCGGAGCTTAAGCCCTGGGTGGAGCCTATTAACTTCAAAAATTCCCTCCAGAAATTCGAGGTAAATTGGACCCCTCGATCAGAAACTGCACACTCAGGGACACCATGCAGTCTATAGACATGTATGATGAAGAGTCTAGCCAGCGACTTCGCCGAGGGAATCTTGGAGCAAGGTATGAAATGTGCTTGTTTGGAGAACAAATCGGTCACCACCCAGATGACTGTGTGCCCAGTGCTCTCGGGTAAGTCTACTATAAAATCCATGGAGATTTCCTTCCAAGGAGCAGTTGGCCTAGCCACATTCTGCAACAGTTCTGGTGGTTTACCGGGAGGTCTTTTGGCTGAGGCGCAAACTGGACAGCTCGCTACATAAGTCTCAATGTCTTTTTTCAATGAAGGCCACCAGAACTGTCGTTTCATCAGGTGTAGGGTCTTCACAAAACCAAAGTGACCAGCTGCCTTGGAGTCATGAGTTTGTTGTAACACTTGGCTTCTCAATTTCGCGCCTACCCAGGCTAAATCATCTCGAACGGTGCAGTTATTCGCATTTGCCAGGAACCACTCATCCGCTTTCAGGGCTTCCTTAAATCGTTCCATCAAGTCACTGGACAGATCCGCCTCTTGCTTCTTCTTTTGCGCTCTGGTGACCACTGGGGCGGCCAGCTGTGTGGTTGACACGATCGGCCTTATCACTTCTTGACGAACACTGTTGTATTGAGGCATTCTAGATAAAGCATCTGCCATAAAAATTTTTCCTCCTGGGATGTACTTCAAAGAGAAATTGAATCGTTTGAAATACTGAGCCCACCTAACTTGCTTAGGGGACAACTTCCGAGGTGTTTTTAAGGCTTCCAGATTCTTATGGTCAGTCCATACCTCAAATGGGTGTTTCGCTCCTTCCAAGAAATGTCTCCAAGTTAGTAGTGCCCAACGGACTGCAAAAGCTTCCTTCTCCCAAACAGCCCATCTCCTTTCAGTGTCAGTCAACTTATGGGAGGTGTAGGCACAAGGTTGTAGTGTCCTCTTCTCGTTTAATTGAAGTAAGACCGCCCCAACAGCCACATCACTCGCATCAGCTTGGATCACGAAAAGGGCATCCATATCCAGGTGTTTCAGCATTGGTTCTGCAGCAAACAGTCGCTTTAACTTTTCAAAAGCGGCCTGGCATTCCATGGACCAATTCAACGGTTGGCTGGGCTTTGGTTTCGTTTCCCCTTTTGTCTTTAGGAGATTGGTGATGGGCATGGCTATTTTAGCAAAAGACGGGATGAATTGCCGGTAAAAATTAGCAAATCCGAGAAAACTTTGAAGCTGCTTTCGGGTTCTCGGCGGGGCCCAGTCCAATACAGCACGCACCTTCTCTGGGTCCATCTCGATGCCCTCGTGTGAGATACGATATCCTAGGTAGTCAATTTTTTCTTGATGGAACTCACATTTGGACAGTTTGGCATACAATTTGGCAGCCCGCAGTTTGTGCAGCACGGAGCGTACCAGTTTCACCTGTTCGTCTCTAGTCTCCGTGTAAATAAGGATGTCATCAAGGTAAACCAGAACCCCCTTGTATAAATGTTCGTGGAGCACCCGATTAATCATTTGCATGAAAACGGTTGGTGCCCCCTGTAGGCCAAAAGGGAGAACATTGAATTGGAAACAGCCCATTGGGCAATTGAACGCAGTTTTCCACTCATTTCCTTCTTTAATTCGGATTCGGTAGTACGCCTCCCTCAGGTCCAACTTCGTGAAAATCTTCCCTTTGGCCAGGTGGGCTAACATGTCCTTCATCAGGGGGAGGGGGTACACGTTCTCCACGGAAACCACGTTTAAGTTTCGGTAGTCAACCACCAAGCGTTTGGAGCCATCTTTCTTTTCGCGGAACAACACAGGGGCCGCCACTCGAGGTCTAGCGGGTTGGATGAAACCACGTTTCAAATTCTTATCGATAAACGATCTCAACTCCTCCAATTTGGTGTCATCGAATACAGTTTCGGTTTCGGGAGTGTCACCCCCGGTAGAAATTCAATACTACAATCAGTTGACCGATGAGGGGGGAGCTCATCAGAAGCCTCTTCGCTAAACACCTCTCTTAAGTCCCAATATTCTTTCAGGATTTTCTCCTCCCCCTCCACGCGCTCGGCACCTGCGGAAGCTGACTCAACCGGGTTTTGAAGCTTCGGACGGGATTGCTCCTCCCCTTCCGGTTGCCAATCAGTGCGAATCTGTATCCACCCCTTCCTCCAATTTACATGGGGATTCCACTTCCGGAGCCAGGGCAGTCCCAATATTAGAGGCTGTTCCATTCCAGGGGCCACAATAAAGCACAGGGTCTCGCTATGGGTTCCCACGGTCATCTCTAGGGGTTCCGTTATAAAACGTGCAGGGCAACCTCCCGACACAGATCCATCCAGTTGGCAAAAGGATATGGGAGTTCTTAAAGTTCTCAGTCTGATGCCCATGCCCTTAACTACTTTCATGCTGATTACGCACCTCGTGCACCCCGAGTCCAATAAGGCCAACATCTCCCCTTCGGTCCCTGAAGTGAGCGTCCTTAACTTTATTGGGATGGTCTTGGGCCCCTGGTTAGGACTTACCGGGACGTCATCTTCCGAGTTGGTTTTGCTCTCGTCGAGGAGGGTCGGAGGTCCCAGCTCCTCTCCTGCTGGAGGGGCGACCTCTACAACCTCCTCTATCTTTAGCCCAGTTTCGCGAGGTTTGGCTGGGGTTTTTTCGGGCTTCCTCCCTGGCCCCTGCACCCCCTCTGGATCCAGCTTGACCCGGCAATCCGCCATCCGGTGGCCCTCCTTCCCGCAACGAAAACAGGCAGTGGATTTGGGTCTTGCCGTCACTCCTCCCTTCCAAGGTTTTGGGGCCTCTCGGAGACGCGGGGGGAGCGGTTTGCTCCATACGGGGCCTCCTCTGCGCCTGCTTCGGGTTAGATCTATTTCCACTTCTTCCGCTAGCAAGTACCACAGCTGCAGATAATATGGATCCCTTCTGGAGATGCACATGTGGTATATATCTTCATTTAGGCCATCTTTGTAGGCTTCTATCAGGGCCCCCTGGGACCAGCCTCGGATGTGGCATGCCAGCTGCCTGAACTCTTGGGTGTAGTCAGCAACTGATCTCCCCCCTTGAGTTATGGTTTTCATTCTGATCCTAGCCTTTCTCTCCGCTAGAGGGTCCTCAAACCTTCTCCTCAATGCAGTCATGAAAACATTGAGATTCAGCAATTGGGGGGAGTTGTCATTATACAAAGTCACCATCCAGTCTGCTGCCATCCCCTCCAGGGCCCTGGTAACACATCTCACTTTGGCTGCTTCAGAAGTGAAATCCCTTTCATATTCTGCCATATAGCTCCCAACTTGTGCCAGGAAGAAACCCAAATCCTTGGGATTTCCTCCAAACTTCACATCTAACGGGGACAGGTTGCGTCTTCCAGGGATCACACCGATTGCTGGGGCCCCCCGGGCGGCAGCCGGCTGCTGCGCTGGCGTAGGCTGGGCTAGGGGGGTGGGGGCAGCCTGACTTTCCCAGGCTGAACTCGCTCCCCCTTCCCCCTCATACCTTGGGGCCATGCGAAGCTTCTCAGAAGCATCCTTAAGGAGTTGCCCGGCTTGATCTAGCCTGCATTCCATCTCCTCCCTCTCTTGCCACAGTCGCTCCCTCACACCTCTTCGACTTACAGTGATCCCAGGAAGGGGGGGGGGGTCTTTGGGATCCCTCCATCCAACACCCAACGACCATCTGGGCCTCTCAGTTGGGACTTCTTCCAGAGTAAGGTCGGCCAGCAGGTCGGCGGCTGGCACCTCCGGTAGCAGCATCGGCTGCCCCCCCCCACAGCTCCCTGGTCGTCTTCATCGCTGGCTGGAGATGACATGATGTGAAACCCCCTCGGAAGAAAAGTTGATATTTTCTCCGGGTGGGCTGATGGGCAGATTCAGAATAATGTCAGTGTGTGCTCCCTCCAAGATCCAAGAAAGAAATACTCAGACTCCATGAATTAGAGCAAAGTTCTCCTTTTACTGGAAATCAAAGTGGAAGCTACAGATTGAATTCTGAATCTGAGAAATTGGCGCACAGATCACATATACAAAGGAATGGAATTGTTCCCACCCCTCCAAAGTCCAAATGACTCTTCCAATTAAAAGTTCTGAATATGATCATGTGGGCATCTTCAGGTGGTGATGAGGCCTACGTCCATTGACCTTGACATATTTTGATAAAACTTCGCAGCTGCGCAGAAGGAAAAGAAAGCTAGCAAGGAAATAGAAAGTTAAAGACAAGAATTTATACACCCCTCCCCTTTCTTACCCACAGCACAGGAATGTAACCCCTCCAGCTCTCTTCCCCTCCAAGTCCCCCCTCCCCCCGTTGCTAATGACAGCCGAAAGAAAGTAGTGCAGCATAGCAACAGAGAAGATGCAGAAAAGATGTAGAAGATAAGATGTAGAAGATATCTTGAGGCTGTCACTATCTCTCTGAATTTTTGAGCCTACAGAAAACAGTTGGCTACTCTTTCAATTTCCTCTCTACAGTATTGGCATTGAGTCAGCATTACTTGACATATTCTTAAGATTTTTGTTTTTGTTTAATATTCAGCAGCTGATGCTTTTCTACTCTCCTTTCATCTTCAACAATCAAAGAGGAATTATCGAATTAATCGAATTAAAGTGACAAGATTTTCAACCTTGGTGCACTTTCTCAATTTTGAAACATTTTGTTGCTCTATATTTTAGTTGCTGCTTTTTGGTTATCATAGTTTCTTCAACAGGGAGATGAAGTGTCTCAATATATCAGTTTTTAAGTGGTGTGCACCTTCTGCTATATTCTACACAGTCAAAAGCAGTAGTATAATCAATATAGTAAAAATTAACATCTTTTTGGAATTCCCTTCCTTCTTTAATTATGCATTGGGTATTAGAAAGAGGATCTTTCTTTATGTATGCAAGGTTTCAGATGACATCAATTGTACTCTTTAAGTCTTCCACTGCAATGTCCAGTGGCCCAAAATTCCCAATTTTGACAGCCAAGTCCCTTAGAAGGTCTCTGCTAAGGAGATTGAAATGGAGGGTACACTGACATGGCTCCAGATCCATGAAACAATTTCATATTTTCAAGGATAAAGATATTTCTTTTCTTCATTACTACAATGCTATAGGAGGCAGCAATCCTGCTAAGGCTACACTAAAAATAAATATTTTTGAAGGAATTATGATGTTTCTGTCCAATGAAGTGAAGCTGGCGCTGGCTAGGGAATTCTGGGCCTTGAAGTCCATACAGTCTTAAAGCAGTCAAGGTTGAGAAACATTGTGTACGGTATACAGGCCTTCATAAGCAATTTATTTGCAATGTGAAATAATAAAATCAAAATAGAGGAGACCTTTCAGTTTTCCAACATAACAATAATTCCATGCAAATCAGCATCAAATTGGGTCAATCCACGCCACGAACTTCTTAAAGAGAAAGAGGAATTTCATGGGAAAATTCGAGGTGTCAAAAAACCCTTCCAAAGCCAAACAGACCTTTGAAGAAGCTCACTTAGGATAGAAGAGTTCACAATTTATGCAATTCCAGCAAGTTATGGAGGAAGACAAGAAAAGCTGTACATTTTGATCTCAAGAAATGTTACTCAGCAAATTACCTCCTTTTACTTTCAAATAGTTGTTTTTTCAACCACAAGAGGTAGAAACATACTTTAGAATATATTTAAAGCCAAGATTGTATATATATAAATAGAATACTTTGACTAATACTATTTTTATGTTTTTGAAATCTATTGTTCTTTTCATTTTGCAGTTATGTGAAAAAGAAAGTATGGGTAATTCATTTAGTGACAGCCTCACAGCTGTTTTTCGACTGGTTTGTGGCCTTTTTTGGCCTCCCAGAGGCTTTGCAGGATGAATAATAGGCCCATTTAGTTACTTCCGGTATTACAGGAAGTTACAGAAAAATCAGTTGTGTGGCGCGCACATGCGCAGTGAAGTAAGTTTGCCTGCAGCTCGCATGCCGGCACAAATAGCTCTGTGTGCCACCTCTGGCATGAATGCCATAGGTTCGTCATCACGGCATTCGACATAGGAAAAATCATCTGGTTCTTAGCAGTTCTTAAAAGTTGGCAAAGCATATCAGCACAAACATCTCGTATCAACCGTTAAGCAGAGTAGTGGAGAGGTGATGATTTGGGCTTGTTTTGCATCCACAAGACTTGGGCACTTTGCAGTCATTGAGTCAACTATCAAAATACCAAATATACCGTATACCAAAGTACTCCAGAATCAAATGTGAGGCTATCTGTCCAATAGCTAAAGCTTGGCTGACACTGGATCATGCAACCGGACAATGATCAAGCTCACCAGCAAAGCTACAACCGATTGGCTGAAAAAGAAAAGAATCAAGGTGTTGCAATGGCCTAATCAAAGTTCAGACTTCAACCTGATTGAAATGCTGTGGCGGGACCTCAAGAGAGCTGTGCATAAACAAATGCCCACAAACCTCAATGAACTGAAGCAATGTTGTAAAGAAGAGTGAGCCAAAATTCTTCTAACAACGATGTGAGACTGATATTGCTGTTAAGGGTGGTTCTACAAGCTATTGAATCATAAGGGATACTTAGTTTTTCACACATCTTCTTCATCTGGGCTTGCTTTTTCTAAAATAACTGATGACATGGTGTAATATGCAATTGTGTTGTTGTTCATCTGAGGTAGTATTTACCTACTTTTCAGAACTGCTAAGGACCAGGTTATTTTTTACTATGTCCTGATGTGTAAAACAGTAGAACTCAAAGAGAATGTACTTTCTTTTTCACATGACTGTAGGTGTTCAGTATATCTTTTTTGTTTCAGAATAAACATGATTGGAAAAAAACACTCTAGTAAACATTAAATTTACTATTTTTAGTACCTTCAAATTGGTCACTGTTGTTCCAGTATTCTGCCTTTATAGAAGCAATAAATACTGGCTTAATGATATTTTTACAGATGTGATTCATTTATAATATTATCTGTATACGTTTAGTGGTTGCATGGAGTGTTTAAATTGAATTACTAGGAGCACCATTTTCCATGGTTCATCCAAATTCTTCCTAATAAACAATGACAACAGAAGTAAGGAATGTGCTAAATGAAGCAAAAAAAAAAAAAAAAGATATACCATCTGCAGCACTTTGAATAAACTTGCAAATAAACAAGCCTGAGCTCCAGATTTTCCTTAACCAATTCCCTAATCTCAAGAAAGGCACATATTTGTTCACTGAGATTGTGTTTATTGACAAAACTTGTTTACTGCCTTTTTCATAAGAGATTTAGAGTCCTTGTGTATTGTGCATTCACACATTCAACAAATTGAATTGCTGTTCGGTGTTGTGATTCTTCTTATGAAAATACTTCTCTATTACTCCATTAGCCATTCTGTGACATTATTTTTGTCCCGTCAGTTTCCAAATTCAGTCTGAAAAGAAATGAGAAATCCAAGGTTATTTAGCAGTTTGCTTACAAGCCGAGCATGTAAGCAGAGAATACAATAAAAACATGTTTATCTACAAATATTTACCACTATCCTGCAGAAAAACTGTGATCCAAATGAGTTTGTCCATTTATGGAAAAAAATTACCAGCTGAAAACTATGTACAATGGGATCTGCAGTCAATTCTTTTTATTTGAGGATTATATATTTACAAAAGTGCCTATTCACTAAATATATTTGTTACTATAAAATCAATAGGGTACCTGCAGCGCTTTCATTTGTGAATATGTAGAATGGTCAAAAAAAAAAAGTCATCCATCAGTTCCCAACTGAGGTTTCAGTTTTCGCAATGACTTTATACAACACAATTCTAGTTATAGTCCTCATTCAGTGATTGTTTGAAATGACCACAGAGTTGAATGGGAGGACTTATGACCATTCCTCATAGTTGCATCCATTCCAAGCAGTCACATGATTGTGATTTGGGCACTTAGCAATTGACTCGTTATTCTAATGGTTACAATGTCCCATGGTCACAAGATTACTATTTATGACCCTCATTGATGGCTTCCAACAAGTGAAGTCAATATGGGGAAGCTGGCAGGAGGTTGCAAGTGCTAATCACACGATCAGAGGATGCTGTTAGTGTGTGAAATTCTCCCATCCATAGCAACAGATACTGCTACTCTGTGACGTTATGCTTTACAACCACATTCATTTAGCAATGGAGTTGCCGGTCCCAATTTCCCTTATTAAGTGAGGGCTACGTGTACCATGAATAAGCATCCTCTGTATTTTGAAAAGTCTCAAATAATGGAAAAATAAACAGTCCTATCCACAAATTTACACCCTATATAAGTCAAGACAGAAAAGAAAACAAGAGGAAAGTTAAAGATTTGGGAGAGATTTTCAAAGAGGAAGTTTGAATGCATGGCTCAATGCATCTCTCCCCGACTCCATTACCACAGTAAGAGACTATCATGTTTACCGATCAGATCGTGAAAATCGTCGAGGAGGTGGTGTTGCTATATTCTATAAAAAATCCTTACATCTAAAAAATATCCAAGTTACCCAGGAGCTTGCCCTTCCTGAAACCATCATCTGTGAACTATCCTTAAATATCACAATTCGATTCTTACTATGTTACAGAGCACCTGATTATGACATCGAACATGTAAACAAGCTAAATACACTACTAACATGGGCTACATCCTGCCCATACCCTTTTATCTTTCTTGGAGATTTCAATCTACCTCATATCGACTGGACCCTAAATAATTGTACAACTGAAATCATACACACAACCTTCTACAATGCTATTACAAATCTAGGTCTTGAACAACTAGTAACCAACAACACTAGACTGAACAACTGCCTCGATCTCATCTTCTGCAATAGTTTGAATTTAATTTACGGAATACAAACCAAAGAACCCTTTTCCAGTAGTGACCACAATATGATTGACTTTTGCCTCAACATACGTCCATACAAAAATCACCACAATGATGTCATCCCTAATTGTAACTTCAAAAAGGCAACTATGATCTTATAGATAATGATCTCTCATCCCTCGATTGGCAATCTCTATTCACTGGATGCAATACTGTTGAAGACCATTACAACATATTTTTACTTGAAGTCAAAAGAGTCATCAAACTATATGTTCCAACAACAACTCCAAAAACAAAACAAAAAAGCAGATTACCCATATCAATAAGGAAACTTCAATCCAAAAAGAGATCACTCTGGCGGAAAAACAAATCTGGTCACGTTGCTAATTTCAAAAACCGATACAAAAATTTATGCCACCAGATAAAGACCGAATGCACCAATTACCACATTAAACAAGAGGAAAACCTTCTAAGCACCAATTCCACCCGTGCTTTTTACAATTTTGTAAACAACAAACTAAAAGACTCAAGGTCCATCCCTCCCTTGATAGGACCCGATGGTAAAGACTGCAGCGACGACACCATTAAAGCCAACATCTTTAACACATTCTTCGGCTCAGTGTTTGTAAACAGTAATGGATCATGCCCAATGTTTCCTAGCCGTACCACAGATAACAACAATGATCTAATACATATCGATTTTACAGTAGACAACGTTGAAAAAGCACTACGCAACCTAAAACCATCTCTATCTATTGGACCGGATGGAATATGTGCCTACTTCTTAAGAAAGCTATCCACTGCCATAGCCAAACCTCTAAGCATAATCTTTGAAAAATCTTTCAGGACCAGCTCCTTGCCCAACCTATGGTTACAAGCCACAGTCATCCCTATCTTCAAAAGGGAGACCCAAGCCTAGTTGAAAATTACAGACCAATCTCCTTATGCTGCGTCACCTGTAAAGTCATGGAATCAATTATTAATCAATCCATCATCCTCCATTTAGAGACAAACAACCTACTCTCCAATAAACAATTTGGTTTCAGAAAAAAACTATCCTGTAATCTGCAACTCTTACACTGCAAAAACATATGGACTACACAACTCGACCAGGGCAAAGCAATAGACGCAATCTACATAGACTTCTGCAAAGCCTTTGATTCAGTGGTACATGACAAACTACTCCTAAAAATAAAATCTTATGGTATCTCTGGACAACTGAATAACTGGATAGAAGCATTCCTGTCAAACAGACAACAAATGGTCAAAATTGGGAACGCCCTATCAAATCCAGTACCTGTCAATAGTGGTGTTCCCCAAGGCAGTGTTCTAGGACCAACTCTCTTCATAATCTACATAAACGACCTTTGCGATCATATCAAGAGCAATTGCGTTCTCTTCGCTGATGATGTAAAGCTGTTCAATACCACAGACAATACTACTACCCTACAAAAAGATCTAGACTATGTATCTGAATGGTCTAACATATGGCAACTTCAAATCTCAACAAATAAATGCTCTGTCTTACATATTGGTAAAAAAATCAGAAAATAAAATACAAGCTAAATAGTCAAGATCTTGTTGATGACCCAAGCTCTGTAAAGGACCTGGGAATACTCACCTCTAATGATCTAAGTGCTAGAGCCCACTGCAACTACATAGCCAAAAAGGCATTAAGAGTTGTTAACCTAATCCTCGTTGCTTTTTCTCTGGTAATATCTCACTACTAACCAGAGCATACAAAACATTTGCTAGACCAATACTCGAATACAGTTCATCAGTCTGGAATCCTTATCACGTATGTGATATCAACACAATTGAGAAAGTCCAGAAGTATTTCTCAAGAAGAGTTCTCCACTCTTCTACCCGTTGTAGAATACCTTATGCCACCAGACTCGAAATTCTAAAACTAGAAAACCTCGAATTACGCCGTCTTCGGTCCGACTTAAGCATGGTATATAAAATCATACATTGCAATGTCCTACCTGTCAATGAATACTTCAGCTTTAACCATAACAACACAAGAGCACACAACAGATACAAACTCAAAGTAAACCGCACCAAACTTGATTGCAGGAAATACGACTTCAGCAATAGAGTGGTCAATGTCTGGAATACTCTACCCGACTCTGTAGTCTCTTCCCCAAACCCCAAAAACTTTAACCTTAGACTGTCTACTATTGACCTCACCCCTTTCCTAAGAGGTCTGTAGGGGGCGTGCATAAGCGCACCAACGTGCCTACCGTCCCTGTCCTATTGTTTCTCTTATTCTTTTATTTTTCTTATATGTACCCATTTCATATATTCACAACTATGTATACACTTGTACTTATTATCTTGTAAACAATTGACAAATCAAATAAATAAAAATAAATAAATAGAAGTAGTAATATGGATGTCACAGAGCAGTGATTAACAGAGTAATGCAGGGGTGTCAAACTCAAGATGTGCAGGCCGGATCTGGCCTGTAGGATGCTTAGATCTGACCCATGCCCCCCCTGGAAACAGCAAAGGACTGGTCCACAGTGCCTGTGCCAGCAAAAACAGCTCAGGAGGGCCATGCGTGGCCCTCCCGGGCTCAGTTTTCAGCCGTGACAGCCTCCTGCAACCCTGTACCAGTGAAAACACAGCCCAGGGGCCACATGTGGCCACCCGAGCTCTGTTTTCGCTGGCAGAGGGCTACAGCAGCCCCCCCCCCCCAGGTTCCATTTTCACTGGCAGAGTGCTAGCAAAACAAACTAAAAACAAAACAAAAGAAGAAATGTTTTCTCTCTTGCATTTGAGCATTCAAGAAGCGACAGGAAAGGAGAAAGGGAAAGAGGAAAGAAAAAAGAAAGAAGAAAGAAGAAGGGAAAATGGGAAGAGAGCAAAGAAAGAAAAATAAGGAAAGAGGGGAAGGAGAAAAAAGGAGATTGAAGAGGGAAGGAAAAAGAAGAAAAGGAAGGAGATTATAATGAGAGTGAGGAAGACTCTGAGGCAAGTCCTGACTTAGCACTTGCCCAGAACAGGTTCCCCCGTTACGAGTGACATTGAGCTGGCCACGCCCACCCTGGCCAAACATACCCTGAGGTCAAACACAACCCTGATGTGCCCATTAATGAAATTTATTTATTTTATTTATTTATTTATTTGATTTGCCAATTGTTTACAAGATAATAAGTATAAATGTATACATAGTTGTGAATACATGAAATGGGTACATATAAGAAAAATAAAAGAATAAGAGAAACAATAGGACAGGGACGGTAGGCACGTTGGTGCGCTTTATGCACGCCCCCTACAGACCTCTTAGGAAAGGGGTGAGGTCAATAGTAGACAGTCTAAGGTTAAAGTTTTTGGGGTTTGGGGAAGAAACTACAGAGTCGGGTAGAGTATTCCAGACATTGACCACTCTATTGCTGAAGTCGTATTTCCTGCAATCAAGTTTGGTGCGGTTTACTTTGAGTTTGTATCTATTGTGTGCTCTTGTGTTGTTATGGTTGAAGCTGAAGTATTCATTGACAGGTAGGACATTGCAATGTATGATTTTATATACCATGCTTAAGTCAGACCGAAGACGGCGTAATTCAAGGTTTTCAAGTTCTAGAATTTCATGTCTGGTGGCATAAGGTATTCTACAACGAGTAGAGGAGTGGAGAACTCTTCTTGTGAAATATTTCTGGACTTTCTCAATTGTGCTAATATCAGATACGTAGTGTGGGTTCCAGACTGATGAACTGTATTCGAGTATTAGTCTAGCAAATGTTTTGTATGCTCTGGTTAGTAGTGTGATATTACCAGAGAAAAGCTACGTGGATTAGGTTAACAACTCTTAATGCCTTTTGGCTATGTAGTTGCAGTGGGCTCTAGCACTTAGATCATTAGAGGTGAGTATTCCAAGGTCCTTTACAGAGCTTGAGTCATCAACAAGATCTTGACTATTTAGCTTGTATTTTATTTTCTGATTTTTTTGCCAATATGTAAGACAGAGCATTTATTTGTTGAGATTTGAAGTTGCCATTTGTTTGACCACTCTGATACATAGTCAAGATCTTTTCGTAGGGTAGCAGTATTGTCTGTGGTATTGAACAGCTTTACATCATCAGCGAAGAGAACGCAATTGCTCTTAATATGATCACAGAGGTCGTTTATGTAGAGTATGAAGAGAGTTGGTCCTAGAACACTGCCTTGGGGAACACCACTATTGACAGGTACTGGATTTGATAGTACGCTCCCGATTTTGACCATTTGTTGTCTGTTTGACAGGAATGCTTCTATCCAGTTATTCAGTTGTCCAGAGATACCATAGGATTTTATTTTTAGGAGTAGTTTGTCGTGTACCACTGAATCAAAGGCTTTACAGAAGTCTATGTAGATTAGCTCTATTGCTTTGCCCTGGTCGAGTTGTGTCGTCCATATGTTTTTGCAGTGTAAGAGTTGCAGATTACAGGATAGTTTTTTCTGAAACCAAATTGTTTATTGGAGAGTAGGTTATTTGTCTCTAAGTGAAGGATGATGGATTGGTTAATAATTGATTCCATGACTTTACAGGTGACGCAGCATAAGGAGATTGGCCTGTAATTTTCAACTAGGCTTGGGTCTCCCTTTTTGAAGATGGGGATGACTGTGGCTTGTGACCATAGGTTAGGCAAGGAGCTGGTTCTGAAAGATTTTTCAAAGATTATGCTTAGAGGTTTGGCTATGGCAGTGGATAGCTTTCTTAAGAAGTAGGCACATATTCCATCCGGTCCAATAGATAGAGATGGTTTTAGGTTGCGTAGTGCTTTTTCAACATTGTCTTCTGTGAAATCGATATGTATTAGATCATTGTTGTTATCTGTGGTATGGCTAGGAAATACTGGGCATGATCCATTGCTGTTTACAAATACTGAGCCGAAGAATGTGTTAAAGATGTTGGCTTTAATGGTGTCGTCGCTGCAGTCTTTACCATCAGGTCCTATCAAGGGAGGGATGGACCTTGAGTCTTTAGTTTGTTGTTTACAAAATTGTAAAAAGCACGGGTGGAATTGGTGCTTAGAAGGTTTTCCTCTTGTTTAATGTGATAATTGGTGCATTCGGTCTTTATCTGGTGGCATAAATTTTTGTATCGGTTTTTGAAATTGGCAACGTGACCAGATTTGTTTTTCTGCCAGAGTGATCTCTTTTTGGATTGAAGTTTCCTTATTGATATGGGTAATCTGCTTTTTTGTTTTGTTTTGGGAGTTGTTGTTGGTACATATAGTTTGATGACTCTTTTGACTTCAAGTAAAAATATGTTGTAATGGTCTTCAACAGTATTGCATCCAGTGAATAGAGATTGCCAATCAAGGGATGAGAGATCGTTGTGTATAAGATCATAGTTGCCTTTTTGAAGTTACAATTGGGAATTACATCATTGTGGTGATTTTTGTGTGGACGTATGTTGAGACAAAAGTCAATCATATTGTGGTCGCTACTGGAAAAGGGTTCTTTAGTTTGTATTCCGTAAATTAAATTCAAACTATTGCAGAAGATGAGATCAAGGCAGTTGTTTAGTCTAGTGTTGTTGGTTACTAGTTGTTCCAGTCCCAGATTTGTAGTAGCATTGTAGAAGGTTGTGTGTATGATTTCAGTTGTACAATCATTTAGGGTCCAGTCAATAATTGAGTCAAATTGAGTTTGACACCCCTGGTCTAATGCAACTAAGAAGTTATATATTGGAAATCTGAAAAGTAGGAGATAAGAAAGAAAACGAGCTAAATAAGGAGCCTAATGGTGAAGACAGTTTCTGAAGACAATTATGAAGAATGTGCAATGAGAAACATAATTGGGCAAAAACCAGAAAAGCAAGACATGAATTAATAAGTACGACAATATTCAATCCTTGCAGTAGAGGGCAATAAAACCACAGCAATTTTGCCATGATGAGCACGTCAAGGATTTTTGGCTGCTAAAAGTGTACAGTCATTGAAAACATTCCAAAATCTCAGGGAGAAGGAGCCATGAAAGGATTCCCAAGGAGAAAAATTAATATTTATTCTAAATTATATCTAGGATAGTATCATTTCCCCTTCCCATTTTAAAAAGGAAAACAAGAAAGAAAAGAAAATGTGACTGCCTAGAAAGATTTAAAAAGGAGGGAAAATAACAAGAATGCTTAAAAATGAAAGAACAGAAAGGCTATCATATGCATTCTTCAAAAATATTTGTAGAATATCTTTGTCAAATCACTGATTCTCTGTCCAATTTATGCATGTAATATCACTAAGTATAAAACGAAGTAAGCTCCATTTGAACCCCTTTGATATCCTTAGAGGAAGGCAATATTTACATGTTCTGAATGAATGCTTTATTTGGCAATCAAAAGGTAAAGACTACGCTGCTAGTATATAATCATATTTCTACTTCAAGAAAGGAAAATCAGAAATTAACTCTCAACAGAAATATATTAGTATCAAAGAACCAAATTTGAAACAGAGGTGCCTCCTGCAGACTCCTTTTAAGTCCCTTGTTCAGGTCTCTAACAGATATTTTTAAACAAAAGGAATCACCTAAAGCAGAGGTGGGGTACTATGGCCCCTTTGATTCATGAACTTCATCTCCCAGAATTCCTGAGCCAATGTTTCTTAAAGTGAGGTTCAAGGACCCGTAAGAGTCTCCCAAGATCCTCTCAAGGGTCCATGAAATCAAAATTATTTGCCAGCCTATGTTACAATACACTACTAAAATCCCATCAAACAATTATGGGAAGCAGTGGCAGCAGCATTCAATTTTTAATTAAAAATATGTAAATATTCAGAAACATAACCCATACAAACAAAAGCCCTTTTATGGTCATCCATAATCTTTAAAAATGGGAAGAGGTCTTGAAAGGATAACCTTAAGAAAGCTTAAGAAAGAAAATGACCTAATTAAAGGTTTGTCTCAGTGTTCATGCTATTATTAAAAAGACAACAGAGCCTCTCTTTGAGGAAGTGGTATAGAAATATGAAATACAAATAAATAAACTTATTGTTTTAATGATGAAAGTGGCTATAACTGACATTTTCAAAATAAGATACTATATAATAAAAATTAAATAATAAAATTTCTGATCATTATTAAAAATCCTCATCCCAATTAGGCTAGTAGACTAAAAGAAAAAGAATATCAGCTGAATCAACGAACCTATAACTATGTGTCTATTTTTTAAATAATAATTGCAATTAAGGAAACACAAAACAAAAACTTTCAAATGCTAATAGCAGAAGTCATATTTTTCAATATTTTATATGGAACACATTCAGATGTTGGGTAATCTGAAAAAACACAATCGTTCCACAGATTTTCCCTATATATTTTCCATATTCTTTATAGGGTCTAAAATAGAACAGTCACAACTATTCCTGTGCAAGTTTTCAACAGGAATAAAAATATTGACTCTAAATGTTGCAAATAAACAAAGATCAATATGAAAGACCTTTGCTCTGATTATTTTGTGCTTCAGACTGTTCATAAAACTGTCACTTTTAAGTTTTTAGAAAAATGAAACAGAAGTATTTCTTCCTGACAAGCAATTCTGATTGCGCAGGTCATAAATGTGCTAAGAAAAAAAACAACAACTTTAGACTCAATATTTAATAGTGGGAAAATAATCCTGCAAATTTCCAAAAACCCTATATTGTAACCCCGAGAATAAATCTAATGCAAAGGTAGCAGCAACCTGTGGACTAAGTGAGACTTTTCTCTTCCAGCTTCATTTTGTAGTTCCCATGCTGCTGAATTTCTGCAGAAAAATGCAAAACTTGAAAGGATAATTTAATTAAGCCCAAACCAGAGCCATTAAATTCTGTTTATGAAGTAATATTTTCTCTCAAAGCAACATTCCAGAAACTAGAGAAACAGGCTCAAAATTTTACCTTCCTCCTCAATCCTTTGGGCTGTCCCTTTTATATCTTTACACTGTTGTCCCAAAGCAGTAAAGGAACAGAGATCCAAATTATTTGTCTGGGTTTTTGCACATCCCAAATATCTAACATTCCCAGAATAATAGCTGTAAGGGGCCTTGGAGGTGTTCTAGTCCAACCCCTGTTCAGGCTTCTGTGATGGAGTTCAAAGACCAGTCATTGTGCAGGGTGCCAAGATGTCTAACTGCCCAGGCAGAGTTTATTACATTTTATAGGGTTTTTACAAGAAGACAAAGGCAACAGAGAAACAGCATTTGGATTGGTGAAAACCATCAACCAATCCTTAAGAATAATGGTGATGTTAGTAAGGTGAGATCATGTACAAGTCTGGGACTTTCCAACCCAAGATAGTAGGGAATGAGATCATGCAAAGAGGCCCCTGTATTAGACACCGCAGTGTGCTGCTTCCGCCATCCACAGGATCTCTATTGCTACTACACTTCTGTAGCTACTCACTTGCAAAAGTTCTTGTTGTGGGTTCTTTGATACCTGATGTACCACCATCCTTGGCCTTTTGTAGAGCTCTTCACTGTTTTCTTCCCCAGCATAACATTTCCATTTTGGAGAAGTACAGTGGGATTGCCTTAATGCTGTAAAAAGGCAAAGAGAAGAGATGCCATTAGATCTCTCCTCATCTTCTAGAATCTCAAAAGTTGTCATTTAGGCTTTTAAGTGTTTACCATGCTAGATAGAAGGTACATATGGGAAAATGCAAGATAAAAAGTTTTAATTGTAGATTTCTGTTTACCATTTTGCTTCAGAGTTTCTCACTGAAGGTAGTACAATGTGATTTTACTTTCATTTTTAAGCAACTATTAGAATGCACAAATCATTCCAAGAGGTTTACTGAAGCTATATTAAAAATGAAAGGGTCTAATGCCACCGCAAAGTTGCATAATTTGTGGAAACCACTTGCTCACTTGTATTGTTGCAACCTCCATGGGCTGAAGAAAGGTCTGTGGTTATATTACTGAAGTCCTCTATACAGGATGGGACAGAGGCCAATAAACCTGGAAGACAATGACATCTCTATTAAAGAGCAGGCCTACATTTTCATTGCATCTTTAAGTACATTCACATATACACACATGAATGAAAGGGAAAATGTATAGCTCAGGGTTGAACTGTGGGGTCCTTGATGCTCTCTAAGCTTAGTTGCTTTCTTGTAAATGTTTCATTACCAAACTAGACAACATCATAAGTGCTAACAGGGAGTGGGATTTATTCTCATTTTATATCAGCTTACTCTGTCAGTATTGATGGGAGTCTCGGTCTTAGTAGTTACTTGATTAGGCTGCTTTTTACTGTTAATTTTTTATCTGAGTTGGTAGATTCTTGATTGGGCATTGTTATTTCTTGATTGTTGATCCAGTGTTAATCTTGGTGTTAATCTCTGCTCATTTGAGTGTTGGTATCAAATGAGAGCAAATCCACTCCCTTTTAGCACTAGTGATGTTACCTAGTTGTGTGTGTGTGTATTTGTATGTATGTATGTTTGTATGTATGCATGTATGTATGTATGCATGTGTGTATGTGTCCCAGAGCTGATGAGACATGAGCAACATACAAATGTAATACATTATTACAAAATATCAAATATACATACATAGGCCTCTGTAGCGTGAGAGCTGCTGATAAATCTGCTTCATGCGTTCAATGTTTAGTTGACTGGTCTCTGCATAGTTCACTATGGGTTTGGGATAGTTTACCCCAATTATACATTTTGCTGCCTTCTGAACTGACTCAGGGGCATTCCAGGGCTCGTAGATGTAGCGTGATGGAAAACCTTTCAATTGGGGTAGATACCGCCTATAGAATAAATCAATAAGGATTATTGTTAATTATTGTAAATAATTTATATAAGTCGCCAGCTAGCCCAATTACGTAAAAAGATGAGCTTGCATTCTTATTTAAAAGATGTTTTACTCTACTTATGCAAGACACCGTCTGTTTGTGAACTGATAATCAAAAACTCTGCTACAAAAGGGGAAAAAAGGGGATAACGCGAAAAGGAAGAGCAAATATTCATTTTGGCTTTAGTGTGACAAAAGCCGTGGTGACCTCAGCCCTTATGCTCACCTAATGTAGTCACCGCTGGGATCTGTACGACGCCCAAACCCAACAGGACAGTAGCAGTGAAAAAACTGCTGGAAGAAAGCACTGCAGGAAAGCCACATCCAGCTACCTGCATTTACACTGAAATCTGCATCCAGAAGCAGCTCATCAAATACCTGTGGAAAG
Organism: Notechis scutatus; assembly: GCF_049901735.1. Taxonomy (NCBI): domain Eukaryota; kingdom Metazoa; phylum Chordata; class Lepidosauria; order Squamata; family Elapidae; genus Notechis; species Notechis scutatus. Next base: position 267,820,632 of record NC_142009.1, on the reverse strand, counting down.
GGAAAGAGAGAAAATGTGAGGGAAGACTTTCACGGTAAGCCTGAGTGGTCAGAATCAAGGACTCTGTTCAGTGGCTGGTACAATTTTGATGTGAGGGAAAGAAACAGATTTTTAGACGGTGGACGTATCATGTTTGCTGTTGATCTTATGTCAACTGTTTTGCAAGCCTTGTTAGCTGTACACAGTTCTGATCTTAGTGAATCTGATCCTGGAGAATGAATGCAATTAACTGCTGTGTATTTTATTTTGTATATTTTATTTTTATATTACTCTCCTTCCAATGAAGCCAAGAGCAATGTATACCATGTTGAAGTATTAACATTCATTTTCCATAACATACCTTGATAAAAACAATCTGTGTTAAACCAACCTCCATAAAATAATAAAACATTATTATTATTATTATTTTAAAACAAGTTTTATTTTCAAGACAAACAATACATAAATACACATAAAAAAGCATAAAAAATCTCTTTTCTGAAAGTTGCTTAATCCCAGGTTAAAACTCTTGGTACAGACACAAGTTCAGTTTCATATTCATTTTACATACCATTTCATATCTTATTAACATTTTCAATTTTCTATATAACTTCTCCTCTCCTTTAAATTTTCTCAATTTTATTTTATTTTTTTCCCTCCTCTCAGTTCATATCCTAATATTTATTATTCTTTGTCTGTTCTATTCCAGCTAATCATTTATTTTTCTTCTTTAAAAAAAAGAAGAAATACTTCTCCTGTACACTATATGGAGATGATGCCTTTATCTTTTCCCCTTATATTTATAGTACCTAATATAAAATACATAACATACATTGGGATTCTGTCTGGTACATTCTAAAATTATACTATATTATCAAAAATAATACAAATCTATTCATTAATATTGATATTCATTCATATCTTAGACGTTTAACTCATTACTTTTCAATTAAATCCCATACTTTTATGAGAGCCCTATTTTCCATAATTATCCTCCCCCCCACATCACATATTATAGCTCAATATTTCATTGAAATGTTCCTCCTTCTTCTACTTCAAATCTCATTTCACAATTTTTTTTGCTAGTATACCATGTTCTAATCATTAATTTTAACAATCATTTATATCTTAAATATTTTATCCATTTCAATTGAATATTATGCCTTTGTGGGAACACTTATGCTTTCCACAATTATTACCCCCAACATCACAATCTTGAATCATATTTCATTACAGTACTCTCTTTTTCTTAACAAAAATTTCACTTATTTATGTTAGATATTTTATCACATTTCAAGCTACATATTATTTCTAATTTTCTATAATTACTTCTAAATACAGATATAAAAATGCAATCTTATGTACCTTTCTAGAATCCCATTAACAATAAGATCTATCCATTATCTCTGAAAAACTTTTGCTTCTTAATATCCTGCTCCCCACCATTAGAGCTTCTCATCCCTTCCTTTCTCCCTTGCTTCTTCTTCTCCTTGTCCTCTTTAACCCCTTGTCTCTCCACCTCCCTTTTATTCTGCTTTCCCCCTTTCTGTTGTTTCTTAACATAATGTCCCTTTTTCACCTTATTCTTCTCTTTTTGGGCAGTTTTTTCAGATCTTAAAGACCTCTTTTCCTTTTTCTCTTGCTTTTTCCCGTCTCCAATCAAAGTCCTTTTTTCATCAAAGATGTCCCCATCATCCTCATTCTGCTTCGCATAAATATAAACCGCCATTTCTAAGTATTGAAAAATAGTGCCAAGTCCATCTTCCCCTCCTTGTTTTTCTCTTGCATATTTTTGATATATAAGTTCCAATCCATCCACAGGTGATGCCATTGTATAGAGAAAAAGTTTTTCCAAACAACCACCCAGATGATTTAATCAGAAATAATTTCCAAAGGTTCCAAAATCCCCAAACAATCCAAACAGACTGTTTCTTTTAAATACCTTCTTCTTCTTCACTTTTTCTTTCTGAGGTTAAAGTAATCACAAATCCTTTTCAAATATATTTTTGGAAGTTTTAAAACTCTTTGCAATTCTAGGCAATCTTCTCCTTATTTTCAAATTTTGCTCTGATTTTTTTTTCACTCTCCCTTCCCACTCACAGCCAAAAAGATTCCCCCCGCTGTCACTTTAGGAAGGAGAGTAGAACAAAGAAAAAAAAAACTTTCCCTTTAGGGTATTCGCAGCTTGTGGCTCTCACAAGGAACAATATATCCTTAACAGCTTTCAAGGTTCCAAATCACTTTCTCCCGTCTTGTCCCGGTTAAAAGCACCTTTCACTTTCTCCAGCTTTCTCCCTCCTGCACTTGCTTACCTGGCTGCAGCTTTCTTCGTGGCGGCCATTACTGACCGCCGTTCCTCCGCCTCGGGAAAAGGGAGTTTAGCCGGCTGGGGAGGGGTTTGCGGCACCCCAAACCCCTTGCCGGATCCCCTATCTTCAGCTGCCTCTACGGGCAGCTATATCCCCCAGATCCAAATGGATCGGGGAACCTTAGCGCAAACGCAGCAGGGATCGCGCGATCGCAAATCCCTGCCGCCGCCGAAGGCTAGCAAACCGGAAGACCAAAATAATAAAACATTATTTAGATTCAAGACAAAAAACAAACAAACCAGTCTGATCTTGGGGCAGTTGTTACCTTGCAAACACATATTGAAATGATATTTTGAATAGGAGAGAGGAGAGGTGAACAAAGAAGTCTTTAAATGACAGAATTTAGGCAACCAAATTTGCCTCAGGAGAAAAATCCATAATTGAGGTGCCACTATCACTGAGGCCATGGTTCTATCCACCATTCTGCAAGGTAGGCCCACTTTTCCTGCTGATCTCCCAGGAGTTGGGAAGCAGGCCTTTAAATACCTGTATTCTGAACCTCTTGGTAAGACTATGCTATCCTTTGAATTTGAAGGCACAAAAGTGCTTCAGAAGCAGTCATGTATGTAGCGTCTATTTGCAACTCCTTGAAATAGTTGTCCCTTTCCTAGGATTGTATCGCTGCCGATTGCAGTACTATGTGGTTTAAAGCGTTTAAATATTTAGGGAGTTGCGAATAGATACTACATTAGTATCCCACACATTTCAAAGGATATTTTTGTTACTGAATCTGAAGCCCTGCACTGCTGTATTACTTACATCTTTACTAATGTCAACACAACCAGCTAACGCAGCACACACATCAGTACTATACATTCACAATTAACTACCCGTGGTTAACTCATCAGCTGATTTCTGTAACTTGTGGACTGTTTTCAATAGTAAACCATGTTGCAATAATTCAGTCATGGAACTGATAGAGCCGAAAATAAGCTACTGTATTGGCTCCAGTTAGGCAGAGTTGGCACAGCAGTGGAAAATGGATATTATATATGTGTGTGTGAATAGAGCTGTGGTGATGCAGTAGTTAGAATGCAGTATTGCAGGCAAACTCTGCCCACAGCCAAGAGTTTGATCCTCACCGACCCAGCCCCTACTGACTCTGAGGTCATAAAATGAGGACCCAGACTGTTGGGGGCAATATGCTGACTATGTAAACCCCTTAGAGAGCTGTAAAGCATTATGAAGTGTTATCTTAAGTGCTATTATATTATAGCAATATTAGCACTATGAACTAAGTATCTACAGAAACGCTGAAACGATATATAAAAAAGCCTAATGCCACTAAATTATATTCCAACTGAATTTGGTTTCTGGGAATTTGCCTATATGTTCCTATCATTTCTGCTAAGATACTATTTTCAAATCTTTCATTCACTCTTTCATTACTTAAAAAGAGATTTTTATCAACAAGATTCTCCAAGATAATACTTTTCCTTTATAAGAGAACAACTGTTTCAATTCCTCATGGTCTATATAACCACTCTTTCTTAAATAATCCTCCTCCTCCTCCACCACTACCACCACCAACAACTGTATTTTTTTATCACTTCCTGACATGACTCACCCTCACTCCAAATTCCCAGCTGATCCAAAGGTCACCTCTGGTTAGAAAGCAGGCAACAGCATGCCGGGCCAGGTGGTGAATCCAACCTTCCTGTCTCAGTTGAGTCATAATTGCATCAATCCAAGGGAAACCTGTCTTGCCTTCTGCCCACTTTGCCAAGGCTTCAGGATTCGTGTCCCATGGGATCTGTATGCAAATAGGATTTCCTTCCATGCGATCAAATTTAGGATTATTTGTGGCAGCTGTGTAAAAAAATTCCCTCCAGAGTAATTGGCCATAGAGTGACAGAGGTGGAGTGCTGTTCCGCTTCACCTAAAGAGGGCAAAAAGATTACATCATATTGGATGATTTCTGTCAGTCACCAAATCAATTCTGAGGTAATTTTGGTTCCAAATTAAATCTACCCAGGGAATAAAGTTTTAGGAAACTTTTACTTGGAGAGCCAAGTATTTTGAAGAAACATCCACTCCGGGACCAAGGCAGCAAGCCTATTTAGAATAGAACAGTTCCACTGAACTCTTTACCACATATTTGATAATCTGATAAGATTATTTGCTTTAAATCTTTTTTGTCCACTGAAAAGCAGGACATTCAGAATAATAAAAGCAAAGCAGTTTAAAATATCTGATGCAAAAGATAATCCTAGAAAATGTCTAAAAAATATGGATTGAATAATTAATTGCATTGTAAAAGCCATTCTTTTAGATTTTATGTTGCTGTTGTGTACATATTTCCTTAAGGGACAAAATATATGCATAATTTAAAAATAATACAGTTTTAAATGTGGTTTTATTTTATTTATTTATTTACTTACTTATTTCCCATAGTTATTATTTTTACAAATAACTGAAGTGCTAAATGTATCCAACACACCTTCCTCCTCCTGTTTTCCCTATAACAACAACCCTGTGAGGTAAGTTGGACTGAGAGAAAGAGTGACTGGCCCAAGATCACCCAACCAGCTTTCATGGTTACAGCAGAACTAGAACTCACGGTCTCCCATTTTCTAGTCTGGTGCCTTAACCACTAGACCAAATTGGTCATGTCATCATTTGTACACATATTTGTAATTTCTTATTTATAATTTATAATTCAATCATATACTGTGACTGAAAAGCAACCTAAAAAATATGAGTACTCCCAGGTAAGGTTGAACACTATAGTAAAGTAGAAATAAGTCTAAGGAACATAATACCTGGAAGGTACGCATTGTTACAAGTAGAAATAAGTTGGGAATTAATATATTCCCATTTCCTCACCTTTTTATAAAGTTCCCAAAGCCGATAATAGAATAAGCGACAAGACAAGCAGCCAAACCGAAGATAGGGACTCAACCCCGTGGGGCTGGCCAATAACGAACTGGCATTCATCCTTGGCCGTTCATAGTTTGCAACCCATGCCTTGAAGATATTGGGACAGAAACAAATAGATGTGAAAATAAAAAAATAAATAAAAAATACAGAAATTATTTCATTTATTCATTATTATAATTAATAAAGAAGATTCAGCACTTCTTGATTAAAAATGTTGCTTGCTGTTTTGACCAAGCTTATAATATCTTCAAATATTTATGCATGGAAATAGGAAAAACATCTTAGCAATCTAAAAATAATAATAGAGCCTGTAGCAATATCTGACATAGAATATCTGACTCAATTTTTTTTAAACACAGGCCCCATGTTTCATCACAGAACTAAATTAATCCCTATGGTTATCTAATAAAACATGATTTCTTTCAGCACAAATAACTAAGATCAAATTAAATACAGAATGAAGGTTGATCTAAATTGCCAGGAAAAAAATGTACATGAAAGATTAGCTTTATAAAGGCATCAAATGGATATTCCAGTGTCTTGAGTTTTACTTTTACCACATACTGAGGCATAGCTTAAGTCTTGCTCAAGTGTAATATATAGCTTAATCAAATTTTCAGGGAGGTGGCAAGATTTATACTGAATTAGAATCATTGCCTGAAAACTACATTTGCTAATAATAATAATAATGATGATGATAACAACAACAACAACAACAACAACAACAACAACAACAACAACAACAACAATAATAATAATAATAATAATAATAATAATAATAATAATAATAATAATAATAATAATAATAATCCAGTTAAGTATCTATAATAGAAACATTATGGAAAATGGATTTGAGGGGAGGAAAGCACAAATATTATTTTGGATTGCGATATTTCTTTTATGGTATTTCTCAGCCATTACAGCAAAAGGATTCTATGCATATTCATTAATACATGGTACATTTATATCTCAAAAATGTAAGGCTTAGATGACTTAAATTACTTAGAACAGTGGTTCTCAATCTGGGATCCATGATGCTATCATACATAGTTCGCAAAGGCTTGAAGAAATGTTATGATTTAAATTTTGAGTTAAGTCTTGGGCGTCCGTGGCCATGTCTATGACCACAAAAGGTATTTAAAAGGGGTCCACGGTGAAGAAAAGGTTGACAACCAATGACTTAGAAAACAATCCTTCCCTGAAAGGATTGCAACAAAGATAGGGGTTGTTACCTTTCTTTCCAAATGCTTATCCAGACGAGTTAAGGCTTCAGTCTCCCCTCCCTGCCAAACAGTTGGAGCAAGTCCTTCAGTGGGAAAACCTGAGTGAAAAAGGAGTGCATCTATTAACTTACTATTCAGGCAGCATGATGAATATCTCAAGCTGTCTCAGAACTGTTTGCTGCCATGTTTGCTAAACCACATGCAGAACTGTTTAACTTAAAATGAATAACTGGAATGAGTCAAAGTATATCTTTAGAAAAAAAGAACCCTCATCTGATACATGTATGCAGAAACTGCAACTTATGCTATTAAAACAGAAAAATATCTTGCTCTTTTTGAAAATCCTTTTATTATAGGTTTGTTTTTTTTTAAAAAAAAGCTCTTATGTGAAAAAAAGGTAGGGGCTTAGGAATCGAAATGGCAACAGTCCCATAGAAAGTCCTGGTTTAATAATGGTAATTAGGGACTGTAAAAACAGACAGAAATTATCTGGGTGCAAATACATACACACAGTCATAAAAATTTTTTAAAGATCAACTTTCAACTGAAAACAGATCTTTTCTTGCTGGATTAATGAACAGCCAATTAGAAAATAGCCACGGAAGATCATTTATCTATTACTGCTGTGAAACTATTATATGCACAAAAATGGAAAGATTCTGAAATATCCATAGTGGAGGAATTGGTGAAGATGCCAGACCTAGCAGAGAGGGAAAAAATAATTTGTTTATTTCCAGAAAGATCCACAACTACATTTATCAGTCACTGGAAACCCCTTATGGACTGTTTGCTAAAAAAAGAGAAAAATGTACTTGATTGATTTATGACTTGGAAGATTAGAAAAGGAATTGGAATTAGAATTAGAAAAGAAAAGAAGAAAATTATGATGTAACTTTATGAAATAGGATAAAATATAAATGCGTTTATAACTAGGGTAACATACGTCAGAAGCCATTTCATAATCAGAGAATACATATTAATCATCTGCTGATTGCCATATAATAATATTATACTATATGGCATTCTATTCTCAACATTTCTATAGATCCAGATATAATGGCAAGATAATAAAACTTAAGAGAAGATTAGTAACAGCAATGGCTGCTGAACCATATCTATTTTTGTGCTATGGTCAAAAGATCAGCAGACAATTAACTACCTTGTGAAGTTCAAATAAAAAGGAATGATAGTTAAAGCCAGTCAAACATGCTAGAAACTTCTAGCTTCCTAAATAAAATTTTAACAACTGGGAAACACAGTAATACTGTATTAAAAGTTCTTTGAAATGTTCTATAATCACAAAATGGAAATCAGAGCAACACAAAAACGTTTTACACATTGCATACTAAACTTCGTATCAATTTATTCATTTTTTATTCTGCTACTTAAAAATTATGCTGCGCTTTCACGCAATTCTGGGTTTAAGATATTATTCCGTTTGTCACCGTCATTTTATTGTACTTTTATTTTCTGTTGCAAATTTCCCAAGCCTTCTTTTGAATGCTGGGATAAAAAGATCACTAATAAATACTATTTTGCTGAATTATATAAAAACAGTTTGGTCACTTAATTATTAAAATGTATAATAAAGTATAATATAATAATATAAAGGATTTTTTTTACTCTTTGTGTAGCATGAATAACTATAATGAGCTAGTGGAGGATATTTATGTAGCTGCCTATAATCACAGAAAAGTGAGATGAGTGGCTATATAAACAGAATGAATGAATGAACAGAATAATATGGGCACCACTTAAACACCTAAAGGGATGGGTTAGGGACAGATCATCCTGGAAAGGGGCTATCCACGCCAAGAATTAACACTGATTATATCAAATGGCATATAATCAATTAATCAATGGACATCTGACCAGTTCATTTTCTAAACTCCAGAATGTGTAGATAATGCAAAGATTGCTTTGAAACCAAAACCAGATCAGATTAAATATGGAAGGCACCACAGCCCATCTAGGAAGTGTTCTAAACCCACCAAAAATTACCTAGTTCTTCTAGAGATGGTACTCCGTAGGTTTTATCATGGTTCTCTTGGATCTCTGTCTTGTACATCTCCATTTGTTGGCTTGTTATGGTGCTGACTGGCTTTTTTGGCAGGTCCATGCGACTAATGATGGCCTGAAAACGTTTGTAAGTGAGGGGTGGTTTGTGTCCATTCAGCTCAATGATCCTGCAGGATAAAGAAAAAAGGAAAGAACAGCTTTGTTCCATGAGATGGGCAGGAAAAGTATACTGTCAAAACCTCCCTCCCTCATTTGTTTATCCATTTATTTACTTGCTTGTTTATAGAAATTGTTTTTTTCCTTGTTAGCCTTCTAGAAGTGACTTTTCCCTCAAACATTAGGGCTGGAAAGTTAGAGGAATTTGGTTGATTTGTCTGTCTGCAACTTATTTGCAAGATGGAAGCAGATTTTTTTTAAAAAAAACTCATGGTGCATTATATTATTCAACTCTGTTGGACCAACAGCTGCAGGACTACTGGAAGAAAGGTTGTTTACCTATCACAGATATACAAACACTGAAAACAAATATTCGATTATTTGTTTATTTGCTATTACAAATCAAGTCTAATGGGAAAAGGATAGCCAAAATGCACCAGTTCTGGGAAAAAATTAAAACTAACTGAATAAGAGGTAGAATACCAACACTGATTTATAATACAAAATATTCACATAAGTAAATTTAGAAGAATCACAAAGTCACTTCCTGATTTTCTGAAAATACCGGAAGTGACAAAACGGGGCTAGATTTCGGCCTACAAAGCTTGTAGAAGCCTGAAGAAGCCTTCCTCAAGCCTTTGGGAGGCCGAAAAAGGCCTCAAACCAGCCGAAAATCAGCCGTGAGGCACGCACATGTGCAGTGAGGTAAGTTTGCCTGCAGCTTGCGTGCCGGCACAAATGGCTCTGCATGCCACCTGTGGCACGCGTGCCATAGGTTCGCCATCATGGACCTAGGGCAAATAAATCAAAGCCTTGCCAGAAGCAGCTCAGATTGTAAAATCAAGGTGAATCCAGCATTCCTATAGAACAGGGGTGGGCAAACTACAGCCCGCAGGCCACATCCAGCCCGTTGGTCTTTTTAATCCGGCCCGCCGAAGATTGGTACAGAATTAAGGTTTGATGTGAATGATTGAATGATTGCATTCATTTGATTTTGACTTGTAATGACAGGCATTTCGACACCAGGTGGCGGCCCGTCTGTCAAATTTTAAAAGTCAATGAGGCCCCCGAGCCAAAAAGTTTGCCCACCCCTGCTATAGAACCATTCTCACTCTCAACTCAATGAAAGTTGAGACTGACGTGGCTTTATCTGTGTATTTGCTGTTTGACTCAGGGTATTAAAACTGGAATGGTGAAAGGTTTATAATGGCAGAATTTATTAAACACAAAGCAAGAGAAGTCTTGGAGTGTATATCTCCTCTCCCTCAACATTATGCAATGTATTCAAGGACTTCGACTGTACATTTATATTGTTTCCTTTTTGGGGGGAAAAGTTGCTCCAAATATTGTATAACACATCGAAAAGAAGCTAAAGCAGCATTTATGAAGGCAGCAGTCAAATTCCTTAAAAATAGCAGGAAGATATTTTTAGGATGTTTTTTTTAGGAAGTACTGTTTATATGTGATCATGAACAATTCAGATAACTTTGTGAACCTTAAAATAACATTTTAAAAATTGGATCTGCATCTGATTTTGAAAATTTATTTGGGTTGAGCTAAAAAAAAAGAATCAGTTGCATGTGCTTTTATTCCTCCCAATCTAGATGTAAAGGGTTACAGTCCCCCTCCTCCGTACCCTTATTTCCAAGAGGTAGCACCTTTGTAAATATTTCTGTTGCCAGTATGTATATGAACTACAGAAATAGAGAAAAGCAAAAATTCTTCCTTTTTTTTGTTTTTTGTCATTATCTGTGATTTGAGGGGTTTGCTTGGGGATAACTGTTTTATTTCCAGGACTTTATAATCTATAGCTTACACTCTCTGGGTGCTATGCATATATATTACCATGTTTATTGTAAGTCCTGTAATGTACTGTACTGAGTATAAGACTATTTCATTGAAAATACTCATAGTAGTAGTAGAATACAGTCTATTATCTAAAACTAGAATGTATTTTGCTAATATTAGATACATTTAATATTTAAATAAGAAACTTCCATATAGTTTGCTGCTGAAGAAGCCTGGACTTATTTATTTTTAAACTTTATTTTAAACTTATTTCATCACACTAAATGATGTCATTATTTAATTTCTTTGGACCTAATTCAGCATAATGTCATAATTCCATATTTAATGGAAACTGGATTGACAAGGCATTGCTGTCCCCAATTAAACTATTAAATTTACATTTCCATGTACTAAAAATTCTACTACTTCTTGAAAACCAGTACAATAGCTCAAAACCAAGAATAAAAAAGATACAATGAGCAATGTATTGAAACTAAATCTGCAGTAAGTTATATTTTCTTTGAATAACATTCTAAATGTCAGGAGTCTTGGACTAGTGATTTGGTGGCCCCCACTTTTATGAAACACAAAACTATATTTGCATAGTTCAAATTGGAATAGCAGAACTTGGGGATGGGGAAATTCCTGTATAAATAGGGAAGTGTCAAAAGCGTGGGGGACTGGGAGACTTCCGGTTTGCAAGGTTTCGGCGGCGGCAGGGATTCGCGATACTGCGCGATCCCTGCTGCGTTCGCCGCCAAGGTTCCCCCGATCCGTTTGGATCTGGGGGATATAGCTGCCCCGTAGAGGCAGCTGAAGACAGGGGGGATCCGGACAGGGGCTTGGGGGTGTCGCAGACCCCCTCCCCAGCCGGCAAAATTCCCTTCTCCCAAGGCAGAGGAACGGTGGTCAGCAATGGCCGCCACGAAGAAATCTGCAGCCGGACAAGCAGGTGCAGGAGGGAGAAAGCTGGAGGAAATATGAAAGCTGCTTTCAACTGGGACAAAGCAAGAGAAAGTGACCTGGAATCTTGAAGGCTGCTAAGTATACATTGTTTCTTGTGAGAGTTACGAGCTGCGAATATCCTAAAAGGGAAAGGTTTTTTTTTCTTTTCGTTTCACTCTCCTTCCTAACGTGACAGCGGATGGGGAAAAGCTTTTTGGCTGTGAGTGGGAAGGGAGAGGAAAAAAAAAATTGGAGCAAAGTTTGAAAATAAGGAGAAGATTGCCTAGAACTTTAAAGAGTTACTAAACATCAATAAGGCTTCTAAAAGATATATTTTAAAGGGAACTTTGTGATTAAACTTTAACCCCAGAAAGAGAAAGTGAAGAAGGAGAAGGTATTTAAAAGAAACAGCTTGTTTGGATTGTTTGGTGATTTTGGAACTTTTGAGAATTATTTCTGATTAAAAGCACTTGGGTGGTTGTTTGGAAAAACTTTTTCTCTACACAATGGCATCACTTGTGGATGGACTGAAACTTGTATATCAAAAATATGAAAAAGAAAAGCAAGAAGGGAAAGATGTCCTTGGCACTCTTTTTCAATTTTTAGAAATGGCGGTTTATACTTATGTAAAGCTGAATGAGCAACAGGATGGTGGGGACAAAGAAGAAGCCATCTTTGATGAACAAATAACTTTGGTCGGAGAAGGGAAAAAGAAAGAGAAAAAGGAAAAGAAGACTTTAAGATCTGGAAAAACAACCCAAAAAGAGAAGAATAAGGTGAAAAGGGGATATTATGTTAGGAAACAACAGAAAGGGGGAAAGCAGAATAAAAGGGAGGTGGAGAGACGGGGGTAAAGAGGACAAGGAGGAGAAGAAGCAAGGGAGAAAGGAAGGGATGAGAAGCCTTAAGGGTGGGGAGCAAGATGTGAAGAAGCAAAAGTTTTTAGAGATAATGGATAAATTTTATTGAAAAAAGGATTCTAGAAAGGTACATAAGATTGCATTTTTATATTTGTATTTAGAAATAACCATAGAAAATTGGAAATAATATGTAATTTAAAATGTGATAAAATATTTAGTATAACCTAGTGAAATTTTTGTTAAGAAAAAGGGGAGTACTGTAATGAAATATGATTTAAGATATGTCATGTGGGGGGGGAAAAATAATTTTGGAAAGCATAAGTGTTCCCACAAAGGCATGATATTTAATTGAAATGAGTAAAATGTTTAAGATATAAATGATTGTTAATATTAATGATTAGACTATGTTATCATAGTGAAACTTTTTGTGAAATGAGAGATTTGAAGTAGAAGAAGGAGGAACATTGTAATGAAATAATGAGCTATAATATGTGATGTGGGGGGGATAACTATGGAAAATAGGTGCTCCCATAAAAGTATGTGATTTAACTGAAAAGTAATATGTTAAATGTCTAAGATATAAATGAATATCAATATTAATGAATAGATTTGTATTGGTTTTGATAATATAGTATAATTTTAGAATGTACCAGACAGAATCCCAATGAAAGTTATGTGTTTTATATTAAGTATTATAAAAATAGGGGAAAGAGATAAAGGCATCATACTCCATTTAGTGTATAGGAGAAGTTTTTTTTCAAAGAAGAAAGATAAATGGATAGCTAGAAATAGAACAGACAAAGAATAATAAATATTATGATTTGAATTGAGAGGAGATCAATAAAATAAAATTGAGAAAATTTAAAAGAGAGGAGAAGCTATATAGAAAATTGAAAATGTTAATAAGATATGAAATGGTATGTAAAATAAATATGAATTTGAATTTGTGTCTGTACCAAGAGTTTTAACCCGGGACCAAGCAACTTTCAGAAAAGAGATTTTTTATGTTTTTATGTTTTGAGTTTTTGTGTATTTATGTTTTGTATGTCTTTAAAAATTAATAAAATTTGTTAAAAAAAAAAAGCGTGGGGGACTGCATCGAACAATTTTATTTATTTTATTTGGTTTGTCAATTGCTTACAAGATAATAGGTATAAGTAAAAACATAGTTATGAATACATGGATACATATAAGAAAAAAAAATAGGACAGGGATGGTAGGCACGTTGGTGCACTTATGCACGCCCCCTACAGACCTCTTAGGAAAGGGGTGAGGTCAATTGTAGACAGTCTAAGGTTAAAGTTTTGGGGGTTTGGGAAGAAACCACAGAGCCAGGTAGAGTATTCCAGACATTGACCACTCTGTTGCTGAAGTCGTATTTCCTACAATCAGGTTTGGTGCGGTTAACCTTGAGTTTGTATCTATTGTGTGTTCTTGTATTGTTATGCTTGAAGCTGAAGTATTCATTGACAGGAAGGACATTGCAATGAATGATTTTATATACTATACTTAGATTGGACAAAAGGCAGCATAGTTTTAGATTTTCTAGGTCTAGTAACTCTAGAGTAAAGTATGAGTAAAGTATGAGATGGCTTATAGCCCTGAACAATTTTAGTATTGTGGTCTGCAAAACTTCCCCCACTCTTGTAACTGCACAAAATAGATCATTTCAAGAGCTAATCTGCATCAATTGAGGTTCTCTCTCTCTTTAGATTAACCCTTACTTATCCATTACTGCCAGTCAGAGATGGGAAAGCTTGAAAAAAGAAATTAAAAATCATTAAGAAATAGAAAAAGATATGTGTTTTTACTTTCCCCTGAAAAAGTTGAAAAGACTTCATAAAAAGGGCGTTGGTACTTGCCTGATACGCCCGTTCTCTGTGAGCTATGAAGAGCATCCAGAAGTGGGAGGTGCTTCAGTCTCTTCTGGAAAGGCTGGGCTTAAAACTCCGGGACGCTCCTCCTCCTCCACGGGACACCTCCCCAGCGTCCCCCAGTTTTGCGAAGACTGAGTGCCAAAGTCCAGAACTCATCACCTAATCTAGATCCCTGACCGGAACGGAACCCCACTAGACGGAAAGAAATGGATGGGGCTGGATGCTCTTCACAGCTCACAGAGAACGGGCGTATCAGGTAAGTACCAACGTCCTTTCTCCCATGAGCTGTTCAGAGCATCCAGAAGTGGGACATACCAAAGCTTGGCCTGTCCTTAGGGAGGGACTCCGTCTGGATCGAAATCCACTCCTAAACTTTGTGGACCCTCTGCAGGACTCTTCTGCCAAATGAAGCTTGTGTGTTTAAGGCCCCTGCTATGTGCGCTGCCTTGAGCAAAAACAGATTGGCCTCGGCCCACTTGAACAACCTGGCCGTCTCCAGCATCAGAAGTTTGGAGTGGGTACCCCCCTGTCTGTTTACATGGGCCTTGGTTGTAATATTGTCTGTCAAGACCAGAACGTGGCGTGATTGGAAAAGGGATAGAAAACTGCGTAATGCCAGATGAACTGCTCACAGCTCCAACAGGTTGATGCTTTGTGATTATTCGGAAATAGTCCAACTTCCCTGTGCAGTGTGGGATTGGAAGTGAGCTCCTCATCCTACCAGGCTGGCATCGGTTGTGATCGTTGCCCTGCAAGGTTCCTTGAAAGGACACCCCTTGTTTATTGTGTTTTCCGACCACAAGTGGAGCGATCGGAGAACATTGTGCGGTACCTTTATCCGGACGTTGGAAGTAGCTCTTCCGGATCGCTGGAAAGACAGAAAAACCTTGCCCTCCACGGTATCTATCACTGCCCCTAAATGAACTAACCTAGTTGAAGGGATCAAATGGCTTTGATCCCAATTTATGGAAAAGCCGTGACCTTGAAGGGTCTCCAGAGTAATCTTGGTATCCAAATTTGCTTGATGTCTGGAAGATGACAAAATTAAAATATCATCCAGATACCATTGTAAATGAATAGATTTGATCCTGAGGGAGGCAGCCAAAGCCGCTAGGACCTTGGTAAAAGTCCTAGGGGCCGAAGCCAGACCGAATGGTAGGGCGATATATTCGTAGTGCCGATCAGAATAGCAAAATCTAAAATATTTGTAGTGAGCAGGTCTAATTGGTATATGTAGATAAGCCTCTGTCAGATCTATAGAGGTCAGGACATAGTTCTCTCTGATGCTGAGCAGAATAGACTGGAGAGTAGTCATCTTGAATTTTCGATAAACCAATGATCTGTTCAGACGTTTGAGGTCCAGAATTGCCCTCCAGCCCCCCGAACTCTTTGGGACCACAAACAATAGAGAGTAATAGCCTTGACCCCGTTGTTCAGATGGGACCTCTCTAATGGCCCGAATATGCAGAAGATGATTGATAGCCTCCTGCATCAATGCTCTCTTAATGGGGTCCGTGGACCTTGGGCTCCTAATGAAAAAGTTTGGGGGGGAGGATTGAAACTCTAGCACCAAACCAAACCTAACAGAGTCCCTGACCCATGCATCAGAGGTGGAGCTGTCCCACTGATCAGCAAACAATTTTAGCCGCCCTCCAATGGGAGCTGCTGTCAAGGACTCACTTGGGGCGATGAAAAAATCGGCCTCCGGTACCTCTGGGGTTTCTTCTGTTTTGGCCTCTATTCGCTGACCTCTATCGGAAGATTCCGACCTATCCTGTCTAAAACTGGGCCTGTAGCCTGATGTTCTCTGTGATCTGGGAACATATGGGCCTTGATAGTAGGGCCGAAAGGAGCCCCTTCGAAACGACTGGGGTGTTCTGTTTTCAGACCTCCGAAAAAGAGGGGGAAGCACTTTTTTCTATTCTCAATAAGCAGGGGCTCCAAGACACTGCCAAATAATTTATCCCCCGATATTGGGGCTGATGCCAGCTTGCATTTATGCTTGGTATCCGCCTGCTAATGTATGAGCCATAGCAGTCTCCGTGCTGATACGTGAGATGCTATGGCTGTAGACGAGAATTTGACTGCATTAAATGTGGCGTCGGCGGAGAATTCTGCCGCTGCAATAATCTTAGCAATGTCCTGGTGGGCTCTGACATTTGACGCCGGCAATATATCCCTCAAGTGGAAGAGCCATCGTAGGGAGGACCATGTAAAAAAGGACACAGCTATAGCTGCCCTAATGGCCCAGGCGTCAGAAAAATGCGCCCTACGGAGTGCCAACTCTCTTTTCCTCTGGTCTCAGGGCTTCCTCGGCCTCGTTGGGAAAGGTTGAAGAAGAGGCCAGTGCCACAATGGGCTCATCCACCTCCGGTGTTTTGAGAAAATTTGAAAACTCTGGTGCCAAATTATAATATCGTTTATCGTACCCTGTTGGGGCTGGGTAGGATGCTGCTGATGCCCATTCATTTTTTACTAATTCAGCAAACATAGGGGACAGGAATAGTTTCTGCCTCATTAGCCGGTTGTGAGAATATTAGATCCTCAGATTCGTCCTGAGACCTTGTTGACAATGGATGAGGGCTTGATGTGCCTAGTTTAGCAGTGTTCTTTGCTTTGAACAGTAAAGATTTAAAGAGGTGCTGATGAAAAAGGCCAGAAAAGGTAGGTTGGTCCGGAATGAGGCCTTCGTCATCCGACATTCCTCGTTCTAGTGGTTCAGCCTCTGACAACCCCAAGTCCATCTGATGGATCGACCCCACCTCCATGGGAACATCCTGGTCATCTAATTCCACCTCCTCCCGAAGACCCTGGACTGGTAAGTCAGGAATATTGGGGAATACCTGAGTTTGATGATGTCCCATATGCGCAAAGGATCGAGCAGACAGGGATCCCGCTTCCGAAGTAGCCGAAATGGATTGCTGAACTCCAGCCGCAATGCCCTTTTGTATGGCCATCTCCATCCATTGCCTCATTTCGATGGGAATAGTCTCAGGTAATCCCTCCTCCTGTCTTAAACCGGCGGCCGTAGGGGTGAAGGTTGCCTCTGGGATTCGCCGGGCAGTGCTCATTGGAGGAGATATGCCTATGGGAGGCTGTCCAGAAATAGCCTGTCTGGGCTGGGTGGATAAGTCCAAGGGCCCCAACAATGTACTTGGGCCCTGATCTGATTGTTGTGTCATAGCCATCTTGTCCGCCTCCCTGGCCCATTTCTGCAACTGCCTTTCCAAGGCTTGGTGTCGTCTATGGGCATCCTTATCCGCTGCCTTAGAGGCTTCTTTGGGGCCCACTGACTTATCTCGGGACTTATTTGTCTTGGAGCAGAAGACGTTGTCACCTTCCATTGTGGAGTACTGATTCTCGTGCCTCTATTTTTTTATATTATTATTATTATTATTATTATTATTATTATTATTATTATTATTATTATTATTATTTGTACTTAGGGGTGATGCCTACCCCTGTGGTTGAAAGTAGAACGCTTCTCCAGGAGTGTAAGTCTATATATATATATCTATACACACACACACACACACACACACACACACACACACATATATATACACACATACATATACGTGCCTATATCTACATGTAAAACTGTGTATATGGGAAACAGTATCTAAGGGTCCCCGATAAGGGAAACCCCCAAGCGCTTCAAGCAAGAAATATTCCGGATCCCTGGTCCCCAACAAGGGAAACCACCTATACAGGGCCTGGATGGATCCTTTCCTGTCAAAAACGTCCTGCTGTTTGAAATGGCACTTGCAGCTTCACTCCAATGTAATGATCCAAAAGCAATTGCAAAAGGAAAAAATTCCTGTTTAAGGACTAGCCTGCTTATCCAACGCCAGCAAGATAAAAGAGAAATAATGCCAGGGAAGTGGAATGGGAAAGTACTTGCCCTGGTCCCCAAGAAGGGAAACCAGCGGGGAATGGCGCCTGTGATATTTAGGCGCGAACTTGAAGCCAGCCGTTGAAAATGGCGGGAAGGCAGAATCTCCTATGTTAAGTGCCTGAGCAGTTTAACGAGCCGCTGCTGCTGACTCTCTAACTTGTCAGATAAATGATCCTGCCAGTCGAAACGGCAAGGAGAAGTGAGCCGCGGCTGCGAGCGCTCCGCCAAGATCGCAGAGATAAGACGATCGGGGGATTAGATAAGCTAATTGCCTGAAGCGGCCGTCTCAGGCTGCCTGCGGAGTGGCAGGCTCCGCCAGCCACAAAGAACTGCTCTCAAACTGATTGGGGGGATGACTAATAGAGCCACAAGCCTTGAAATTGCCAAGTTAATTTGGGAAAAATTTACAAGCCGAATTAACCCAAGAGCAAACCTGAATTTTGACTAGCTGAATCAGAAAACCGTTCCAGTCAGGGAGTGCACAACCTCTTACCACGAAGGCTGAGCTAAAACTGGGGAACGCTGGAGAGGTGTCCCGTGGAGGAGGAGCGTCCCGGAGTTTTAAGCCCAGCCTTTCCAGAAGAGACTGAAGCACTTCCCACTTCTGGAGGCTCTGAACAGCTCATGGGAGAACTTTCATTTTGAATGATACCTAGAATAATGGTGAAGGAATCTGTTTTCAACCCATGAAATCAAGAAATAAACTAATATATAAAGAATGAAGTCTGTCTCAATGTGCTAAAATACACTGTCAAGCCCGAAATTGACATAAGTGAAGCCATTTTAGTTAGTCTTAGTAAATATTCTTTTTCTTACTTTCTCTATGGCAGTCATGGGGGGAAGGGTTTCGGGCATGACACATTCCTAAGGGGGGAGGAGTGGAGATAAAGAGAATGTTTTGGCTAGGTGATCTTTCTTCCCGTGGGAAACGAGCTGTCCGTGTTTGGGCCCCTTTCGGTGGAGATTTATGACATCAAGCAACGTTGAATTACTTCTATTGAAGAATGTGACTTTTGGGGGTTATTTCTAACTTGTAATATTGTAGGGTAATTCCGGGTTGTGTCAGATCTGGAATTACCATGGAATTACCATGGAATTTGATGCTTTTCTAAATAAAAGAAATATTTTTTGAAGACGGACTTTGTTCTTTTCTTTTTAAATGAATTACATCAATGATTCTGGAAGAACACTGACAGGATCGGTTCTGTTTCAACTCTGGCCTCTCATTGGGCAAGACCTGAGGCGTTCCTACAGATTTATTCAGAGCACATTATTCCCAAGGTGGGGTGGGGATTCAAGTCAGATGAGCACCAGCTGGAGCCGCCCTGCATCCTTTGTTAGTGCCAGCCTTCTGTCCCAGAGAAATGAAAATATTGGGAGCAGAGTACAACTGAACATGTTACCGCTAGCTCTGCTCCATAATGTCTTGTGTTCTTATATCACCCAGCTACTGAATGACGCAGAAGGCTGGGATTGGCTCTTGGCTCCTATCCAATTCTCCACTGTTCTGTCATGTATCTAATTGCTAAATTGCTTCTGCTTTTTCCACACACACTTCAACTTTGAAAACTGGCACAGGCAACAACATTACTTCATATATCTTCCTATTGAACCATAGAGGTGTTTGTGTTCCAGTAGACTGTTCACATAGAGCAGGCTGGAATTAAAGACAGGGAAGTAGACAAGCCATGACCTACAGCAAGGGTCTTCAAACTTGGCAAGTTTAAGATTTGTGGACTTCAACTTCCAGAATTCCTGAGCTAATATGACTGGAGGAGGAATTTTGGAAGTTGAAGTCTGCAAGTCTTAAAGCTGTCAAGTTTGAAGACCCCTGGCCTACAGGAATTCCATCTTGTGGTCCAGTCACTCTATCCAATAGCCTGCAATTTTAAGTGCAATCTGCTACATCTGAATGGCCAGGGCAATATAGATATATGATTCGTACACCATAAACCACGCTATCTACCACCATAGACTCTGCTATCTTTCTTCATGAGCTAGTTTGAATGATTTGCATTCCTTGGCCTTTTCAACACTGAAGGTAAGGCTGTCCAGTCAGGAATGATTCAGGATTGCACATCCTTCCTAACATGACTAATATTTGGTCTCACACATTCAGTAGAGCAGGGGTTGCCAACCTTTTGGACCTCAGGGACCACCAAACTCATAATTTTAAATCCCACGGACCAGAGACCCTGGGAAAATCCCCAAGTCTCCAGAAAAATTCCTCACCCAGTTTTCCTACCGATCGATCATTCTTTATTTGGGATCGCAGGATATTGTCTCTAGCTCCGTTCTCAGGGGGAGCGAGAGAAAGAGAGAGAGAGAGACACACACAGAGAGAGAGACAAAGACAGAAACTTTTGGGTTCATGCAAGGAAAGCAGCAGAAGTCTTTCTTTCTCTCCCTCAAACTCCACCAGAAATGAATCTTTGTGAGACTTGTTGCGCTGGAGCAGCATCTTGGAGCAACACTATGGGCATCTTGGAGCAGCATCTTGGATGGCACTATTAATACCGACCCAGAGATAGCCCAAACTGACACTATTAAACTTTTGGTTTACTAGGGAGTTGGCAGCTATGAAGTACAGGATATGAAGCATTAATTGCAATTTAAGTGAAGAATGCTTAGGATGGATCAGATTGAACATGACGGGCAGGCCATTGAAATCCTATTCTACTTCAGCGTCCACTATTCTTTAAAAAGGCATCTTTTCCTAATAGCAACATGCAAAGTACCTCTTCTTTTCAAACATGCCTGGATTTTAGTGGATGGCAAGTTTGCAGTAGGTATAATTTATGGTACTTGTATTTATAGACATAACAGACTTAGTTTGCATTTTATAAATATAGAATTAACTTCTTATTCTTTTCTCCTCTGTCTCAGATCATGAGAGTTTGCTATATATGCAAACTGGTAACTTCTTTATCTATAGGGCCATAACAGAAAAAATGAAACCCTGACCCATTTTATGAAAAAATAGTCTTCCAAGTCATCTCCTGTAACAATCCACGGTTTTGTTTTGTCTTCCCCTTAGACATGCATATAAAGAGACTGGTATCTTACCTATCTAGGTCATAAAGGGTGTGTGAATTCTCTGTTGTCACTTCTACTCCTGCTTCCCTAGCCAATTTCACTATAGCTGCATCTCTCTCTTTTCCAAAAGGCTCTGAATCATATTCAAAAGTGAGATGGGTTACCCCCCATTCCTGTAAAAAAATAAGAAAATATCAGATAAATACCAATGCAGATCATTAAAATATGGTGGTAATGGTCAAAACAAAATAATGACAAAAAGCCAACACTAGAACAAGGGAAAAGATCCTTTTCTAAAGATTTGCAAATAGTATGTTTTTCCCCCTCAAAACTCTCCCATGACACTCCCTTTGTTTCTTTTTTATAATTTTTATTAAAGATTTTTTTAAAAAGAAAAGAAAAGCTAATGCAAACTATATAAAGTAAGAAAAAGAAAACTATCGAAGAGAAATCTAAAAGTGCAAGGGGGAAAAATAAAGTAGAAAAGAATGAAAAGATGCAAAGTGGTAGCTTCTAATAATCTTTGCAGCTGTTATAAATACAATTATATATTTACTTCTTACTCTTACAGTTTAACTTTTTTTCTATGATCAACTATAAAGAGTTAGATGTATAATAATCAAAACCACAAATCATAAGTTCATTTTTTTTCTGTTTTACGCAAAAACTCCATAAGAGGTTTCCAATTTGTCATAAACATAGATACTGACTTTTCTCTAATCAAAGAAATTGATTTAGTCATCTTAGCAGATTCCTTCATCTTCAACAATCATTTCTCCATTTGAGGATTGCTGAATCTTTCCATCTTTGTGCATACAATAATCTCACTGCAGTTATGTGCAAAAACAAAGTACAATGACTTTTCCCCCAACTGTTTGTCCATCACAAAAGAAAGACTTCTGATCTCAATTCTATATCAATCTTTAAAATCTTCTGAATCAGTACATTTATTTGAGTGCAAAAAGTTCTAGCTTTTTCTTATGCCCACCAAATATTGTCTTCTTCCTTCATATTTCCCATATAAATTTGAAGTACTTCTATACATTCTAGACGATTTCTCTGGTGACATACTGTATAACCCTTTTAAACAGTTCTGAGCACCTTTCTCAGGTTATTCCTCATGCATCAATTTATCATGTCACATTGAACATTAAAGTTTAACAGCAACTTTAACAGAAGTCTGTGAGATGAACCAAAGACTTTAGGAAGTTTTATAAAGATTTGAGGTCTCAATGTGTGTCTGTTTAAAGAAATGGTGAATATTCATTTTAGCATTCTAAGAACAAACTTCATTTTAAAGCAAAAGTGCCTATTTAATCGAAAGTAGTGATAGTTTCTATATAGTGGAGAGCCCTTCCATAAATATGTAGAAGTCAATAAATTAAAATGATCTAAAAAGATCTTCAACAAGTGTGCAAGATATATAGAACCTTGGAAGCATAGGAGTAACAACATTCTAGAATACTCAATTCATTGCCTGACACAGCAGCTTCCAAGCTCATACTGAATACTAAAGATCTGTATACAGGTATATATATATGTAGAATATTGGAATGTTAAATAACTTTTTTTTAAATAACTTGCCCCAACCCAGCCCAGCTCAGCCCAACCAAGCTCAAACACATATACGCATGAGGGTTAAGCAGCCTGATACTCTTTTGCACTACAGGTTCCACAATTCCCTGTCTCTAGCCATGTTAGCTTCAGCTGATAGGTAATATCTGGAACATCTGAAAGATACCAGCTTGTCTGTCCCTGATCTATCTGATGCAGATTGTTGATGGGGATAAGTGTCTTTCCTGTATCACTAATACAGTCCATGTTAATTCTTAAAGGCAAGCCAGAAGCTTTTAATTCTAAATAAGGTGTCAAACTCACGTCATCACAGCAGGATCACATGGTGAATCGGGACTTTTCCCCTCTACACTAAACCGGGCCTGGGCGTGGCCAATGCATGACACACCTGGCCTTTGGGCCGGGAGTTTGATAGCCCTGATCTAGGACATATGAGGTGCCCATTTAGCTCCACCCACTAGCCCAAACATTAAAAGGGTTAACAGAGAGTGGGGGCTCCACTCTATAACTCTGATTAAAAGAAAATAAATTCAGCTAGCGTATGCGAGCTTATGATATCAATGGTTGAGGAAAGCTGAGTCATATAATGATGAACCTGCCTATTTGCAAATAAAAAGTAAAATTATGGGGGGAAGTTAAAAAAATTGGCCTACTTAAGCCATTAAATGCTCCCAAAGGATACTTCCAATATTGTAATAGATACTTTCCACTATAGAGCATGAAAGCATCTCTGAGGCCATCAACTACCCATAAACATGGGGTCTTTTAGCTTTCTCTAAACACTGAGGAAAAAAAAAAAGAAGACAATGTCTTCCAATTCCAAACAATTACTGTAAGATTCCTGTTTCAAGCTTAGCAACAAAAATCCATTGCAGTAGTTTATTAAGTTCCCATTTTTAAGTTCATCTTATCAACATGTATTAAGCATTGAGTAATATGGCCTGGGCCCCCAACAGAAGCTCACTACATTGGAGTAGCTGATGGGATAGAGAAGATTATCTCCCCCAGGCTGTCCATCATCTTGGTTTTTAATTTTAATTTTTAACTTTTTATTCTACTTTAATTGTTTTTTGCACTTTTATTTTTTTATGTAAGCTGCCCAGAGCTTCTGTATCAGTAAGAGGAGTGAGAGTAGTATGGCATCGAAATCCAATAAATAAATAATATAAACAAACAAACAAATAAATATATGAACAATGTGAACAATGCAGTTCTTTGCACCAACAAGTAAAGATAAGCAACATGTGGTTTTCTAGACAGGAGCTCTATTACAGTTTTTATTATCTTTGAATGCATCCAACAATATCTGAAGTATCAGTGATTGCCTATCTCTGAAATGTAGCAAGCAACAAGGCACAGAAGGCTCATCAGACACATATCTCATCAGCTTTTCTGAAATGAAGACTGCCTGTTTAATTTCTTCCACTGACTGCCAGTTTCCTATGTTCTTAAAAGAACATTGGATTAAAATAATCTCTGCTAAATGGAGAACCACTTTGGGAGATAAACAAAGAAACCCAACCTTATTGATTTTTCTGAATCTTCTACTTTTTATTTCAACCAGGGCATCTTATTGGATTTCTCTGGGCTGAAGTTGGAAGCATGGTATTATGTGGATGTTGTCCTACTTAATGAGTTGATCCTATAGCACTGAGCGATGGAGTGATATAAGATTCCATTCCATCCCCCATGCTATTTATGAAGCCACCAGGTAAAATCACAGGGAAGTTCAACTGAGGCACGATAAGTAGATTAATTACATTCACTTCTATTTCTTCCTGTAAGGAGTTAGGTGAGACTGTGCAGATATTAGACCTTTGGCTTGGCTACTATTAAGCCAGATAAGGGACAGTCAAATGAGATGAAATGCTTACAATGTGGAGTAACTAGAAGACACTAAATGAGAGATAATCTGGTCCTTTTTAGATAGGTACGTCTAAAGAGTACACATAAAGGAGGATAGTCTTAGATCCGCTTTTGTAACTGAAAGCTGAGCTGACAACTGCTTGGATTATGTTTATCCAGTATTAACTACCCATTTGTTAAAATTATTCCTGTCTTTGCATTCCAGACTGGGATGCTTTGGAAATGAAGAATACTTTTTGTAATGCATTTATGTGAACCTGCTCCAAAAGCCAACTTGAAAATTGCAGCTTGAACCAACATGATTGACTGAAGCTTATTTTAGTTCTCAGCAGTTCCCTTCTATTTACATGACTCATTCTTTGCACATACTGTATATAGTGTGAAGTAAATCAATACTGTATAGTCAATGATTTAGAGCAGTGGTCAATGATTTAGAGCAGTCAACCTGTGGTCCACAATGTTGTCACAGGGGAACCACAAAGGCTTGAAGAAATGTTATGATTTAAATCTTGAATTAAGTCTTGGGGTCTGTGGCCATGGTCCATGGCCACAAAAGGTATTTAAAGGGAGTCCGTGGTGAAGAAAAGGTTGAGAACCACTGGTTTAGAGTAGCATTTCTCAGTCTTGGCAACTTTTAAGATGTGTGGACTTCAACTCCCAGAATTCCCTAGCCAGCTTGTGGAGGCAGTTGAAATTCACACATCTTAAAGTTGCCAAGGCTGAGAAACGCTACTCTAAAGCATTAACTATACAGTACTGATTTACAAGGCTGAGAAACACTGTTTTAGAAAATTCAAATGCAAGATAAAAGATTGCAAGAACATTTCAGCCCCGTCTAGCTTTTTGAGCATGTTAGTGCTCAAAAACATTACCCTGACCAGCTAAGTGCATATCAGTCTTTATTCTGCATCTACAGAAAAAAAACACCCCACTTTTCAAATATATTCTAATATCTTCACCATCTCAGCTCTGCATGCCTTTAATGTACAGAAATACTCTAAAGAATCAACGGGAATGTTGCTTACATTCATGTGGAGACCAAACAATAGAAATACATTTTATAGTGATGCAAACATACATATCTACAAATTGCCCTAAAGAAGCTCTGTGAAGTAAGTACACATATTCAATTAAACAGCTGCAACCACAGATGAGGAACAGTTGGGATGTGTATTGACTTCTAATTAACACCTTTACATCCTTGCAGGAAGCAAGGAAGGATACAAGGGAAAGGGCTGGGAGGCAAAATGTAATTACACTTCTTTCAATTTCTTCACATAATATAAATAGGTAAGCATGTATGCAAGATACCGGTAATATTTTAAGGATTCTGGATATATTGCATTGTATCTAGTCCACAGATACAATTCAGTACAAGAACAATGTATTTACAGAAAGTTAAAATTTTCATCAATGAGTAAGAAAAAAGGATGATCTAATTTTTTAACCCGCTCATTTACATGTTTCTTAATCAAACAAATGGCATCATTAAAGCCCCTTTTTCTATTACTGGGGATCAAAATAATCTTTTATAACCTTAGCCAGAATTAAAGTTGAGCAATTTTGAACTATTAACAAATGGACTATTTCAATAACAAATTTGAAAAAAAAGCCTAACAAAAAAATATAGGAGTACATATGTCACAATGTTAAGTTAAATTCCCTGCTGGGCTTTAAAAAAACTCTTATATATAAGAGAAAACATAAAAAGTAGGAACAGGAACACAAAAATACTGATGTCATGGTAAATATTAAAATTAGTCTGAATGGCTTAATCCTATCCTATCCCCAACAGCAGCTCTCAAAGTGAAATCCTAAATTCCAATGAACTCTTTTTATTATACAGAGAAAGACTAGTAGGAGAAAGTATTTTTCAGGATAAAGTTATAAGAGCCAATTTTTCTACTTTTGCAAAACGCTAAATCATCAATTTAAAAGATATCAATCCAGCGGATTTTGGATTCAACAGACAGAATATGTCCATACACTATATGGTTCTGATCAACCACATATTTACCTCATGATATACTGTATGGCTCTGTCCTACATTAAATGCCATGCACCGTATTATATTTGCATAAATTTCACCTACCGTTTTATGCTTGTATAAATCTCACATACAATTCTTTTAATGTGTAAAATCCCTTCTGCCATTCATGCATGCATGTAATATACAAAATGCACAACGTTCACAATATACTTGTGCATAATGCGATTCCCATTTTCCACATGTGTAAAAAGCCCACTCAGATTTAATGAATGTTCTCTCTTTGACAAACACCACTTCCTCTCATAGTTCATTAAATCAAAGATTTACAGTACATATGACACCCACACCTATTTTCAGATATAACATGCCAAAGAATGGATCTGAATCAGTTTACCACTGAAAGAGGCAATGTGGTTTCTCTAAAGATCTTAAATCCCCATCATTTCTGATAGTATGTAATGTTAGCTAGTTTGACGGGAGCAATTATCCAGAACATCCCTATAAACCCTATTATATTTTACTTTGCCATATAATAAGAATAAATTAGATCTTTTGTAACTGAATAAGCCTTTTTCTAATGGAAGGAGAATAAAACACAAGTCAACTGACGCCTTTATCGCTGAAAAGTACTGTATGCAGCATCCCTAAAGGCTTGAGAGAATTAAGCAATCATAGCTAATATTACCCAGATTTATAGTTTATAACCAACCCATTACTATTGGATAATTTTCAAATTCTACATCAGAAGCATACTAGGAAAGATGAAGGGAGTGAGTTCTCGGTTCATTTCCAACCTGTTACTATTGCAATGTTATTAAAAACATTTGCTCCTAGGCTTTTAAGACGAGAAACTCTGGTAGTTTATACAACTGTGTATATATGCACTTAGGAAATTTTTATTTCCTTTTCCTCTTATTTTTTCCTCTGTTCTTATGATTTTGTCTAGCCCCATCACAAAAATAACATAGCCATAACTGAAAGGTCAAATATTTAGGCAAACTGTATCTATATGCTAACATGAAAATTAAATACTTACGTTAGGCAGAATGAATATTTGAAAGATTATCAAAAGAGCTTTTAATTTAATAAGAAAAAACCTTTTAACTCTGTTTAATAAAATATTAAATGTTTAGTATTTACTATTTTTAAAATAAATTTAAAAATAATTCCTTTTTGAAAAAAAAATACCCATTCTAATATACTGGTGAAAGCCATTAGTAGTATTTATTTGAATGCAACTACACAAAAATCATACATCACCTCTATTTATGAAAACATGAAAGGGAACAGCTGGCCTATATAGAAGAGCCATATTATTATAAATAGATAGCATTATTTTAATTCAAATCCCAAAATAACAAAATATTAGCATTCGCAGTATAAGTTAGATTTATTTTTCAAATTATAAAAGCAAATTATTTCTACCCAAGCAGGATTTTCAGATGTGGTTATAATCTTACTTTAAAGAGTCTTGGAAAAACATCAGTTGGCTGCCCTCGTACTACAAATAAACGGGAATTAAGTTTTCTTAAACTGTTGTCCAAATCTTCCAGAGACTGGAGCAAAAACCTAAAGAGAAGAAACAAAATGTAATCAGTAACTGTATCATCCCTTTGACCTAGAATAGGTTATAAATCATAAGTCATAAGAATTACTGCTTTGTAGTTGAAAAGTATAATAACAAATCTTGAAAGCCTGACTGATTCTGTCACCCTCCTATTATTCTAAAGAAAATCAAGGCAGGGCAATCTTGAGTTTCTTGCTCATCCACTCCTCCCTTTTAAAGCTAAACTGGTGTTTGCATAACAAATGTTGAATACCATCTTCAAGGCCATTTCTGTACTCTTCTACAAATTGTCTAGCAAGGCCCAAATAAGAAATTCTTGCAAACACACCTTCTTTTTCCATACCTTTTCATGAGGGAAAAATGTAGAAGGAAAGGGTAGAATCAAGTGTTTTACATGGTAAGAAGGTTCTCAATCTGAAACTATGTCATAAAAAGTACTTCAGTGAATAATACACACACACATATACCTAGAAAATATGGTTAACATGAATATGATCCTAGAGTTGAGAGCTTATTGATTCAGTTGTCTGGCCTTTTTAATTTATTTGAGGGGTCTCTGGCTCCTGGCATGAAGGTAGGATACTAGAATGGATAACTAGCTCAGCATATAACTTGTATTGTAACACAAGAATATGTGTGCATTTTTTTTCAGTGAAAGCCTACACTAGGTCTTTGAATTATATGCATAGAGCACTTTCCAAAATATAAAAAATAAAACCCCTGAATGAGTTCAAGACCAAAATTAAAATGGTGTAAATCAGTTTAAATTTAGGTCAAAATAGATTTTTTAAACTTCCATAAAACCTGGAGTAATTGGTTGGTTCTTTAAGTTCCCACAGGTCCTCAAAAAAGATGACAAAAAGCTTTATTTTATTCCACCTAATGATATTATCAATACCCACCATGGTTAGCTACAGAAAATCTGTCCATTGTTACATTAGATTTTCTTAATTTATATTCCCATCAAAATGTTCTTTGCCATTTTTGCAAATAAAAGGCTGACTTTTAAGCTAACTGTATATAGAAGTCAGGAACAAAACCAGAGGCTAAGGGCATATGTATATGCAAATTGTCCTGTGTGAATGCATGTATCACTGCAAAATTGAATTTTTGATTTATGCAAATTATCAGAGAAAATAGAAAAATATTTGTGATTTATCCATATTCTGTAAACTAGAAATGAAGGACCATTTGCTGAATGCTACAATTCTCCATGCAAGCAGCAAATACTACTACATGTAACCTTCAACTTAAGACCACAATTCAGCCCACAATTTGGGTTGTAAACTGTTGTGGTTGTTAAGTAAGATGCCCATGTGATTGCCTTGCTCAATGACCACAGTCCCAAGCTGCCCATTGTGATCATTAAACCAGGTGCCTCAGGGGGCAGGGGAGGCCACAGTGCTGGTACTCAATGTTTCTGAGACTCTTTCTACCTTTGGAAACCTCATGAGACAAGCCCCAGCCCTGGAGATGTTTCCAAAGGCTAGAAGGAACCTCAGAAACACCATGAGAGGAATACCAAGCCTCACAAGGCTTTTTCTAACCTTTGGAAAATAATAATAATTTTAAAAAAAATCAAAATCACACGAAGCATTAGTACCACTTTATACAACCTGAGATAATGCATCCATTTTTGATCACCAGACAATGAAGATGATGTTAAGACTTTGAAAAAACTGCAGGGAAGAGCAACTAAGATGATTAAAGCCCTGGAGACCAAAACATATGAAGAATGATTGCAGGAATTGCGCATGGCTAGTCTAGAGAAAAGAAGGTCTAGAGTGACATGACAGCAGTATTCCAGTATTTGATGGGCTGACACAAGGAAGGTGGGGGTGGGGGGTGGAGTTTCAACTTATTTTCCAAAGCACTGGAGGGCAGGACAAGAAACAATGGATGGAAACGAATCAAGGAAAGAAGCAACCTGGAATTAAGGAGAAACTTTCTAACGGTGAGAATAATTGACAGCTTGCCATCAGAAGTTGTGGGTTTCATCACTGGAGGTTTTTAGGAAGAGACTGGACAGCCATGTGTCTGAAATGGTATAGGATCTCCTGCTTGAGGAGGGAGATGAACTAGGAGATCTCCAAGCTCTAACACATTTAATTGGCTAGCTTTCTATGGTAGCCGTGCCTTGCATCAGCTCAGTATGCTTAATCATAGAAAATGAAGGTAAGTGCATAGAAAATGAAGTGGATTTGTAAGGTTAGGCCAAGGGAAGACCAAAGCCTTCCGGAAGTGGTATGGAGAAGGGAAAGCCCAAACCTTTTGCTGATGTGATGAGGCAGGAGGAAAGTCCATACAACACTAAGCCTAGTCAGTCAAAGCCTCCCGGCCTGCAGTGATGGAGAACTTGTAGCGCTGCCATAGTCATAAAGTGGATGTGCTAGAAGTGCCCAAATTTTGGTCCACTGACTGCAATGGTAGAAAGTTCAGGAGGGGTTCGTATGTGCTTTTGTTCAGCACTGTCATAATTGTGAATGGTTGCTGAATGGGCGGTCTTAAGTTGAGGACCCCCTGTGATCACTCATAGCTATTTCCTTCAATGGAAATAGAGTTGGAGAACTCAAGTTTTATGGCATTGGTGTTCTCCTAAGTTTTAATTTTAATCAACAAGGATGACAGGAATAAGTAAATTATGAAATACTGAACAAAAAAATCCATTAATTATATCCTGCACAAGTCATTATACTCCTTTCTATATTTTAAATATGAACATTCATTGTTTATTCCAGATGTTAACCAGGTATTTGCTTCTTGTGATATTTTTCTTGCTATTTAAACTTTAAATCAACTACATAGACTTTTCTTCTGGCAAAAAAATGCAGAATAATCATGTTCCACCTACTAAATGACTAATCATGTTCCACCTACTAAACTGGTATGAAAGAGCTAACCCATCATTTACGCCCAGAATTTCATATGTAGAGACCCAATTAAGAGTATACTGAAAATAGCAGAACTAGTAGAACAAGTATTATCCTAAAGAAAGAAGGCAAAATCACACTACAACTGTTAGCAATGAATGAGTGACTTCTATTGCTGCTCCATCTCTCACTTTCATTGGTGCAAAACTGGGAGATGACTTTAAAATGTGGTGGTATTGTGTGATATAGAAAAGACATACTCCTGTCTAGAAATTATTTCCAAAACTATTCCAGCTTAAAACAAGAGGTTTTAAGAGTATGTATCAGTGGATAGAATTCATTTCCAAGTAAACTGTTTATAAGCCTAAAACTATATAGAATCATTCAGTAGCTATGTATGGTGTTTAACTGGTTCACACACAAAAAGTAAAAGCAATGTGCTATATTTATACCCTGCTTAATTGGCTCTTTATCGGAGCTGCTTAAATGTGGCTCAAAATAATTTAATGCAGTCTACTAAGGACAAAGAAACAGGAGTAGCAGGTAAGTTAAGCATGCCCAAAGCTAGTAACAGAACAGATTTGGGAGGAGAGGGATCTTACAGCTTAGATCCAAGCTACTTATAGAACTAACTTCTGCACATCCTGTTCAGCAGTTATTTTAGGTCATCAATGGGTTATCTTTCCTATGTCTTGTATGGATCCTTTTAAATCACTACCACATAGTTGGCAAAACCAAAAAAGCAAGAATGACATAGATTTCAGAAGGTAGTTTTAAGATTACCTTGAGATACAGAATCTTGAAAAACATAAGAGGAATTTCTCAGCCTTAGTTATAGTGAATTAAGGAGAGCCTCTTCAAAACATTTTTTCTGATCTGAGATGCCTCTTCAGTGATGAAATATTCAGACACACTTCCCACAATCTTTCATACAGAGGGACTAAATATCAGATAGGTTTTCCAAGTAAATAATTGAGAAAATGCAGGTGTGGCTCTTTCATAACATAATTCTCATACATGCAAATTGTTATTCTTTCCTTATGTGTCACTTTGAAATCTGTTGACATCTAGAAGTCAATAAATCAAGAAACCAACATTGGTGCATAACCTGAAGATCCAGGGACATATGCAGCCTTAGAAAATTCTGGATACTTATTTTTAAAATCGAAGTTAAATTTAGCCTGGCAGGAAGGAAAATACTAAATATATGCCTAGGGAATAATCCCATTAGCTGTGTTTAATTTTAATTACATGTACACTTATAGGGTATTAAAGCTTTTGTAGTGATTGAAAGGGCTGAGTGTGGAACATGGATGGCAATGAAATGCTGAGCATTTAAGAGAATCTTGTGCACTCCTGGAATAAGGGGATATATATCCGAGGAAAACTAAAGAACAACATGTCCTGTGACAAAATACATACTTCCTTATATGAATTTCAGTGTTAAAGTATTACAGGGCTCCATAGCCTAAGAGCCATTAAGCTACAGAATCAAGCCATCTGTTCAATGCAGAAACCAAAAACAGAGCCAGTTTGGTCTTTGGTTAAGACAGCAGGTTAGAAACCTGGGAATGGTGAATTCTAGTCCCACCTTAGGCATAAAAGCCATCTAGGCCACTCACTCTTAGCCCAACTCAACTGACAGGTTTGTTGTTGTGAACTTATTGTGTTGCCTTCAGTTATTTATCAAAATAAAGGCAGGCTAAATAGGATGGATAAGTAGATCTGAAGCATCCCTACCACAGAACTGCTCAGCTCCCCTATTCAAACAGGCTAAGCAAAGTTATATCCCTCCATCTCTCAAGCTTATTTGATTCAGGTGTCAATGAAGATAAGGGTTCCTAATTCTACTGGTCCTCTGATGTCTGATTTCCCACAGGAAGCAAACTCCTCTTCTGTGACCTCTTTGGACAAGCAGCGGACCGGGTAAGTGTCATATTGCGCGGGCTTGTTATTTACTTCGCAGTGCTGCTCTCCTCCAAGCGAACCATCAACAAGGGAATGCTCTTCAGCTCATCCTACCTACACGGTTCTCGTCACGTGAGCCAGAAGTTGGTGAGGGTCAAAACAGATCACCAGTAAGTGAGGCAGGAGGGGAATTTATAAGGCAGCAGGGTCAATTATTCATTCTGTCATAAAATCATTACCCGCCCTACTCCCTCTCCCACTGCCCACAGATCTCTTGTCCCTATTTCATTTAATCTTTTCCTACTGAATCGCAGCACACATGACGCACCTTCGACCCCCTCTCAAATCTCTGCGGTAGGTGATAGCAATAGCACTTAAGACTTATATACCGCTTTATAGTGCTTTACAGCCGTCTCTAAGCGGCTTACAGGGTCAGCCTATTGGCCCCAACAATTTGGGTCCTCGTTTTAGCCACCTCGGAAGGATGGAAAGCTGACTCCACTGGGAAGGAGCTGCGCGGCATGAACGTGACACTCGTGTCATATAACGCGCTGGTGGCAGAGCAACCTGACCCGCTCCAACCCTGCTCTCGAGTCCCGCCACCCCCCACCCTACCCCACCCACCTCCTCAACTTGGCGGATGCGCAGGAGTAGTACCGGCCGACTGACTCCACTCACCGCCAGCGGTTGATGCCCACCGCGGAGGACAAAGCGAACCAGGGGTCCAAGATGAAGATGCAGCGCACGGAGGTCGGTTCTCGGATAGCCGCCTGCAAAGCAGGGTTGTCGTGAAGACGCAACCCCCGTCGGAACCAGTGCACGGAGCAACCGCCGCGGGGCGGCCGAGGGACCGGACTGGACAAAGCAGCCATCGCAGGCGCAGCCACCACCGAAAAGGCAAGTTAGACTCTCTACACTGCCCGGCGTCTAAAACCCTCCGCCCCGCCCTTTCCTGGTGAGACCAGCCACTTCTTGAGCGGCTGCTCTTCCTCCAGTGAGCATGCGTAATACCGCACCCCTCTCTCCGAGAGCTCATTGGCCGCCTGAACTTTATACGCGCATACAGTATTATAACTTGCTTGGTTGTCCTCGAGAGCCGCGGACTGCGGGGAGGTGTAGTAAGGTGTAGTAGTAAGCTGTGTGTCAGGAGGAGGAAGATTGGATTAAAATGGTGCCACGGGCGTGGGACGTAGGTTGAATTGAAGCCTCTCACTCAAAAAACATTCGTTTTTGTTTCCGCAGAGCTATCGGATCGGAATAAGGACGAAAAAGGCTGAAAGCAATCTGGACAGCTACCAGAGGGCAGCGAGATATTCAATCTTTGTGTACCTTTGCATGCCTTTGCGTACGGTAGACCTGTAACCTATCGCACGTCCGGATTTCTGCAGCCCAGATTTAGCAGCTTTGCAAGAGAGGCTTTCTTTCATTCAGGGATCCTGGAATGATTGGAGAGTCAGGCGCCCTCCGGAGCCTCAGCTTGTCTTATTTTTTTCTTAAAGAAATGCTTGGAATTCTTGAAAAATGTGTCCAATAATTACTTCGCTTTGTTTGCTTTAAGTGGAGTTACTTTCAGTCTTCCCCCATAAGTTTAATGCCTAAATTTTTTAAAAAGTTCTCTGTGTTTATACACCGTTAAACAAGGGTTTGTTGAATAAACTGCAGCTGGATGAGTTTGTATGGCATAAATCATAAATATGCTTTACAAGAAGTCCAATCCAGTGCTTACATTCTATTTCCACTGCTTGTACATGGTAACAATTTGTTTATGATACTGACACTTGCAAATTAAAGGTATCGATTTTCTGTCAGTCTTCAGCACCTTGTCCTCAAAAGTATATTGTTTATGACATTAAAATCAGGTTTTCAGATATTACATTGGTGTAATATCATTTATGTAATCTTAAAAATGCTACTGGTGGCCATCATAACATCCTGTAGTCTTATTGTGATCAGTACCTACAATCTGCTCAAAAGAGGCCTGAGGAAATGAGTTAATGTAGACTATCCTGGTGGTTCAAAATATTTGGAAGGCACCAGATTAGGAAATTAAATGTAATTCATATCTTGATTAAAATATAAGTTGTTTACTTCCTGATAAATAAGATTGCAACTAGGTTGGAAGAATTAGATCTCGTAGTAATGTTATGCATATATGAAATGATACAGGCTGTATTAGAAAAGGGTTCCCTGTCTCCTACTGTGTCTGGTACACTATTTGTCTTTCACTTCCTCTTATAGTTCCAATATTGATTATAATTAGTCCCTGTTGGGCAAGAGAAATTCTGGAATCTTAATTGATGAATATGATGCACACAATACATGTGCATATGTAGAGAGAAATAAGTTCTTTATGATTCAACCAATTCATTCTGAGATGGATTTATATTTTGTCTTTCCTCCAGGAACTCGAGGTGATAAATAAAGCACATTTTTCTCCTTTCCCCCAACAAAATGCTGTGAGGGCTGAGAGTGACTGGCCTAAAAATCAAACAATGAATTTTCACTGTGGAAAAAGGTCTAAAATGCAAGTTTCTAACAACTTTTAAATCACACTTCAGCATACTCTGTGTTAGGTTAATTACTGAGAAGAGTCAAAGTCAAAACCCAATTGACTCTGTACAAATTAAATCAAGAAAGATCAAAAAATCAAGTGAAAGATCAAGAAATCAAGTGGAATAAAGTGAATGGTGATAGCATAACAAGCAAGTTCTTTTCAGGACAGTGGGAGGCTTAGAAAACTTATGGAAGATCTAAGGACACTTTCATATGAGCCAGAAGCCCTGTTTACTACATCCATGTGTCTATGTACATTGGCAATACTGTACAGCATATTCCATTATATATGATACATATTCCTCCAGTTTAGGGGAGAGTATAGTTGAATCATGATTCTCAAGTAGTTGTCTGGCTAATGTATTATCTCCTCTTCTGTTTTCTCCGAATGCCCAGGTGTCTGAATAATGTACACTATTTTATGCAAGTCTAAGGAACATCTTACATGGAAATTGGAGCCAGAGTAATCTACACTGCCTGTATGATTTACTAGCAAATCTTCAGGTTACTTGAGTCTTTCATTTTTGATGGTCATATTGGCAGCTTTTCTTCCTAACACAATAACAGAGGAAAAGACAATATTCAAAATAACAGGAAGAGGACACATCCCTGTAAACTAGAGACATATTTCTAATCAATTCTGGCATCATTCTTGCAATTCAAACTGTTCTGTACATCTGCGTGCCAAGTAAATATTTTCCAGTTTTAATGCATACTGGTCAAATAAATGTTTAAAAGTACAAAAACTCATCCAAGAAAAAAGGGTAATTCCTGACATCAATAGATGGTTCTAAAATATTGCTGTGAAAATGTAGTTTCTTTCCATGTGTCATATAAATTTTTAGTGCTAGTAACAAGTGGCTAATCTGTAGGATCAGCTACTGAGAATTTCCTGTGGCCAAGGTTACATAATGTCATCTTGTACTTGTCTCCAGCTCATTGGTAAGTCGGTGATGAAGGTGGACTTTTTAAAACTAATTTTGTTTATATATACATTGAGGAAACAGTGGGAAATGGACCTGTGTGATTTAACCAGATGAAATTGACAAATGTTTTTCCCTGTCCAGATCAAGTGACAGGAAAAAGGTCAACAAATGGTGTCCCTCCTTCCCTTCTCAGTCCAGGAGAAGTAAAGATGATTGGGAATCTGCCAATTAGGGCTTGTAATAAACATGGACCGTAAAG
The DNA here is from genome assembly GCF_049901735.1 of Notechis scutatus. Lineage (NCBI taxonomy): Eukaryota > Metazoa > Chordata > Lepidosauria > Squamata > Elapidae > Notechis > Notechis scutatus. The sequence continues at coordinate 267,784,088 of NC_142009.1, read as the reverse complement.
CAGAGGAAGGAATTGAAATTTGGAAAACTAGCTTTAGTTCCATTCAGTTTATGCATGCCCTTTAAGCTGCTTTTCTGCAGGGCAAGAAAAGACAAGACTACTATCCAGTACTGTTTTTGAAAGCAACAGACTTTCTGGAGTGAGAACAGCAGGTATATATATCTTTGTCTTCCGATACTAATTGTGATCTATTCTTCATAGCCTAGTTGTTCAGAAATCAACAAATGTTCTGATGTAAACAGGGCAACACATGCACACACAGCTTGAGGAATGTGTGGCAGGGCTGACTTAATTTGCTTGCTCATTCAAAGACTTCTAGTCTTCTAGTCTCTCAAGTTGGGAGGAGTGAGTTAAATGAGATGCCAGCCAAAAATCACAAATACTATCTAGGAACGGATACTGGCTTGAAAGAATGAATAGAACAGGTGCAGGGGTTCAGGTAAGGGGCTGCACTCACCACTTCTGGCAATTTCCTGTTAGCTAATGGTTTTATTCAATAGTACAGTCCTGTTAATGATTTATTAAATAGTGCAATTAACCTTACACCCCCATTGCTTTGACTGCTGGCTTCCTGTATTAGATCCTGATTTAATTCATATTGCAATATGAGAGTTGTTGACTTTAGGTGGACTCTTTAAGTTTTATTTGCAAGTTAAAATAAAATAGTGTTTGTTCAGTTGATTTCTGAGATAACCTTTTTCATTTGGCAAAGTCAATAACAGTAATAGTATCCTCCTCTTCTTTTCATAGCATCTTCAAGTCCTATCAATAACAGCATTGTTGCTTCTGATAGTCCAAGATGGTATAAATACATTACTATTTCATAGAATCATAGTTGGAAGGGACCACAAGGATCATCTGGAGCACTTCCGGTTTGCCAGGCTTCGGCGGCGGCGAGGATTCGCGATCCTGCGTGATCCCTGTTGCGCTAGCTGTCTTGGTGCCTCCGATCCTGACGGGTCTGGAGGATAAGGCTGCCCCATAGAGGCAGCCGAAGATAGGGAGGATCCGGAGAGGGGTTTGGGGGGTATCGCAGACCCCCTCCCCACCCGGCATAACCTCCTTTTCTCAAGGCAGTGGAGCGGCGGTCAGCAATGGCCGCCACAAAGAAGCCGGCAGCTGGATAAGACTGTGCTGGAGGAAGAAGGAGAAAGAAGAAACAGGAGAAGTGAAAGTGCTGGCTGAGCTGGGACAATAACAACTTTTAAATACCCTGGAAATTGAATTGCTTGAATTGCCTAAAAGATACATTGTATCCCTAAGAAGATTGGAAAGTGGCGGAGAAAGCTGTCAAGGGAAAGTTGTTTTTTTTTCTTCACTCTCCCACCCCATATAAAGCCAAGGGATAAAGGATTCCTGGACATTGGATTTAATAACTTAAGAAATCGGAAAACCTGTATTGGAGGTATGAATTTCTGAACATTTAAAGGAAAATTGTTGTAAGTGGGAAGGGAGAGGAAAAAAAAATTGGAGCAGAATTTGAAAGAGGAGGAGATTGCCTAGAACTTTAAAGAAAGATATATCTTAATTGGAACTCTTTGATTAAACAGTAACCCCAGAAAGAGAAATACAAGAAAGAAAAAAAGTATTAAAAGAAATAGTTTATTTGGATTCTTTGGTGACTTTGGAACTTTTTGGAATTATTCTTGATTAAAAATACTTGGGTGGTTGTTTTGGAAAAAGTTTTTCTCTTCACGATGGCATTGCTTGTGGATGAACTAAAAATTGAATATAAAAAATATAAAAAAGAAGAACAAGATGGAAAAGATACTTTGGGCACTCTATTTCAATTTCTAGAAATGGCGGTATGCACTTATGAAAAATTGACTACGCAGCAGGACGACTGGGACAAAGAAGAAGAAGAAGCCATCTTTGATGAACAATGGGTTCTTTTTGGGGAGGAGGAGAAAGAGGAAAAGAAAAGGGGGATTTTAAGGTTTGAAAAGGTGGATACAAGGTTAGAAAACAACAGAAAGGGGGTAAGCAGAAGAAGAAAAGGGAGGAGGAGAGACAAAGGGGTAAAAAGGGCAAGGAGAAAAATAAGCAAGAGAGAAAGGAGGGGATGAGAAGCCTTAATGCTGGGAAGCAAGATTTAAAGAAACAAAACTTATTTAGAGACAATGGGTAAATCTAATTGAAAAAGGGATTCTGGAAGATACATAAGATTGTGTTTTTATATGTGTATTTAGAGTAAAATGTTTAAGATATAAATGATATCAATATATATGATTAGCTTTTTAATGGTATTGATAGTGGTTCTATATGCTTTTATTTTGTTATTGGTGTGTTTTTGTTTTTCTCATAAAATTTATTGTGTAATTTTAGAATGTACTAAACAGAATCCCAATATAAATTAAGTGTTATATTAAGTATTATTAAGTTAGGGGAAAGAGTCAAAGGCGTCACTCCAATCAGTGTACAGGAGAAGTATATTTAAAGAGAAAAGATGGATAGCTGGAAATAGAACAGACAAAGAATGATAAGTATTATGAATTGAATTGAGATAAGATAAATAAAATAAAATTAAGAAAGATAAAAGAGGGAAGAAGCTATATAGAAAATTGAATATGGTAATAAGATATGGAATGATATATAAAGTAAATATGATTTTTGAATTTGTGTCTGTGCAAAGAGTTTTAACCCGGGACCAAGCAGCTTTCAGAAAAGATGTTTTATGTTTTATGTTTTGTATGTTTGTGTATTGTTTTTGAAAGGCAATAAAATTCTAATGAGCAAGAAATATAATTTGGATAATAGAATGAAAAGGAGAAGTTGGGATAAGATACGAAGTTGAACAGATAACGTAAATATATATATTACAATTTGGAACTATTTTGTATGTTCTATTGCTTTTCTTAGAAAAGATCTTTTATGTTATTATGCCTTGATTGTTTTTGTATTGTTTTGTAAAACTAATAAAATTTGTCTTTAAAAAAAAAAAAAAAGGATCATCTGGAGCAGTATTTCTTAACCTTGGCAATTTTAAGATGTATGGACTTCAATTTCTAGAATTCCCCAGCCAACACAGAATCTCCAAGGTTGACAAACACTGATTTAATCCTCTATCTTCAATGTACAGAAAAAAACCGATTAGACCATTCATGGGAATATAGAGTTCAGCCTTTAAAAGCCTCAGGAGATAGAGAACCCACAACTTCTGTCAGTTTAGTTTTCAAGTTAAAGGATTTCATCCAAGCAATGTATTGTATTCACACATCTTTGTCTACCAGAAATCATTGCTGATTTGATTTATATAATAGTTTGTATTAGAGTATAAAATGTGGTTGATATAATACAATGATGTGGTTCACACAGCACGCTTAATCAAAATCAAACTAAACTACAGCAGGGTGAAAACCTGGTCACTACATGATTTGAAACAAATTCAGGAAGCTTATAATAAAAAGATTGAACAGATAGAGATAGTTCCAACTGCTATTTGATTATGAAAGAAATTGGAGATCTCTTGAACTACAACTCCCAGTATGCATAACCAATTGAATTCTGAAGTTGCAGTCTACCTTCATTTAAAGGCCTCAGGCTGTGTCAGGTTGACAATGCTTCTTTTTCCAGAGGAAGATTTCTTATGTTAAATAGGTTTTTTCCCTAAAGTATAGATAACATTATACTGGGCAAATCCCAAAATTTTGGGCAGTGTATTTCATGGATTGTAAACATGCAGAGCTACCAATTATTCATTACAGGAAAATATGTTGCTGCCCTAATTCAGCACATAGAGTTGAACAACAAAGAACAGAAATCTGATTACTTGCTCTCTAATTAGCTATTAGGAAGGCACCATTTGTTATTAAGAAGTAGTTAGGTGATGAATTTCATTCCCGTTTTCTTGTTTAAAATAGTCCTCTTCTGCATTTTTTGTGGATAATACAGCAAGGCCTCAGCTTTTTTTAAAAAGGACAGTATGCAGACCTCTGGCCTCCCCTATCCTTGCCTAATTGTCACTTTTCTCATGCTGCCTAGCACGTCTGCTGATCTGCCAGTACAGGCCAAGCCACCTGGCTGTGTAGGAATTAGTACTGCCACTTTCGGTAACCATTAGGCCAAAACATAAACAACAAATGCATTTAATTAAGAGGATGAGCAATTGCAGCAGCATATTATATAAGCTTTTAGAAACCTGTTTAGGGAGAGGCTCAGTGTAGGCCTGGTAGAGAAAGGTGCTGAATGACAGCTGGAATATGGAAACATTTGTGATTGGCTGTGATAAGGAAAGATTCATCGTAGCCACAGGGATATGAGATGTTACCCAGTATTTACACTCTTTTATTGATTGTTACCATGCCTTGTTATGCCTGTAAATATTGCCTGTTAGTTTTTGCGGTTAGACATATTCTTTTGCTTTGCTCAATAAATCCTTTCAGCTTCAATTATGACTTCATGGCATTCAAATCCACAAACCTGCCTGCCTGCATTTTACTCTGTAACTCTGTGCCTGTATGCATCTGGTTTGCTTGGGACTAATGCAAGACTCTTAATAGGGAAGTCAGATTTTATATGCTTGTATCTTTTTCTGATCCAGTTATTCAGCTTTGAATGAATTACTATCCTGCTCCTTTACTTTTCATCTTGCTGGTTTTATTGGTATAAATTTTTATCTCAAAAAGAAAATAAAACATTCAAAAGCAGCTACTGTTTGGTTAAAAAAATAATTTGGGTTTGAGCGTATACAGTAAACTCTCTATATAGAACAAACAAGTGTGAAAACCTAGCCCCTTCAATTAATTTGGGTTAGAAAATGCATGTTTTTCCACTACTGTGTATTGCACAATGAACAGTTCCATATTGGGCAGCAATAATCCTTGGTTTGATACCAATTGACCTTAAAAGACCTAGAAAACACCTCAAGAAATGGTGGGCAGATGATGTAATCAGTTCAAAGGTGTTAAGTGGAAATGGATCTGCAGTACATAAAAGCAATTGGGAAACAGTTGAAAAGGAAGATGGCTGATTTGGGCTGATAAATGAGAATGATGATGGAGAATGGCATTTGGGTTCCAGTTCTCATATACTGAGATGAAACTGGTTTGGTGCTCCAAGTTGCTGATGAACTGAAATAAAAACCTAGTGTTAAATACCCCGTAGGATTTGAAAATTAAGCCCTCCTTTACGATGAATCTTCTGCTTTGAGGTACAGGTAGTTCTCAACTTTCAACCAGTTGCTTAGCAACCATTCAAAGTTACATCACCTCCCCAGAACTACTTACAACCTGGTTTCAAAGTTAACAATGGCTGCCATCTTCAGTGGTCACATGGTCACATTTGGGCATTTGGCAACCGGCCTGCATTTATGGCCATTTGCAGCATCCTGTAGTCAAATGATCAAAATTTACACCTTTTTTGTTTGTTTTTTTTGGCCAGAAATATACACTTAACTTTTGGCTTCCAGCAGAAAAAATCCAATTGATACAATGGACTTGCTTAATGACTACTTCAAAAAGATCATAAAATTAGGTATGGTCACATGGTGACCTGCTTTATGATCTGTACAACTCATGGCCATTATTGAAGATTACTCATATTTATGTTTGTGTTTATCCAAGACATCATAGCTTAAGGAAATAAAGGCAGTTTTGTTGAATCAAAGCGAATGGCCATTAAGCCCAGCGGCTAATCTGATGCATCCAGAAAAATTATAAGCAGTCTATAAGGACAATAACCTCATTAACTACTTCTCCTTCAGGGTTGCTTTTAAAGTATTTTGCCTGTGAGTCAGGAGGCAATATATTATCAGTGCCCTCTGCTCCACTTCCTTATCATTTCTATTGTTACAAAGAATCAGAGAGCCATTCTGAAAATAACAAATCAACGTTTTATTAAACACATTTATCAGTTGCAGATCTACAATGAGGGTATACACTTCCCAACACAAAATTAGGAAAGTGAGAACAAGGTAAGGACACTAGCAAAGGTCAAAGGCAAATGGAATTATACATTCCAATGATGTTTGGTTTCCTGAAGCCAAGGTGGCCCTCTCAATAAGGAGAGTGCATATCAAAAACTAATGCACTTGCTCACGAAATGGGTTTTAAGAGCAAGAACATGCCAATATTTTTAACTTTGTAAGAGTCCATTAATAATCATTGACATCTGTTTCTTCAACAGTGCTGGGAAAAATAGCTGACTACCTAAAGCCATTTAGATCTAGAAGGAACCAAACCAGGGGACCTTTCAATGCCCTTTCCTATTTTCCTTTAGTTCAGTTCCTTTCCAATTAGGCTGTCCAGAGGAATGATAAATGTGCTGAGAAGCACTGGCAGAAAAATGCTCGAGAATCTTGGCATTGAGGTTACCTTTTCACCAGGCAAGTTGCAAATCTGTATTTCTTGCAACTTGTTTGTCTCACAAGGGCAGGAGGGCCAGCAATCTAAGAGAACTGTTCTCCTGCCTCTCCAGGAAGCACACTGGACTGTCTAGTGTGATGTGTGAGGAGACAAAGAGAAACATATCTACAGAACACACATATAACTTCAAGCAAGTAGAGCAAGGACCCACCTATTCCTACTTGTTTAAAGTCGTTTTTTAACAGAACACAAGACCCTCACCTTTACTAAAGAGAAGGCGTTTGCAAAAGAAAATCACTTGTAAAAAAATTGATCTTTTCCCCTTTCCAGTGATTATTGTAGCAAATATGCAATACATTGGAAATCTTGTCCTATCTTCTATTTTCTACATGGGTAATTACAGGCTACGCTTGCCTGGAAACATTAAGCGGTCTCTTGCTAGTTAAACTTCATTTTATTCCTTCAGAGAGATGCAAGACTGGCAAATTCAGACCAGATTGTCATTTTTTTCATTTGCTTTTGGAAGAGGTTCTACCTGTACCTTCTTCATCTCCAATCCTTTTACCCAGGTATATGCAAAAGAGCCCGCTAGAACCATCATGTTACTACCCCACCATAAAAAGCTCTTGGTTTCTTCATAATAGAAGACAGCTAACAGTGTCTGGGCACAGGCTTTGGCAGTCCCAGAAACATTATGTGTAAGGGGGCTGGTATATTTGATCTGAAGTCCAGTCACATAGCCGATAGCACAGCCAAATATCCCACTTAGAGTCATCATGCCCCAGAAATGGATGCTTCCCAATTTATCGAAGTGGTATAGTGTGAAGAACTCACTTGTGAACAACAAAAGGGGCAAAAACAAGACGCAAGCATTGATATTGTTATAGAAAGTCAGACGCCAGATGCTGCCATCCACAGCAGGAAGAACTTTTTTAGTGTAAATAGCATTCAGTGAGACACAGAGGCTGGCAAGTATCCCAAAAATGATGCCTGCCCAGGACAGAGTGCCTTCTGCTCCCTCTTGATCTATCCCAAGCCAGAAGCCACCTGCAATGTAAAAGAGATGGAAAATATACTGATTGGGCTACAAAAAGCAGGAGACAAGCCTCATACCTATGTAAAATAAAACAATGTGGACATTTTTAAACTTTGGATATAATAGACTATTTTTTTTCAACTTCGGCTACTTTGAAGAGGTGTGGATTCAACTCCCAGAATTCCCCACCCAGTTACTCTAATACTCTTGGTGGATTAAAACAGGCCAGTCTAGCCTACAACCCTGGAATTTCCCGATATCTCTCATGTGAATATTAATCCGTGTCTGAGCTGAAATTGTTTGCTGAGACTGAATCACTATTCATTAAGATCCTTCACTCCATAATTTTCTGTCAAAGAGTGCCTGTAAGTTTTAAAACTTGTGACTATAAACACAATAGCTGTATCCCAAAGGTGCTTTTTCAAGTGGCAACTGGACTTTCTTGTTTTTCTTTGAAGACCTTTTGCTTCTCATCCAATAAGATTCTTTAGCTGAGAGTGAAATATCTTCAAAGAAAAACAAGAAGGTCCAGTTTTATTTTGAAAAAGCACCTTTGGGACAACTATGACCTAGATGACTGAGAATCTCCATAGACATAATAGCTATATGTACCTTTGCAAAAGTGAAGCTTTATATTCTCCAGCATAAGCCACTAGATTGTATATTAATAGTTAGCAAGCTTAAGCAAACTAATAATAAAAGTTAGCAGAATTGAATCAATTCTATCAAGTTCTCTTCCACCTGATATTAATGAACAAGAAATGTTACATCAGTTTCATTCCAAGCATTATTGAGCAAGAAAGATTTACCAAACTATCTGACCCTCAAGTTTTTGTCCTGTAAGTTGGGAACACAAACTCCCCCTTTTATTGTGGCCATATATCAAAGGTGTAGCCTTGCCTTTTCCGTATATTTAATTAACAAGCATCCCCATTCTCCCACACTAACAATCAGCAATGGAGATCTGAACTGTATGCATATGGCATCATCAGGAAACAATACCTTTTAGGATGCATTACTGTGTTTACTTCCTTATCACTTCTAAGATTCTATAGGATTGAACTGTTCTTTTTAGAGCCACTCTGGATGTGGCTCTTATTATCTAAGCTCATTCTAAAGGATACTAGGATGCTCTTTTGAGTGGGCATTTTAGAGTAGATTTTGGCAAATTTTAGACAAGGATTGTGAGGGAAAGAGTTATTAAATCAAATAATTTAAAAAAGCAAAAAGCCCAATCACTACTGACTGCCATGAGTTGTGCAGCACAATGGCCAATAAAAATAAGGAGTAAACATTAGAATATTAGCAGTCTCTCTATAGTTGCTAAGGTTAAACTGAAATCCTGCAAGCAAACCATTCAAGGACCTTGAATGCCCCATGGTGCATTTGACACTTGTTTTCTTGGGTAAGTCTCACTGAATCCTAATGGGCTTTCCCCCCAGTAAATAAACCTTTGCACACTGTAGATATAATAGATGATGCCCAATGTCAACTTCCATCATTCCCAAGCAGTGGTGAGACTGGTTGAGGATAATGGGAGACATAAGCCACATACTGGAGAAAGTGGCAGCCACAGGATTGTTTAGCTGGGGCCATTGGGAAGGCTCCACTCACCAATGATCATCCCACAAGACAGAAGGGCATACACGGATGTGGTTTGCTTCAGGAGCAAGTAAGAGAGGAGCACGTTGAACACGGTGGTGAGGGAGCGGCCCACGTTGTAGAAGGCCACGCCAACGAATTTGAGGCACAAGTTGTTGAAGGTGATCATGCCAATGAAGACCAGGGAAAGGGGCAGGACGCTGCGGGAGACCTTGAGGTCGATCCGTATGGAGGGAAAGTCCACGAAGCCCGGCGGGCAGCAGGAGGCCAGCAGGCTGAGCAGCTTGCAAATGAGGACGGTGACAAGGCACTGGTAGAAAGTGACGAAGAGCGGCGCATCCAGGCGCAGCGAAGGGCTGCCCAGCAAATACTTATTGAGGAAGACCATGGTGATAGAAATGAACCAGTAGAGGCAGACCACTACGGCGATCCGGACGGCCCGCAAGAGGAACGGGGGCTCCTTGCTGCCGTTGCTGCTGCTGCTGCGGCCGCCCTCGCTATCTTCCTCTTCCTCCTCCTCTTGCTGCTGCTGCTGGAGCAGCGGCTCCGACGCACCGCCGAGGGCCATTTTGAGGATCGCAGAGCGCTTCAGCTGGACCCGGTTCATGTCGCCAAGCCTCCGCCGGAACCCTGCTCCCCGCCGAGAGGGAGCAGAGGGCTGCAAAGGGCTAAGGCATTTCAGGTCGTTCCCGAGGATGTTCACGTCGGGTGCAGCAGCTCCGGACTCAGGCCGCCCGGAGAAACCCGCCCGTCCGCTTCCTTTTTCCTTGGCTCTCCTCCCCGCGGCGCATCCCCCTTGCTGCGCCGCGTGCGCAGACGAGGCGAGCCTTTCCACGCTTAAAGGGCCCGCGGTCGCCGATTGCCGGAGACAGCTGCGCGCGCGCCCTTCAACCCTGTGCTTTCCGCTGAGGCGGTTCCTCGCTTCTCCGGGTTCCTCGCCCGGAGCAACCTCGGTTGCGCGCCCGGGTGGCGCTCAAAGCCTGTGAGCCGCTTCGGAGCGCCCGTCCCGGAGGCGCTGGAATCAACCGCTTGCTGGCCTGCCTGCGCGCATTTGTCCCGAGCAGCGTTGCGAGGAGATCGCGGCCACTTGCCACGTTGGGGTGCCAGCAAGCGATCGACCCCTTGGTTTTCGGTCTCTCTCTCTCTCTCTCTCTCTCTCTCTCTGCGGTGCTCTTTGGGCCCCGCTTGGGCAGTGGGAGAATCCGGGAGCAGCCTTCCCTTGCTTCAGGCCAGGCGAAGTGCCCTCCCCTTTTTTGGGTGTCAGGAGCAAGCCTTGATAGGACAAGTCCAGTGCACCCGGAAGGCACCAGATTCATGAAGGCAGGACTTAGCAGTTCTCTGCACAGAATACCTTATACCATCAGGCTTGAAATTTTGGGCTTGGACAATCTTGAATTCCGCCGCCTACTTAAGCTAGGACACAAAATTATCTGCTACAATGTCCTACCAGTCAATGACTACTTCAGCTTCAACGCAACAATACAAGAGCACACAACGGATACAAACTCAATGTTAACCGCTCCAAACTTGATTGCAGAAAGTACGACTTCAGCAACAGAGTGGTCAATGCCTGGAATGCACTACCTGACTCTGTTGTTACATCCTCTAAACCCCACTCTTTTAACCTCAAAACTATCCGCTATTGACCTTACCCCATTCCTAAGAGGTCTGTAAGGGGCGTGCATAAGTGCAGCATTGTGCCTCCTGTCCCTCTCGTATTGTCCCCATTTATTTGTACCCATTTCCTGTATTCTTACTCATGTTTAATACATATACCTATTATCTTGTAAGCGATTGACAAATAAATAAAATAAAAATAACTAAAAAACAATACGCCTGACCAAAGAAGGCTTCCAAGTTTCTCATTCATTTGCACACTGCCTATATTGCTTATGGTCACAGACACTCTCTTGGTTATCTGTTAAGGTTCCTGGGTAAGATGTAACAGGGACAAAAACAGCTGCTCCCATCCCACTATCATTTGTCAGCATCCTTTTGAACCCCAGTCTTCTGGTCCCCTTTTGCGCGGGAGCACAACGATTGACAGACAAAGACAGTTCTTTTGCCTAAAAGCAGCTCTCTTGCTCCAGCTTGTCTTAATTCACTCCTAGCCGGCATCTGATGCAATATCTGCCCATGTTTGCTCTTTCTTAATACCTTTGCTTCCCTGCTTTTGGCTATAAATAGAAGAGGAAACAAGGAAGCAGGTGGTGTATAGAGAATGAATTGCTGGAGTTTTGAGTTCCAGCTGCTCATTCTCCTTTTCTCAACTTCAGTCACCCTCAACCGTGAGGTGGGCTGAAAGTATAATAACAGTGTAACAACAGCAAAAGATAACAACAACAACAACAACAACAACAATAACAATGCTGGGCAGCTCTTTGAACTTCTGAAGTTGTGGCCTGCATCATCTAGCTTATTTATGCTCTTGGGGGGGGGTCCCACCACTAAAACATGCCACAAAGTTTACCGATGTATCTTTTCTCTTCAGTGGTGAACATAGCCTGCACTCGTCAGCTAGCCAGGCTCAAATACCACACTGCACATTCCCAAAAGGAAAAGCAACCCCTGAGGTTACAGAACAGTTATTATACAGAGCCAGAAGGGAGCAATGCGCATCCTAGGCCATGTACAGAATGGGATTACCTCAAGTCTCCTTGCTCCCTGCTGGTGGCAACAGAAAAAGTTGGGCATTTTTATAATTAGGGGCAAAGAAAAAAGGAGTTTGTCCTTTTCCTTGTGAATAAAAGGGATTATAAGAAAAAAGAAAGTCTAGATAAAAGAAAACAGAGTGTTTTATTTCTATAACGGTAAAGGTTCCCCTCACACATACATGCTAGTTGTTTCCGGCTCTAGGGGACGGTGCTCATCTCCATTACAAAGCCAAAGAGCCAGCGCTGTCCGAAGACGTCTCTGTGGTCTTATAGCCGGCATGACTAAATGCCAAAGGCACACAGAAATGCTGTTACCTTCCCACCAAAGTGGTCCCTATTTTTCTACTTGCATTTTTACATGCTTTTGAACTGCTAGGGTGGCAGAAGCTGGGACGAGTAACGGGAGCTCACTCCATTACGCAGTGCTAGGGATTCGAACTGCCGAACTGCCAACCTTTCTGATCGACAAGCTCAATGTCTTAGCCACCGAGCCACCGTGACTGTCTCATTTTATTTTATTTCTATAGAGGTAGGTAAATATATGTCACTCAGAATTTGTACTAGCCCAGTGGCCCCCAAACATTGGTCACCAGGGACCAGTTCTGTGGAGAGAGGTTTTTCTGCAGACTGGAGGGGTGTGGTTTCATGTGCTGCCTGCATCCTGCAGATGGAGCTTGTTTGCCTGGCCTGGTTACTGGCATGATGCAGCCTGATGCCGGTCCATGAACCGGAGGTTGGGGACCCCTGATGTAGGTACAAGAAATGAATATAGTAATGAGAACTGGAGCTCAATATAGTATAATAGTTCAGATATTTACTGTCAGGTTTATATAATTCTGTTGAGTATATAATTGCAATTTTAATAACTGACTGATTAGTATCCATTCCTTCTTGATCTCTATAACTTAGGACTGGGCAACCTTTATGGCATACACAATGCTAGCAGTTGCATATATGGTCATGCCAACACACATGTAAATGTGTGTATCCTCTCCCCTACATCCTGAATTTTCCAAAAGAATCTTTGATCATAAACTTCATTAATTAGGTTAGGAACGTCATTATGCTGCCTTCCAGATTTTGTTCAGTTCTAACTCTCTACCAGCTCTTGATGAGTTTGGTCAGTTTGGTCTGGTGGTTAATGTACCAGGCTAGAAATTGGGACACTGTGAGTTCTAGTCCTGCCTTAGGCACAAAGCCAATTGGATGATCTTGGGACAGTCATTGTCTCTCAGGCCGGGGAAGCAGGTGATAAATGGCAAAGCACTTCTGAAAAGATTAAGAAAACTACCAGGAGTTAAGACTGACTCAAAGGCACAACACCAACACAACAATACCCCTCAAAAGGCAAGCAAGGAAACAAATAATCTGTGCTCATTACTAGTCTTAAAACAAAGAAACAGTATATTCTGAACACTAGTCACAAAGGCCAAGTCACAATACAGATATAAAAATTGCTAGTATTCTGGCCTGTTGTAATAGATTTTTCTCCAAAATGATTAGAAAAACAACAGCCACTTCTATAATGGAAGTTGGGAGAAAGGGTATCCTTTGGCATCTACCTGGCAATTAGCCATTGACTGTGAAGATTCTGGTCCACTGAACACAATAAGTGGATGAGGATATATGGCACTGCTTGCCAAATTCAATTTTAGATCTGTTTGGAAGAACTACATTATAGCATGGCTTGTAAAGCATGGGCACATATTCGCTGTCTCACTTGGTGTTCCTTAGAATTCATGAAATCAATAAATTGCAATTGTGAATCCCTATAGTTTGTGATTTGACAACACTTGGATGTTTGAAATCTGCATCAGAAATAGAAATACACGTGGAGCGATTTTATCACTTTTTAAAACCTGTTTTCAACAAATATGAAGCTGTTGTAATGAAATGTGAAGAATTCATTCCAGAAAGTACCAGGAAAGTCTCTGGATGCCCCCTGCTGGTAGACAATATGCATGTCTATTGTAATTGCTCTCCCTCCAAAACTAACATATATTAAATTAAACTAATGGTCACGCCTTCTGTCAAATGTCCTAGGACAGTCAGCAAGGATTACCAAAAAAGTTGTAAACATTTTGGAAAAGGAGGGGATGGTCTAATTGACATGTGGTATATGGAACAGAAAGGACTAACCATACTTTGGTGCCAGGCAAAATCCTTTTTGTTTTTCTTTACTTTTTAAAAAAACTGAGCATGTTTTTAAACAGCTTGGTGTTTGTTTCTTGAATTCCACAGATTGCTTTAAAAAAAAAGTAGTCTGACTACATTTTAAAATAACATTATAAGCTGCCCTGGAAAGTTTTTGTAAGGCTGTAATGCTGTATGCATCCACAATGGTGTCCAAAGAGACTGTTTTGCAGTATACCAGGTATGATGTCTTATTTGTGAAGTTAGGTCTGGTGACAAGTTGGCATTGCTCCAGTTGTTGTACCAGTCTTCCGTTGCATGCTGGCATCCCTACCTGGGCTGCTTGATGTCAGTGCTAGGTTGGTGATGATTTCAATGCTGAAGTTTCAGTGTGGCCTTCAGAAGCAACCTCATGGATAATAAAATGCAGACGTTATTCATGAGAATGACCAATGCAATTTTGTCAAACTGTGGGACGTTCCAGTAAGCATATATATAAGTAGAATGGCAATTATATTACAGCTCACACTATGATGTGTCTATCAGAATCATGCAGGCAATGCTCTTGCCTGTGAAGCTCAACGGAAGTGAAAGTTGGATATTGAAGAAAGGAGGACAAGAAGAATATTGATGCTTTTCAACTTTTTGTTGAAGAAGACTCTTGAGAATACTATGGTAGCCAAGAAACAAACGAATGGATCGCAGAACAAATCAATCCAGGATTGTCACTTGAGATACAATTTACTAAGCTCAAATTATCATACTTTGGATACATGATGTGAAGTCCTAGCTTTCTAGTGAAAGATCTAATGCTGGGAAAAATGCAAAGAAAGAGAAGAAGAAGATCCAAAGCAGAGGTGGTATTCAGCAGGTTCTGACCAGTTCTGAAGAACCGGTAACGGAAAATTTGAGTAGTTTGGAGAACTGGCAAATGCCACCTCTGACTGGATATTTTACGGTATCCTTCCTCGCCACACCCACCAAGCCATGCCCACAGAATCGGTAGTAAAGAAAATTGAATTCCAACACTGATCCAAAGGTGCATTTTCAAGGCATATAAATCCTTCCATTCCCCACCATCCAGTCACCATCCAGTTACTGGCCTAATCCTGTAAGGAAGGCAGGAAGGAAACATTCTGGTGTTGCTTACAGAAACTGCCTGAAGAAGCTTCTTGAATGAGAAGTGAAACATCTTCAAAGAAAAAACCAGAAAGTCCAGTTGCCTCTTGAAAAAAAGCACCTTTGGGACAAGCATGACCTGGATGACTGAGAATCTCCATAGACATTTAGAAGAAGAAGTTCATCATCAGCAGGGTGGATGGACTTAATTACAGCAGCAATTACATTGGAAAACCTGAAGGCCTCGGTTGGGATCCTCCTGGAAAAAAATATCACAATGTGATCGGTAAGAACTGATGCCAACATGATGGATATATATGCAAAGATACACACACACACACACACACACACACACACACACACACACACACACATGGAATACAGAATAACAAGAATTATTGGTTGGTTTTCGTCCAACCTCCTTGCTCAAGCAGAAGACCTATATCATTCTGGACATTCTAGACAAATGGCTGTCCAATCTCTTTTTAAAAACCTCCAGTGATGGAACATTCACAACTTCTGGCGACAAGCCGTTTCACTGATTAATTGTTCTCACTGACAGGAAACTCTCTTTGTTAAGCTTCCATCTATTCTTTTTTTGCCTGGCCCTCAGGTGCTTTGGGAAACAGGTTGACCATCTCCTCTCTGTGACAGCTCCTCAAATATTCGAAGACTGTTATCATACCTTCATTGCAACGGAATTGCTATTCTGTTTATACTGTATGTACTACCTGAAATGTCCCACAGTTTGATAAATATAATCCCCTAGTGTGCAATCCCTTGGTTATTCTGTAGTATGAGAGAAGGAATCACAGAACAATGCTGAATGTGGTTGACTATATGGCTAGTATTCTGAGGATGAACTCAGGGGTGGGATTCAAATTGTTTAACAACCGGTTCTGTGGGCGTGGCTTAGTTGGGGGCGTGGCTTGGTGGTCATGTTATTGTCTGGGCGTGGCCAACTCAATATCACTCACATCGAGGCACACATCTCCTCCCCTGGCCTCTCATGACTGTGGGGATGCTGCAACAGTCGTAAGTGTGAAAAATGGTCATAAATCACTTTTTTCAGTGCCATTGTAACTTTGAATGGTCACTCCACACAAGCAAAGTACCAGCAAAGGAGGGGAAAAAAACTCCAGAGAAGTTTCTGAGACAGGAAGTCTAGTCCTGCCAAGAATGTAATAAGGGTTAACGGAGAGAGGCAGTTTCTGTAAGCAACACCAGAATGTTTCCTTCCTGCCTTCCTTACAGGATTAGGCCAGTAATTTCTTCTAACAACTGGTTCTCTGAACTGCTTAGAATGTTAACAACCGGTTCTAGCGAATAGGTGCAAACTGGTAGAATCCCACCCCTGGATGAACTCTGTAGATGAAGGCAGATGTTTGGCATTCTAGAAAGTGTATTCTTTTAATAAGGATAAGTCTCCTTGAGTTCACCTTGACTCTTCATGACTGGAGGGATATGTTCAAGTAATTTTCTTGGCAACAGTTCAGAAGTAAATGACCAAAGTCTTTTTCCTGGATTCCCCTCCCCGCCCCAAGTTTTCATTCTAATCTATAGCCCAAGATTTGCAGGTGATCTTGCTTTGAAAAGGCAAGTTAGACAGAAAAAAGGAAAGAAGATGTTAAGCAGATATTTTAACACACCCAGCTGTGTCTAGTTCTGAAGGGCAGAAATTATGGACCCTTCTTGCTTCTCTGTATAAGATACTGTACATCACTTCACTTGGCAACTATTTATATTCTTTCCTCCATTTAATTTTTAGCTTCCTTTTTCAGGGAAGCTTAGGCTAGTTCTCAGAACCAAATTGGTGTCCCATAAGTAGGGCCATTTGTAGATGGGCAGTCAAAATTGTCAAGATAGTTGCTGCAACCGTATAGTTGAGGCAAGAATGGGGGTTTGATTGAATCATCATGTCTCTTGATGTTTTTGATCCTCTCAGCAGACACTTTTGCCCTCAAATGTAAGATTGGAACGTGGAGGCAGGAAATCTAAGGTGCAAAATTGGTTCATGAGTATTTTTGCCTTTATCTCAGCTTACCAATTTGTGAAAATGTTTGTGGTTAATACAGTAGTAGTATAGTATTGTCTGTGCTGGTGGGGGGGCAGATGCTGGGTTCACACATTTTAAATTATGATTTGCTTTAGCTGTGGTTAATTAAATTTTAGCAACATGACTCACCCATAACACTAAGCCACAAATCACCGTTTAGAAAAATAAAGCAGTGAAGCATAAATGAAACAAACCACACATTAGTATGATATATAATGTTACTATATAGAGAGAGCTATATATATTGTTCATGATACCTAGGATTTGGTAAAGATCTTCAGCTACAGTCATTTCTTGATTTAATTTTGATAAAGATGCTGAGAATTGAATTGTTCACAGGAAAGAACTCAATTTTCTTTATAGTCTATACATGTTTTATGTATGTGAAATAAACAACTTTTTTATTTATTATGAGAATTAATAAACCTTTTAAGCAATATGATCCTTAGTTTGCCTAGCTGAATATTTATATAAATTTACCAAACATATGGAGGAATGCTTGATAGTCATACTATCATATTTTATATGATATGAGCAAGTAAGGTCAATAGAGCTAATAAAAACAAATGAGAAAGTGGTATCTACTGGTATTATTTGGAAATCCCACATTCAAAGAATTGAACTTGGATCTTTTATATGCAAAATGTACATTCTGCCCTTGGACCAGAGGTAGTATTCAGCAGGTTCTGACCAATTCTGGAGAACCGGCAGCGGAAATTTTGAGTAGTTTGGAGAACTGTCAAATACCACCTCTGACTGGCTCCACCCTCATCTATTCCCTGCCTCCTGAGTCCCAGCTGGGTCTTCTTTTGTTGTCCTGCATAGGAGAACGGAGCTGGAAAGCAGGTTAGTGGGGTGGGGAGGGAATGAGATTTTGCAGTAACCTTCCCCTGCCATGCCCACCAAGCCACACCATGCCCTCCAAACCATGCCCACAGAACTGGTAGTAAAAATTTTTGAATCCCACCACTGCCTTAGTCGATTATGTGAAATATAATCTTGATTATGTGAAATATAACTAACCATCACAGCTAGGGATAACAACTAAGATCACTGCCATTATTATTAGCCCCATAATGTATGAATATCAGTTAGCAAAGCTAATGTTTAATGAGACAATCCATGGAGAAATATTGAGACTCGGAAAACATTGGATTCATTTCTATAATCCATACCTTGGTTAGGTAGAATTGGATGTTATCTATTAGCTCCCCTTGCTGGGTGTATTATAATAGTTGCCTCCTCTTCTCCATTCCTCATGCCACTTCCATTTCTTATATCAGTTCTTCAGCAAAACATTTGCAGAGTTCCCATTGCCACAACACCACTCTTTTCTCATTTATCCTCAGGACTTCTTCCACCGATCTTTCCGCATTCACTTTGTCCATCTAATATACAAGTTCTCGGGGGCAGGAACCACATCATGTTCTGTACACATAGTTTCAGATACTTGCAAAATAGTATTTGATTGAACAGAAATGTTGTGCAAAGTACTTCTTTCACTAAAAGCGTTATAGACAACTGATGAACAAATATTCAGTGGGGTAGATTTATTTGTAGATCAAAATCATGGTGCTATGTTGAGGCAGTGACACTAGAGGACAGCAAAGTGCGTGGCATAGGAAAATTATGCCAGAGGAAGAAGCAAAGAAGCAGCTATATATGCAGGTCCCTTTGTTTCCCTCCAATATTAAATAGATTCTGGTCACAGTTGTATTAATCTGTGCAGCCTAAACCTGAATTATAACTCAGTATGTAAGAATTAAGAACTAACTGGAGATAATTTGGTCTTACTCGTAGTAAATATTTTGCCCATATAGGTTTATATTATGTACTGTACTTAAACTATTTTGCTAGTTTAAGTGGTAACATCTAGATGTTCATACCTACTCTAGAAAGTTAAACAGAGTTGGTGCTTGACAGCTCTAGGAATATAGGATACATTGGGACAAGACAGAAAAATAATCCCAGGAGAAAAATTGGTAAAGCACTTCCATATCATGTCAGGAAAGCTACATATAGTTATGTCCACATAAATCATCAGGAGTTGAGCTCAACTTGAAGGTGATTTCCCCCCCCCTTTTAAAGGAGTGTCTACTATTTTCTGGTACCAACTGATCTGTCTGAATGCCCAGGCCGTGGAATTGTAATTTAAGTGATAATCCGAAGAACACCAGGTTGGTTATATAACACTAAGATTTGCTTATACTTGACTTAACCAGTGCTTAAACTGTAGTTTCCACTTGTGAATCCCACAGGGATGGATGCTTTGCAATATTGTTGCTATGGGATAAAAAGCAAAAGGAACATGTTTGTCCCAACTTGAATAGGAGGAATAGCCACAACAGTTAGACAAGTGGCAGCTGAGTCTGCCGAAGGAGTTGGGGTATGGCAAGCATCTCAGAATGGTCTTCTCTGGTTTCTTGGACTGCAAACTTGGTGGGGGATGATGTACTCTCGGACGTTCAAGAGTCTATTTGTGCAACATTACCATAAAATTAGGGGTCTAGGACAACTCGTCATGGCCAACTCACCAGGGCAATTTTCCATGGCCAACTTGCTGCAGCCAACTTGTTGTGGGCTGACTTGTCATGGCCAACTCACCCTGGGACAACTCGCCACAGGACAAGAGTTAGATTAATATCAAAGAAAAGGTGGAATAGACTAATTTAAGAAAGAGTGCAAAAAAGGGACAAAATAAAATGTGAATGTCAAAAATTATAATATTTTTTATTATTTTAAATAATTAAATTGGATTGTTGAATTGTGTTGCAGTGAGTTGTCCCACAGCAAATTGGTGAGGGTAAGTTAGCTATGGCAAGTTGACCATGGCAAGCTGGCCATGGCGAGTTGTCCCATTCCATCATCCTATCTCCCAAAGTCATTCCCACATATCATTACAAAGGGGTAACCAGCAATTGGGGAAGAAGGGTCATGCCAGGCATTGCAGCCAATCAAAACTGAGGCTGCTATTAGAACAGTGTGAAGAGCTGGAGATCATTTGTTGTGAAAGGCTTAAGGCAGCCCAGATTTTTAAAAAACAGCATTTCTGAATTGAAGCTGGAAAACACAAGCAAGGAATGCCTTTGCAATAGATTGGGAGTAGAAGTAGAATGACATAATCAGTTCCTAAATTCAGAAGGAGGTGGGCAGTCTGTATTGGCAACAGACTTCAATGCTTTCTCTGCAGTGATTGCCCAGAGTTCATCTAGAAGTAAATCTCAAATTGTCTATGATGCTGCCATGACAAAGCAAGTTTGACACCCCTGATCTAAGGTATATTTCCAACTACAGTGCAACCACATAGTAATAGCAGAGCCACCAACAGCAGAACTTGAACAGTACTACATGAAGATATGAAAAAAAAAGAAGATACATAACAGCAATACTATAGGACCTGAGACCAGATCCTAGCAATCTTCCAGAATACAAACCAGTCCAGAGGTGGTATTTAGCAGGTTCTGACCAGTTCTGGAGAACCGGTAGCAGCAATTTTGAGCAGTTCGGAGAACCGGCAAATACCACCTCTGACTGGCCTCACCCCCACCTATTCTCTGCCTCATGAGTCCCAGCTGATTGGCTGGGTCTTCTTTTGTTGCCCTGCACAGGAGAACGGAGCTGGAAAGCAGGTTAGTGGGGTGGGAAGGGGATTTTGCAGTAACCTTCCCGCAGAAGTGGGGAGGGAATGGGGATTTTGCAGTATCCTTCCCCTGCCACGCTCACCAAGCCACTCCCACAGAACTGGTAGTAAAAAAATTTGAATCCCACCACTGAACCAGTCCCCATCATGGTAGCAGACATCCAACAATAG
This sequence comes from Notechis scutatus, assembly GCF_049901735.1. Taxonomy (NCBI): domain Eukaryota; kingdom Metazoa; phylum Chordata; class Lepidosauria; order Squamata; family Elapidae; genus Notechis; species Notechis scutatus. The sequence continues at coordinate 267,763,375 of NC_142009.1, read as the reverse complement.
GTCAAGAACATGAAGAGCTGGACAGCACATGGTCAAGACATGATCTGGCTAAACAAGAACAGTGCTTGAATGCCTAAAGCACGGATGAGTCAACTACTAGCAGCGGACTTCCACCCAGATTGACTAACACAAGGAAGGACAGTAATTTTCAGTATCAATGTGGGATATTTGAACAGTACCTATGCTGCAATATCTCTGTGCATAGGAGAACACTTTATGTGAAATACAATAACTATGAACTGGAGAGTGTGGCATAACAGATTCCACGGTGCTGATTTAAGAAGCAGCGGTTACCAGTGTTTTTCTACTGATAGCAAGACTCTTCTATGTTTCAGTCTCTCTGCACATAATAAACTCATAATTTTGTAATAATCTCTAATCACAGAGTTGACTGTTACTGATCAGGAACTTAGACTGAGTAGATGGCTTGTTGAAATCATCAGTTACACAAGGATTTGAACTGGAAGGCATACCTGCTTAGCACAGCTTTATTTGAAAAGAATTACATGTGGTCTTGGGGTTATGAATGGTTCAGAAACCATTCAAACCTGCAGTGGCAATTAATGAGGGGGACTTATGACAGGTCCTTGGAGTGCATAGCATCCTTGTGATCAGGTTATTGTGATTTGGATGCTTGGTGCCCAGCTCACAATTATAACATTACAGCATATTCTAGTCCACATGATCACAATTTCCTATGTTCCCTGCTGGCTTCTTATGAGCAAAGTCAATGGGAAAGCCAGCAGGAAGTCAAAAGACACACGAGGTCCTCACTTATCCACTCATATGTGGTCCTTACTTAACAACAGTAACCAGGACTGCTGGAATTGCTGTCATTAAGCAATGGGGTCATGTAATGTCGCACTTTATGACTGCATCACTGAATGGCACCTGTTGATGTAATTCCCCGTTAGGAGAATGAGCGCATACAGGGAGACGTATTTGAGAGAAGTGTTTGAATAATACACACACAGTACACAGATACACTGTACAGTAAATGTAGGTTTTTACTTCCAGAAAGGTTTAAGCAAAGTCCAAAATAGGCAGTCCAAAGTCATTCACAGGTAAATCAGTCAGTTTTTCAATCCAGGGATAATCCAAATATCAAATTCCAGTGTCAAAAACAGTTCAGTATCAGACTTACATTAAATCCAGTAATATCAGTCAATTAGAAGAAATGGAGGAACAGCAATACTTTCCATCAGAAGGAAACAGAGATGCTCACTCAGACACACTCCCTTCTGAGACTACAACTAAAACAAACCAGGTTTCTGGCTCCATCTTATGGCTGTTTGAGAAACCACACCCAATTGGATGCTCTTGCATTCCCTTAAAGATATAGTACTAAAATGTTTATCCTGGTTTATATATATTTCTAACCCAAATAGCTGTTAGGTGACTTATATTCCTAACAGCACCCATTCAATCCCAATTGCCATTGCAACATGAGGACTACTAGTATTTCATCTTGTATCTCATATTTTATTTGCAGTATTGTTCTTTTTTTAAAAAAATTATTTTTGAAACAAACAAACACAAACAAAACATAAAAACACATAAAACCATCTTCCAGTTATATACATACAGTATATATTGTTCTCAAGCCACAGAATTTTCTTTCCTAATTCTGCTCTGCATCCTTTTACAATGAGCCACTTTGTCGACTCATTCACCCACAGAAAGATCTAGCTGCAATGTCAAGTCAAGCTATTTCCCCAGTAGTAATTTGATAGTGTCTTCTTGCATCAATCAGCTATTGTTAAGGCAATAAAAGTTTAAGGACTCGTTTTTTTCTGAAATGTCTTTGGGGACTGATGAACAACTGACATCAAAATTATTGTTGTGTTACAGGTAGTCATCGGGTTCTAATGGCAACGAGGGCCAAATTTTCCATCTCTAAGCGATGTGCTCATAAAGCACAGGATCACATGCTCCTGTTGCTTAGTTGATGGTAACGCTGCCAATCCTGGTTGCTGTTGTAACCCCAGGATGACACATGTCATCATACAAGGACTCGCATGACGTCAAGGTAGGAAGAAGCAGGATTCCCAGGCAAGCAGGCTGGTGGGTGAGACCTACAGGTGGGTGGGTGCTGTGGAATGTGTGGGGTTGGGCAGATGCCTTGGGCAAACTCTATACAGCACAGTGGGTATCATAGCCCCTATAGGGTGCGGGTGGCAGATGGGTGTCATGGGCAGATGTTATGAAGTGTGGGCAGGCAAAAAAGTATCAGGAGTGGGAAAAACGTGTGACCTCCTGCAGCTTCCCCATTTGACATTAGTGGAAGCTGCCAGGGAAAGTTGCAAACATGACCCTGGGAAGCTGCAACTGTCGTAATTTTGAGCTGGTTGCCAAGTGCCTGAATTGCAATTGCGTGCCTGTGGAAAATCTGCAACAGCCGCAATTTTGTGGATTAGATATAAGTCCCTCTTGTTCCGTGCTGTTATAACATTGAATGGTTGCTGAATAAGTACTGGAGGACTATCTCCATTTTGCTGTCATTTACATGATATCAGTTTTGGTTCTTTATGTTTGCATTGTTATTCTGTATGCCTGTAAATCACCTAGACCTGGCCAGATTGAGATAGTTAATAAATTTCATAAACTGTGGATTTTACTCTGCTAATCATTACCAACTATAGAGAGTGATGCTCATCTCTTTTTCAAGGCCATTGAGCCAGAGCTGTCAGAAGACATTTCTGCAATCATGTGGCAAGCATGATGTCATGGAGCACTGTTACCTTCACACTGAAGTGACACCTATTTATCTACTCACATTTGCATGCTTTTGAACTGCAGGAGCTGGAGTGAAGATGGGAGCTCACCCCATTGGGGGTGCTTGGGTCTCAAACTTGGTCTGCTTGCTTTTCAGCTGACCAGCCTAGTGTCTTAACTGCTGAACCACTCTGTCACCCCATAAATTTATAGATAAGTAAATAAATAAATGCAGGTGCAGATTTATACAGTAAGAGAGACAGAGAGGATAATATTAGGATAAAGCGAGCCTGAACCTGATTGACAGAGAATGGAAAGAAATAAAAGCAAAACAGGAGCAGGAAATAATAAGGAGATACAATGGCAGTGATAGTCATAACTTATAAATGTTTGATTTAGGACATAGATGCATCACATACGTCCAGCATTAATTCTGGGCTTGGAAATGCTGGACCAGGCAGGAGTAAAGAAAAGTGAAAGCCAAAGGCTAACTCAACAGTGAATTTGATCTGCACTTCCAAGTGTGGTAGTCAGTTCACCAATATGTCTATAGACATTTGTCTTGGTACCTGCCAAGGCTTCCTTTTTCATCTGCATTTTTTATTTAAAACATTATTTTAATTTTTTAAAATGAAAAGCTGGCATATTTGGAAGAAAAGCTGGCATACACTAATGCTGGCATATTGTGAAATGAAAATGAAAAGCTGGTATGATGGAAAGCCTCCAATATCATTTTTCTTTCCAAGAATTTCTCTGGACCCTGGAGGGGTACCATGTTGGCTGCTAGCAACAGTACAGCGTTTTATTTCAGGGAAAATGCTCATTTACCTAGAAAAACAGAGATAAGTAGGAACAATATGGAGGAAAAGGTCTGGAAGAAGAGCTAGAGTGGATGATAAATAACATTTTGGTAAATCAGCAGTTGTAACTGGTTGTGTTCCCCATGGCTATCATTTTGAGAAAGCCCCTCCAATAGCCATTCTAGAGGCATGCCCACAACATCTCAAAATTCCCAATATGCTCACCAGCAAAAACAGATTAGGGACTCCTGTGATGGGCTGAATATTGCTAACACCGTTGGGAGAATTGGAGATGGAGAAGTCTCTCTGCTAGATATTCCCATCACTTATTTCCAGGAGAAAAGACAGTAGCCCAATCCAGTGAGAGATTCAACAGTCTCACAAGTATACATGTCATGTAGATTTAATTGATTACATTGCTCAGACATTGACATTACAGGGTATGAAAAGCATTTCTAAAAGACTGCTTTATTTGAGACAGGCAACACTTTCTCTCCAGTGTGTTGCAACATGTTCCTGGATTTTCTTATTTATAAGAAGAGTTCTTGAGTTGGTTCTTGAGGATAATTCACATGAGTCTGATCATTTTCAAATCAAAATTTGTTGGTATTTAGCTGCATCATTATAGCCTATGTGTCTGTAGCGTAGAAGGGTACATAAAAAATATTCAGAGGTTCTGACATTCAGGTGCAAGTCCAGCTTTTGGAGAGATTGCAGTTGAACATCTTCCCATCTTGCTGACATTGGATTATCTCAGAAAGAACCAGGATTCTGTTTGGTTTGTTCTTGAATTGAAGATCATCAGGAAATATAAGGGTTAGAAAATCAAAAAAAAATATCCAAAAATAAAGGGATAGCTAATCAATTTCATGTCATTGCCAGGAAAATGTTTATGGAATATGTCCAGGGAGTTGTTTTAAAGTAATGTCAACCAAAGTTTGCATGCATTCAGCATCTGGTATCACCAGTGTCACAACCAATTTTGCCAGTAGCAACATCTAGCAGGGACAAAAACCATGGATTCAAAAGCTGAGTTTGCAGAACACAGCCATGAATCTAAGACAGTCTGTATACTTTATGGTTCATATATTGTGGGATTTCAGCCATTATTTTAGCATGTTGTGTGACCCAAGCCATGCCATTAGGGCACTCCATATTTCATTTTTGAAACATACCATGTTACATGAACACTGTGCTTTGTTAAGTTTTAACTTGTAATGAGAAATCAAGTACTCATACGATTTGAGAGAGCGTTACAATTAATCAATTCCTCCTTATACAGAAATAGCCAGTTTAGTTTCTTGGACTGTAAAATGTTCTTGGGGGAAGAGTTCTGCTACGTTGACAGAAAGAGCTGGTGGCATTATGATGAGTGGTCTGTCTTGGCTGTCAGTGTGTTTTGCATATGGAGCCTGTTTTCAGCTATAGAAAATTCTAGGATAAGGCTTTTCTGGACCACTACATGAGGACAACACCAGTGTCATGGGGGTCAGAGGTAAAATTGGGGTTGTGAGATACTGTGAGACACAATAAATAACTAATGAATCAAGGCTGCTCTTTGTTCCTGGAAAGAACTGTTAGTGGATTGTAAGAAGTCTCTCCCTCCCAAATTAAAATATTCTTTATTTTTAATATTAAAATGAGTCAGGATAGAATATTTCCCCCAAAGGAGAAAAATCTTAACAAAGGCAGAAAGCAGCCCCAGTCTTCCTGCCATAGGAAAAACAGCCTCAAGCAGAAACTTGAAGAGGCTGGTATTTAGGAATGGAGACTGTATCCATTCAGAAAGACTGGGCCAATCTATTCATAAGCAGGGAGACTTCAAATAAGTAATACAATAGGCAAGTCAAAGCTGACAAGATTAGCTCAGACAAACACCTAGAATTTGCATTTCCCCTTTTGCCTGTAGAGCCAGTCATGACCCTTACATGACCCCATAGGAATCTGGCAATAGCCATGAAAATATTGAATGGCATATTCTTGCACAGGAACAGGTATCTCAATCACAAAGCTCCCAAGAATGTATGAAAGCCCACCCCATTTTGTCAGCCACCCCAGAAACATGCTGTTGTCACTAGTTTCTGGCTACCAAATAAATAGAGACTTCCTTTCCTGCAGCCTGCCTCCATTTTATTTTCAGCATCTTTCTCCTAGCTGGATCAGATTTTCCTTCCAACAGGATAGAAAAAAGGGAGAAAAATGTTGGAAGATTAGAAATATAAGGAATCAGGGTCTTTTGTACAATTTAAGGATGGAGGCAGGATTATTATAATTCAATGTTGAAGCAGGCACTGGAGTGAGCCTCAATGAACTCATTGAATCTTAGTGCTGAAAGGTCATGAGTAAAGTAGCCAGCCTTTAAAACACTTGAATTAGGCTTATCAGATGATTACAAGTATAAATACATTCATACCTATTTTAAAAATTGCTGTTTGTGCTTGCATTATATTTTTTGGGTGCATGTTTGTACATCTTTTCTTCTTCTTTATCTCCCTTGGGCATGAGAGATTGACAAGGAAGTAATTGTTTGTGGAAATGTAAAATCACATTAATCATCAGTAATCAGAAGTGATGGTTTCCCATTAACAGAGCAGAACCAAGAGGAGTGACTATCCATCCTATTTTCTGCTGTCTCCCATTCAGACACGCATGAGGCCTGGCTCATACTGAGAACCATCACAAAGGAAATGCCAAATGATGCCATCCTAAAGTGTTAACACAAAGACACAAGTTGCTTTCCCAGAGTGCTACAGAGTGTGGTGGCCCTGTGATTGATCATCCAGGCTTTTGGAAGCTCTTGAAACCTGGGGCCTAAGTGCTCCTGAATAGAGGCATTAATTACTATTAGGAACACACATTTATATCTCTCTCACCTGCTTTAAATCCTGTGAAATTAAATTTCTTAGCCTTCCCCTCCTGTTTCAGTGGCAGCTTGGGGTGCTTTATGGGCCTATCAAGCTTTGCAGTGCCTCCAGCTTATACTGGCTTTTATTTATGAGGTCTATAATAAGCTTCCTGGCTGTATTATCTGAGCCCCTTGATGATTTCATTTCAGGTTCCTTGGATGAAATGATTCTCCATTGGCTTGGCAGCATTGAGGCTTTTTGGAGGTAGGGTAATAGAGAGGGAATAGGGAACTGGCAAACTGGTATGGAATTTGTTACGCAGCCAGAGTTACTTGCAGTTCTACAAGTCCTTGATCTGCATTTAGAATGGAGATTTGTGATGTCCACAATACAGTAAACTGTCTGAGCTTCCAACAGATCTTTTTGAAGACTCTGAAGTCTGGCTAAGAGTGGAAATGCCCAATTAACTGCCCCTCTCCCTCTTTTTTATTCTGGTTTCATCAATGTAATTCTTTCTCCATTGTGTTTTGTCCTCTGAAGTCTGTAACTAAGCATGTGGGGAAACTTGAAATAACCCTTATCTCTATCTTTTAATTGATTAATTTTGCTGCCTTGAATGAAACACACGAACCCTATCTGATAATTTCAAGTACTAAATTATATTTTAAAATGGCACCCTCTGACCTTGGATTAGAAAGTGTTCAACTTCGCATTGTTCACTTATTAGTTCAATAAAACTGAAAACAAGGTCAGATGAAAAGAGAATTAGCCAAACCTCTGTACACGGCCACATTTAATTGCAGATCCAACTTACTCCATTTACTGCTTAATATCAGAGTCAGTTTCTGGATCCTCCCTTCATAATGTAATTGTCACACTAGCATGGATAGGAAATGAAACCTGAACAGGATTTTGTAAGCAAGGGTAGGTCCAGTTCTGTGGTGCCTATCATTGTAGGTATGACAAAGAATGTTAAGAGTTAACAGAACTGTTGAAGGAAAGGAAAACTTGCCTCTCCCAGAAAACCAACAAGTGGGATCACAACACTTTAGATTTGATGAGGAAAAGGGAACACGAAGTCTGTTCATGTAGCACCTGTGACGAGCCCCCTACCCCTCGGGAGCACTGTTGTTCAGCAGCACCAGAGCCTCCTTTCATCTAGCGCTGGCCGCCGTCCTGCTGATCATGGTGGCATCTTCCAAGGGGTTGCCTGCGTGATAGAAGGCTGTGAGCAGTGGCGAAAGGCTCTGGAGGCCGTTGGTCATGACGAGGTGCATTGCAATGCCCTGGACGGACACTACAACGGCGGCTGCCAATGGCCTTGTTGGGATTTTAAGGATGGGGGGGGCGAACAGGATGATTGTCTCTGGGGCTGCAATGACGATGCCTCTAGGGCTGTAATTGCTGTTAATTGCTCAGGGCTCGTCATGGGAGAGGGAGGGGCTACTGATATAATGAAGCTCAGTACTAGCAACAGTCTGAATGGAGCTGAGGTAATGCTGGCCAAGATCGCATCAGCAACCTCCTTGGGTAATTACAGGGAGCGTCCGGAAGACGGGTGGTCGGAGGATATGGGGTTAATGATGTGATAATGACATGGGTGTGTATAAAAGGAGAGAGGAATTGTTACTCTGTAAGGCTGTTTTGGTGAGGGCATGGTTTCTACTTGCCCCATTTCAAACCTGTTGCCTGACCGTAGCCTCCATTGACAATAAACCTTCATCACTACATCTGGTGTGGAGAGTTACTTGTAAGTAACTACGGTTCTGGTCCTAAGGGCTTTGAGAACCTGTTTCCCACTTCTTAAAACATCTGTATTTCCCCCCACTGGGGAATCATCCAACTGCCATCCAGAACTGCAACACTATCTTATGAAAAGACAAGTTTGCTTTAATGTGCTGCCTTTTAGCCTTCAGATTCAAAGTGTTGCACATCCTTAAAACTCAGTCAGCCAGGACACTCCCAGGATGAGATTGTAGGACAGACAATAAATTATTGGAAAATTAGAAAATTAAGGGGAATAGATGTGCCGGCAAGAGACAACCTGAAGAACATATGGTTGGAATAAAGATCATGGCAAAGAACTGGTTTTGCATACTTAATTTATGCTAAAGAGAACCCGAGGAGCTGTAGGGAAGAGATAAAAAGCATTGTGAGAACTGGAGCAGATAAAAAAAAATTCCCAACGTTTCAAAGAGAAAAAGATCCAAGTGGGTCTTTCAAAAGAAACTATCATGATAGCTAAGACAAGACAGAGATGAAAGCCTGGGACAACAAGAAAGACAATGACAGGATGCATACTTCCATTCATCAAGCAAAAAAAAAAAAAAAACGGTCAAGGAGAGATATTGCAGGCAAGAATGTCAAAAAAAAAAAAGGAAAATTCACAAAATTGTAAGAGATATTTTTAAAGAAATCACGGCTTATTTGTAGTTTAATTAGGAATTCAAGAGTAACCATGGAAAAACTCTCAATAGAGGCAGATGAGATTAAGGGAAGAGGGAAAGACTATGCTGAAACCATTTACAAAAGAGATTATAGAACGACAGAAACAGTTATAGAGAGAGAATATTCTCACAAACCAACCCCACTAGCAAATGAAGTTTGGCAGACAATAGACTTGCTGTCAAACGGGAAAGCACTAGATGCAGATGAAATGTGCATTAGACTGTTTAAAGCTGCAAGAAAAGGGGCCACAAAAATGCTAACAGCTCTATGACAGAATAGATGGAACAAGGCTGTGATCAGAAAAAAAAAAGGATGTATAGATCTATGCCAAGAAAGGAAATGCAAGACAGTCAACAAATTACGGAACCATTGCATGAATTTCATTGCCAAATTTTACTTAACACCTTTAATAGAAGAATAGTCATACATGGAAGAAATGCCAGATAAAGAGCCAAGATTTCAGAAAAAGCAGAGGGACACAAGATAGGATAGCAAACATGATGGCTAAAAATAGAGAGAATAAGAGAATACATTTTAAGTTCATTGACTATATCAAGGCAAATCAGTTTATATAATGCCAGATGTGGAATATATTAAGGCTAATGGATGTGCCACAAATGCTAAGTATTTTTCTGAATATTTTTTTAAATGAACAAGAAGTTATTGTTAGAAATCATTTTGGAGCAATTGAATGGATCAGAATAGAGAAGGAGCTGAGATACTGACACATGTCACTTCCATCTCTGTTTATTTTATATAGCGTGTATATTTTTGAAAACTTCTGATCTGAAAGAGCAGAGCTTTAGAATGAATTTGGAGGCACTGACAATATGAAATACCATTTTTTTAAACAGAAGTAATGCAGTAACATAGAGTTAAAAGAGTTGATTTCTACACTAGGCAGGGAGTTGGGCTAAAGATCTCCAAGATTCCTTTCAATCCTATGATTCCACAATTATAAAACATGGAAAGTGAATAAAAGGGTTGGTGTTTGATAAGAAGACAAATACGACAATGTGCATAAAGACATGTAATAATGAATAAAAGTGGTAGGTAACTTTATTTTTTGGAATTCAAGAATAAAGACGAGCAACAACAAACTTGATTACAGTTGATAACAAGAATGTCTATGCCAGTAGACCTGGCATTACCTGCAAGGATATGCCCTGGGTGTGCATGAGATGTGGAGCAATTAGTTTGTGAGTTGAGGATCCAGTTTGGAACGGTTGCTCCTGAGATGCTTGTGTAAAACCACAAATAATGGGCTTTTTTTGGAAGACTATGACTATTGGTAACAGTTTAAGACCACTGGTCTATATAGCACCCAAAGTTAAGTAAATACAAATACATTCTAAATACAATAGCAATAAAAAATACAGTATGAAAAGGTGGGTTTTGTGTTGTGACATCATGATTTGTCTTACATAACCTTTTTTGTCATTGTGATTACTGTTGGTCACCTATGGACCTGAGTCATAAAGAGCTTTATGGGAATTTGACCCTGAAGCATGTATTGGACAAATCTAAAACTCACTAAGAATGCAAACAAAATTACTGTGTCTGATTTACTGAATTGTCATAGAGAATTGAGAATGCATTTTCTCTTGCCTAGCTTGACAATGGAAAAACAGCTATGAGAATTGAGGGGAGAAAAAGTTGAGAAATAATATTCTTTTCAAGACTCTCTTGTTTAATTTTCATAGTTTGTTATGAGCAGGGGTGAGATTCAAAATTTTTAACAACTGGTTCTGTGGGCGTGGCTTAGTTGGTGGGCGTGGTTTGGTGGTCATGTGACCGGGTGGACATGGCTTGGTGGTCATGTTATTGGCTGGGCATGGCCAACTCAATATCACTCACATTGAGGCATGCATCTCCTTGTCTGGCCTTTCATGACTGTGGGGATGCTGCAACAGTCGTAAGTGTGAAAAATGGTCATTAGTCAGTTTTTTTCAGTGCCATTGTAACTTTGAATGGTCACTCCACACAAGCAAAGTACCAGCAAAGGAGGGAAAAATAACTCCAGAGAAGTTCCAGAGACAGAAAGTCTAGTCCTGCTAATAATGTAATAAGGGTTAATGGAGAGGCAGTTTCTGTAAGCAACACCAGAATGTTTCCTTCCTGCCTTCCTTACAGGATTAGGCCAGTAATTTATTCTAACAACCGGTTCTCCGAACTGCTTAGAATGTTAACAACCGGTTCTAGCGAATAGGTGAGAACTGGTAGAATCCCACCCCTGGTTATGAGTTCAGAACACTTCCAATTTCAAAACATCTAGAGTTAGACTTTCACATTGGGGAATTAGCTAATTTGTGCATCAAAGTCAGCTTATCAGACAAAAATTGATAGATCTCATCTGCACTGCTCAGGTTGAGCCTGACTGCAGATTGGATTTCTGAAACCTGATATATGATATATCTCTTCTCTCATACAGCTTTCAAGATGAGCTTGGTCATTTGGAGAAGCAGTGGAGATAACTTATTCTCTTCTTTGAATGCATTGAAACCAGGATGAAAGTAAAAGCTTTTCTGAAGTTTGTGTGTGGGTGCATTTTCTTCACCACAGAGCTCACTGAAAGCATTCAGAGATGTTAAACCATGCATAGTTTCTTTGGTTTTCCTCAGTGCAATGGATAAATGAAGTCATTAGGGCTTGTAAATCATGTGCATCACAGTGTGGTACTACACTATGGTTTATTTAACAAACTATACTTTAAAAAAACATGACTGAAGACAATATACTTTGTGGCCTTAAGAAAATTGTTTTCCCAAAATCAGAAATAGAAAAAAAAAAAAAGACTTACAAAGTTAAAAAATCCTTGTGAACTCTTCTCCAATTTTGTTTTCTTAGAAGATTTTCAGATTTAATTTTCTAATGTTTCTTTTTTTGTAAGCCATCTATTGGCCCACACAAATCTTTGTAAGTGAGCATACAGAAAACAAGCACATGAATGAATGAAAGCACTGTGTATATATATATATATATGTTGCCACAATGACATATGGAAAAAGGTGCCAGGACTGTGAGAGAAGCTTCCTGGGAAGAAAGCAGAAAAGGAGCATAGATAAAGCACATCTCAGTTCTATATCATTCTCCCTTTTCAAGACTCCACAGATCTGCCTCTAGTGAACATTTAATGCATAGAGGAGAGGCGTTTTGCTTGTACAATAGCTGAAGCAGTTCTTCCAATGTCAGTTGGGTTGGACAAATCATCTTTGTTGATCAAATTGTTTCTTCAATGATGCTAAATAGAGGAAAGGGCCCCTTGCTGTCCTATTTCCCATGTCTATTCTCATTATGTCTATAGAAGGGCTGAAGTGGCATAACCACAGACCATACACTTTGGCATAGTCCATGCAGATTACCTACAGCAGTCTTTGTCAACCTCAGTAACTTTAAGATGTGTGGTCTTCAATTCCCAGAATTCCTCATTCAATGTGCTCTCTGTTCCTGCTTTTGCCTGCTATGTATTGTTGTTTACTTTGCCATTGTCATTTTTGACATCTACTAAGGTTTAACAAATAAACATCAAATTATGTCTTTTTGCTAGTTGAACTGAGCGCTTTGATTCAGATACGGGCACAGACTGGGAATGTGCTGGGTGCAAAGTAAACTGGAAATGACCCACTGGAGTTTTCCAACACTGACCAAGTCCAATGTGCTTGCCAAGGGTGGTCAGGGGCTCTGGTTCCCCAAGCAGAGAACCACTACAACTAGGAGAAGCAGCAGGCACTCCAGTCCAGAGAGAAGTGACTAGCTTGAAAGTTTTGGAGATATTTCTCTCTGCGGGTTTGCTTTGGTAGCTTATTTGAAAAGGTGCAGTAGTTATGCACAGAAGCCACCTCTAGCAATCCCCCCCTTCTATTAAATTTATCTGAACAAATATTTGGATTTGCACATGTGAAATATGCAGATCAGAATGGAATATGGCTCCCCTCAGAGGTGGTATTCAGCAGATTTTGACCAGTTCTGGAGAACCGGTAGTGGAAATTTTGAGTAGTTTGGAGGACTGGCAAATATCACCTGACTGGCCCCACCCCCATCTATTCTCTGCCTCCTGAGTCCCAGCTGATTGGTTGGGTCTTCTTTTGTTGCCCTGCACAGGAGAGCGGAGCTGAAAAGCAGGTTAGTGGGGTGGGGAGAGAATGGGATTTTGCAGTAACCTTCCCCTGCCAGGCCCACCAAGCCATGCCCACCAAGCCACACCACACCCACCAAGCCACGCCCACAGAATTGGTAGTAAAATTTTTTGAATCCCACCACTGGTTCCCCTTAAGGAAGAATGAATAATTTGCAAAGATTTGGTGTCTGTTACAATAAAAGTTGATGATCTCATTAAAATTGATTCTAGTCAGTGTTTCTTAATTCTTCAAATGGCCTCAACCATTCCTTCTTTGGGTTTTTCTAGAATGTATATTGAGGAGGCTCTTGTCATACAATTTTCCACTGGATCACTTTAATAGATGAAGAAGCAGATTTTCTGTGGGCTAATAGGCAACATAGTAAAGTTTTGGGATTGCTTAAACAGATCTTCTGATGTTCTTGGAGTAATATCTTTTATATCTATGTTACAGATAGACTATAAGGGTGCCTTCAATTTATGCTTAGTGGTAGTGAGAGATTATAAATGCTGTTAAGCATCAGTTTTCTCCTCAAGTTCGTCTCCTATTTTAGGCCATTCATTCCTGTTTTTCATATAAAATTATAAGTTTCTTATCTTGTAAATATTAAGGCAAGCATAGAAGGAGAGAAGACAAACAGTGTTCATCGGTTTGAGCTCCATTATCCCTATGAAGAATTTTAGAACAGTGCATGAAAACGACTATTTTCTGACACTAAAACACAAATTCATGTTCACAATCTGTGAATTTTTTAAGGCTCAGAGATGTGAAATCAGAATTTGAAATCTCTGCCCACCCCTGTATACAGGTAAAATGAACTCCCAGTTTCCCACAAAATTTCAAAAACCTATATTACATTTAGAAAGCAATTATATAAATAATATTAGGAACAAATTAAACAGAAACAATTGATGCAGTGGGAAATATATTCTGCACGAATTTAAAATAAATTTCAATAGGCTGAGTTGATGTAATTGTAATACAATATTCATAGTGATATATATATATATGTATGTATGTATGTATGTATGTATATGTATACGTATACATATACATATACATATACATATATACTGTATATATATATCACCTCAGGCAACAAAACTTTTGACTTCAAATACTCCAGCTTGCTAATCAACATATTGGATGTCTTCTGGATATTTTCCAGAGATGGAAACTTGAAGGGTGAAGGGAGGTTTTAAACATTTCATCTTAAATGTACACATATGATAATCTTTCCCTAATACAAACACACAAACTTTGTATATAGGGTATTGTTACTTAAAACAGATTCTGTTTTTATAGTTATACAAATATTTTTTATTGAAAACCTGACAAATGGAAATCAATTTATGAATAATTTAATTTATTTTAACTTTTAAAAAATGTTATATTTCTTTAATTGTTTCCATTAGTTTGAATTAAGTTTATTTCATGTTGTTTCAAATTTATGTTTTAGACATTGGTTTTGAAATGTTCATGTAGGCTGCCTCGAGTGTATATTTGCATTGAAAGGCATCTTATATGTTTACTACATAAACTAATTAAGTAAAGGCAATTACTTTGCAACATAATCTAAAATAATGGTTCTAAACCAAACAAATTGAGCTACCTCTTAACATCTTTAAGGCTAGAGGATCAAAACATAGCTAGTATTTTGGAATTTGGCTTGGAGTAGCTTCCCTGCCTCATAGGGAAGATCTCACATCTTTTTTTTTTTTTTTTAAAAAAAACCTTTATTAATTAATGCTGTTAACAGACTTACTCAAGCCTATTAATTTTAGTGGGATTTCATTCCAAATAAGTTTGGTAAAACTCCAGCTTTAAAGATATGCAAAGTTCAAAATTTGACATTAACATGTATTCATACTGAGCTGAATAAATAATTTTTCATCCAGGCTCCAGTTCACTTTTGATCCAATACAAATAAGACATTTCTTTTTCATGTAAACAATTCCTTGATATTCATAATGCTGTATGAATAAATGTACAGTGCGAAATATCATACCATGGTTGCAATTGGCAATGATTCTATACTCAATTAGATTTAAAATCACAGAAATTGCTAATGGCTAGGTTACTTTATTAATTTATCCAGAAATCTGCATGTGTGTGTGTGTGTGTGTGTGTGTATGTATGTGAAAAAAAAAAAGCTTGATTGCCAGCCTAAGAGGAAGTAGACTCAAATAAGTTCTCTTGGAACCTATGCAAACTTTAAGATGTTCCTCTCCTGTCTTCATACCAGGTTTGAATTCAAACCATTTAAAGAAAATCCTGCCTATATTGAGACATTTTAGCAATAACTTGAATTGTATTCAACCTGACAGTAGGCTACTACACCCTCCCATTGGACAATTCCACAAGCCGCAGTGGCGCAGTGGTTAGAGTGCAGTACTGCAGGCTACTTCTGCTAACTGCCGGCTGCCTGCAATTTGGCAGTTCAAATCTCACCAGGCTCAAGGTTGACTCAGCCTTCCATCCTTCCAAGGTGGTTAAATGAGGTCCCAAATGGTTGGGGGCAATATGCTGACTCTGTAAAACTGCTTACTGCAAAGCACTGTAAAGCCATATATAACTGCTATTGCTGTTGCCAATTCCTCTGCTGCTATCCCCTCCCACCATTCTATTCAGTGAAAGCAATTGCCAATTGTTTTTCTTCCTGTGGGCAGCTCTTATTGTACACAGATATTTGTGTATGTGTTTGTGTAAATGCATATACACACATAGAGCTAAGCTGATTTTTATAGAGCATCAAAATGTCTATTAATGCAAACATAATGACCAGTTTTAAAATAAAACCACTATGTTTACTTCCCTCTTTCTTTTTAAAGTCTTCCGGGGCTAAATATATAAACAAGGTTATAATAGCATAGTGACTATTATACTTGTCTTATTAGTGCTACTACTTTCAAATATGGTAATTTCCCCCTCTCCCACCTCTCCATCTTTTTTTTTTTGGAAAATAAATCCATCATTTCATTATTTCTCCAGTCACTTGAGTTAAAGGGGTTCAAATGAATGAAAAAGAAAAAGAAAAGAAAAGGGATTTATGGAAAGGGGACCAGTTCTCAGGGAAAAGTAGGCAACTCAAGGAAATAAAAAATAGTAATTAAAACACACACCCTTTTATCAGATTTTAAATGCAACATTTTGTTTAAAGTGTTATAACCACTATGCTATTATATCATTGTTGGTAAAATTCTCTTTGAAGCATTCGAGATCATGGCAACCCTGGACTCACTTGAGGGATTGTTTTTACCCATGTGAATTGCTAGGGTTAGCTAGTTACAATGAACTGCTAGGGTTAGCTAGTTACAACACAAAGCAGAAACAATCAGGAACATTGGGGATAATGTAAGAGAAAAAAAGAGTGCTTTAAAAGAGTGGTGGGATTCAAATATTTTTACTACTGGTTCTGTGGGCATGGCGTGGCTTGGTGGGCATGGCAGGCGAAGGATACTGTAAAATCCCCATTCCCACCCCACCCCACTAACCTGCTTTCCAGCTCCATTCTCCTATGCAGGGCAACAAAAGAAGACCCAGCTGATCAGCTGGGACTCGGGAGGCAGAGAATAGATGGGGGTGGAGCTAGTCAGAGGTGGTATTTGCCAGTTCTCTAAACTACTCAAAATTTCCACTACTGGTTCTCCAGAACTGGTCAGAACCTGTTGAATACCACCTGTGCTTTAAACCATAGAAGGCAAATGCATCTGGAAGTTTCATTTGAGGTGGAGTGGAGGTGAACACGAAGCAACATAATCTGTTCATGCCCTTCAAAAAACAATTTTTAACCTGTTCTGGTCATAAAGCAACCAGGAAAAGCTGATAAGCCCTTAGAGCATTTGGAACCAGGGCTACAAAAAGTTAAAATATTAGGAATTATTTTAGTGCAAGTATTCAGAAGTGTTTAAACTGTAGCCTGTTCAAATGATATACCCAGAATAAAGATCCTTAACTAGACTTCTTCAGGTAATTCTTTAAGATAACATATTAATTGAAACAGTTTGTCTTTTGTGTATAACAGCGAGAGCTGGAACATTGCTTTATTCCACCGATTAAGGGGGGGGAAAGCCTCTAGAAACTTGTACCAGAAATCAAATTCTGCATTATATGTAACGAACTGTAAAACACGATACAACAGACTACTTTAGATTGCTAAAGTTCTTACTGCCACAGATTGGAAAAGTTTGATTCATAGGGAATTTACTGAATGTGTCCCCTTTTAACATTCAGCTTGTGTTCTGCACTGTGTGACAGGCTTTAGAGCTACTTTAACAGGGATTGATGGCTTTGTGTTTCCTGAGCAAATAGTACAAGATTGCAACTCCCAGCAGAAACAGTGGCAATGAAAAATATAGAAGAGATAAGAAAAAAAGGTGGTGAGCAGATCTCTTTATCCTCTCCTTTCCTCAGCCCACAGTAACACAACATTCTGAATGTATCGAGGCAGTTTACAAATGCATCAAATCCAAACATAAGCTTGATTGACAAAACCAAATCGATTAAGTTAGCATTAAAATAACAGAAAATGGAAATCAGATATAAACGAAATTGACAGCCGCTTCGACACATTGCTTCCAATTTCCCAAGGATCTAGGAGAATGATATTTCCTGGACTATTTTATGAAAGTTTAACAGAAAGACAATTATCTTGACCTTGGGAAAAGCCTTTTCATAAGGCTGGGACAGCCACTGAAAAGATCTATATTCAGATTTGCAGCCTCCCATGATAGCAATAGCAACAGCACTTAGACTTATATACTGCTTCACAGTTCTTTACAACCCTCCCTAAGCCAATTACAGAGTCAGCCTATTGCCCCCAACAATCTGGGTCCTCATATGACCGACCTTGGAAGGATGGAAGGCTGAGTCAACCTTGAGCCAGTGAGACTTGAACTGTCAAATTGCAGGCAGCTGGCAGTCAGCAGAAATAACCTGCAGTATTGCATTCTAACCACTGCACCACCACAGCTCATGATGGGGGAGTCTTCAACCTAGTTTGTACTTGAAAGATAGCAGACTCCACAAAAAGTCTTGGCAGGTCACATGAGTTCAAGTCACAAACAATTTGAGCCACAACCATCAGCTCTCTGAACTGTACATAGAAACATATTGACCAACAAAGAAACACCTGCAACCATGCTGAAGTGGCTCTTACTTGTCCGCAAGGAGGCAGCTGCATTAGCATCATCTGAGCTTCCTGAGAAATATTCAAAGACAGCTCCAAATTGAGTGCATTAAGTAATCCAAACACAAGGTGATAAGGACATTGCTGACAGTTGCCAAGGCATCCGACTCAAAAAAAAAAAAAAAAAGGCAAATGTAACACAGCCCAAAATGGCAAATGGTCTCCTCTCCATGGCTTTCACTTGTTGTTCCAGCAGAAGTATCTCTAAATAGCACATCTACTCCTTTAGAGGGAGGGTAACTTGGTTTAATGCCAAGATTGGAGCTAGAATCAAACCATCATATGGTTTATGGATGAATGATTATTCTGTCTTGCTGGAATACATCCTGAGCCTCAGTCTCTAAATACTGGACTGGGACTCCACTATATCTCTTGCTCAGGTATATAATTGGGTATCTTCTGCATACTGATTAAACTTGGTAAATTAAAAAAAATTAAACTATCCCCTCAAATGTCAAACTAGTGTCTTTGACTTTAAGAGAGCTGATTTTGACAAACTTTGAAAGAGCTTGGGAAAGATTCCATGGATGAAAATCTTAAAGGGGAAAACAACTTGGGAAACTCCATTTTTTTCATTCCTGAGCCTCAGGGAAGCCTTCTGGGAGCAAAATGAGGCTTCCCTGAGGCCCAGAAGGTCCAAAAAATGGAGGGGGGGGGTTGTTGCTGAAAAGAAGAAGAAGCCATGCCCACCCAGTCACATGACCACACCCACCTAGCCAGGCCCACAGAATCGGTTCTTAAAAAATTTGAATCCCACCCCTGCTTCAAGCCCCTTCCAATTCTGTTATTCTATATTCTATCAATTGACAGGCTGATTCCAACTGTTTCACATAGGTTTTAAATAAGGAGCATAAAGGAGTGGCAATGAGTCTGATCTTTCATTCACCTTTTTTTCAGGGTGAGAAAGGCAAAAAGGGCCTAAGGAAAAGGAACAAAAAGATAGTTCAAGAAAGAAAATGAGTAACTGACTATGTATTACTAGCCAAATCTGTTCTATATCTGTTCTATATTTTCCTTCATTGAATTAAAGAATTCTGGCTTTAAGGTATGCAGTACTCTGGGTCTTACATTTGCATACCTATTTTTCAGTGTATTTTTCATTTTAAGCCATATTAGAAGTTGTAATTTGAATTGCTAGAGCATTTATGTCAGTCAGTGCCTATGGAGCAATAAAAGGAGCAGCAGATGGGCTATAGAAGGACAACGCTGCCTTCTGAGACCCTTCTGAAAATGGGGAGGAGCTGTCCCCCCTGAACAGCTAGAAATGTTACAGGAGCAGTAATGCTATCCAAAGGAAGCAGGAACCATGGAGGCAGAGCCAAGGGAGAAGCTTGGAAAAGCATACCAATGAGTTCACTCACCTCCCTCCTACTGCCATTCCAGTTGACTGAGCAGGGATATTATCACCCTAATTATATTTGTACTTTTTAATCTCTGGCTGTCACTGGAATGATGCTGTGCACTCTTGCGCCCAGAATATTAACCACAGTATTTCAGGGGAATTAAGGAGCCCAGGCATTCTAGGAAATAGAGAAATTAAGGAATAACATGAGACTATAGAGGCAATAAGGGTGGACACAGCTCTTCTAGCTACTTTTAAAGTGTTTTCTCTAAACGGGCAGCATTTACAGCCCAGGCAAGGGAATCAGTTGCAGTCTAAGTCCAAGAGCAAACTGAAAGAACACAGTGTTAAAGCCTTGCATTGGAAGTTAGCATTTTAGCACTCCAATGTGGTTTGCTTGGTTATGGGTCAGTGTCAGAGGTGGTATTCAGCAGTTTCTGACCAATTATGGAGAACCTGTAGTGGAAATTCTGAGTAGTTCGGAGAACCGGCAAATACCACCTCTGACTGGCCCGGCCCCCATCTATTCTCTGCCTCCCATGCCTCAGCTGATCAGCTGGATTTCCTTTTGTTGCCCCGCACAGGAGAACAGAGCTGGAAAGCAAGTTAGTGGGGTGGGGAGAGAATGGGGATTTTACAGTATCCTTCCCCTGCTATGCCCACCAAGCCACGCCCATCAAGCCACACCCATAGAACTGGTAGTAAAATATTTTGAATCGCACCACTGGTCAGTGTGATAGGGGATTCCAATATGTGCCATATAGCCATAGTTTAAGGTTTAGCATTTGTGAACCCGATCATTATAGCTAAATAATGAAGTCATCATTAAAACATACCTTATTATGAATTGCAGACTGAGTCTTGTGAAGCCTAGGTATAACTTGATACCTCAATACCATTCCTCATGCTTCATTCTACCAGAGCCCAGTCCTGCTTTCCCAGGCCTCCCTCCCTCTTCCCTTTCACATATTATTTTTTCAAGGTCCAATCTACTGGGGTTTTTGTTTGTGTGTTTATTTAAATTATTTTGCTCACTCCCCCAGTCCATAGGTCTGTAGCTGCTCAGGTTGTATAGAGATTGCTGATTGCTCAGCTCTACAGATAGGAAATAGCTGAACAATTGGCCAGAGAATTGTGAGCTCTCTCATGGATAAAAAAAATGGCTTTGCCCATTTTTTGCCCAACATGTTTCCTGTTCTCCACTATGTTCCTGTGAAAATAGCAACTAAAAGAAATTGGCTTCAGTTCTTAGGACAGGATGAAGCATTTTCAAGATGGTCTGGGGCTATAGGCCTTTATCACTTGACTCTATTCACCAGAATGTCCATGCAATCTATATAGAATCTGTTATTTATGTAGGTGATTCTGTATACATTTGTTGTAGTTGGCAAAATGATATCAAGGTTAGAAGAAGTTGTGCCTGAATGATATTCTAATCAGAGTTTCTAGACACATTTTTCTTTTCTTCACCAGTTTCTTGTTTGTGTACAAGGACTGAGTGCTAATTCTGCACTAATGGGCTGTTGTGAATCTAATTACACAAGCAACTTAAATGAGTATGGATTGCCTTGTTTTATAACATGGAGCCATTTAAGGAAATGAAGTACTGTTATTAAATTCTCCTGGCCTTGCCAGAACACATGAAAGTTTGATTTGAGGTTTGTCTCAGTGCAAACTCTTTGCACTAATTTTAAAGAACTGTAGCTGAGGGTATTCCTTAGAGTTTTTCTGATTTTCATTAAACATTTGCATGAAGACTTCTCTCTTACATGAAGTGAGGAAGCACCAGTCACTTGTCTGCATCAAAGAAAAGAGAAACATGTCATATCTTTATGTTTTGATGACATTATGGTTTTAGCATGTATTTCATTGACTGAACCAGCCTCATTAGCCAGCCTTCTATGGTTTTGTTGTTAAATTAAGAGTTTTAATAAAGAGAACATTTTCCCCTTTTTTATTTGATATTAAAATTCAACCCCTGGAGAGGATATCAATAGTCTATAACCAGGCATGAGTTTTTCTGAAGAGCCAAGAATGAGGAAAGAAATTATTATTCACCCCAGGGGGAAAATGTAATAGCTATTGAATAAAAGTTTTGTCTCAGCCTATGTTGCAGAGTAAAAAGAAAAGGTCTGGGTTGTTGGTTCCATATTAGTGGAAAGCAATGATTTGTAACCCATCTTTTTCTTTCTAAAAAAAGCATCCAATCTCTTTTGGGCTGAAGGCGACTTTCCTTGTGCTGGGTTTTCACTCCCCAAAGTGAATGGGCCCAAGGCAACACATATGCTTTATTTATCGAAATGTTTACTTAAATTAAACTGAGTCAAATGCATACAATCTAATGCATATGACTGTCATTCATTCACTTTTTTCATATTGGTGTATAGGAACAGTGACAACATTTGAAAGTTGCAGGAAGTAATATGAATCGATCACCAGGACCAAATATTTGTTTTTCCAAGCTTTTGGTTGTGCTGGAGCCCATTGTCAGAAGAGCTACTCTCTCTCCAGAATGTGTGTCCGTTTGGAAGTCCTTACAAAGCTGCACCTGAGGCTCTCAGGGAACCCATGGAGTCCTGAGACTACAGGACCTTCCAACCAGTGGTGGGATTCACATTTTTTTATAACTGGTTCTGTGGTCGTGGCTTGGTGGATTTGACTTGGCTTGGTGGGCATGGCTTGAATGGGCATGTCCAGGGAAGGATACTGTAAAAATCTCCATGCCCTCCCCACTCCACTAACTTGCTTTCCAGCTCCGTTCTTGTGATGACCCAGGGTGAGGATACAAAACAAACACAGTCATAAAAACGTGGTGAAGCCCCTTTTATTCCTTCACTTTGCTTCCAAGCTCCAAATATCCTTGACAGAAGACAAAAAAAACCTCCCACACAAGCAGTTACAAGAAGGAGGGAACAAGCAACACAAACCAGGCAAGATAAGGGCTGGAAGAACATTCACAGATAACAGAACACACACTGGGAAGGACACCAAACTCAGAGAGGAAGCATAAACTAGAGATATTTCCATGCTTTGTTTCCAGCATTCGCCCATACGCATGTCCATCCTCTTATTCAGTTGTCACAGCTGCAGCCCATGAAGAAAATCAAAGCCGTCTCCTCCCGAGTAGACCACGTCTCTCCCTTATCCTCTCCTCCCTGCGTGTCCTAGGATGGAGAAGGGATAGGCCTGGGTCCTCCTCTGACTGCCCAGCTGGCTCTGCCCTTCCCCAGCCTCCTCCACAACCTCCAGAGCCACACTTTCCACTCCCTGTCGGCTGTTCCTCCTCTGACTCAGAGTCAGTCTCCACCAGGGGCATCACAGTTCTCCTGTGCAGGACAACAAAAGAAGACCCAGCCTATCAGCTCGGGAGGCAGAGAATAGATGGGGGCGGGGCCAGTGAGAGGTGGTATTTTCCGGGTCTCCGAACTACTCAAAATTTCTGCTACTGGTTCTCCAGAACTGGTCAGGACCTGCTGAATACCACCTCTGGTTCAAACTCATTCTTTTGTGTTATCTCCAGCTTAGATGCTACTCAACAGATTCTACTTTTATTGAATTTTAGTATGGTCTGGCTTTATTTAACTGGGCACATTATACACCAAATTGCAAAAGGCATATAATGGTTTCAGAAAACCTTTTCACCTCAAATGGTAATTCCAGATTTCCTGGACTCTGAGCGGCCACTCACTGAGAGTACTCAAAAGAGATAGCTGCTACAGTTAGGCAAGGGGGAAAAGGAATGAAGATGGGAAAGGATGCCAAGAAGGGATCCAGATGGAACTCTCTGAAGAAGAGTCTGATGCCAGGAAGCAGAAATCTTATTGCTTCATGTCTTTGCCAGTGGGACTGACAAGTGCGGGCACCCTGCATTAGTATGTTGTGTGGAAATGCAGGAGAATGTGATGGCAGCCTCTGAGCTTGAAGACTCTCCCTATATGGTGTAGCAAATGGGCAATGTTGCAAGCATAGCCCTGAATCAAGACTGCTCCCAGCCTAATGGTAAGCATACTGTAGTCAAGATAGCAGCCACAATGGAACAATTGATTGTCTGCTTGTTTTTACGTGTAATGAATATTCTTCATTGCTTGGTTAACTGTATGCCTTATAATTATATTTCCTTCAGATTGATAGGTTATCTAGAAAATTTATTTGGGATAATTGTCCACCAAGGGTTTCTTTAATTAAATTGAGATTACCATGTGAGGAAGATGGCTTTCATTTATCTGACTTGCAAAACTATCATTGGGCTTATATTTTTATCAGCTAGCAGTATATGGAATGAATATATAATGGTATATTACTCCTTATGAGTTATGCTGGAAAATTATTATCTATTTCTCTTATTGTCATGGGAAGTTCTTGGAAAAACATATAACAGAGACAGTGTTTTATTTCCAGGAATGGGGTGGTAAGAAATCTTTGGGCCATTTTAGTGCAAACATTGGTTTTGACAATGAGACACATTAAAATATTCAACTCTGGAAAAATTCTACTCTAAAAATAGGTGGTAAAATATTTGATTGGAAAGCTTGGGTGGAAACCAAAATGATGATTTTAAACGTATTGCTATTCAATTATTGTTTTAAGGACTTCTCTTCAAATTGAACTTGGGCTTCCTAGTTCACTACAGGACTTCGCTTTGTTTGCATAGGGGAAACCTGTCAAAACTTCACATGGAAATTTAGAAAAGTAGTGGACCAATATGTAACAGTAAGATGGTTTTGGTTTATGATGCAGCTTTCTAAAGGAGGAATCAAAGATATCTCAATGGGAGGGTGCTTGGTGTATTTACATCAGATACAACTAAAGTATAGTAGCCTTTCCCAAACTGACACTTTCCAGGTTGTTAGTTTACAGCTATCCTAATCCTCAGTCAGCTGGAAACTAGAATCAAAGAAAGCTTTGCAGCATAAGGTAGAAATCCGTTTTTAGAGAATATTTTGCACACAATTGCCTGTTACTGTCAATTTGCACGATAGGCAAAGCCAGCCAGACTAGTTCTCCAAAAACTTCTCTCATGGTGTGTTTTCTAGAGTGTGCATTTACCACTGGGGCCATCACACATTTAAAAAGCATGGGCCTTTAGCTAAGTAACATGCAGAAACTGTAGTCAGCATTAGCAGAAATGCTTTATTTGGGCTAGTGCAACATGATTAGCTATACTGCTGATCTAGGACAGGGGTGTCAAACTCAATTTCATTGGGGGCCACATCAGAATGGTATTTGACTTCAGGGGGCCAGGGTAGGCATAGCTGGGGTAGGCATGGTCAGGGTAGGCATGGCCAGCTTGTGCTGTGCGTGGCCCCCCTGAGCTCTGTTTTCACTGGCAGGAGGCTATCGCAGCTGAAAATGAAGCCCGGGAGGGCTGCATGTGGCTCTCCCGATCTCTGTTTTCACTGGCAGAGGCACTACAGGCTGGTTCTTTGCTGTTTCCAGGGTGGCCTGTGGGCTAGATCTAAGCACCCTACAGCCCGAGGGCCTTGAGTTTGACACCCCTGATCTAGGAGAGGAGACTGCATTCTAGTTAACCAGACTAGTTAATTTAGTAAGTTGCTGCTCAGAATCACTTCAAAATGAGATGGGTAGACATACATTTTAATAAATAAATAAGGTGTGGAATGTACCAAATAAATCAGGGATTGGGTTAAGTAATTAATCCAGGTACTATTTACCTGCATGCAATCAAAGTACTGAAATTTAGATATCAACAGAGAGATACAGAAAACTTGGATTCTTTGCTGCCATCAAATAGTTGTCTGGATTTTTGTAGCCCAGATTTGGTAGTTCTACAACAGCTCTTGTTCACTGACCTCCTCCTACCCCCAACCTTATTCCATAATTTCAGAACTGGAGCCCTCAAATCTAAGCATGTAGATGTATATTGAGTGGCAAAACAAAAAATATAAGTTTAATTTTTTTTTAAAAAATGGATATGCAAAATGCATATAAATAAAAAACCACAAGAAGGTGAGATTGCAATTTACAAGCAAAGTACAAGAAATGTACCTTAATGGAAGACTCAAGGTTGATGCCTTTAGGTGTGTAGTTGGGTTGATGGATATTACATTGATGATTCAACTTTAAACTGGTTCATCAATTTACTTCTACTCCTTCTACTATGCATCAATTATTTGTTTTGATTTATTGATGATTATGTATGCTCTGTACCAAAATATTGATATTACATAACAATTTGCTGAATGATTAGGCTAATCAACTAACTATCAGATTCTTGTTATAAATCATAATGTTTTGATAGAAATTTATAGAGTGGATTTTTATTTGCCTTTTTGAACTCGTTCAGATATTTTCAATATTTTCATTTCCTTTCATCATTTTGGGAGTGTAAATAAATCAATGCTTACCTCAGATTCAAATAGATATAAATATATAATTCAGAATCCCACTGGGATTATAGGAAAAATGTAAATGTTATAAAAATGAATATTACTTCAAGATTGATATATTTACTTAGAGATATTCATGTGTTAAGGAAATTTAAGCAGATTAATAACACATTTTCTATAAGGACAGGCCCTCTTAGATTGTTTCTGTTAAATTACATCTATCACATGATGATAGAATTTAATTTTCTTGATTTTAAGATTTCTCATTGAACATATGTTTTGATTCTAAGGAATGAAAATACTGCAGTTAATTTTTTAAAAAATGTATAGGCAAAATTATAAAGGTTTGTGAGACACTGCTAATGGATTTTTGCTCCATATTCAGCAGTTTTATTGTACCTCTTGTACTAAAGCCTGCAAGACATATTTGGGAGTTATTGGATGAAATTATAATTTTCAGCCTTATTTGATGAGTAATTTTACAATCTGAGGTAATCCTAGCTGAAAAATTACAGGTAAATTCTGCTTTTGGAAGTCAGGGACAAGTAAAAGTATTAATATTTTAGCTTCTGTAATTGAATGATCACAAATGATTGTTTAAAATCTCTTGATGTCATAGATTTGTCCTCATGTATTAATATAATCTGAAGCTCCTGAATTAACATCAGTATTGGATGATTTCAAGCCTAGAATGCTTTTTAAATGAATAACTAAAGGGTATTGCTAAGATGCTAGGTATTTGTGAGGATTCTGGAATGAAGAGTTGGAATTCTCCATATTAAAAAAAATGGTAAAAATTATTAAATATAAAATTCTTTTCCTGCAATGGGATTGACTGAATAGTTTATTTCATATTTATTATATAATATTTAAAGAGGGTTAAGTGCAGGGGTGGGATTCTACAGGTTCTCACCTATTCGCTAGAACCGGTTGTTAACATTCTAAGCAGTTTGGAGAACTGGTTGTTAGAAGAAATTACTGGCCTAATCCTGTAAGGAAGGCAGGAAGGAAACATTCTGGTGTTGCTTACAGAAACTGCCTCTCCGTTGACCCTTATTACATTCTTGGCAGGACTAGACTTCCTGTCTCAGGAACTTCTCTGGAGTTTTTTTCCCCTCCTTTGCTGGTACTTTGCTTGTGTGGAGTGACCATTCAAAGTTACAATGGCACTGAAAAAAGTGACTTATAACCATTTTTCACAGTTATGACTATTGCAGCATCCCCACAGTCATGAGAGGCCAGGGGAGGAGATGCGTGCCTCGATGTGAGTGATGTTGAGTTGGCTACGCCCAGCCAGTCATATTACAACCAAGCCACACCCACCAACTAAGCTACGCCCACAGAACCAGTTGTTAAAAAAAATGAATCCCATCCCTGGTTAAGTGTGAAGCCTAAGTGTAAAGTGTAAAGGTAGTGGGATGGATACTTACTCTACTTTTGTCCCATTAGACTGCTTTAAAAATATGACCGTGGTTGGAATTATATATTCCCCAATCTGGAATTCATCACTGTATCAAGAACTATGCATTTATAAAGCATGAACTGTTACAAACATATTATTCTTCAGTGCTGAAAAGACAGTATGAAGTCAGGATTATAATTTTGAATTCACAGAAAATGTTCACTTTCTGATTACCATGAAATAGGAAGACCATCAATATTATTTCATGGGGTTAAAGTGATTTAAATTTAATAATGTAATTTAAAAAATGTAATGTTCCAACAACTTTGACATCTATTGGGATCAGTGATTTTTTCCAATATGAATCATAATATATTTCTTGTTTTTAATTTTTTTCCTGCTTCTTTTCATTTGTTGTTTCATTTTGTTTGTGTGAAAATAAAATAAAATAAAATAAAGGTAAATGGCAATTTTAACTTCAATATACCAATTTATGAACAGCTGCTGTGTTCAGCAAATGTGCTTATTCTCACCAGTTAAAATAGAGCTACCACATCTAGGCTTCCAAACCCATATTTCGGGCAACAATTATATGCAGCAAATGGACTTTCCTGTATCCCCTTGGCTTCTCCTGGATTTTGACAAGTCAGGGAAGGTAGTCCTGCTAAAATACCGTACACTCTGATGTCAATGCAGAATTGGAAACTGACTTTAGTAAATAAGAAATCAATTGGTAGTAATCACCTGGAAATCCACTCCTTTTGTTTTTGCAGCAAGCAAAGTCATATGTTTTGCAAGGTTGATATTCTTTTATTATTTATTTCAATTTCCTTCAGTTTAAATACAGTTCCTCATATAGGATGAACCATTTGGGGGATTCTTCTTCCGTTTTTAGTTTTTAATCAGGAAACATTAATATGCAATGGAGATCTTGTTGTAATGATGAGGCAGTCAAGTTGTTTGATCATGAACAACTGAATTATGATGATGATCTTTATTGGAGTATAGTCTTGCATTTATATACATTTTTAGTTATCCTCCATCATTGGTTAACTTTGGTTACTGCTTAACTTTTGTTACTGTTTCGTACAGTAATCCATACAATTAATTATCTCTAGTTAAAGTCGAACATATGTCTACTTGCTCTCTCTAATCCTCCTTTATCCATAGATTAGTGACTTTGTTTGCCTGAGTTGTATTTGCTTGGAAACATTCTTTATCTGAGGTTTGCCATCTGAGATTGGAATATTCCTGCAATTACAACTCTACAGGATCTGCCAGATGGTTGTGTGTCAATAGCAGACATGCCATTCTTTTTTTTTCAAAATGTCTGGATCATAACATATGATCAAGCAGGTTTCTCTTCTATCTGTCCAGATGCTAATTCTTCAGTGCCGGGCAGGATTAAAATTATGCCATTGACTCTGAATTCACTTGTATCTAGATGCTATATACTTGGTAGCAGAAGATTTTCAGAGGTAAGAGAGTTCTGAACATAAGTTATCAACTAAGCATGCACATCTGTACTGCAGATAACTGGTACATGTTCCAGAAAGAAGTGGTCAAGTTTAAACAGCACTAAAGGGTGCTAGTGTAGAAGTAACTGTTAGAAATTTGAAAAAAAGAATACAAATAGCAGCAACGGAATACCATGCAGTCTTTACATCTTCAATCATTTCGTAAGCTACAAATTTATAAAACTATTATACTTTTCATGGATTTTTTTTTCTTCCCTAGGTATATCTCACAAAGCATTATCCTGATTAATGGCTTTCTTTTTCCAAGTCTCATGGTAGCTCAACTCTCTTTCATGCCTTCAGTTTTCTTATATTGGAGAACCCTATGGGAATATTTTATATAAACTGGCCTTTGAAGATGTTAGTTGTCATGGCAACTTGCTTCTTTAAAGGGACACTATTTTCTTTCCTAGATGTTAAGAGTTTCTGTAACCATAACAACCAGGGCCTTCTCTTCTTTTCAAACCTTGACTTGAGTTCTCTTTTGGATTAGAGCCCCGCCCCCAACCAGGAGGCCTGTGATGTTTTAATGATCCTGGTATTGAAATCTCAACAAATAGCTAGACCTATAACATTTCTTAAAAAAACAAAATAACAACAACATCTAAGCCCTCACATTCCTTAGTTTCATTTCTTCTGACAGAATGATAGGAAATTGCTACCCTTATCTACAGTACTTGTCTAATATACACACATTTTCCAATATGTTCCGATACCATCAGGGAATTAGCATGCTATCTTTCTGAGTGCTATTGCACAGACACCGGAAATTAATTTTTTAAGTTATATTATAGTTTAGTTTGATAACTTTTCTGTATAAAATATCTGATCCCTCTATAATCTCTAGATGTCACTCACTTTCCTAAAATATTGATGTATATATTTTTATAGAGAGATAACTTGTGATTGAGAGAGAACTGGAGATAAGTTTATGTTATATAGAATTTTCCATATACAACCCCCAGATTCTATCTGAATACTCTTTTAAACAGTTCAGTCAATGCCCAACCATTCTGTTCTTGAAAATTTGGACTACAGCTTTCCAAACCTTAGATGATTAGCTTTTGGGGGGTTTATAGGAGTTTTAATCCAGATAATTTGAAAGAAATCAAGTATTCACACAGTATTATGTGACTTCTTTGGTTGTGCCTCAGCATGTTGTGCCAATCCAAGCAAGGGTCACTGCAGCATATGAAGCCAGTCAAAAACAGTAACATTAAAAAAGATTTAAAAGTTCTGTGGTTAAAAAAGTCTGATTAGCAAGCTAGTCACAATAAGTAGAGTACATAAGTAGATTGGTGGCATATAAATTCAATAAATAAGTAGAGACTGAATGGCAGATCTATCTGATCAATCTACAGCTGACACAATTCTCAACTAAGGATTTCCATCAAATTAAAGAAACTTGTGGCCAAGATGGCACTGTAATCAGATAGGCAACAGCATATTCCAGCACTCCCTGCAGATTTATTAGTTTGATAATTATTTAATTGCTACCATTAGAACCAGGATCAGATGATTATCCTCGGTTTTATCACTGAAGAGGGTCTTTTGATTGCTTGGATAGCAGTCAAAAAGCTTAGCTATACCATCTACATGACAGCTGGTGAGCTGAAGAAAGGCATGCTTTTATAAAAAGTGGAGTGTATTTAAAAGATATTCAAAATAGTATCAGACTGAATGTATCAGCTGATGGGAAGTCTGTTAATACTCTAGTAACTTTTTATCCTAAGATCCTTCATGACAAAGTCACATTCTTAGAATCTGTTTATGTATGGTAGGAATTCCAGAAGAAGATGAATATAGTCAGTTGTTCCTATTATAGAAGCACTTTTTAAAAATCCCTGTTGAAAGATTATAGTTAGAAAATGAGTGTGTCAATTGTGTTCCAACATCTCCTATCAATACAGCTGATAGTGTTATGGTTCACCAGCAGCAGTGGTGGAATTCATTTTTTTTTACTACCGGTTCTGTGGGCGTGGCTTATTTGGTGGGCGTGGCCTATGGTCATGCAACTGGCTGGGTGTGGCTTAGTGGTCATGAGACTGGGTGGGCATGCTTGGTGGTCATGTGACTGGGTGGGCATGGCTTGGTGGTCATGTGACTGGGTGGGCATGGCCAACTCAATGTCACTCACATCAAGGGGTGCCTCACCTGGCCCCTCCCCTCCCAGCCATTCCTTGTCACCCGCCTCAACTTATCTATAGTTCTGTAAAAATGTTGTTCACCATTTTTTGACTTTATTATCTGCATACTATAGATGTACTTTCATGGACCACTGAAAGAAGGAAATGGCTCACATGCTTTGCTCAAGAGTGTGATGGGCAACAGGCTTTTAAGGGGCTGCCACAAAGAAAGGGGGACAATGTATTTTCCAAAGAAGCAGAATGAAAACAAGAAGCAATGGATGGAAACTGAACAGAGAGAAGCAACCTAAAATTAAGGAGAAACATCCTGACAGTGAGAACAATTAACCAGTGGAACTGCCTGTCTCCAGAAGTTCTGGGTGCTCAATTGCTGGAAGTTTTTAAGAAAAGACTGAACAGCCATTTCTCTGAAATGGCATAGGGTTCACCCCAAGGTCCCTTCTATGTATTATTCTGACAGCTTTTCCAGGATTTCTACTCAGAGTTTGGCATCCTCAGTTTTCTTGCCTGAGCTGGGGGTTGGACTAGAAGACCTCCAAGGTCCCTTTCAACTCTTGTTAAACACATGTGTATTTTATGCTCTGGACTATTGACATTGAATGCATGTAAACCCTGAAAAATATGCGGTAGCCCTGGGCAAAAGAAAGGCAGAAAAATCACTCTAGCTGTAGGGATAGTGTAAAATATTAACACATGATAAATAATGGAACAATTAAAAATAATAGCACAGAGTTTTATCTCTCTCTCTCTTCCTATTCTCTTTCTTCTTTCTTTCTTTCTTTCTTTCTTTCTTTCTTTCTTTCTTTCTTTCTTTCTTTCTTTCTTTCTTTCTTTTTCTTTCTTTCTCTCTTCTCTCTCTCTCTCTCTCTCTCTCTCTCTCTCTCTCTCTCTCTCTCTCTCTCTCTCTCTCTCTCTGCACACACACACACACAGCACTTAACAGACAAGCATTTTGGAAGCAGCTCCTTTAAATTTCTCCAAGGCTTGAGTGGATTCCCCCACCCCCTCTGTCAGACTGCACTCCTTCTCACACCAGCACTTTAACTCACATGGGGAAAGCAATACTTGCAGCGTCCATGGGGAATCCTTGGAGAAATTTGTAAAAGACCTCCTTCCAAAGTGCATTTCTTTTACGATGCAAAAGTGCTCCAAGGCTCGATTCACTCCCACCCCCTCTGTCAGACTGTGCTCTTTCTCACTCCAGACACTTTAACTCACACGGGAAAGTGACACTTGCAGCGTCCATGCCTTTCTTCCTTTTCCCCAGGGAGAAAGAGGACGTGGGGAATGGAAAGCTAGGAGAGCGATCGCAAGTGAGCGACTGGGCGACTGGGTTGGGGGCGTGACCAGCCAGGGTTCAGCGACCCATGTCAAATAACTGCTACCGGTTCACCTGAATAGGTGCAAACCGGTTGAATAGTACCGCTGACCGGCAGCCAGTGCAGTCGGCAGAGGAATCGGACAGTGGGGAAGAACGGGGATCAGTCAGGGAGTCTGGAGAGGACTTGGATGAGGGTCCTGCGTCTGATGCAGAGATGGGGCCAGGACCATCTGGGAGTGGGGTGCTGCCTTTGGAGTCTGGCAACAGCGAGGCAGAGGATCCAGGGGAGCCTGTTCCCAGCGCGTGTGTGCACAGAGCTGCTAGAAGGCAAGAGCAGCTGAAACAAAAGGGGCAACTTGGGAGTAAGGCTGGGAGGTGATTGCCTCTCCCATAAGGTATAAAGTTCAGGCCAAGATGACGATACCTTTGCAGGAAGCACAGTAGTTCGATCTGTTTAGAGTCATTCTTGAAGCTCTTTGTACTTCGGTTGGGTGTTTTTGTACTTTGGTTGGTTTCTCTTCATTTGATACTTCTGTTTTTGGCAGCACTTCACAGAACTGAAAGGTGTGTGCTTATCTCGGGGGACTGTTTGAAATTAATTCCAGCTGAGAATGAAAACAATTCCCAGCATTGCAATAAAATAAGTCTTGTTTTTAAAAGATGTGTGTGTAATTACGGTTTGGAAGTCTTGGTCAGAACAGATATGCCTTGGCTATGTATTATAAAGTTTCTATCATTTGCCATGAGGGATAAAATCTTAAGGAATGCCCAGTCTACTGTTATTGTTGAACAGGTGAGAATAAGTAATATAAACAGATAAACAGATAATCAGAGTTGGAAGGGACCTTGTAGTCCAACCCACTGCCCAAGTGGGAGATCCTACCTCATTTCTGACAAATGGCAGTCCAATATATAAGGGTTTCCCCAGAATATATTTACAAGGTCCAGCACTGTATATAAGCATGTTTTAGCTGATAAATGAATTTTCAATACTTCATTTGGTGAACACTTCTCATCTCATTTGATAGAGTTCAGAAATCCTTTTGTGGCCCTCTCTACATTGGAAAAACTTATGTTATCTTAATTGACAGCCAAAATCTCTTCAGAGTATTGAAAACTTCCACATTGTATGCTTTTTTTCCCAACTTCAGGTTACTTAAACTATTTATCTTCACCTTCTTGTTCATCATTCATTTGTTTTATAAAATTGACTAGAAGGAAAATATATTAAAACTCAGGATATTTTACGCATATATTTATATATTCTTTTTTCTGCTTCTTTTCACTTGCTCATTCTTTTCTTACTGAATTCATTGGAGATGCATATATTTTAACAGGTCAGTCTGCAAAAATAGACTTCCTCTTTTTCTCTCTCCTCCAGTTGGCTCATGGATTATTATTACTATTACTACTAATAATCACTTTATTATAAAGTGTACAGGAATTGCTCTGTAATAAATTCAATTACTGCAGAATTGAGAGTGCAATTTTTATTTTTTATCTTGATATTGTCTTTTGGGATTTTTAAAAAACTTCTTTTTTGAAAGTGGTGAGAGACTTCAATTTTGTTTAACATGATCCATATATCAAAAAATGGGAAATTGGATTGTCTTTTTCTTTTAGCTTTATTTTTTTTATCTTCCAAAAGACAAAAACTCTGACAGGTTTTGTCCTGTATAGGAAATATACAGTAGTAATTTTAAACATGGAAAAAGTTATTGCAATTAGATTGTTTTCAAGTTGACAATTAAAGAAAAAAATATGAAGATAAATATTAAATATTCCTTTCAAAATAGATAGTCACATTTAGCACTATGAAATTTATGTGGTCTAATTACAGGTTTTCTAGAATTTCAACAATTATTTTCAACTTTTGTACAAGGCAGTAAATTATCTAATGATTGCACAAGATCTAAATCAAACTTTAATATTTTTTAGATTGTCACAGTCCTCCACTTTGATTTATATTCTCAGATTCATGTGTTGCAGAATTATATGCACAGATTTAACATAGTCGATATTGGCTTTTTATTTGTCTTTCCCAGCATTAATACAGTTCCTTTTCTTCTGCACAGAAAAATAATTTCAGTTTAGATTATTCTTATTCTTTGATGTCTAAAATTAAAGCATGATAATAGATAAGATTATGTTCTTGTGAATATAGCTTCATTTAACAAAATCTTGCAAATATTTTCAAAGGTAGTTGAATCTATCATTTATTGAAGATAATTATTTTGTTAAGCAGTAGAATTTTTTTATATCATCTGGGACTATGTTTTATCACTTTTTAGAATATATCTATAAAGGTTTTTTTTTGGAGGTTTACACTTCTCATAAAAGGCAACAAAGTTAAATCTCTTGAGAAAGTTCAGTATTGTTAATTCCTGATATAAATTTTAAAAATGATATAGGTCATTGCCAAATATGAACTTGATATATTATATATATATAATGATGCTGATGTTATCCATTCAGTTGTGTTCAACTCTTGGCGATTCTATAGATCAGAACTCTCCACACCTTCCAATCTTGCACTATTTCTTTGAATTTTCTGTACTCTGGCTGGTGTTAGCTGTGATGTGGTCCAGCCAGTGTGTACTTTGATGGCCTGGTTTCCTTTCACTGTTAGCTCTTTCAAACATAATTGCTTTCTCCAGTGAATTCTACCACACAACATGGCCAAAGCAAGTAAGATGCAGTTTCATGATTTCGACTTCAAGTGATATGTCTTGTATTATGAGCTTGCTTGTTAGTAGCTTTTGCCAGCCAAAGAGTATGCCTTGGAACCTTTTCCAGCACCACAACTCAAACAAATCAATTTTCTTCCTGTCTTGCTTTTTAAAAGTTATTTTAAATTGGACGATAACAAAATGTTTACTACTTTGCACCAAGCAAACATACTGGAAAATGAAATTTCATAAGCTACAGGTTTTAAAAAAAATTAATAAAAACAAAAGCACACATCACACAAAGTATTGTGACGCTAGCATCTTTAGCTCAAAGTGATTCATAATGATTCACTTTAGCTCAAAGTGAATCACTATGAATCAAAATAATACTGTATGTTTTGACCTACTACATTGCAATGAAAAAACAAAGTAAAAGGCAGATGCAATGGAAATTTCCTCTTGATGTCAGAATATTTTTGATAAAACCCATCTGGTGACCTTCTCATTATTTATCTCTTCCTACTAGGTTTTTGAGATAGAGCCAATGAATAGAAACAACTTTTTTTTTACTTGGCCACTGATTCCTGACTGAATCTACCTATCACTACTCAGGGTCAATGCAACTCGCAGTAAATATTTTTTTACAAGGGCACTTTAAGCAGTTCTTATAGGTTTGGTAATAAATGTGTGTAGATTTTTACCACCATATTGGTTTTAAAAATGTACTCTAATTTCAACAGATAATGCTTTTGTTTTTTCTTTCTTTAGCAGAATGGGAGATGATCACAGCTGTCACAGGGCCAGATTGCTACATCAAATTATTACTTTGTTTGCTGGAAATCACAAATAGCAATTATGTTATCGAAATGGAGAAGGTCTATAACAATTTCCTCAGGTTGATGGGTACAAAAATATATTGGATTTTTTTCCTCCTATTTTATTGGAGAGGCACATGACCAAGTGTGTTTTTAAACACACTGGTATTGCTTAGTTTTAGTAAGACAAATGTTTTCCTGACATTTTATAGCCTAGATTGACATGTTTTGGTTTTATTACCAAACTGTATATACAGTAACTGGATTAAGTTATGCTATGATATACATGACTATACATACAGACATACATACAGACATACATACATACCCTCTTAAACATCTTGTAAAATTTGTTTTAAAACCATATATGTACACATGCTTTTAATAACTCTGAAAATAATAATGTGAGCCAGTTTGGACTAGTGGTTAAGGCACTAGGTAAGAAAGTGGGAGACCATGAGTTCAAGTCCTGCCTTAACCCATGAAAACCAGCTGGGTGACTTTGGGCCAGTGACTCAACCCACTTCACAGGGTTATTCTGTCAGGAAAAGGTGTGTTGAATATTTTTGCCACCTTTAGTTATTTGTAAAAAAGAATAAAGATGAGATATAAATAAATAAAATAAAAAGGCATAATCCCATCAAGGAAAAATGCTATTCTAATACTGTACATATAAATGATATGTTTCATATACCAGCAAGAAACTTTGATTCCTAATTTCATCTTGCTAATAAATGACTTTGGCATTTTTCTTTATATATTTTATTTTTTATAACTATAGGCAGATCAGGACTTCCAATCCTAGTATGTTCTCATGTATAAAAACTGGATTTAAGCACTGTTCTAACTCATTTGTCTGTAGTGGCATAAACATTTCTAGAAAGCTTTCTTTACTGCTAAGTTTGAACTTACTTTTAATTTTGACATAAATGAATGAAGCTATAGATGGATTGTTTGGTACCTTTTTTTTTTTGTTTGGAGCAAGAGAGTTGTGATTATGTTGAATTTAATTCCAAAGGTGATTTGTATTCTAAGAGCTCTTCTTGTTTTTATTTTGTCACACTTCAAGCAAATGGCTATTAAATAATTTTCTCTGTAAGGACATGCAATAAGATTTTTATTATGTTAATCACAATCAGCTGTTGGGAAAGATGGATTTTTATGTCCTACACTTTCATGATTATCCGTAAGCATTTATTTTAGCTTAGCTTGCAAAATACAATCAGAATTCAGCTCTTCTATAGGCTCAGTTTGAAAACTGGCTCACGCCTCAAGTAAAATTATGTCAATTATTGAGATTTGTGTTTTGTTTAGGGAGCAGATTTAATGCTTCCACTTAGTACAGCAAAAATATATGAAAATATGAGATATAACTTTGACCCTCTTAGTCATGAAAACCTTGAACTATAGAATAATCAAATTTAAATTTTATATGTATAATTTTGGTGTGTATGTGTGTCTTCTTTTTCTCTTTCATGGTTACATTGGACCCATTTGTATTTAAGGCAGTTACTGTTAAACTTCTGTACAATTTAAAGCTGAGTTCGATTTACTTAAGACTGCTTAACATCACTACTGCACTCACTGCCAGTGTGTTTCCAGAAGCAATTCAGAGTGCTATTGTCACCTTTAAAGCTCTATGTGCAGGGGTGGGATTCAAATTTTTTTAACATCTGGTTCTGTGGGCGTGGCTTAGTCGGTGGATGTGGCTTGTGGTCATGTGACTGGCTGGGTGTGGCCAACTCAACATCACTCACATCAAGGCACGCATCTCCTTGCCTGGCCTCTCATGACTGTGGGGATGCTGCAACTGTCGTGTGAAAAATGGTCATAAGTCACTTTTTCCAGTGCCGTTGTAACTTTGAGTGGCACTTCACACAAGCAAAGTACCAGCAAAGGAGGGAAAAAAACTCCAGAGAAGTTCCTGAGACAGGAATTCTAGTCCTGCCAAGAATGTAATAAGAGTTAACGGAGAGGCAGTTTCTGTAAGCAACACCAGAATGTTTCCTTCCTGCCTTCCTTACAGGATTAGGCCAGTAATTTCTTCTAACAACTGGTTCTCCGAACTGCTTAGAATGTTAACAACCGGTTCTAGCGAATAGGTGAGAACCGGTAGAATCCCACCCCTGCCTATGTGGTTTAGGACTAGATTACCTGAAGGGATCTCTTTTTTCTAAGATTCTCTACCTACCTAATTTGATCCAGGAGACTGGGCATGCCGCAGATCCCATCAGCCAAAGAGTGTCAATTGGTGAGAAGCAGAAGAGGGGTCTTTTCTGCTGTAGCCCCTGCATTGTGAAATACTCTCCTCTTGGAGAATGGCCCTAACTCTTTTGGCATTTCGAAAAGCCTTAAAAACTTGGCTGGGTAGCTAGGCCTGGGGCTCACAATAAGGGCCCTGTTTCTCGGCTTTACTGTTAGTTGGTTAGCAGTCTTGACTGCTATATGTATTTATTTTAGATATTTTTTATTGTTTTTAATTGTTTTAACAGTTTTATAGTTTTAGAATTGTAAGCCACCCAGATTCACTTGGCTGAGATGGGTGGCTACAGAAACTGACTTAGGAAGGAAGGAAGGAAGGAAGGAAGGAAGGAAGGAAGGAAGGAAGGAAGGAAGGAAGAAGGAAGGAAGGAAGGAAGGAAGGAAGGAAGGAAGGAAAGAAGGAAGGAAGGAAGGAAGGAAGGAAGGAAGGAAGGAAGGAAGGAAGGAGAAGGAAGAGGAAAAGAAGGAAGGAAGGAAGGAAGGAAGGAAGGAAGGAAGGAAGGAAGGAAGGAAGGAAAGGAAGGAAGGAAGGAAGGAAGGAAGGAAGGAAGGAAGGAAGGAAGGAAGGAAGGAAGGAAGGAAGGAAGGAAAAGGAAGAAGAAGGAAAGGAAGGAAGGAAGGAAGGAAGGAAGGAAGGAAAGGGGAAGGAAGGAAGGAAAGAAGGAAGGAAGGAAGGAAGGGAAGGAAGGAAGGAAGAAGGAAGGAAGGAAGGAAGGAAGGAAGGAAGGAAGGAAGGAAGGAAGGAAGGAAGGAAGGAAGGAAGGAAGGAAGGAAGGAAGGAATTTAGTTCACTTTATAATGGATTCTTTTACTTGTCCTTTTTCTGTTTCAAATTTCAATAAAAGTTTATACATTTTAACTATTATATGTCCAGTTCTATTTCAAACTCAGTCTTGCAATGTTCAAAAGCATAATTTCTTCTGTCTACTTTAAATCTTTCTAATACTTGTAAATAAGAGAACCATTAACAATTCTATCCCTCTGCTACCAGTTATTCTCTTGATTTTAGTTTACATTCTTCTTGACAAAATTCTAGCATCTACAAGCCATTGTATCCATTTCTGTTTGCCTCTTCTTTCTTATCTGTAAAATGCTTGTGCTGAGAGATGATTTTGGGTACAACTTGGGTTTGTATCTATTTCATATTCATAGCACTCTAACACAATACTTTTTAAAGCCCATATTAACCTTGACATTGTTGTACCACAAATATTCCTGACACCCATATTTCAGGTCATGGTCTTTCTAACTTCAAAAGCCTTCTATTTCTCAGCAGTGCCCATTCTTTAACCCAAAACAAACAGTAAACAGCAAAATAAAACGTCAAGTTAGATAAATCCAATATTTCCTTTTCCTTTGCTTTTTGTAACAACTTATATTTAAATCAGTTTCCTTCCCACATCAGGCAATTTATCTTTTTGCCACTGTTTAAATGGTGCATCAGTTGTCAAAACACAAGTAATCTGAAATAAAAACCACATTCTAGTCAAGGCATTCACAGAAATTTTGCTGAGCAGTGACAATTGTAGTTTCTCCTATTTTATCTTTTTAAAAACTTCTTTCCATGTCTTAACAGATAAACAGAGTTGGAAGGGACCTTGTAGGTCATCTAGTCCAACCCCGCCCCAAGCGGGAGACCCTACACCATCTTAACATAGTTGTGTCATATTCATGTATCAGTTCATATTTGTCATAATGATACCTGGCTGTTTTTTTACTTTCTTCTTTATCTTAAAATCTGTATGATTCATCACTTCTGTTTGATGTTTTGTTTTCATATTGTTTGTTAACATCTACATTTTCTGTTTATTAATTTTGAAACCAGCTAACACACCAAATTCTTTCAATTTACCCATTAATATTTCAATTCAACCCTTTAAAGGATTT
The DNA here is from genome assembly GCF_049901735.1 of Notechis scutatus. Taxonomy (NCBI): domain Eukaryota; kingdom Metazoa; phylum Chordata; class Lepidosauria; order Squamata; family Elapidae; genus Notechis; species Notechis scutatus. The sequence continues at coordinate 267,723,551 of NC_142009.1, read as the reverse complement.
TCCAGAACCAATACCAAATGATCTGCAAAACCGCTTAACTTATTAGTTTTTAAAACTTTTTACTCTCACAATCCTTTAACCTTGTCTTACATCTCTGTTCAATATTTCAAAAACCCAAATAAACAAGAGAGGAGACAGTCTTGTCTTGTTCCTTTTTGTTACCCCATGTGATTTTGTTAGCTCTCCGTTACCTGTGCTTTCAGGGAAGTGTAAATTGATCTCACTCATTTTATAAAGTTCTCTCCAACATTCGTATCTTCCAAAACCTTGAACAAGAAAATCCAGTCCCAGTTGCGAAAAGCCTTCTCTTCATCTAAGAAAATCAATATGACTTATTTATTCTTATATTTTAAACATGTCTAACACATTTCTAACATCGTCCTTTAACTGTCTTTTAGGTAAATGCCCATATTGGTACTCGTGAATAAACTCTTGCAAAATTATTTCAGTGTTGGTATTATTATTTATTAAATGTATCTATCACTCATCTCACTCTCAGGTAACTCTGGGCAGCTTACAACATCATAAAATAACAATATTAAATAATCAGACTGTTAACTACATTGAGCATTAAAAGTTAAAACATTAAAATTAACAACAAGCTGGATAAAAAGGACCAATACTTATATCGGATGGAGGTGGGCTCTTCACCTAATCTACAATTGCCTCCAGAATGGAACACCCCTATTGGGGCCCCAAGTCAGTTGACAGAGCTTGGTTTTCAGGTCCTTTTGCAAGGCCAAGAAGGTGGTGAGTGGAGCGCACCTCATGGGGTGCCATATTCCAGATATGTCTATGGAGATTCTCAGTCATCTAGATCATGGTTGTCTCTAAGGTGCTTTTTTTTTTTTCCTTTTTCAAGAGGCAACTGGACTTTCTGGTTTTTCTTTGAAGATGTTTCACTTCTCATCCAAGAAGCTTTTTCTTCAGAGCTAAAGAAACTTATTGGATGAGAAGCAAAACGTCTTCAAAACAAAACCAGAAAAGTCCAGTTGCTTCTTGAGGGGAAAAAAAGGACTTTTGGGACATATTTCAGATAGCAGGAGACATGGCAGAAAAGGCTCTTCTGGACCATGCTGCCCAAAATTCTTTGGCCAATGGGGTCCACAGCATGCCCCTTCTACCAGTGTAAATGGGGCAGGCCAATCTCACTGTGTAGAGACAGTTCCTTGAGTAGCCTGGATATAGTATACATCAGCTGAAATGGTTGTGAACAATTTGTATTTCTTATTCAGTAATGATATTGGGTTGTAGTTTCTTGTTAAAAGTCAATTCTTGTTCCTTCTTTAGACATTAGTACTATATTGGCTTCTTTCCAACTCTCTAGCATCTTTCCTCTCTGTGGAATAGAGTTCATCATGTTTTGTAAAGTTTGTAAAAGTTCATCCTCAAAGTTGCAGCCTTTGTGTGATAAGATTATTAAACACATTTTATCAATTCCTTTCCTGTGAACTGTATGTTTAGTCAGTCACTATGCAGGTATGGATAACTAATGGGCTTTTCAAAGCTTCTACCTGCCCTTTTATAGGACTTTACCTTTAAACCACACAGGCAGGACACTTCCAAACAGAAGATTGTCCTGTGAGATGGCTTCAAATAAGGGTGTCTAAACTATGACATGGTGGTTCAGTGGCTAAGATACTGAGCTTGTCAATCAGAAAGGTTGGCAGTTTGAATCCCTAGCACTGCGTAATGGAGTGAGCTCCCATTAATTGTCCCAGCTTCTGCCAACCTAGCACTTAGAAAGCATGTAAAAATGCAAGTAGAAAAATAGGAACCACTTTGGTGGGAAGGTAACACTGTTCCATGCACCTTCAGCGTTTAGTCATGCTGGACACATGACCACAGAGATATCTTCAGACAGTGCTGGCTCTTTGGCTTCATAATGGAGATGAGCTCCACTCCCTAGAGCCAGAAACAACTAGCATGTATGTGCGAGGGGAATCTTTACCTTTAACTAAACTATTATAAATGCTGCATACTTCCTTAGCACTAATACCAGGGAAGAAAGCCATCTGCAATTTCTTTCATGTATGAAAGCAAATGTTCCTGTCCCAGGATTGCAGGATCCAATCTAGGTTGGCCACTGGGACCAGAGGTTTAGTTTTCTGAGCTTTGGATTTATGCTGGGCTATTCTATGTATTATATTTATGTGGTGCCTGATTGTGTGTAGCTTCTTATTGGTTGATTGGGGTGGTTTTTTTTTTTTTTTTTTGAGGAACAAAGTAGTCCCTTAATTAGTCTTTACAGGTTTCATTGTACAAGTCCACACAAGCAAGGCAGAGTCTGTGACCACACTGAAAACCCAGCTATAAATTAAAGGGCCCCTCTCAGCAGGTAGGCAAGCTGTGCACACGGGAAAGCAGCTAGCTGTGGGCTGCCTTCTATTTGTAGGTGGCCATCATCTTCTTGATTTCAGAAATTGCCTTCCTGGGATTCAGGCCCTTGGGGCAAGTCTGCATGCAATTCATGATGGTGTAGCAGTGGTAGAGGGAGAAAGGGTCTTGCAGCTGGGCCAAGTGCTCCTCCATGTAATCATCCCAGGAGTTGATCATCGAGGTGTTGATGGCCCCGATCTATTTATCTTCCAACATTGACCTAGATTGTTGGGGGCAATATGCTGACTCTGTAAACTGCTTAGAGAGGGCTGTAGTAAGAACTGTGAGGCGGTATATCAATCTAAGTGCTATTGCTATTGTTGGCTGAGCAGGTACAAAGATAGCCAGGGAAATGATTGAAGCCTGGGAAATGGGCCCCTCATCAGTCAGATTTACCACCATCTTATCATGTACTTAGGAACTGAGGATTTGGCAGCACAAGGAAACAACAGCCAATGATTTAATAGCCAGCATCAATACCCCAAATCAATCAATCAATCAATCAGAAGCCACACCCAACCAGGCATTACATAAGTACAATGCATAGAATAGCCCAAAGCACACATTCTGGTAGAGAGAACTTCCCAGAGGATGGGTTGTAGCACAAGTCTGAAAGCTCGGAAGACTACATTTCTGGTCTGGTGACTGACCCAGATTGGATCCTGTAATTTCTTTCTACAAGCTGAGGAAAAATAAGAAAATCTGTGCTATGACATGATCTGATACCAAGTCAACTGCAGTTTTGCCTAGCTTAGTACTTTGTCATCTGTTGTTGTTATAATCCTTTGAACCAACCTATATACACCCAATTACAATTTGTTCAAAGTTCAAAAATGATGGCTTAGCATTATGTCTGCACTCAGTCAATAGAAATGGAGAAACATTTTTTTAGCAATAAAAAGTTGGGCACAGCTGTGTCTGGCCTGTACTTTTACTCCACCTCTTGCCCATGATATGCCTAACTGGATTCATTATTCTGCTTTTCAAATCAGGGCCATCCAGCTGTGAAATCCCAAATTCTCACGTGAGCATGGAGACTTTTTAGTTCTCATAAATACAAACATCTTCATATGTCTAGAAACATCTAAATCTTCTTCCCGTTCCAAACAAGGAACCTGTTCATTTTTTTCCTAATTTGATTTTTGGTCCACATGCAATAGCAGTCATAAAAGCTGGATGGAGTTATCCTGAGTAGTTGTGGTGGCTTTCCCCTGTAGGCTTTGCTCAGTGAGGCTGTAAACCTGAGATCAATAGCAGTGCAAAAACCAAAGTGGTGGAGCAAAATATATTATCATCTTTAATGGACTTGGCAGACAGTTTTCTCACCAGATGGAGCTCTTGTACTTTTATGAGCATCATAGCAAAGATTTTTTTTTCAGTTGTGTTCTGGTGTCTATATTTTCTATATTTTATAGTGTTTATAATTTTCCTCAATTCCAAAGAACTCTGTGCACTGATGTTGTTCCTTCATCTTCTTTCAGAGTTCCTATATATTCTAGGTTTATACATCACTTTAAACCATAATCATCACTTACAAACCACAGAGTAAATGTCCTTAACCACTACAATGAATTAACAGGAATGCACACATTGCTCATGAATGAAGGCAAATATATATGTCACAGAATAATGTTGCCTTCGCCAATCTGAGCTGATCACCGGGGCCAGAGGTTTGTTTTTTTGAAGCTTTGAGACTTGTGCTGGAGCCCATCCTAAGGGAATGTCTCAATCTCCAGGATGTATGCACTGCGTTGTTCTTTGCGTAGTATTTATGTGGTGCCTGGTTGTGTATGGCTTTTAGTTCTTGATTGGGTTGTTGATGGCCAGCTATTAAGTCATAGATTGTTGTTTTCTTGTGCTATGCCAGGGCGAACCTTATGGGCACTGAGTGCCCAGAGCATGTGTGCGCATACCCAAAGTGCAAGGTGCACACCCCTGTATATGTGCACACCCCCGTGCATGCACCCTGCCCTCACACATGCATGGCAGACACCCAAAGGTTATCTGGCTGGCGGGAGGAGCGTGTGCATGCACAGAGGAGCTGAGCTGGGGCAACAGCACGCATGCCCACAGAGAGGGCTCTGTGTGCCACTTGTGCCACATGTGTCATAGGTTCGCCACCATTGTGCTATGCCCTCAGCTCCTAAGTACCTGGTAAGCTGGTGGTGGTAAGGAGTTTCAGTCAACTCCTGTTGACTGAAAAGGGATCCGATTCACAGATTTCAATCATTTATCTGGTTATCTGCTCACTTGTGTTCTTGTAATCTGCATGATTTGTCTTTGTATAGTAGCCTCTGGATGGTGGCTGATGTCCACTTGCAGATCTCAGAAGTTGTATTCTACTGCTTCTGACACATTTTTGATGTATGGCAAGGTGTGCCTTATCGTTGGTGTACAATGCAAAGATCGTTTGGAGATGGGAGAAGCTTCTAATGTAATTTACTGGATTCCCTGCATGGAGTGCCCCTGTGACTAAGTAGGACAGAGGGTAAGGAAGCTAACCACCAGGTTACAAGCAGATGATTAGAAAAGGAGACCTGAACTCATTGGTAGCGTCACATTGCAATGACCAAGGGCATGCATTTAATTTCACAGCTACTAAGATTGTTGGCCAAGCAGTGACAAAAATAGCCAGAGAAATGATTGAAGCCTCAGAAATGGCCCCTTGTCAGTCAACAGGAGTGCTGATTTACCACCAGCTTACCTGGTACTTAGCAGCACAAGAAAATAACCACCAACAACTTAATAACCAGCCATCAACACCCAATCAACAACTAAAAGCCACGTACAATCAGGCACCACATAAATACTACAAATAGAACAACCCAGTGCACACATCCTGGAGATTGAGAAGTTTTCTGAGGATGGGCTCTAGCACAAATCTGAAAGCTTAGAAGAACAAACCTCTGGTCCAGGTATATTGCTGTCCTATGCATCTCTTTATTGTGTTCCGTGACATTCCTATAGTTCACTCTGTTATCTAAATTCAAAATACTGTCATTCTGAGTAGTACAAATGAATATTTGAAACTATGGTTCTTTGTCCATTTCAAACTCCAGTTAGTGCTAACTAGAAATGACAGCCATTCCAGGTTTGGATAACACCTGAAATAACATAAATAAATAATCTAGGAAAGCCACTGTCTTTGATTAAAGAGTTACATGGAAGAGGAATAAGATGGTACCCAAGTACATTTGTTTAGTGTGCTTTGGAAATAAATATAATAGGCTAATAAGAGTATTAACCTTCTAAGTATGCATGAGTTGCAATTTGATTATGTTTACACTGCATATACAAAGTTTAAATTAGAACCCTTTATAGCACACAGTGCACAAGCAAAGTATTTTTTTTTGGGGGGGGGGAATCCTGCTTACATGGGTTCCAGAAAGATTGACATAATATAATGATATAATACTGGTAGCTCCCCAAGCCCCCTCCCCCCAGTGAACAATCATACTACAAAGCATCACCTCTAGGCAGGATGGATGACAAACAAGTCTAATAAATAAATAAATAAATAATAAAGAACATCGGACAGCAACCTATCCTGGGCACAAAAATTTGATATATATGGCATTCAGCTTTGTTCGGTATTTTCCTACGTCATAGTAGTAGTTGTGCTTTTAAAGTTGTGGCGACGTTTCAGCAGAATCTCATCTGCCATCATCAGGCTTCTGTATAGTGTTCATCTGATGAACACTATACAGAATGAACACTATACAGAAGCCTGATGATGGCAGATGAGATTCTGCTGAACTCGCTACACTTTAAAAGCACAACTATGACGTGAAATGCTGAACTGAATACATGTAAGTACCCGCGAAAACTTAAGAAAACAAACAAATTATATATATATATATATATATATATATATGTGTGTGTGTGTGTGTGTGTGTGTGTGTGTGTGTGTGTGTTTTCTCAAGTTTTCGTGGGTACTTACATGTATGGCATTCAGCTTTGTTCGGGTATTTTCCCACGTCATTGTAGTTGTGCTTTTAAAGTTGTAGCAACGTTTCGGCAGAATCTCATCTGCCATCATCAGGCTTCTGTATAGTGTTCATCTGTGAGTCAGACTTTTACAGTGGTTTCGGATTTAAATTTGGGGCAGCCTATTGCTGTGCCAGAATGGTTTTTTCTTCATCCTGATTGGTTGGGAGTCTTGGTCTGTGTTTATTGGTCTTGGAGTTTGCTGTGTTCTGCTTGATTGGTGTTTCTAATATCTTCTGTCTGTTTTGTGGCTCTTTTTGTATCTTGATTGGCTGGCAACATTGTGTTACTTTATTTTAGTGCTTTTAGTGCAGCTTGGCTTCGGGTAAATGGATGGCTATCATTAGTTAGGAAGCTAGGTTTCATCTGGGTGCCTGGTTGGGGTGTGTTTGAGCTGGAGGTATCAGGGGGGATCTGTTTGTGCCCAGGTGCTTGTCTGGCTAGTGGTGTGGAGATTTTTTTGTTTGTGAGTGCAGGCTTCCAAATGATTGACAGTCTGGTGGAATCATCTCTTTTATTCATGCTTTCTGGTCTTTTTTCAATCTCTATGGCTTCTCTGATGATTCTGTGGCTGAGATTTTCTATAGTGGCTAGGGTTTTGGTGCCATTGAAGTTGATGCTATGACCTGTGGCTTCCATGTGTTGGACTAGTGAGGAAGTGTGTTCCAGCTTTTTGACTGCATTTTTGTGTTCATCCAGGCGGGTAGTTATTCTTCTATTAGTCTGTCCAATGTATGCGGCCGGGCATGATGCACAGGGAACTTCGTATATGCCTTGGTTTTCCAGGTCATATATATCTTTGTTGCTAAAAAAACTTAGTTTTTGCTGCCCGTTATGGTTGTCCTATATTATAATAATGTGTGGAGTTACTTATCACAGTTAGTAATGAGTTTAGAGAATCAAATAATAATAATTAGAAGAACCATTAGCCTTTAGAAGAAACCAGCAGACTAGGGCTGGTTAAAGTTTGAAGCGGGAATCAAAGTAGTTTCTCAGAGGAAATGAGTCCATAAAAAAGCAAAATAAAATCTCGGAGGGTACTAAATGGTTGGGAACAGGGGAATTTAACAATAGATTATTTGCTCTTTATTGGCTTTGACATTTGCAATGATAGTGAACAGAATATATCTGTTATCATATCCCCATTAATCTTTGCCTCTTCACAGAATCTCACTGTTCTGCCTCTGGAAGCAGCATCACAATGGAAGATAAAATCTGATTCCTCGTGGATTCATTTTTCCCCCCCCTGAGTTACTGTTGGGCAGGCAAAACTAATGGAGGTTGCAGTCACTCAGATTAGCACTGTCCTGCTTGCTTTGGAGATCGGATGGCTGGCTTTAGCAAAGGCAAGCTGAGCAATCAATAGTGTAAGGCAATAGGGCATCTGTCCATGGCACAGCACTTACCCGGAGCAAGCTCTTTTCCAGAATGTACATACCTGAGGCAACCTAGTAGGATAAAGCTAACTCCCAAATAGTGGCAACACGCTCCAATGTCATAGCATAGAGAGGCGGATATTCTCCAGCATGTGTCTCTACACTTGGATACGAACCACTACATATGGTTTGCAACAATCCAGATGAAGATTAGATGGCTGTAAGGAGATACAGAAGATATTTTGCTGCTATTTATCTACTATAGTGCTCCTTCAGAGTTTTGCAGCTCAGATATTCTAGGGTTTTTTTTTGACACCAGCAAGGGTGTCAAATTCAATTTCATTGAGGGCTGCATCAGGCCTGTGGTTGACCTTGGGGGGCTGGGTATGTGTGGCCAACTAGGTGGGCATAGCCAGCTTGATGCAACTCTCCAAACGGCTGGCATGTTTCCTCTTCACATTGAGTAGACCGGGATGAAGCCACACTGGCCTAATTGGGTAGACCAGCCAAAGCTACATTGGCTTGATCTTTCCCCTTTGTACCAGGTAAACTGGGCCAAAGCTTCGCTGGCCTGATCTTTCCTCTGTGCATTGGGTAGACGGGGCTGAATCTGAAGCTTCGCTGGCCTGATCTTTCCTCTCTGCATTGGGTAGACCGGGCTGAAGCGATGCGAATAGACCAGGCCGAAGCAACATGAGACCAGGCTGAAGCGATGCAGGTAGACCGGGATGGCCCCACATCGTGGGCCAGATCCGGCCTGTGGGCCTTGACTTTGATACCCCTGGTTTACAGTATTCATATTGAGACACAGACCATACAGATTGAAGTGAAGTTTTGTGGTGTTTTTCCTACTCTAGTGTGATTCTTTCAATACAATTTAATATATATTATAATGGCAGCCACCAAAAACTCGGTGGTTTACAGTACAAATACAAACCCAAACTTACAAATAAAAATACTACTTAACACTGTGAACATTAAAAATGATTTTACTGTCTTCTTCAAAGCTGGGAAATGTGTCAGTTCCTTTTGTTTGAGGGAGTACTGAAGAGTTATAGATGTCAGCAAACCTTTTAGATCAGGGGTCGCCAACCTTTTGAACCTCAGGGATCACCAAACTCATAATTTTAAATCCCATGGACCACTAATATGAATTTTGATTGACGGTGGCTTGCTGATGTTCGTGGGAAAGTTGGTCCCATATTCCAGAATAGCAGTAGTCTCAAGACTGGCCCTTTGGTCATCCCGGAGCAGCTCCTCTAGTCCATGGCAGGCCAGTGTACCCGTGTGGAGGAGCAGCTGCTCTGGGATGACCAAAGGGCCAGTCCTGTGACTACTGCAGCTCTGGAATATGGCACCGACTTTCCCACCAATGTTAGCAAGCCACCCTGGGGCAGATTTCCCTCCCCTGCCATTGGACTTACCCTCCAGTTCCAGCTCTACTCAAGGTAAGGTTTGTGCTCAGCTGAAGGGTGGGGGCCAGTGGGTGGGTGGGCCATGTGGGTGGCACAGCCTTGTGTTCCCACGCAGCCTGGATTAATTGCTTGGGGGAGTGCTTTGGGGGAGACATTTCTCTGCAGACCACCAAAATTTTCTTGCGGACCACCAGTGGTCCCCGGCCCACGGTTTGTGACCACTGTCTTAGATGGCTTCAATAGTAGGGGGAGATCATATAGAAAGAGGCAACAGTTAAGTAACTTTGATATAAGCTGATTGGGTCTTTTAAGGCAATAGCAACCAGTTTCATTCAGAAACAAATTGGCAACTAGAATAGATATAACATAGTGTTTGAGTTTCTCTGGAGATTAACCTGGCCACTAAATTCTATGATAAATGAAAGTTCTGGACAAGACCCAACAGTGTGGTCCACAACAAACATTTTGAAATAACCTCATTCCAAAGCATGTCTACTTCCAAGAAATCTGGAACCTAAAATATATTTAACAGAGAAGAATGAAACCACTACAAATCTGTGTTATCTATTCTCAAACCTCCTACAGCAGGGCTGTCAAACTCCCAACCCATGGGCTGGATGTGTCACATGCTGGCCACTCCCACCCTCAGTTTAGCGAAGAGGAAAAAGTCTCAATACATCACGTGATGACAATGTGACGACGTGAGTTTGACACCCTTGTCCTAGAGAAGTCAAAATGATACCTCTGTCCATGGTACTGAAGAGTCCTAAAAGAACTATAAGAGTCCTAGTAAAGAACTATAAGAATTTGCATTGTTTTACTGGTTGTTTTGCTCAGTTGGATAGATAATCTTTGTTTGTGATTTCAACCCACTAACTTGCACTGAAGCCAATGTGAAATGAATGAGAATAATCTGTTTATACTCTATCAACATTTTTTCCATCCACCTTATTCAACTATGGAAGGTTAGAAATGCCCTATATTTTTATTTTTATTTTTAGAGCAGAAATTTAATCTTCTAAAGAAAAAAAAATCTAACAATTGTCTACTTTCTCTCCAAGAAGCATTTATGATATAAAGTAATCTTTGGAGTTCGTTATTCAAGTGAAGAGTTAGGTATGGTAAAGTATATGTCTGAAACCAAAAACCCGAGTTAAGACTGAAACAGACTCTGTTCAAAAATGGGGCTAAGGTTGTGTATAGAAGGAAGGTTTTTGGTGTTCTTTCTGCCCTCATTTTAACATTTCAGCAATATATACTATATGTGGAAATGGTGGTTACAATGTAACAGCTAAAAAGATAAAGCACTATCCAAATTAAACAAGAGATGATAAATTGGTCCTCTCTGCAGCAGAAAAATCACACCAGAAAGGAAAATATTTCCTTGCAAAGCAGATATAATTAGCTTTGAGTATCTTACAACCATGCCAGTAAGTGTTTTAGGCATACCTATACTTTAAACAAGGCTCCACGGATTTATGTATATAAAGAAAATTGATTTACACATTGTGTTAGAGTATGGTTTATCTTAAAGTGACTTGCTGAATAAGCCGCATTAGCTTGGTTCCCCACAGTAATATTCCACACTTTGAATTAATAGGAGGAAATAATATTAAATGTGTTCACCGCTTTGTGATTTTTATAAAGATAATAATGGTAGGATATATACACATAAATACATTTGAGTATGAAGCTGAGAGAGAGGAATCCAAGGCAGGAATAAGCTGAGAAAAGGTTGACACGATGCAGTAAACTGATCTTTTGTTTATTAGAAAGCCCCTATTTATTTGTTTATTAAATGCATTTGTTGCCTATCTCACCATGGGGATGCTCTAGGCAGCTTACAAAAATAAAAAGGAAGAAATGAGAAGAGTGTAAACTGAAGTAAAATAATAGAATGATAAAATCATGCCACTGGAGTAGTTGTATGGAAAAATTGTGTATCCATACATTAACTACATTTATTCCTTTTGGTTCATATATTAAATAATTAAATACGAGCATAGGAAAGCTTGGAAAGTTAGCTTTTCTAAACTCTAGAAGCTTCATTGAACTTTCTGTTCACACTTTCATTCTTTCCTGAAGTATAGTGCTTATAGTTCTTGGGATATGGTCTTATGGTATACAACATCTCTTTGGAATGCTATACCTGTTAACTCCTGGAGGAAAAGCATTACCATAGAATCTGAATAGCAGTCCTAATACACTATGAGCACCTGGCTCTGACAAAATGAACCTTGCTTGTCTCTTTGAAGAAAGAATAATGGTACCAAACTTTTGAACTGATCTTTTTCAGCCAATCAGGACGAGGTAGAATACACTTTTCTTCGCAAATAACAGTTGCCTTTTGAATTCTAGGTGAAGGCCCAAGCGGGGAGACTTGGTAATTCAGAAGATGTTTCTCTCACTGAATCAACCAGCTGTTTTGACTAGATGATTCAAGGATAGATAAACTGGGAATTTTAATTCAACTTACCTGGAACATCCCAGGTTGGAGAATCATGGTTGAGATATATCTCGGCTTCCTACAGCCTGCTGTTGGGTTTGGATGGCATCAACTTTCTTAATCTGTGGTAATATATTTTATTAATCATTTTATCATTTTCTGTAAGGCCTTTGTATAACTAGCAGTAAGTCTAGGAAGATGTGGGCATTCTTGGTGGGGGTAGGAGTATCTTTGCTCAGAGTGCCTCATTCTGTTTTGATTCTGCCAGTTTAGAAGGAATAGGAAAATGGGTGAAAGTTCAAGGTACAAGATACACAGTTGTGCTTTCTCATGGGACTTTCCAAACTTTCCCATGAGACTTTCCGTGGCTGTATGATCTCATCCTAGCAAGGTAACATCTGGGACTTTCCAAGATTGTGTGTTCTCATGCTGGTGAAGTAATCTCCTGTTGAGGTCATTGTTTTCTGAATATGCAGACTGTATTTTTGCTTGTGTTTTTCTCAATAAATACTGCTACCTGAGTTCTCTCAGGGTTGGCATTTTTCTCAGAGACAGTTCCCTGTGTCTCATTTCAATGTCAAACCACCATAAATGGTGACCCAAGTGATAGCTGGAAGGCTATACGCTTCCCGCATCCTATACTCATCGTCGCGGACGCCGACTGGGCCCTCATCTTCTTCGCTGGACGAAGATAGATTCTTTTCGTGAGTATGGGGGAGATCTCTCGAAGGCTCAGAAAGAGCACATCAGGGAATTGAGAGGGATCATTGGGAATAGTTTTGGGTTTGGAATTGGCAGTAGGGGTTGTGCTGTAGGAAAGAAAGAAATTGAGGACTTACTACAGTATGTTTGGAAAAATATTAAGTCATATCCGGAGGGAGGTAGTATTAAAGTAGAGTCCTGGAAAAAGATAGGGAAATTTTTGCACGAGGAACCTCGTGCCCCTTCTTCAATTTTGTTAACCTGGAGAGTGATAATGGATGCATTAGCTACTTATGAACAACCGCTCCTATCACCCCCGAAGAAGGTTTGCCGCTTTACCATGCGGTACGTTTGTTGCCGCCGACGGCACCTCCAGATAAATCTGGGGGACTGTCCGGCGCTAGAAATACTTTGTCAGAGGATAAGAGTTTACCTTTAAGGGTTCAGGTGGATGCAGTTACTGCAGCTATTCAAGAAGCAAAGAATAGAGGGGAATTATCAGGAGATGATTTGGTGGAGTTTGGAGTAGAAGTTCAACTTAATCCAGTGGAAATTGTCATGGATGCTGCATTAAATCCGCAGCGGGAGTGGAAGCCTTTACAGCTCAGAATTTTGAGGGAAGTTAAGCAAGCAGCAAAAGAATATGGTGTTAGAACGCCATATACTCAGGCATTGTTAGAAGCAGTTGGTTATGGAAATAAAATGATTCCGGCTGACTGGAAAGCTCTGTTGAATATGATTTTAACTCCAGCTCAATATTTGGTGTTAGATCAGAAATGGAGACAGCTGGCAGTCCAGAGGGGAACAGCAAATGTTACCCCAGATCAGCTTTACGGAGCTGGTAATTTTACAACAGTGGAACAACAGAGAGATGGTATGCCTGAGGAAGGGTTCATTCTTCTCCCACAAATAATTTTTCAAGCCATAGGGTCTCTCCTGACGGCGAAGGTGGTGAGAAGACCTTTACTAACATCAAACAAGGGAACAATGAACCCTATGAAAATTTCATTAGTAGACTGAAATTGGCTATTGAAAGACAAATTGATAATCAATTCGCCCAGAAAGAGTTACTTTTTAAGTTAGCAGTAGAACAAGCTAACACAGATTGCAAAAAGATTTTAAATCCACTGGTAGCAAGTGGGGAGCGAGAAATCGCAGATTTGATTAATGCATGTAGGAAGGTAGGGAGTCAGTCTTTTAACATGGAGACTTTAGCTCTGGCTTTACAAACAGGACATGCTCAAAAGGGGAATTGTTTCAATTGTGGGAAGCCTGGACATTTTAAAGCGCAATGTCGGGCTCCTGGAGGGGGTCAAAGTCAGCAGAATAAGAGATCAATGGGACAGGGTGTTCGTCCTAAATCAGTGTGCCCAAAATGTAAGAAAGGATATCATTGGGCATATCAGATGCTCCTACAGTTTTTACTGATGGAGGGAAAGTTTTTGGTGCTTGTGTTTGGAAAGATAAATCTGGAATTTGGCATACAAAAGTGACATCAGAGCAGAAGTCTGCCCAGCAGGCAGAACTTGCTGCTGTAGTTTTGGCTTTTCAAAATTTTCACAATCAGGATTTTAATTTAATAGTGGATTCATTGTATGTGTATAATTTGTTACCCTTTGTAGCAGGTTCTTATTTGTCTCCTGGAATATCACCTGATATTTTAAGATTGCTTTTGTTGTTACAAGGATGTTTGGAGCAGCGTGTGAATGTGTGTTTTGTTGCTCATATTCGTAGTCATAGTAATTTGCCTGGAATTTTATCACAAGGTAATGCCAAAGCTGACAGTGCTGTAACTTCAGTTCTCACTGTCCAGCCATGGGACAGTCATAGTTATTTTCATCAAAACGCTAAAGCATTGGCACAGCAATTTAAACTTACTACTGCAGAAGCTGCTGCCATAATTCAACAATGTCCAACTTGTTCAAAGCAGGGCACGAATATCCCTATGGGAGTTAACCCCAGAGGGTTGAAACCTTCAATGATTTGGCAAATGGATGTTACTCAATATCCGCCATTTGCGCCCTGGAAATATATACATGTAACTGTGGATACTTACTCAGGATTTTTAATGGCTACCCCTCAAAGAGGTGAGATGGTTAAACATGTCATCAATCATTGCATTAAGACTTTTTCAGTTGCTGGAACACCTAAAACTTTAAAAACTGATAATGGTGCGGCTTATCGGAGCACCGGTTTTGATCAGTTTTGCAAACAATGGTCCGTGGAACATAAATTTGGCATTCCATACAATTCTACTGGGCAGGCTATTGTAGAACGTCAAATGCCACGCTCAAGACCATGTTGACTAAATTAAATAAAAAAGGAGGGAAGCTCCTGGGGCTTCCGGCGATTCAAGATCAATTAAATCTAGCTTTGTATACTTTAAATTTTTTAAATTTGTCTGGTAACCCCCCTGCGAGCGCGGCCAGCAGGCATTTTTCTTCTCCTTCTACAGATGCAGTGAGGCCTCGGGTGTTGGTGCGGTTCCTTCCAGATCCAGCATGGGTTCCTGCTGAGCTGATAACGTGGGGACGTGGTTATGCAGCAGTTGAACATCTTGGTCAAATTCGTTGGGTTCCTGGTCGGTGTGTTCGGCCTGATCATTCGCAGGCACCTGTGAAGGAAGTTTCGGAGGAGCAGGATGGTGCATCTGTGGTTCCTGATCCTGCTGATTCTGCCTAATCTGTCCTGGGCTGCTCGGGTGCGGAGAGAGCAGCGACAGTATGTTCAGCGTGCCGGAGATTTGGGCGATGATTTGTGGACCGATAATAATTACATTAAAGATTTGCGCACAACTGCCAAAAACTTGAACATCACCAATTGTTGGTTGTGTATGCACCTTCCTGGGAGAGTGGGAGAAGGACTAACATTGCATGGAGTGCCTTTTGAGGAAAAAGATTTAATAAAGAATGCAACCTGGAGAAAACAGTTGTCTTGTGCTACAACAGAGCAATTCCAGATCCTAGCCATGGGAGGTAATCTATGGACACAAATTTCTCGAGGTTTTATCCCGCCTTTGGGAATTGCTATGAACTATAGGGATATTCATCTTTTAAATAATTTTACTGTTGCTATGTTTAATGATACTATAAAGAATATTAAGATGATTAATGTAGAAATGTCTGAAATTCGTACAGTTACTTTGCAAAATCGATATGCTTTAGATATTATGTTAGCTGCTCAAGGAGGAGTTTGTGCTTTAATTCATTCACATTGTTGTGTTTTTATACATAATTATGAGCCAAATATTACAAAAACTGTTCAGGACATGGAAGATCGTATTGCTCAGCATCAATCTGGAGCCGATGGGTTTAATGCATCATTCTGGGACAGTCTGTGGTCCTGGCTTCCTGATGGATCATGGTTTCGCTCCTTATTGCAAGGGGTTGTTATTATTATTGCTATATGTATCTTATTATGTTGTTTTATTCAATGTATTCCTAATCTATTACAAATGTGTACCTCAGTCTTCCGGCGTGAGGGATCAGGTCATGAGGGAACTGTGTACTATGCCACTAAAACACCCCCTATCTTTGAATAAATAAAAAAGGAGGGAATGTGGTAATATATTTTATTAATCATTTTATCATTTTCTGTAAGGCCTTTGTATAACTAGCAGTAAGTCTAGGAAGATGTGGGCATTCTTGGTGGGGGTAGGAGTATCTTTGCTCAGAGTGCCTCATTCTGTTTTGATTCTGCCAGTTTAGAAGGAATAGGAAAATGGGTGAAAGTTCAAGGTACAAGATACACAGTTGTGCTTTCTCATGGGACTTTCCAAACTTTCCCATGAGACTTTCCGTGGCTGTATGATCTCATCCTAGCAAGGTAACATCTGGGACTTTCCAAGATTGTGTGTTCTCATGCTGGTGAAGTAATCTCCTGTTGAGGTCATTGTTTTCTGAATATGCAGACTGTATTTTTGCTTGTGTTTTTTCTCAATAAATACTGCTACCTGAGTTCTCTCAGGGTTGGCATTTTTCTCAGAGACAGTTCCCTGTGTCTCATTTCAATGTCAAACCACCATACTAATCCTTAACCAGCTGTTTTGCAGATGCAGATTTCATCAAAGGCAAAAGTTTTACCACCTGTAGGACAGGCAAGCCCTGAATTAATCCTCCAATCCTTCACTCTTGTTAAATTCACATCAGCATCTAAATGCTCTGCCCTTTTCTGTATTTGTTGGAGAATTGGGAAGGAAGAAATCGGGAGTGGAAGGAACCCCTCCATGAAAATACATGCTTGCTTGATTGCAGATACCCAGGGATTCTCCATTACATCTTCACAATCCCATCAATGAAATGTTTGTTTCTCATTAATTTACTCTTATTTGGGTGGATACAATATGTGGATACAATACTGTGGTTAATTCTGATATTTTCTACTTCCATATACCGGTAGATGTGAAGCAGCAGCAACAGGAGAAAATAACACATTTTCCAAACTAAATTGAAAATCAAAGGGCTATTTTTTACAAGGTTAAATTTTTGGGCTCAGGTTCACATGTTTTCCTTTTATTTCAGGATCTCACTTGGTCTTTTTATCTTGATAGTCTTCATATGTATGCTGATCTAGAACAATAGTGTATGGGTGTCTGACCACCAAGGAGGAAAACTGTCTTGCCTTTTCTCTAAAAAAAATCTATCCCCTAAAACCAGCAATGCTATGACAAGCCAAGCTCTTTTTATATGGTGATAGAAATATCCCTCAGCCTGCCGCCTGGGCAGATTGCAGAGCAGACTGATCATGTTCAACAGACATGTGCTGGCACCAAGTTGATGCTCTTTTTGTTCTTGATAGGAATCAGAAACCTCTTTTCACAAGGCATTATTGTTTCACAAGACATGGTTGTATTTGTCCTGATTATGCCTTGCTTGAGCAAGAGAGATGAACCCGGGAGATGCCTCAGTTACAGGACTACAGGCATTGTTGACTGTTGTTGGCAGAGATGACAGAAAGGCTATAAAAATGCTATAGGAGCAGCTGCCACTTCTTTTTTATATTTTATACATAAAGCAGATCCCCACCATTCTTCTGATTGCCTTTCTGCCTGCTGAAGTCAATGCTTGTTAGATCCGACTTCCTCCCCAGACTCCTTTACCTTTCTTGGACTGACTCTAAACTTTCAACTAGAACTCCAAGTCTCAGGAATCACACTCGCTATAAACTGATAATTCATTTTGAATTTCATGCCGTCAGTTCAAAATTAAACAGGGAGAGGCCCCAGATTGACACAGGACTCACTGATCTTCTCCATCTTCCAAGTTCTTTCAGGAAGCTTCAACATAACCTGGGAAAAGGTTGCAACTATGGGCAAAATTTGGGCTATGTCTGTATATAGTCCTGAACTACTTTTAACAGAATTAACAGATTAACAGAGTTGGAAGGGACCTTGTAGGTCATCTAGTCCAACCCCCTGCCCAAGCAGGAGACCATGCACCATTTCTGACTTTAACCTTTTTTTTGGAGCAAGGCTCTGAATATGGTAGCATAGTTTTCTTCTTGTTGTCAAATAAACAACTATGAAACCGTTAATAGGTTCATTTCATTTTTAACTGTTTGCAAAAAACAAAAACAAAAACCCCAAACTCTCCAGATCCATCCAAATAATAAAAACCGGTAAATTTCTACTTCTTTGATTTGAGGATGATAACACTGTATAATTACAACATTCTTTGTGGCCAACCAAAATTTGATTAAAGGTAAAAAAAGTCCAGTTACAAGAATAGTTCCGATGTAAAGTATCAGTGTACAAAATGATTGGTGAGTAGGATGGGTTCTTTGAGAGTAATTAGGACACTGAAAAATCAAGAGGATAATCTAAAGCAGCGTTTTACAATGTAAGACCCTCAGATGTTTCTAAATTGCAACTTTTATCAATTCTAGCAGCAAGTTTGTGGAAAATAAGAATTTTAGATCATAGGGAGGGCCATGTATTGCACATTCCTGGTTTAGAGATAACCTTTCAGCTAACCGCTCTTTATCCTTGCTTTGGCATTTTGTTTTTCATCTATGGAATGAATTCTTATTCTGTCTGGTGTAATATCACGTAAGATTTGTAATCATTCTGAAGCCTTCCAAATGTGCTAGAATGCAGCTGCTATGCCTTTCCCCACTTGTATCTAACCAGGGTGCTCTGACACTATCTTTTTTCTGTCATGTCCCTATCGTCTTACCTTCACCTTGTCCTCAGTTCATGAGTGAAGCAGAGTTAAACTGTCTTTAGCTGTACTAAAGCAATTTTAAAGTGTGTTTCCCCCCTTAAACTGAGAGCATCCAATGAAAGCTGAAAAGTGTGCAAATTCTGTTACTCTTTGGTACACTTTCTGCTGGAAGCAATGTGATAAAGAGCAGAAGGGATCACAGAGTACTTATTGAATTAGAACGAGAATTCTTTTATTGGCCAAGTGTGATTGGACACACAAGAAATTTGTCTTGGTGCAAATGCTCTCAGTATACATAAAAGAAAAGATACATTCATCAAGAGTCAAGAATCTTCTTCTTCTTCTTCTTTTTCTTCAGCGTTTGTCTCGCGCTCTGGCGAGGTCCGCTAATGTCCTTGAGTACTGCTTCCACGCCTCTCTGTCTGCCACGTATGTCGGGTCTGCCTTCGCGATCTCTAGATCGGCCTTGATCGTGTCCATCCAGCGTTGCTTAGGTCTACCATGCGGTCTCGCTCCTCCGACAATCACCTTCATCGCAGATTTGATGATGGATTCTTCCTTGGCGCGACTCACATGGCCGAACCATCGTAGCCGGGACTGCCTCATGACCGTGGGGATGGGCACGACGTTGAACCGTCTGCGCACTTCTTCATTCCTGACGCGATCGAGTAGGGTGAGGCCTACCGACCATCGGAGCATTCGCATCTCCATTGTCTGGAGTCTGCTTTCGACTTCTTTGGTCGTCGGCCAGCACTCTGCGCCGTATATGGCCACGGGCGCACCACAGAGTTATAGATTTTCGCCTTCAGGTGCATCGGCATCTTCTTGTCACAGAGGACGCCCGTGACGGACTTCCATTTGCCCCACGCTGCGTTGATCCTGGCTGCCACCTCAGTTTGTAGTAGGCCTTCTTCCCCAAGAGTAGTTCCCAGGTACTTGAAGGTGGAGGCGCGCGGTAGCTCCTGCCCGTTCACGTGGATGGAGCCTGTCGTTTCGTTGTCAGTGGTCAGGTATTCGGACTTCTTTAGGTTCAACCGGAGCCCGAACTGCTCGAGGCGGTCGTGCCACTGTTGGACTAGGTGCTCAAGTTCAGCCCTGCGCAGGTTGGCCAGGAACACATCATCGGCGTAGAGCAGCGTCCATGGGGCGGGCGTGTGCAGGTCGTGTGTAATTGTGTCCATCACCAGAATGAACAGCAGTGGTGAGAGAGCAGAGCCCTGGTGTACGCCGACGGTGATATTGAACTCCTCTGATATCCCAGCTGCCGCTTTTACACGGCTTTTGTGACATCTGTATAGGAGTTGGACCCATTGTACGAGTAGCTCGGGCACGCCGTGATCTCGCAGTGCGTACCAGATGAGATCGTGCGGGACTCGGTCGAAGAGTCAAGAATCATAAGGTACAATATTTAATAATAGTCATAGGGTACAATAAGCAATCAAATCATACTAGGAAACAGTCCATATAAATCGTAAGGATACAAGTGACAAAGATACAGTCATACAGTCACAAGTGGGAGGGGATGGGCAATAAGGAGTGATGAGAAGATTAATAGTAATAGTAGTGCAGACTTTGTAAATAGTTGGACAGTGTTGAGGGAATTATTTGTTTAGCAGAGTGATGGCTTTCGGGAAAAAACTGTCCTTGTGTCTAGTTGTTCTGGTGTGCAGTGCTCTATAGCGTCATTTTGAGGGTAGGAGTTGAAACAGTTTATGTCTGGGATGTGAGGGGTCTGTCAATATTTTCACAGCCCTCTTTTTGACTCATGCAGTATACAGGTCCTCAATTGAAGGCAGATTGGTGGTAGTAGTTTTTTTTTACAGTCCTAATTATCCTCTGAAGTCTGTGTCTGTCCTGTTGGGTTGCAGAACCAAACCAAACAGTTATAGAGGTGCAGATGACAGACTCAATAATTCCTCTGTAGAACTGTATCAGCAGCTCCTTGGGCAGTTCGAGCTTTCTGAGTTGGTGCAGAAAGAACATTCTTTGTTGTGCTTTTTTATGACATTTTGGCTGCTTGAGGTTGATGTGGGCGTATATACATTCCATCTGGTCCTTACCAATGTTGTCTGCTGCATTCTGTTCTTGGATGTTCATGAAATGTAAAGAAAATCACTTGTTGAGACTTGAAACTGTACAACCAGGAATTGATGTAGCATTCAAACATAACCATTAAATAATAGGACTAACCTACATCCACAAAGTATGGAGAAGTCCAGAATTCAGCAGTTATCTGGATAAAGGAAAGAAAGAAGTAGATGAGAAATCCAAGTAGAAGTGCTCCTGTGGTTAAGGCTATCTTTGTGACTTTGAACTATTTTTAAAAACTTCATTTTGGGCTAGAGCAGAACAAAGTTTGGACATACACAGAAAAAAGCCTATGGCTGACAGTCATATGGACAGAGTCCTACAGCTAAATCCACCCTATTCCTGCTGCAGCATCAGATGGTTGGTGGTTATTTTTCTTGGTGGCTGCTGACATATAGAGGATGGAAGGCAGAAGAGATGGAGCAAATCAATCACCTCTTTTGTTTATCATGCACAAAGAAAATCAGAAGAAGGTCATTTGGCTCAAGTAGAGGCATGCTAGGGATTGGCAGCAAGAGCAACAGATTTCATGCCAGTATAATTTTGTGCTCAAGAATGGGTAGTTGGTACTTTAGCTCAGCAGTGGTGAGTTAGGATGCCACCTATGGTGATGGGAGTTTTGCCTTAACATGTTAAAACAGCTCCAGGCTGGTGAAGGCCATCTTAAATCCTGCTGGTTCTTTTAAATAGAAATAACTAAGACCACTATCACAATACCAACAAAGCAGCCTGCTTGCAAATGGATTAGAATGACAGGGTGGCCAATAAATTATTTCCCCGATTACTTCCCCATTTATTTGATTAGTTCCCCATTGATCTTTTTTCCAGAAATGCTTCTCTGGCAGTTTTCCTCCTAGTCTCAAAAACATAATTAGAATGAAAAAAACCCTACTAAATTGGAATCTGGAGAAAAGGCATTTCAGAACTACAAAGAAATACAAGGCGTTTTCCCACTGCAACAGCCTTTCTTTTGATTGTACCTGCAGCAGTTGTGGGATTCAATTTTTTTTTACTACCAGTTCTGTGGGCATGGCTTGGTGGGCATGGCTTGGTGGACGTGGCAGAGGAAGGTTACTGAAAAATCCCCATTCCCTCCCCACCCCACTAACCTGCGTTCCCCTCTGTGCAGGAGAGGGCAACAAAAGAAGACCCAGAAGATCATCTGGAACTTGGGAGGCAGAGAATAGATGGGGGCGGGGCCAGTCAGAGGTGGTATTTGCCAGTTCTATGAACCACTCAAAATTTCCACTACTGGTTCTCCAGAATTGGTCAGAACCTGCTGAATACCACCTTGGACCTGCAGTGCTTAGGGCACTAATCCTACTTTGAGACCTCTGTCGCTTGCCGGTTGCTAGTTGCATTCAATTGGAAACTCTTGCATTTGGAGATGTCCCTAGTCCTGCCTTTCCCAATCCAGTTAGTTTTACAACCTAGCTAGCATACCATGCCATGATGATAATTAAAGACTGGAAATATCATGCCGAGAAGGCTGAACTGCTCTGTACCTTCATCAATTGTTTTGACATCTTCCCTTCTGTGATTATTCACATCAGGGGTTTCAAGCTCTAATTATCACAAGTGCAGCATGAGGACCAGTTCATTAGTCTGAGGGCTGGAATACTGAAACCTTTTTACTGATATAAGAATTACTTACTTTTAATGATTACATTTTAATTTATAATATGTGCCTGCCCAAAGGTTCCTGAATTACAACCCTTTAGCAGTTCCGGCCAGTCTGGCCAATGCAAAAGGATTCTGTGTACTATAATTCCGCACTGTTAGCAGAACTTTGGGCTGCAGATCAGCTGTCTCACAAATAGTGTCTTCAGTTTGCCAGGAAGCCACATTTATCCTCATCACCACCCTTGCCTCTGGTCAAAATTTTGTCTTTTGTAACTGAGGGCAAAAGTGGAACAGCCATAGCATTTCTCCTTTGATAGGTGTTCCAGCCAAAGTTGTTATAGCTCACTCTTTCTTTTAATTTGACCTAACAGTGTCCCCAAAATAGATCTTCCCAGCTCTCATCTTGCAGGAGTAACTTGCCCATTTAACCCTTCTCATGGAAAATCTCCAGGCTATAACAAGGTTCCTTTTATCAATAGAGTCTCTCCCTGCTCACTTTTTCCGTGGGCATAGATGGAGGCGGGAGGGAGGCTACTTGTAATGCTGCTGTGAGTTTCATCCTCTTTCTTGGAGCGAAAGGTTACAAATAAGGTACTGGGCACAAACAAGTGAGTCCATGCTAGCTGTTGGAGTGACATGAACAGATTGAATGTATTTGCTCAAAAGTCAGTGCTGTACTCGACTATATGATTACAATTCTCTCTATTTTAAAAGAAAATGTGCTACTTAAGTATTGTTGTGGGTCACCAATTACAGGTAAATCACAACCTGGATCAGGCTAAATTGATCCCCAGGTGAAGAAATAGTAATCCACTCCAGTATTCTGTCTAGAAAATCATTCAAACTCTACAGAATATGTGGCTCACGGGAAATCAGTCCAACATTTCTGATTCCCATGAATTTAGATATCTACTTGTACACTGGAACAGATATTTGGCTTCATGTGGAAACTGTTTTTCAAGGAAACTGCTGAGATGGGTGTCAGGATGGTGAGATAATAATTGGATGGGAGATGGGAATTTGGCAATTTCAGCTTTGAATGAATTATGACATTCAAAGGCATAGGTGTTTTTCGAAGGTTGGTGTTTTTGTTCTCATGTTTGTGTACTTTAACTGAGATATATATATTTCAAAATATGCAGGCAGTATGGCCTTCATGCATGGGCATCCACAGGAGGGGTCAAAACCTGCAAGATGGTGAGCATTGTATGTACAAAACTTGCAGGACTTCAGTTGTGACTCTGCACCTTGAAGATTGTGAGGCTGTTGCCTTCATACATTTAATGGTGAAAGGACTTAAATCCAATGATACTAAGAACTCTACATTCCCAAATGGCTCACCAATTGCAGGTAAATCACAATAAGGGACTAGGCCAAACATGTCAAACTCAAGACCGGCGATTCAGATGATGTGGTTAGATCTGGCCCATGGGGCTTCCCTGGAGATGATGAGGAACCAACCTCCACTGCCTGAGCCCAGCCTTTCCGGGCACTTCCCCTGGGTGTGCACATAGGATGTGACAAGCACGTGAGGGCCGGCAGTGTCTGGCAGCAGCTGCAGCTTGTTCACCTCATCCTGCCTCACCTCGCCTCACCCACCCTGCCCCGCCTCGACCTACCCTGCCTTGCCCCACCCTCCCAGTTGAGCTGCAGAAACTACAACAGGGAGTCGGGGTGAAAATGGGAACCTGCCGTGGACAATGGGCAGGCAGCAGTTTTACCTCTCCCCACTGCCATTGCCTCTGCACCTGGCCTAAACCGAACGGGCAGTTCATCTGAGCCCCCACCATACCCCAGCACCATTCAACCCCCCCCCCGGCACCCTCCCCAGCCACATGCAAGCACACCAATGCCTTGCCAGACCCCCACAAGACATCAGAAACATCTGTGTGCAAGTTGCCTGTGCCTGACGCATCACATTCCTGTCTCCCTGTCTGCTGTGAGTGCCACATTCCCCTCTCTGGCCCTGTCATCAGCGGAGAGGATGATCTGGAGCCAGTCCCCGCTGATGCTCTACTTATGCTGCCAAATGCTCCTGCCCGCCTGCCTTTTGTCCCATGGGCCAGGTCCTGACTGCTGCCCAGCCAGAGTGGGTGTTGTCCTTGCATCCGGTGAGGCTCTTCGGGTGCATGAGGCTTTGGTGCTCACCTTTGTCTCATATTCCTCCACTGGAGACCTCTGGATCCCCCCTCCCAGCCTTGCCTGGCCCCCCTCACAGAGGCCCCTCAATGTGAGGGACATTGAGCCAGCCACATTGAGTTGGCCACACCCACCCAGCCACATAATGCTGATGTGGCCCTCCATGAAATTGAGTTTGGAACCCCTGGACTGGGCAACTCACTCCAGTATTCTGCCTAGAAATTCAAATGAGCATTCAGAACCTGCACGATGTAAACATCATACTGGAATATAAGCTTACAAATTTATCATATGTGGTGGTCCGGCAAATACATGAAAACATACCAGATAAACATAATGATAATGCAAAAAAAAATATTTCAGATACAAATATTAATGAAACCTGTAGCTTTTCTTTTAGGTATGATGGACAAGTCAATTGAAAATCAATTTGGGGTGCTATTCCTTCATATGGTGATGGCTGCAAGGATTGTACTTGCAAAAACCCTGGAAAGAAAAAGGGATGTTGATTGTTGAAGAATAGATTTTAAAATTAACCGAATTAGCAGATATGGTGAAATTAACTGCTTTGATTAGAGATAATGGACTAGACAGCTATATAAGAGACTGGAAACCATTTGTGGACTTTCTACATGCTAAATATAATAACATATATATACATGTTCACACCCACCCATCCTCCCACCCACACACCCTAACCAGTCGAAGAGGGGGGAACTCCAACCAATGGGTCCAATCAATGGACCCTTACAACAGTGAGGATGATGTATATAAAAGGGAAGAATTTATTATTTTTTCTTTTCTTTCTGCATCCAGCCAGGATGGATCCTACATGTTAAATGTTAAATTTAATTGACTACTTTTTCCTCTTTTTTTAACAGTATATATATATATTTTTGTTCTTAGAGTTGAATGTACGGTATGTTTTTGTTTTATTTCATTTTGTTTGTTTTACTGTTTTGCATTTTATTTTCTATGAGAAAACAATAAATTCAAATTAAAAAAAGAAACATTGATGCTTATGGTACAGTTGGAGTAAAGTCAAAAGGATGTCCAGCCACTGAAGGAGTCAGAAGCAAAAGAAAGTTTGCAAACTATGTATACCATTAGTATGTGGAATGCCAGAACCATGCATGAACCAAAGGAAACTTGATATTGTCAAAGCAAAAATGTGGACATTTATTAGAAGAATTAGAGCAGTCATCATGATTAACAAAGAAAAGTCAAAAACAGTATATGGATGTAACAAAAAAAATATATTTTAATTTGAATGCAAGACAACCAGTATCAGAATGATTGAACTCTATGCTATAACCGCAGTTGCAAAGGAAGCTTCAGTGTCTTGTCAACACCTTGACTAGAAAAAGCTGTCATACTAATTATAGGAGACTGAAATGCTAAAGTTGGAAGTAAAATACCATCTGGAATAAACGGAAAATTTGGTCTTGATAAACAAAATGAAGCAGGAAATGGGGTTCTGCCACGAACATTCAATGTTTACAGCAAGTATTTTCTTCCAAAAACTGTATTGCCAGATGGACAATGCCAAAATCAAATGGAGTGTATATTCTGCAAGCAAAGATAGAAAAGTGCAATTTAGCAGCAAAAAGATAATCCATCTCTCATAGAACCAACTTTCTTACAAAATTGCAACTGAAATCAAGAAAAGAAATAGAATCTTTGGATCAACAAGATACAGCACTGTTTTACAAGATTTATAGCAATAGCAATAGCACTTAGACTTATATACCATTTCACAGTGCTTTATAGTCCTCTATAAGCAGTTTAAAGAGTCAGCATATGGCCCCCAACAGTCTGGGTCCTCATTTAACCAACCTCGGAAAGATGGATGGCTTCAGGCACTTAGGATGGAACTTGTGACAGTGGGTAGAGATATCTGCAGTAGTGCATTCTAACCAGGGCTCCACAAGATTATGTAGTGGAGTTAAAGGATATGTTTGATGGATTAGATTAGATAAATGATAAAGAACTCCAGACAGAAATTATGTCATCATTAAAGATCAAGCAAACAAAAGCATCCTGAAATGAAAAAAAGAAGGAAAAATACCTGGCTGTTGCTATGTCAAAACAACATCACACACACACTCAAACCACCCTCAGGTAGAAAGCAAAGACAAAGGAAAATGTGCATAACTAAATATTAAATTCCACAAAAGAGCAAGGAATACAGTTCATGTAAGCAAATTACACAAAAATGAGGCTAAGAATTGAATGAAAAGATATGCATTAAAAGATAATATAACTTCAGGAAAAAGTTAAATAAAGATGGGCTTGATAAAAGAGAAAAAAAGCAAAGATGTAGCAAAAATAAATCCAAAGGAGAAATGATACAAATATACTGTATAACAAAGATTCCCAAATCAATAATATGCACATTCTGATCACTGAATTAAAATGAGACATTTTGGAAAGTGATGCCAAATAAACCGTGGAAAAAAGGTTGGTCTAGACCAGTGGTCCCCAACCTTTTTTGTACCAGACCGGTTTCAAGCAGAAACATTTTTTTCAAGGACCGGGGGGAAGAGAGAATCCGAGTTTGGTAGTTTGCTTGCAGACGTTTCATTACCTGACTAGGTAACATCTGATGTTGTTACCTAGTCGGGTAATAAACGTCTGCCAGCAAACCACCAAGTTCAGGGAGCGCCTCGGCCCTGCCTCCCTCAGCCCCATCCCTCAGGTGTCTGCCTCCCTCCCTCCCTCAGGTGTCTGCCTCGTTCCTCTCTCAGTCACTCTATCGCTCCTACAGCAGCCCAGGAAGAAACTGCTTCAAAGAAGCCGGGGTGGGGGTGGGGTGGCTTTCCTGTCGCCACAGCTTCCCGAAGCGCCCGTTTCACCCCCCGCCCGCCCGCCCGCTCGCAGTTCAATCCCACAGTGCTCCGTTCTACCTGCCTGCCTGCCTGCCTTCTTCATTTCGGAGCAGCTTCGGCTGATTAAAAGGCGAATAGTTATTATTCTCAGCGAAGCTGCTCCCAAACAACCAGACAGGCAGGCAGGCAGGCAGAGCGGAGCAGTGTGGATTGAACCGCGAGTGGGCGGGCGGGGCGGGCGGTGGGGTGGGGTGAAACAGGCGCTTGGGGAAGCTGCGGCGACAGGAAAAGCCACCCCCGGCTTCTTTGAAGCAGTTTCTTCCTGGGCTGGTGGAGGAAAGCGAGAAGCGACTGAGAGGCTGAGCCAGAGAGCAGGACAGGCTTCGGTTGCTTCCTCCCTCCCCTTCTTTCATTTGTGTCCTTGATCCCGATCCCAGCAGCATTCACCGAAGGCGAAGAAAGCCGCCATTTTTTTTAATTTTTTTTTCTTTGCGGCCCGGTAAAGAGTGCTCCACGGCCCGGTACCGGTCCGCGGCCCGGTGGTTGGGGACCCCTGGTCTAGACTCTAGAGTTAGGCAATGCTGAAATAATCAATCAATCAATCAATCACACACACACACATACACACACACACAAATATTTCTAGCCCTAAAGCTGCAGAAGTTGACCATGAAACTGTTAACCTCCCAAAAGTTGATGCAGTCAAAGTGATTCTTGTTGTTTGTAAAAAGGTATGGAAAACTCAACAGGGATTGCAAAAAAAATAAAAAAAATAAAGTTCAATTCCAAATACCAAAACGATAGAATCTTTCACAATTATATTTATCTCCCTTGCTAGTAAAATAGTGCACAAGATTTTCCAATTCACCCTTCACCAGTAGATGGAAGAAAACTGTCAGGATGTATCTAAAAGAAACAGAGATTCTCAAGATCACATTGTTAACATTTGATAGAAAAAGAAATCTCTTTGGGATTTTTTTGTTATATGAAGTCTTTCAATTATAGAATGGGTGTACTGGGTGCCTCATCTGCCTGTTGAAGAATTTGTATGAAGACCCAAAGCCAGCAGTTGGAACAAGATATGGAATAATTCATTGGTTCAGGATTAGGAAAGGAGCATATCAAGATTGTATATAACATGATATTTATTTGATTAATATACAATATTATGAGAAATGCTCCACTAGAAGGAAAAAAAATGGAATTAAAACTGCTGAGAGAAACATCAATACCCTTCAGTTGATAATATTTGTTGGTTGGGAGTGAGCATGACTTAACCAACCACTTGCTGATGTCAAAAAGAACAGAGTACAAACACCAGTCCGATCTTCAGAATTAAAATAAAAAATTTGTCACAGGAAAAAACAACCCAGTGTAAATAAATGGAGAAGTAGTTGAAATAGTAACAGAATGTATCTTTTAGGCTCAAAATCCATCAGGATGGTGACTATAGCGATGACAAAGACTATGCCATGCTACCTGAGATACAGACTATGGTAGATACAGACCAGGGATCTCCAAACTTGGAAACTTTGAGATTTGTGGACTTCAACTCCCAGAATTCCCCAGCCAGCATGGGGAATTGTCTGATATAGACAATTAACATAGCTATAGACTATTAATATTGTGATACATCACATAGACAATATAGGTATGTATTTGTCAAGGCCATGATTTTCCTGGTTATAACATTTGGCTGTAGAAGTTTGATCACCAGAAGGGATCAACAAAGAAAAAATACCCCTTTGAATTGTGGTCCTGGAGAAATGGTTAAGAATACTTTAAATTGCAAGAAGAATAAATTATTCAGTACTAAATGAAGTAAAACCAAATTGCTTCCTCGAAGCATAATAATGAATAATGAATCATGAAGCTAAAGGTTACATACTGTATTTTGGATGCATAATGTGAAGGAAAAAATCATAGAAAAATTGAATAATAATAATAATAATGACAATGACAATGACAACGACAATGACAGCAACAACAACAACAACAATAACAATAATAATGCTGATAGAAACCCAAATGACAAGATATTATTGAAGCATAGGAATAAAAAAATCAAAGGGCAGTTTGACAGACAATCCTGGCAAAATTATGTTCATTGGGTCATGAGTCAGAATGACTAAACAATTGAACAACACTAACAAGGTGTTAGCATCTAATTCCCTCATAAATTTCACAGGACAATCTGGGCACTCAAACACGTCTCCTGAATAGCAACTCTTTTGAATGGATAATATAATTAAACATTTAAATAATGTGTAATTATGATCTCTGCGCTGTTTAAAATGATAGCATGTCTACTTGTATTTGTGAGTGTGAGTAACAGATATACAGTATGAAGGCAATTTATGCAGAATCTTGAAGTTGCAAAGTATATGAACATACTTGGCAGCCATGCATAGTGAAATCAATAGTAATAGTATATTCTAATCAATAAAATCATAAAATGTAAGATGTGCACACAATTTTTGGATTGAGAGGGACAGTACAGAAAGGATGGTCTAAACCAGTGTTCCCAAAACTTTTTCAGTCCACCTGGTCTTGGTGCTACAAACTCATCCTCAATGCCCCCCACCCAGGGGCGGGATTCAAATTTGAGGGTATGATTTGCTGGTCACGTGACTGGGAGGGCGTGGCTTGCTGGTCACATGACTGGGTGGGCATAGTTTGGTAACTGGCAAACCAAATACAAGTGGCCTTCACTTAATGGCCGGTTGCTTAGCAAGTGTTCAAATTTATGACTGGTCTCCCCAGAACTACTTGACCTGTTTTTGGAGTTTTGACAGCCATGCACACACACACACACACACACACACACACACACACTCCCTTCTAACCCTGCTGGAGCAGGTCATTGGACTAGAATCGGCAAAGCATCTTTGATTAGATTCTAGTAGTGAATAGAATCTAATCAGAGCTGCCTTGCTGATTCTTGTTGATTTGTTTTATTTATATTTCTTTATTTTATGTTGCTGAATTGCATTGACATGTGTGTCTCTTCTTGTGCACAGCCCAAAAGCTTTTGTGATTCTTTGCAGCAAAAATTACCGACCTTTGGCTTGGCTCTACTTTTCAAGTGCGCTGCCACTGCCACATTCTAGTTGCCGGTCCCGCAGGTCCACCCCATTGAGCCCACTGCACTGGAGGGACCTGCCCAAGCAAGTCCGAGTGGAGCAGTGCACCAAATCAATGGGGTGAGCCTGGGAGAGGGAAAGAGAGAGAGAGAAAAGAAAGAGAGAAAGAGAGAAGGAAGAAAAGAAAGAAAAAGGGACAAAGAAAGAGGTGGGATGGAGGGATGGAGGGGGAGAGAAAGAGAGAGAAGAGAGAGAGAGAGAGAGAGAGAGAGAGAGAGAGAGAGACCTGATACATCAGATTGAAATGAGGCCTAGTTTAAAGGGCCTTTTCCACATTGAAATATCTTTGCCAGCTTCTTTGCCAGCATATTGAAACATCTTTGGCTTCTATTAATTAAAAGTTTTGTGGACAAAACATGGCCAAGATTATCAGGAAGCTCTCACATATTGTTGAGGCTTTAAACAGGATCCATTGGACCAGATCTCCACCCTAAAAATTACTTTTTCCTAATGTATTACAGTGCCAATTCTGAAGAAGGCAAAACCAAAATGTACTGGTAAATTACAAGAACACACACAAATACATACACTCCCTTCTAACCCCGCTGGAACAGGTGATTGGACTAGAATAGATATCTCATTCTATTTCTCCCCCCTCCCTCCCTCCCTCTTTATTTCTTTTTCTTTCTGTCCCTTCCTTCCAACCCCTCCTTCTTTGTCTGTCCCATTTTCTTCCTGTTCCTTTTCTCTTTCTCTTCTTCCTTCTCTCTTTCTCTCTCTCTCTCTCTTTCCTCTCTCTTTCCCTCTCTCAGGCTCACCCCATTGACTTCGTGCACCGCTCTGTTCGGACTTGCTTGGGCAGGTGCCTCCGGTGCAAGGGGCTCAATGGAGTGATCCTGCGGGGCCTCGCCCTGAACGCGGCGGCTGTGGGACATTTGAAAAGGAGAACAAAGCCACTCTGGTTTGCTCTCCTTTCCCAATGCTGCATTCGGGCAAGGCCCCACAGGCTTACCTCATTGAGCCCCTTGCACCGGAGTGTGCAACTCAATGGGGTGATCCTGTGGGGCCTTGCTTTGAACGCGGTGGCAGCGGGATTTTTCTCACCCCTGAATTGTGCCCAGCGAGGGGCCCACTTCCAGCACCCACCTGCCACCTCTTAGTGCCCCCCTGCTGCCCCCCTTGCCTCTTAGTGCCCCCTATGGCATCCCACCCCCCCAGGGGGCAGTACTGCCCACTTTGGGAACCACTGGTCTAAACAGAAAACTTTCTTAAAACAATAAGGGAATGTGGTGGTGCAGTGACTTAATGACACTGATACTGCACTCTGGTGGTTTGAGCCTGGCTTTGTGAGATGGAGTGAGTGCCTGTCACTAGCTCTTTAACTCCTGACCACCCTGCAGTTCAAAAGTAGGCAATACTGTGATTAGATAAATGGTACCACTTTGTGGGAAAAATCTAGCTGTATGTGTGTGTGTGAGGAAAGTGAAAGCCAGTGCTGGACCTGGTTGAGTGTGAGGCAAAGTGATACGAGGTGTGGTGAGACCTGCAGAGGAGCCTAGAAGAGCCAGCAATCTTGCGCTACTAGTTAGCTGATGTAAAGCTAGTTTGCTCCTCGCGGTGTACCAAGGATAGACACATAAGCACCGAACAAAATAAACTAGTAATCTAGGCTGTCAAGACTGCATTGTAGATTTTCTGGATATTGTATGCCATGCACTAAATTAATAAATCTTAATACAATTGTTGTATTTTTATCAGTTGATCTTCCTTGTTCCCATTATACCAAGGGAGTCAAACTCTATTTCATTAAGGGCCACATCAGGGCTCTGGTTTACCTCAGGGGGCTGGGTGGGCATGGCTGACTGGGTGGGTGTGGCCAACTGGGTGGGCATGGCCAGCTTGATGTCACTCCCCAAACTGTTGGCATGTAGACCAGGCCAAAATCAGGCTGGTCTGATCTTTTGTCTTTGCACTGGGTAGACTGGGCCAAAGCCAGGCTGGCCTGATCTTTATTCTTCACATCGGGTAAATCAGGACAACCCTGTGGGCTGGATCCAACCGCATTGCAGGGCGGATCTGACCCACGGGCCTTGAGTTTGACACCCCTGCATTATACATGTACAGTATCTCTTCACTACCACAGGTAAGTTGTGTCCTTCATGATTGCTTTTTTATTTATTTGTATTCTGTCTTTTCTCCAAGATTCCCACATAGTGCACCTTATTTATTTGTACCATAATCTTGCATGGTTGATAGAACTGAATATGAGCTGCCCAAAGAGACCCAAGGAGCTTCATGAACGAATGTAGATTTAGATCTATAGGGAATTCCATATGGTCGCTCCAATTACTTTGGCTCCCTTTCTGTTCTAGTTATTTCTGTCCACTTTGCAAAGGAATAACAAATGGGTTGAACTGGTGTTTAGTCTATGGGGGAGCACCAGATATGATTGGCCATTCCCTTCCTATTCATGCAGGGTAGACCATCCTTCCTGCTGGCCCCCATGCAGATTGGTTTAACAATGCTTGCCTTTTTCTTTTAGGAAATGTTCCTTTCTCACTAGTCTCTGTGCCTTCCCTTTCTTTTTCCAGATGTTTGCACACATAGATGACTTTATAATTCCCAGATGCAGACTCTTTTTCCCCATTATGTAACCCTTTTCGCTACAGTCCTAGGAATAATAAAAACAAGTTATTTCATGCTTAAATCCATAAGAACATTGCAGCAAGCAAGAACTGATAGTTCAGCTTCATAGGAACAAAGTTAGAAGCTTGTACATTAAAGATGTAACACAAATAAAAGAAAGGCAAAGAAAGTACCATGAGCAACAGTGGGAAAGGGAAACACGTTTCATCCATCCTGGTGAAATGAAAATGTGCCTACACCAAGATGATTGGATCAACCATTGTTGGATCAACTTTAAGATTATTTTTTTTCAACGCAGCTACCAGCTAGTAGAGAACAGCCAGGCAGCCCAGCTGCACAGAGACCCATCTCTTATGGGAAGGGAACATGCCAGGCTTTGCAGCCAGTTAGAGCTGGGACTGCTACTTGGATAGATTGAAACGCTAGGGGCCGTAGACTCTGAAGGCCTATGGTGGCTTTGGTTAAAAAACATCATTTACTGAAGCTGGAAAACACAGGTGTGGAGTTCATTTGCAATTAGTTCAGAGTGGATAGTGGAAGAGGATAATGTCACCTGCATCTGTACTCAGGAAGCGGAGAGGGGGCTTAAACTGGCAAAGGGTCAAGCAGCAAGTGTGGCTTTCGCCTATATTTCCCTAATTATAATTCAATACTTTTAGCACTTCAGCATAATGTACAACTGATTAATGTTTCTCTGAGCTTTGGAGAGCTGAAGAACAGATTTGCTGCCTTCAAATCTCCTCCCCCTCTAAGCACTTTCCCCATTTAAATTTTTTTTCCTTTGATTCTTAGGGCAATGTTTTCTTTCTAAAACATTGAGGTGCTGTGAAGAGGTGGAGGAAAGCAAAAGCAAATCAGTCTACCTCATTGTTTTGTAAAAGTTTAATTTCTATAGAAGTGCTACTTAAAAGCTAATAGTCTCCAGGCTATCCTGGAGTAATAAATTACTTTAAAAAAAAATACTGTATAGGGAGTGTGAAGAACATAGCTTCTGGAATGATTTCCAACCTTTTGATACAGTTCCACTCATGCTCATGTTGCCAAGAGGGAGAAAAGAGAAAAGAGCTTAGAGCACTGGTGGGACATGGAGGATCTGAATTTTTGTCTCCACAGTTCCTGCCCAGATCCCACCAATTTCAAATATGATATTTCTTTTGCCAGCTTTCCCTTAGATAACACATTTGGTCCCATTCTCTTCTGTTTTTGGAGAATTATCTGTTGATGGGTAGATAGATGTACAAATGAAGTCCTAACGACGTTTAAAGTAATTTCTTTCAACAGACTATTGACTTGGAAAGAATAAAAAGCTATTTCCAATGTGCAAGTATGATGTGGCAGAACTGTGAATAACTACATAAATTAAAGTTTAAATTTTACTGCTGCACTCTCATAGACAGCTAAAAATTTTAATCAACCAGCCAACATTTATTTATAACACAAGACCAAAAACAATAAAAAACGACCAGCAATTCAATGATTATGTGGATTACATGCCATCAAGTCATTGTCGACTCTTAGCGATCACACAATAACTATAAAAAGGAATTTTAAAAATGGTGAGAAAATGCTGAAATAATTAGTAGCTAACAATAATGTGAGGGAGGAACCCAATGTCTGCAGCATTAATAGGCTCTAAAACTGAGCCTTTTCTGCCACCTCCTTTTCTCCAAGACATGCTTATGTTTTCAACAGAGGTGAAACTCTGCTGCTTTCATTGTGCGTACCTAGTAAACACGTCATTTGATTGTGTTCAATTAATTGATCAAACAAAAGGAGTTTCTGGGTAGATATTTATTTACTACTTTCTCTTAACATCTGGGACTAGAAAAAGTTGTCTGTATACATAACCCTATTGACCCTTATTAATTGTTCCTGGTTTCACTGCTAGCTCCACTGCCAATTGCTGTTTTGTTTCTGAGATCACACCAAAGTGTCTTCATTGTCATCCATTGACCTTGCCTCTGTAGAAATTTAAAAGGGGAGGAAGCTATCTTCCATTTTCTTTGCCAGTCACCTTGGATGGTGCTTTACTGTGGAGTGGGCCCACAATCAAGCTAAACCCAGCCCAGCCAAATGTTTTTGTGCAACCAGATGAGCCCCAAGCTCCCCAATGCAATTTTATTCCAATCGGTCCCACAATTACTTGTAATTAAACAAATAAATCTCAATTCTAATTAATATCTGCAATGGGATTTATGTGATGAGCCTCAGCAGGATGCGTGTTTTCAGTCTATTTCACTATTTATTGTGCCTTGTGGGTAAATATCGGCAACCTGAATCAATAAATGTCATGGTGATGGAGATCTCCTGTTTCTGTCTTTTAGGACTTAACCCTCTCTTGGGTCTTTATTCTTCTGTTTCTAATCTCCCCTTTTTCTTCCATCTATTACCACAGTAAGAGACTACCATGTTTACCGATCAGATTGTGAAATTCGTAGAGGAGGTGGTGTTGCTATCTCCTATAAAAAGTCCTTACATCTAAAAAACATCCAAGTTACTCAGGAGCTTGCTCTTCCTGAGATCTGTGAACTATCCTTAAATATCACATTTTGATTCTTACTATGTTACAGAGCACCTGATTATGACATCAAACATGTAAACAAGTTAAATACACTACTAACATGGGCAGCATCCTGCCCACATGCTTTTATCTTTCTTGGTGACTTCAATCTACCTCATATTGACTGGACCTTAAATGAATGTACAACTGAACCCATACATGCAACCTTCTACAATGCTGTAACAAATCTGGAACTAGAACAACTAGTAACCAACAACACTAGACTTAACAACTGCCTCAATCTCATCCTCTGCAATAGTTTGAATTTAATTTACGGAATACAAACAAAAGAACCCTTTTCCAGCAGTGACCACAATATGATTGACTTTTGTCTCAACATACACCCACACAAAAATCATCACAATGTCATAATCCCCAATTATAACTTCAAAAAAGGCACCTATGATCTTATAGACAACGATCTCTCATCCCTTGATTGGCAATCTCTATTCTCTGGATGCAATATTGTTGAAGACCATTACAACATATTTTTACTTGAAGTCAAAAGAGTCATCAAACTATATGTACCAACAACAACTCACCCCCCACCCCAAAAAAACAACAACAGATTACCCATAACAATAAGGAAACTTCAATCCAAAAAGAGATCACTCTGGCGGAAAACCAAATCTGGTCACATTGCCAATTTCAAAAGCCGATACAAAAATTTATGCCACCAGATAAAGACTGAATGCACCAATTATCACATTAAACAAGAGGAAAACCTTCTATGCACCAATTCCACCCGCACTTTTTACAATTTTGTAAACAACAAACTAAAAGACTCAAGGTCCATCCCACCCCTGAGAGGACCTAATGGTAAAGACTGCAACGACGACACCATTAAAGCCAACATCTTTAACACATTCTTCGGCTCAGTATTTGTAAACAGCAATGGATCATGCCCAGTATGTCCTAGCCGAACCACAGACAACTACAATGATCTAATACATATTGATTTTACAGAAGACAATGTTGAAAAAGCACTACGCAATCTAAAACCATCTCTATCTATTGGACCGGATGGAATATGTGCCTGCTTCTTTAAAAAGCTATCCACTGCCATAGCCGAACCTCTAAGCATAATCTTTGAAAAATCTTTCAGGACCAGCTCCTTGCCTAACCTATGGTCACAAGCCACGGTCATCCTCATCTTCAAAAAGGGAGACCCCAGCCTAGTTGAAAATTACAGACCAATCTCCTTATGCTGCGTCACCTGTAAAGTCATGGAATCAATTATTAACCAATCCATCATCCTCCACTTAGAGACAAACAACCTACTCTCCAATAAACAATTTGGTTTCAGAAAAAAACTATCCTGTAATCTGCAACTCTTACACTGCAAAAACATATGGACTACACAACTCGATCAGGGCAAAGCAATAGATGCAATCTACATAGACTTCTGTAAAGCCTTTGATTCAGTGGTACACGACAAACTACTCCTAAAACTAAAATCTTACGGTATCTCTGGACAACTGCATAACTGGATAGAAGCATTCCTGTCAAACAGACAACAAATGGTCAAAATTGGGAGTGTCCTATCAAATTCTGTACCTGTCAATAGTGGTGTCCCCCAAGGCAGTGTTATAGGACCAACTCTCTTCATACTCTACATAAATGACCTCTGTGATCATATTAAGAGCAACTGCGTTCTTTTCGCTGATGATGTAAAGCTGTTCAATACCACAGACAATACTGCTACCCTTCAAAAAGATCTTGACTATGTATCAGAATGGTCAAACAAATGGCAACTTCAAATCTCAACAAATAAATGCTCTGTCTTACATATTGGCAAAAAAAAAAATCAGAAAATAAAATACAAGCTGAATAGTCAAGATCTTGTTGATGATTCAAGCTCTGTAAAGGACCTTGGAATACTCATCTCTAATGATCTAAGTGCTAGAGCCCACTGTAACTACATAGCCAAAAAGGCATTAAGAGTTGTTAACCTAATCCTACGTAGCTTTTTCTCTGGTAATATCACACTACTAACTAGAGCATACAAAACATTTGCTAGACCAATACTCGAATACAGCTCATCAGTCAGGAACCCACATTACGTATCTTACATTAGCACAGTTGAGAAAGTCCAGAAATATTTCACAAGAAGAGTTCTCCACTCCTCTACTCATTGTACAATACCTTATGCCACCAGACTTGAAATTCTAGACCTAGAAAACCTTGAATTATGCCGTCTTCGGTCTGATCTAAGTATGGTATATAAAATCATACATTGCAATGTCCTACCTGTCAATGAATACTTCAGCTTCAACCATAACAACACAAGAGCACACAATAGATACAAACTCTAGGTTAACTGCACCAAACTTGATTGCAGGAAATACAAGTTCAGCAACAGAGTGGTCAATGTCTGGAATACTCTACCTGACTCTGTAGTTTCTTCCCCAAACACTTTAACCTTAGACTGTCTACTACTGACCTCACCTCTTTCCTAAGAGGTCTGTAGAGGGCGTGCATAAGCGCACCAATGTGCCTACCGTCCCTGTCCTATTGTTTCTTTCTTCTTCTTCTTATATGTACCCATTTCATGTATTCATAACTGTATATACTTATACCTATTATCTTGTAAGCAATTGACAAATCAAATCAAATCAAATCAAATAAATAAATAAATAAATAAATAAATAAATAAATAAATAAAGAATGGCATTTTAGAATGACTGGCTGAAATTGTATCTGTACAAGGAGGAGGTGTGGGTGCCTTATTCAAATAACTTGGGAAGGTGATACTCAATGACCACATTGGAAGGCCACATTAAACCGAATGAATAGCTTAATGTGAAAAGCATTTTCCCATGATCCCATTTTAATTATGTGTTGTCTGACAGTAATACACCTTTTGTTCAGGACCTAACTTGGTTTACCAACCATTTGAGTTTGGATTGCAGAGATTTCACCCAAAATCTATGCAGAGTAGTATGACAGCAAT
Source organism: Notechis scutatus (assembly GCF_049901735.1). Lineage (NCBI taxonomy): Eukaryota > Metazoa > Chordata > Lepidosauria > Squamata > Elapidae > Notechis > Notechis scutatus. Next base: position 267,685,165 of record NC_142009.1, on the reverse strand, counting down.
GGAAAGGGCATTTAGGCCACTTAGTTCAACTCCTGCTCAGATTTAAATTAAGATTTCCCACATATGTTTGTCTAGCCTCCCAGAGCATGGGAATACACTCCTTTTTTTTTGTACAATGAATTTCATTCTCAAAATGTTTTCACCATCACATTTAGTTGGAATCTGGATTTCTGTAGCTTAAATCCACAAATCCATTTTCTATACTGTGGAACAACACAGAATATGATAACCTCTCATATATTTGAAAAGTGCTTTTGTATTTCCCTTAGTCTTCTCTTTTCAAGGCTAAATGTACTCAATTCCATCTATTCTATCTATTCATAAGAGTTGGCTACAGTGGTAGGCTGCAACCGGTTGAACAACCAGTTCTGTGAGTGCACGTGCATGCGCCTAATGTATTCTTTGTGCACACGTGCAGCATTCAAAGTACAGCAATTTGAAGCTCAATTGCTTACCTGCTAGTGCAGCCTGGTAAGTAGAACAGCTGAGGCACGGAAATCAGCTGTGCTGAATGAATCAAGTGAGCCAGAAAGAAGGAAATATAGAACAGGATAGGGTGGGGGCAGGTGGGCGGGGCCAGCTGATGATCGGAACTACCGGTTCACTAGAACCAGTCCGAACTGGCAGCATCCCACCACTGGTTGACTACTAATGGTCAAAGCAAGATGGTGGTAGATAAGGGTCAATGGATTGAAGGTGGGCTGGATTTAGATCAATTGTGGGCATGAAGGGACCTGAAACTGATGATGCATTTGACCTCTCCCTTGGGCTTAGCCTGCCCATCTCTATCTACTGGACAGGGCCAAATGAGCTACTTCTACTTTATTATAAGGCTAGATTAAATTTTTTTTTGCAAGTCTGAACGTGTGAATCTCCCACCAGTTTCTTTACAGTCTGAGAAGTTGGGGAGAGTCCCTTCTGGGCCTCTTTCTCTGCCTTTTATGCATCTGTGGGCTGTATCCTCTCTTATCTGATGGTTCCCTAGGCAGCATCTCTCTGCTCTGTTTCTCAAGGTCTTTTTATATAGCCTCAGAGAAATGAATGTAGTAATGGTGGGACGGGCATATTGGAAGAAACTTTATAGTCAACTTTTGACTTTTCTCTTTAACTAGTAAGACTACAGGTCAGAATTGTTTACATTAATTGGAAGCTGAAGTCAAAGGTTAGAATGTTTCTAGTCATCTTTGGAGATTCCAGCAAATAAAATTTCTGTATGAAAAGGATGTGCTCCATGGATGAACTCTGACTTTCTCTACTCAGTAGAGGGAGAGTCTATATAAAAGATTGGTTTAGTTCTCTTCATGGTGTGAGGATAAAGCACTCTAGAGATGCATTAGCCCAAATAGCAGTTCACTTGAACATAGTGAATATATAGCCAGTGGAAAATTAACAATACACACAATGTCTGGAGGTCATGTAATTGTAAGAAAACCCTTACCTAAGCAATTTGTTAGATAGGAGATATGAGAATAAGTTACCACCAGCATAAAGTCACTAATAGACTAAAGAGGTTATTAGCAAGCTCCAGGAGAACTACCTAAGAATTAAATAGTTTTAAGGGATAGAGACCGTTGAGTTATTTTATAACATAGGAGTCCTATAACCCACAATATTTTAAAATGACAAAAGAATGATCTTATATTGTGATCTTCAATGAAATGACATAATGCTATGTTATGAAATGGCATAATGTATGAGCTGTGGTGGTGCAAATCTTTTTACTACCAGTTCTCTGGGCATGGCTTAGTGGGCATGGTGTGGATTGGTGGCATGCCAGGGAAAGGATGCTGTAAAATCTCGTCAGAGGTGGTATTTGTAGGTTCTCTGAACTACTCAAAATTTCCACTATCAGTTCTCCAGAACTGGTCAGAACCTGCTGAATACCACTTCTGATGCAGTGGTTAGAATGCAGTACTGCAAGCTACCTCTGCTGCCTGCTGTCTGCCAGCACTTCTGCAGTTCAATTCTCATTGGCTCAATATTGATTCAGCCTTCCATTCTTCCTAGGTTGGTAAAATGAGGACCCAGTTTGTTGGGGGCAATATGCTAAATCTGTAAACCACTGAGAGAGGGCTGTAAAGCACTGTGAAGCATTATATAAATCTAAGTGCTATTGCTGTGGTTATTATACCTTTTGGATGCATGTTCTCTGTTGGATTTGGTCATTCCAGTAACAAGGTTTACCCTGGAGAGCCTCCAAAGTGGGTTGCATGCACTTGCTATCTACAAAGTGTCTCTTTTTTCTGCTCAGTTTTTGAGGTTTCCATGGTGAAAGAAGCAGTGAAATAACTACTTCTTTCTAGCTAGTGGCTCTTCATTAGTATTCAAAGATTCATAAGTATTCTCATAAATATTATTCATACGTAATCCTGCTAGAAGACCTGCTTTCATTTGGAACATTGCATGACCCATGTTGACAACTTGTTTTTTTTATCTCTTGAACTAAGGTCATTTTTAAAGGAGGCTTGGGATACTTAGTTTTACATTATCTCCCCCAAGTGATCTGCAGTATCCTTATTATCTCCTTAGTGATGTATTATGATAGGCAGATAATGCAATGGATGCAGTGGTGGGATTCAAATAATTTAACAACCGGCTGTTTGCCCTAATGATTTCTTCCAACAGCCAGTTCACCAAACTGCTCAGAAAGTTAACAACAGATTCTCCCGAACTGGTGAGAACTGGCTGAATCCCACCACTGAATGGATGTGCTATGGAAAAAAGAGATGAGAAAACCCTACATGTTGAACTTCATCATCCCAATCTTTGTTCATGGGTTCTAGCAAAGTCTCCTTCAAGAGTATCTATATAGGTATCAATTCATTGCCCATAAATATTACCCTATACCAGTGGTGGCTAACCTTTTTGGGCTCCTGTGCCAAAAAATTTGTGCGTGCTTGCGCGTGCGTGTGTGCCAGCACCCAGAAGGCAATGTGTGCACCCTCCCAGGGCCCCTGTGCATGCACGCGCAATCCCCTCCTGCCCCCTTACCTGCACTGCACCTCACAGCTGATTTTCAGCTGGTTTGAGGCCTTTTTTGGCCTCCCAGAGGCTTGAGAAAAGCTTCTGCAGGCTTTGCAGGATGAATAATAGGCCGTTTCATCACTTCCGGTATTACAGGAAGTGATGAAATCAGCCTATTATTCATCCTGCAAAGCCTGCAGAAGCTTTTTTCAAGCCTCCGGGAGGCCGAAAAAGGCCTCAAACCAGCTGAAAAATCAGCTGTGAGGCGTGCGCGTGCATAGTATGGTAAATTTGCCTGCAACTTGCATGTCGGCACAAATGGCTCTGCGTGCCACCTGTCATACTCCTCTGCTTATTTCAATATTCTTTGATATAAGAGGTATATGGGTTGGGTTGACACATTATGCTGAACAGTAATATCATTTTTTATTGTTGTTTGGCTAAATCACTTCTATGAATTCAGCCTTAGCAAGATGAACTACAGTGTTTGACAAAGATGAGCAAGCTATGAGTTGCCCTAAAATCCCACCCTTGGAAACCCCCAGAATAAATGGAGTAGAAAAGAGCCATGGGGGATGAGTGCCTTAAAGCATTGCAGCATCCCTCATTTCTCGTCACATGTCTTGCCAGATGTCACATTTTGCCTTGAAAACACTAATAGTGTTTTTTTTCAATGGAAAAAAAATGGTCATCAAAATTCAGACCCACCCACTTTAGTGATTACCACTCATTCCCTGGCAAGAGATAAAAAGGAAGTACAGCAAGAACACAAACACAACTCAGCCAACCAGAAATTATTCTCCAGAATTAGAGTGTCTTGAAGATGAATGGCAGGGGGTAGTGGGGTGGCACAGCCAGGGTTTTTACTAAGAGAAAAGTCATACTTGGAAAGATTCTATACCTTGAGTCAATTTCCATTTGATGCTCTGATGTTACCACTCAAATTTAAACAAGGCTTTCATGGGCAAAACTCTTTTTTCCTCTTTGGATCCCCCCCCCAAATGTTAAAAATGATCATTTTCACTTTCACACAAGAGGATGGATCTTCCTGGCAAAGGCAACCTCTAAAACTGGATTGGATTTAAAAAAAAACGGAAAAAAAGCTTATTGATGGCAGAATATTGCATGGATGTGGACTGCAAATATTACTTTGTATCCTCAGCTGTACCAAAATATCTGCTGCAATGAAAGTTCAATATGGACGTTCTCTAAGGGAGAGGTAGACAGGCTAAGATTATAGGATTTATTTGGGTTGATAAAAGGCTGAGATGGTATAAGCAGAATAAAATACAATGTATTATTTTTAGAATGAGGTCAGATATAACTTTGCATCTCAAAGAGGAACATAATTATTCACTATGCCTCATGATGGCTTTTTTGAACCAATGTATAAGATGAAATCTAAAAATGAACCATTCCAACATGCCTTTAAATATTAGAATTCAATTTGAGATCCTTTCATATGGAAAAAAGAAAGTTCCCGGATTTATCCACAACAACAGCAATAACAATAGGAGCTTTTAAGCAGGCTAACAAAATTAAACTACAGAATGTAAAAATAAAAATAAAACATTAAATAAATATTAAAAAACCCTGAAAAATAGATTAGTCAGAAAGACTTGTATATTATGAGTCATTTAGGAATCTCAAAGTTAGAAATCTTTTCACTTAGTGAGACTTGGAGTAGTATCAGGTTGAAAGGAATTCTCTGTGCTAGAAATATTACAGAAGGAATCACTGAGAATCAGTAGCTTATCTAGCACTCACACAAATTGTTGGGAATATTTGAAAGTGTAATATGCTGGCCGCTGCAGCCCGGGATAAAAATATCTCCAACTTTCATATTTAAACCTTGCTTAGGCTATGAGCCTTGCCTTTTGAAGCTAGAGATGTAAATTATTATCCTCACTGAAATGAATCATAAATAATGGTTAATAATGTGCACTGTATCACTGTAGCTTTTAGCTTTTTTTCTGCCTGATGCTCTAGATAGAATGAGGTTTTGCTCAGGTGCTGTGGATCTTGTTAAACCAACTGTTTGAAAATAAAGGATTGTCTGATGGTTGTAATCTTTTCTATGGATGGTTTTGAAATGAATATGATCTAAAGGAACTCATTTAGAATAAGAGCATTCATCAGCTTTGGTTTAAAATGAGAAAGGATTTAAGCAAGGGAGTTTTGGCTAAGATATTCTTGTGCTGTCATGGTTTCAGTTGCATTTGAATTTATAGAGTTAATGGCTTTTTGACTCCATGTATACTTTTCCCTTTATGTCTTGTCAGAGGTACAGGTACCGCAACACATAATGGCTCCTTGTTCATGCCAAATGCTAAGGCAAAACTAACAAGCTACATCATAGCTTTACCCCAATAGCTTGATTCTCTAAACATTTTAAGGCATAACATGGATTTTCTAATGTTGAGACAGTCATTGTGGTTTGTAAATTATGGCTTATGATTTCTTTGTGAATACGCCAGTGTTTTATTGTAGTGTCAATCAATGGGAAAACATTTGGATTGAGGGCACAATGTACAGACTGATGGGATTTGACTCATCATGCTGTTATAAGTCTGAAGGCTTGAAAACTGATCATTTCCAGCCCAGTGAATGATTGTCAGAAAACTGTGTGGATGCTATTCCCTTTGTACACTTATAAGTCAATAAAGTGGCACAGATGAGGGGCGACTAAGTAGCTGAACACTGAATAAAAAGTGGCAGCTGTAGAAAAACAACAATGGGTTAGAAAATGAACTGGAAAAAATAAGAAAACCCGAGACAGGTATTGGAATTACTGTAAATAACCGAAAGAAGTAAATAGCAGTAGAAGGGAAGTGATGTGACCTGAAGACAGGCAAAGTGTCACGACATCAAGCTATTGGCAGCACTCTACTGAAACTATACAGAAGGCTCATTGGAGAAACAATTGTGAGGCAGATAAGAAACTGAATGAACTTTTAGGAAGAAATACTGTTACTTTCTCCCAAGAAGTCCATGTCAACATGCTGGTTGGGAGCTGAAGTTCACACAGTTTCAAGTTGCTGAGGTTGAGAAACCGTCATACATGTGAAATCTCATTGCTACTGATTTCATAGCACCTTCTCAATCATCTTCTTAGGAAAGAAAAAGTTGAAGAATGATGAAAGTTGTCAGATATGGCTGGATCAAGAAATACAGCATAAAAATCATCCCTTTGAAAACTATCCCTCAATCTCATCCAGTGCTTTCTTTGTCTTCAAGTTCCAGAGGACAGTATATGGGTCCCACATTTCCTGCAACAGCCTACCCAACACCTCTTGCCATATACACTTCTTTCTATCATGGCTTCAATTTGAATTCCCACGAATCATTCTGGAAGTTCAATAAGGGTCACAGCCTTTTCTTGTTTTCACATGCCTCTTTCATTCACCTATTTCATTAGCAATAGCAATAGCACTTAGACTTATATACCGCTTTGCAGTGCTTTACAGCCCTCTCTAAGTGGTTTACAGAGTCAGCATATTGCCCTCAACAATTTGGGTCCTGATTTTACTGACTTCGGAAGGATGGAAGGCTGAGTCAACTTTGAGCCTGGTGAAATTTGAAGGGCTAAATTGCAGGCAGTCAGCAGGCAGCAGAAGTAGTCTGCAGTACTGCACTCTAACCACTGTGCCACCAAGGCTCTCATTAGCAATAACAACCACATGCAGTGTACCTTTGGGGTTTTGTTTGGAATCTACATAGTTTATTTTACTAAACCCACATATAACACACATATAAAAGATTCTACCCATTAATCTTGACTCTACCTCAACTCCTTTTATCCTATATTGAATAAATGGTTTTCTTCAAACCTTCCCAGAAACCCTCCCTGCATTTTTAGTAGGCTTTTCATACACACACACCTTACTACTGCTGGTGTTGATGGTGCTTTTCTCCAGCACTTTCTGGCTTTCGTGCAAGGTGTGCAATCTGCATAGTTTCCCATCTGATTCCTTTACTTCAGTTCTGCTATTACTTCAGGCTATTTCCATCCTGGTGCCAAGAACAAAAAGTACAAAATTGCTGCAGTCTCATATCACTTCTTCTGTGTTGCTGGTCTCTGTGAGTTCTCCTTAATGATCTGATCTAAAAAATTTGGCTTTGCTTGTATTTCTCTGTATTTCAACAGAGCAATACGACCTGAAGTTTGGGACCAGGCTCCAGCCTACCATATCAGTCTTCTTCATTGCCTTCTGGCTGGTAATGACAACTGTTACATCTTTTCTGTTATCCATTGTGGCCATTAAAACAGAGGGCACCATATATACAGTTCACCTCTTGATGGTGCAGTTTTTTTCCAATTCTGTCTGTCAGTGGATCTGAGAATGGTTCCAGTTTTTTCAGTCTAGTTCTTTTCTTTTATCTGAATTATATTCTTTGGAGCATTTCTTTCTTCCCTCTCATATTGACTCCATTCTACTTCTAATCAACACCCAGCTATCACTCTCCTCTTAGTTAATTTACTCAGTTTCTTTATCACTCTACTTCTTTCACCTCCTGTTAACAATTTATTATCTCACCAAGTAAGATCCTGTTCTAATCAAACCTAAAACACAAACATTGGCTAAGCCAATTAAATACAATAACTTAAACTGTATGCTATCTTAAAAGAACCACCATAACAACATGATTGTGGGTGGTGGAATTTCCTTCCATTTGCCCATCCCTTCTATGATAACTTTTAAACCGATAATAAAATATTAGGCAATCTGTATTTTTTTTTTTAAAAAAAGAAATGTTCTCAAGGTTAAAAGAAGGACAAAGTAAAGAAGGATTGAGAAATGAAACAAAATAGGAAAAGACAGAGAAAGGTAATCTGATAATCTAGATATATCCAGTATGGTACTTTCTATAGGTACTGGATTATCACCTCCATGATCTCTTACACCATGGTCTTATGCCCATCATTATCCAAGCAGGAAAGAATGATAGGAATTGAAGTCTAATACATCCTGAATACACCAAGTTCGGGGCAGGCTACAGTAGAAACTTGTCTACCTTGAAATGTTGGAAATCTTTCTTAGAACAGCAAACCAATTAAAATAATCATACAACCAAATGAACTAACAGTAAATAAAAAGCTAAGTATACAAAGTGTTATTTATTTGCATACTTACCTATGATGGGTTGGTCCGTGGCAGCGGGAAATTTGAAGAGCCGTCATTGGCCACGAGCCGCGAGCAGCCGGCTATAAAAAAGGCTGCTGTGGTTTCTCCGTGTTCAGATCCTAGAAGAAAATAAAAAGAGAAAAAAGTCAACTGGGTCTCGAGTCTCTTTTCCCACAATGCAACACTGGCGACGAAGGTGGGATTTTGAGACAAAGGAGCCCAGTTGAGCACATGGCAATGAGGACTGAGCAAGATGAAATGGCCGGAAACAACTCGCCACCCACACCATTCAACCCAACAACCGAGGACTGGGAATCCTACATTGACCAATTCCTCATGTTCCTAGAAGGGAGCGACCTCCAAGGAATATCCGAAAATAGAAAGAGAGCCATTTTCCTCACCCATTGCGGTCCTGCAGTATTCAAAATGGCAAAGGCATTAGCAGCACCCACCGATGTAAAGACGATGGTGTGGATGGGCCTAAAGAAATTACTGCAAGCCCACTATGCACTAACCATTTCATGCCTCATCAAAAGACACGAATTTTATTGGCGCGATCAAACGGAAGATGAGAGCATCGGAGATTTTGTTGCAGCACTAAGAGACATTGGCGGAGCATGCGAATTTCTAAACATGGATGAAGCCATGTGGTCCTTGGTTTAAAGGACTGTACACTACAGGGTCGACTACTAACAAGACCTAAGATAACACTGAAGAAGGCAATAGAAGAAGCCACCACAGAGGAAGCCACACAAAAATCAGCAGCCACCATGCGACAAATGAATAAATTTCCAAAGGAAACCCAAAAAGACATTAGTCAAACACACAATAAGACACCAGAGGAAACAAAAAAACCCACCACCACAACATACCACGAGGACATTGAATCCTTATCAGAAGACGAAGAGGAAGAAGAAGAGGTAAATCAACTCCGGTCGGAAAAAGGTAGATGGGAGCAAAATGAAAGAAGGTCAGAATTCCATTGTGCCGGGTGTGGAGGAAACCATCCACGTTCCAAATGCCGTTTCTTTGGTGCTATTTGCAGATATTATGAATGGCGGGGACACATGGCTAGGGCATGCCGAACAAGAAATAACTATGGCCCTAGACAAAGATGGAACACCCTCCCCCAGGGAGAAGGAAAAGCAAATAGGGAGCCGTTGGAGTCAAGAGAACAGAAACAAGTGATGGAAAGAAGCAAATAGAAAAGAGGAAACACATCAAACAATAACCATTGGGCACTCAAATTCAACCAATGCAAAAAAGGTACACGTACAAGTCACCATAGAAGGCCAGCCATGCAAGATGGAGGTGGACTCAGGCTCGTATTTATCAATGGTATTGTGGAATACCCTAAAAGGACAAATATCTGATATAAACAAGGGAGAGCTCGAAATACAAAAGCTCATACTAAAGGACTACCAGGGAAACAGAATTCCTGTAGTAGGTACTGGACACTTCAAAGTTAAATTCAAAAAACACACCAAAGTCCTCCCATTAACAATAGTCGACTGGGATCGACCCAGCCTATTGGGACTCGAATAGTTTGCACCATTAGGAATCGAAGTAACCGGAATAAATAGCATGACTGAGACAGACTGGGAAGAGGACCTGATGAAAGAATTCCAGGACGTCTTCAACGGAGAACTGGGTAAGTACCAGGGTTCCCCTATCTCATTTAATTTAAATCCAAATATAGCCCATATAAGACTAAAGGCGAGGCGAGTCGCTTTTGCGTTAAAACCAAAAATTGATGAACAATTAGATAAACTTATTGCACAGGGGATATTAGAACCAACAGACCACGCAAGGTGGGAAACCCCAATTGTTACCCCTATTAAACCAGATGGGTCAGTACGTATCTGTGAGGACTACAAAGCAACCCTTAACCACGCACTACAGCAAAGCGCATACCCAATTCTGGTGGTACAGCACCTATTACATTCTTTAGGGGGAGGTAAAATCTTTGCGAAATTGGACCTTGTGCAAGCCTAGCAACAATTACCAGTTGACCCAGAAACAGCAGAAGCACAAACAATTGTGACACACAGGGGGGCATTCAAATGCAACAGACTGCAATTTGGAGTTAGCGTGGCCCCAGGGGCATTCCAGAGTTTAATGGAACACCTATTGCAAGGAATTAATGGGGTGGTACCATACTTAGATGATGTATTAATATCAGCCAAGGACAAAGAACAACTGAAAGACTGCCTAAGGGAGGTCTTAAAAAAGTTTAAAGAGGCAGGACTTAAAGTAAAAAAAGAAAAGTGCCAATTAGCCACCGACAAAGTTGAATTCCTGGGATACCTTATAGACAAAGAAGGGATCCACCCCACTGAAAACAAAATCAGAGCAATAAAGGAAGCTCCCAGACCCAAAAATAAAACAGACTTGCAAGCCTTCTTGGGACTTATTAATTTTTACAATGTATTCTTGCCACAGAAAGCAACGATAGTGGAACCACTGCACAGGTTGCTTGATAAGAAAGCTTCCCTGGACCTGGGGGCGATGAGAAGAAACAGCATTTCAGGAAATAAAAAACTTACTTACATCAGACTGTGTGCTAATACAATACAGCGAGACCCTTCCAATAACACTAACATGCAATGCATCACCATTCGGCATTGGTGCCATACTCAGCCACGTATTACCCGATGGAAGGGAAGCACCTATCGCATTCTATTCAAAAACTCTATCTAAACCGTAGTGGAATTACAGCCAACTAGACAGAGAGGCATTGGCCGCAATAACAGGAATGAAACGTTTCCACAAGTATATCTCTGGCAGACCTTTTTCAATTGTCACAGACCATAAACCTCTTCTAGGAATCCTCACAGGAAACAAAGCTACACCTAACATACTGTCACCGTGGATGACGAGGTGGTCCAAATTCCTAGCTGCCTATAACTACAACTTGATCTACCGACCAGGAAAGAACATAACACACGCTGATGCCCTGAGCCGTTCCCCCCTACCCAACTTAGATGATGATCCTGCACCAACCACATCAACCCTTCAAATTGAGACGTTGACAAACCTACCCATAACAGCGACAGACATTGCTATGGAAACTGCGAGGGACAAAAACCTGGTGCGGATTTTAAATTGGGTAGGTAAAGGGTGGCCAGAGACCATAAGTGACGAGACTGCTAAACTGTTTCGGAATAGACAAACAGAACTATCAATCTTAAAGAGATGTATACTATGGGGGGATAAGGTGGTCATACTGAACATATTAAGGAAACGAATACTTGAATTATTTCATGAGGGTCACCCGGGTATTGTCAGAATGCAGTCCCTGGCTAGGAGTTATGTATGGTGGCCAGGGATGGATAAAGACATAGGAGAATGGGTAGCAACGTGCAAACAATGCCAAGAATCTAGACCTACACCCCCTTCTGCACCTATACACGAATGGGAAACACCTAGGGGACCATGGTCTAGAATACACATTGATTTTGCAGGACCAACTAAAGGACATACATTCTTAATAGTCGTAGATGCTTACTCAGATTGGCTGGAGGTAAGCATCATGCACTCAACCACAACAGAAGCTTTTATTAGACAACTAAGGAAACTTTTTATGACACATGGATTGCTGGATTTAGTTGTATCCGACAACGGACCACAATTCACGGCAATAACATTCGAGGGGTTCCTGGCAGAACAAGGGATAAGGCATGCACTAACAGCGCTGCGACATCCGGCTATGAACAGACAGGCGGAACGCATGGTCCGTTACACAAAGGAAACACTACACAAATTGGGACCTGGAGATATACAAGAAAAAATAGACAAACTACTAAGTATACAACACATTACACCCAACACCACAACAAATAAAAGCCCAGCAGAATTATTAATGGGAAGGAAGCTAAGATCAAACCTAGACAGACTGCACCCCATATATAGCCAGAAAAACCAGCAGACTCCTCCAGTAAGTGCTGCACATTCAAAACAGGGGACCTAGTATATGCAAAGAACCTCATGGGGGAACCATTGTGGATACCGGCAAAAATAACCCAAATAACAGGGCCCCGGTCATACAGGGTAGACACAGAGGACGGGAGGAGCTGGAGGAGACACATAGACCAAATCAGATCAAGGACCACACTGAGAAACACAAACAATCAGGAAGAAGAAGGGGGAGACCCTCCGCCAACCTCTAACAAAAACAACCCAACCAGAAAGGGGGGAGAATGTCCGCAAATAAAAGAATTGCTACAAACATTAAGCAAAAATAACGAAACCAGAGAGGGGAAGACCCCTCAAACACAAACAAAAGGGGAGGGAGAGACCCTCCACAAGTAAAAGAATTGACAAAACAAACCCTAACAATGACGCAACAACCAATACTAACATTAGCCCCGATCGGAAATCGCAAACACGTACCTGAAACCATAGAAGAAGAAAACAACTTGGGGACACTGGAGCAGGCTTCGAAGAACCATCAGGAAGCCACTCCTAGTGGGAGCGGCCGAGCTGACTCAACCAGCCAGGAAAGGCCTGGCGGGAGCGGCATGGCTGACTCTACCTTCCAGGAGGCCCCATGGAAAAGGAGGGGAGAAACAGCAATCCCGTCCAAACAGGTCAGAGGTGAACTCATGACTGAGTTGCGCAGGTCCAGTCGGAACCATAAGAGCCCTGCCTACCTACGTGACTATGTAATATAGGCGGGGCCCGGATTGGTTAGACTGGACCACATGGGGAGGGGTGTTATATATTTGCATACTTACCTATGATGGGTTGGTCCGTGGTGGCAGGAGATTTGAAGAGCCGTCATTGGCCACGAGCCGTCAGCAGTCGGCTATAAAAAAGGCTGCCGCAGTTTCTCCGTGTTCAGATCCTAGAAGAAAATAAAAAGAGAAAAAAGTCAACTGGGTCTCGAGTCTTTTTTCCCACAACGCAACAGAAACCATGTTCATATTTATGTTTTTCACTTACTTTGGCTAGCTATATTATCCTCATCTTATTTTATCAGCATAGATTTTTTCAGTTTATTTATAAGATTATTTGAATTATGTTTTGCCAATCTTTCCTTGCCCTTTAGAAAGACTTCCACTTAAATGTGTTAGCCTTTTTTATAGACAAAGAAAGAATGATAGCACATAACTGGAGCTAAATATTATATCTAAGTGCTCTACATTTTCAGAATTGCTTTGAAGCTTTTGTCTGCTTTAGATATGAGCTTTTCCTCCTATTAAAATAATAACACAACAAAGGTTTGGGAGGAAAAGGTATTTACACTATACATAAATCTTGTAAACTATTATTAGATCTTTGTTCAAAGGAGTAAAATTTCCATTAAATATTTAAAAAGATGAATAAGAATAATTAATTGATTATATTTGAGTTCCCACTTCCAAGATAATTATTTGATTTTTAAAAAATCATTGAAATTGTGTCTTTAGGAGACAAATCTACTGAATGCTCTTTGTACTCATTTGCGCGGACAGTTTAGACAAATTGAGACTCAGTAAATTCCTCAGCCAAAAACAGCTGGATCATCAGGTGAGCTGTCTAACAAAATTTAAGCAGAAGGAGCTTGGCTTTAAGCCTAGTTGAGTGAGTTTCCTCACACAGCTTTTGGATTCTCAGGGAAGGAAAGTCTTGTTATGTCCTAATCTGGTTGGGGTCCTAGAAAATTCCCTTATGGTATATTCTACTACTGTCATTTTTACTGGGGTCTACTGCTAGTAAGCTGTAATGGTTCTAAAAGATAGAGATATCTGATGACTGCCTAGAATTTCTTCTGCTCTCCCTGTAGTATGCTTGAAACAGTACTAAGAGGAAGCCTCTCTTTAAAGTCTCTTTTTATAATTACAGTAGTTTCTACCTCCTTTGCAGGAAGAGGAGAGAAAAGAACAGTGATAACGTACTGCAGAGATCAGTATGTCTATCCAACAGTTAAATTTGTTCAAGAGTGAACAGGCTTGTAAAGGATAGTTGGTATAAACAACAGACTAAAACAGGAAAGTTTTTCTTGGCTTCCATCACTTTTGATAGAACTTCTGGACTACAATATTGTATTAGACTATTCCCCTAAAAACATGTCATTCCACAAGTAGAAAAATAAAATATCAAGGAGTGATATCCTAGTCAGATTCACTACTCTTTAAAAAAAAAAAAAAAACTCAGTGGATGAGGTCAAAGATACAAATACCATCCTGAGCCAAGCCAAGATGCCAACATCCTAATTTTTATAAGCACACACACATTTTTGGAGGAGCATTTGACCAGTTCAGATGGTAAACTTTTTCTTGAATATTATGACTATACAAGTTAGCTAAAGGTATCTGTGTATTAATGGCAACATTGTGGATACTAGCACTGGTGATGTTACCTAGTTGTGTTAATGAAATGTCTCCAAGAAAACAGCCAAGCTCAGAGAGCACCAATGACTCCTCATTTTGATCCTCAGCTAAAAATATTCTCCTTTATTGGTATTGTGAATATTGGTCTACTCAAAGAATGAGTCACTGTCTATCAATGATATTCAATAAATGTGAAGACTAGCTTACAAGACAAATGAAATAAAGAATTGAAATAATCATTACATTGAACCAAGTACTGAGTTAATGAAACATTTTGATGTGGTTGTTTTGAATCAACCATGTCATACTCTCCAAATTTTCTGAATGATACCTGGCTGAACATAGCTCAAGCTGGTACTTTGACCTAATCCACTGAGATTTTTTTTTTAAAGTAGTGGATCTGAGTAGGAAATTCACAAGTATCTTCTATTCTATGAGCCGTGGTGGTGCAGTGGTTAGAGTGCAGTACCGCAGGCTATTTCTTTTGACTGTTGGCTGCCTGTAATTTGGCAGTTCAAATCTCACCAGGCTCAAGGTTGACTCAGCCTTTCATCCTTTAGAGGTGTGTAAAATGAGGACCCAAATTGTAGGGGGAAATATGCTGACTCTGTAAACCACTTAGAGAGGTCTGTAAAGAATTGTAAAGTGGTATATAAGTCTAAGTGCTATTATTTCAATTCTTTACTTCATTTGTCTTGTAAGTTACTCTTCTCATTTATTGAATATCATTGCTATTTGGGTGACAGAACAGTTTCAGAACTAGACATGTGATTTTTGGCCTATGAAAACCCAGGACACTTAATACACATATTGAGGTAAGATTCATTTCTTATATATAAGAATTCTCCAATCTCAGCTATATGATTTTGTACAGAATAACTGCCTCTCATTTCATGAAAGAAACATCAGCAGTTTTGGAGGAAATTTAAGCATCAGGAATCTGAATACCTAGAAAAAGAAAGCCAGTAAAAAGCTCTAAGACGCCCAACACTCCAACAGCTGAATGACGACTAAACATGTTTAGAGAATTAATAATTTTTGTAATAGTGGCAAGTATCTGAGGCTCGGGTATAGGATGAGGGTGAAGTTTGTTCTTCGAGCTTGTGGATTGGTTTCTGAACATTTCATTACCAGGCTAGGTAACATTTTCAGTGGAGTTTAGGTTGTTTTCTTCAGACATTTCATTATCCAACTAGCTAACATCATTGGTACTAGAAAGGAGTGGAGTTTATTCTCTGTTTTTATACAAGTGGCTAGGAGAAAAACCCACTCTCTTCCAGTACTGATGATATTACCTAGTTAAGTAATGAAACATCTGCAAAACAACAACCAAACTCAGAGAGCACCAAGGACTCCACAGTTCAACCCCAACCTACAAATATCATCTTCTGTTGGTAACTACATCCTGCCAGGAAAAGAGTTAATAAGCAAGAGCTTCACAAGTGAACAAAGGCAATTTTATCAAAAAGAGCAGGCCAAGCGAGAAACAAAGAGGAGACATGGACCACATTCTTAACTTTCTATCTACTGCTCCTTGTGATCAGTAGGTCATGAGGTGTTGAAAAGCCAGTGTCACTCAAGTCACACTTCCATCAGAAAGTACAAACTGAACAGGAGTGAAGGAAAGCAATTGGAATGAAATACTTTGAAGGAGGTAGTGTCAGGGGCAAGTAATCAGGAAGAAGGACTTAAGTTCAAAGCACTTCATGTTTATTACATGCTGCGTATACACAAGAATCTGATCTACTAATGCTCAAGGTAAATTGATGCTACATAAGAATCGGTGGAATTCAAGGAGGGGGGGGTGGACTTAGGTCTCTTCTGGGAGCATAGCAACTCCAAACTGATGACACATTTGATCTCACCCTCAGGCTCAGCCTGGTCCTCTCCTACAGGTAGAGCTGATCAGAACTTCTGAACAGAAGCAACAGTAAAATCTGTTGCAAGATTTGCAGCAGATTTCACAGTTTTTTCCACTTACAACAAAATTCAGCTTTATTTGAAATAATATTGTGTCCAAATATTAATCACTTCACTGTGGATGCAAAATAAGTAATTATTAAAATAATATATTAAAAGTTACATCATAAGACACATTTTGATTACAATTATATCCCCAATTAAGAAACAAAACACAATCTCTGTTTTCATTAACATCTTCATATTTCCTCTCACCTGTACTCCAATTATTTCTATTTTTAAGTTGTCCAATGCATTTTTTTTAGCTGCCAGCCTTCAGCTACACAGAGTTACCTTCCCAATACTGTAGAAAAAATATGCTGGATAATATGGTACGCTTAATTGGAGCGGACTTTGTTCTTCATCGCTTCATCCTGTTCCCTGAGGTTTTGTTTTTTGTAACTCATCCAGGGATCTAGCACGTACGTTTCATGCCAACCCTGGGCAGATTAAAACCTAACACATTCTAGACCGAGAAGCAATTAGTCAGTGTAAATGAAACTTTTAATTGCATCTATGATTTATTGAGCTGGAGTTGAACCATTAAGTTTAATTCATGGACATGATCAATGAGCTGCACAGAATGGCGATTTTTTTGTCTGGGTGTGATTGAGGAGCCACTTCCATCTGGGAGGGCTCACACCACATTTGTTCATCTGAAGGAACCATTTATACACCCACTTTACTTAATCAAGAGGGCTGGACTGTCGTGGTTGATGCCAACCTCGCAAGATGTAAGAAGGGAATCAGTCAGCCGCCAGTCTTCTTTGTCCCCAATTCTTTCATAATATCTTTTCATAGATCTTATATTTGCACTTTAAAATAATGCTATCTGTTGAAAATGGATGCTTCTTTCTAAATAAAGTCACAGACAACTCACCAGATAGCATCATTTAGATAGTCAGAGAGATAATGTTTAAAAGTTTTCTTGCAAATGTCTTTTCATAAAAAAAAATTACCCTGGAGCACTCATGACATGTTACTCATCAACACATCAATCCTGTTATTATTTTTAAAATCAATTACCAATGTCAAATTCATCGTTTAACTGCTGCTCTTTGATGTATTACATAGCTTAATTATTAAGCAAGTAACTGTCAGAAGTTTTATTTCAATTTTCAACTGAGTGTAGACATCAATCTAACCACCAGGAAAAGAATGTTACGGCCTCCAAGAAAGCCCTAGTAGGAGTTTCAGGATGTTGCCCTTTGGATGGTGGTAGTAGAAAAGGCATTTCCCTAGGCAATTTTAAGTATTTATTTATTGTTCTTCACATGTACAGTGTTGCTTCAATTTTTACGATAACCCTTGAGTGTTCTTCCTTATAAGTTAAATCAAAACGATCATCCTCTAAATTTCAAAGTGGTATGATTTTCAGGTATGACAATTACATTGATGCATATTTTTACAAGTCACTCCACGTAATGTTTCCCAAAGATTCAAATAGCCAAGGGTTATTGTTGTCTCCATATTTCAGTAATCTGCTATTAAAATTGGCTTCAAATCACCCAGTAGGGTCACCTGAGGCTGGCTGAAGGTTTTCAGAGTGTTATCGGATATTGCATATGGAACTTCTATCCAGCCATCAGAATGATTATTTCTCCTCTTTGCTTTTGTCTCCTGCATTTTGAAATGTCAGAGGATTCTCCTATCCTCTGGACAAACACTACAGGGAATGAACTGATTATGCACTGTTAATTGCTGGACCACGCTGCATTTATTGTACAGTTCATGCTCTTTATCAAAATATTATTAAATATGTTATCCCATAATTGGCTCATAATACCTTATAGCCCTGATGGCGACCCCGTGGCACGTGTGCCAGAGGTGGCATGCAGAGCCCTCTGGACACGCGAGCCATTTCCCCAGCTCAGCTCTGCCGTGCATGCGCACGCATGCCTCCCAACAGCCAGCTGATTTTTGGGTCTCTGCCACTCATGCACGGGGGACGGGGTGCATGTATGGGACACACACACACACATACACACACACATGGGGGATGTGCGTGCATTGCATTTTGGGGATGTGCTTGTGGACGTGTGCTTTGGGAACTCGGTGCCGAAAAGGTTAGCCATCACTGCCTTATAGCATCATCCAACAAATATTGTGACAATAAAGCAATAATAAAGATAAGTTTTACCTATCTTTATTGTAGGTAAATAATATAGTGCTTCAATGCTGTTTGGACAAACCTAGAAGATGCTGTAAGACACTAATGGGGAAATAGCCTTGAAAGTCACTGGAATAGTTCAGCATCCATATCCACTAATTCCCCTTTATTACTGACTTAGATTACAATTTTGTGATTACAGTATTTGAGATTAAATCCTATTGAACTCAGTGGAACACCTCTGAGTAAATACGAATAGAATTTTTCTGTTACATTTTCCAGCAATTCAGTGCATATTTCCTCTAGTTCATAAAGTGCAACAGGTAGCCCTCAATTTACAACAGTTCATATAGTGACTGTTCAAAGTTATCATGGCACTGAAAAATGTGACCTATGATTGTTTTTCATAGTTACAACCTTTGCAGCATCCCCAGGATCATGTGGCCAAAAGTCAGATGCTTGGCAATTGGTTCATATTTATGACCTTTTCTGTGCCCTTGGAGTCTTGTGATAAACTTTTGAGTCCTTCTGACAAGCAAAGGCAATGTGGCAGCCAGATTCACTTAACAACCAGGTTACTCACTTATCAACTACAGTGATTCATGTAACAACTGTGACAAGAAAAGTCACACAATGGGGCAAAACTCACTTAACAAATGTCTCAACAACAGAAATTTGGGGCTCAAATGTGATCATAAGTTGAGGACTACCTTTCTATTAATGTATGAACTGCACTGACTTTTTTCCCCATCTCAATGAATATCCAGAAGGAATATGTAGTTCTGGATGCAACTCAAAATAGTGGTTGTCACCTTTAAAGGCCTTTGTGACTTGGGATCAGGGTGCCAAAGGGACTGCCTTTTTCATTTTTTTCTACCTGTCTGATCCAGTGTGACAGGATGGGCGTGCCTTGAGTTCTGACATCAGGGAATGCGCCAGCCCCATGAAACATTCTCACTCAAGAAATTAGGATGGCCCTGACGCTGCTGGCCTTTTGGAAAGCCCTAAAAGATTTGGTTCAATGCCCAGGCTTCGGGTCTTGAGTCTATGAAAGGTCCCATTGCCTGGTCGTGCTAACAACCATTGATTGTGATGTCTTCCTCAGTTGCTGTGTATTTTAATTTTTGTATTTTTTGATGGGAATTTGTTTTTAATTTACTTTAAGTTGTTCGCTGCTCAGGGTCAGTTGATGAGATGGACAGCATACAAAACGAATGAATGAGTTGTTAGAGACAATTGTTAGCATTGTTAGAGACCCCACACACCCACTTTATGATCTGTATCTGTTGCTCCCCTCTGGGAGAAGGTTTCGAAGTATTTCCAGCAGGACTACCAGATTCTGTAACAGCTTTGTTCCCTATGCCATCCATCTGGTAAACTTTTTTTCCCCCGCCATGTACATGTAGACTGTGTTGTTTCTCTGTGTCGTATAATATATGTGGGTATGTGGGCATATGCATAATTTTTGTCATGTTTATGTAGTGTATATTGGAGGTGGTGGCCCTTCAAGAGCTGTATGCAACAAAATTTCATTTTAATGTATGCTGATTAGTGTTTAAAGTGACAATAAAGTTATTCTAAGTCTAAGAATACATTTCCCACTAGTCTAGAATAACACCAATCCTGACATTTCTGCATTGCTTATTGATGTGTTTTAGGGCCTAATTCCACGTGTTGACTATTATCTAGCCCAGCGGTTGCCAACCAGTGGGCCACGGCCCACTGGTGGGCTGTGTGAAAATTTTGGTCGGCCACAGAGAAATCTCACCCCCAGAGTACCCCCACAAAGCAATTAATCCAGACTGTGCAGAAACACAAGGCTGCACCGCCCACATGGCCCACGGGAACCCTCCCCACCCACTCACTCCTTACCCGGTAAACTTGCCTGCTATATTGCTATTTTTCCTTTTTCTGACCATCATCTGTTCTGCTTTGCCTGGAGATTTAGATTATCTAGGAAGCAGGAAATGGTTGGATTTCTTGCTTTCTAGCTAGTCTTTAGATCTTGGGCTCAGCACAGCCGAACCTCCCTTAGGACTGAAGGTTTGCTTGCAAGCAAATTCAGTGCAGACTCACGGCAAATGTGAAAGACTGAGCTAGCTGATGGCAGATAGATAGATCACTGAATGAATCTGTGATTCTGTGAGCAACTCAATCTGCCTGCTTTGCCTGATTTTGGATAAAAGTTGCTCTTTTTTATAAAAAAATCAATATTTATTTAAATATTTATAATATTTACATACAAGCCATGCCCAGCCAGTCACATGACCACCAAGCCACACCCACTAATTAGGCCATGCCCACAGAACCAGCTAGTGGTCCCTGGGATCTAAAATTATGAGTTTGGTGGTCCCTGAGGTCCAAAAAGTTGGCGACCCCTGATCTAGCCTAATCAGGATAGGCTTGAACCTTGGAAGATCCTAAAGATCTGGTTATGTGCTCAGGCTGAGGAATTGAGCATGCATAATGATGTGCTTCTTGATTGGGTTAGTGATTCAGGTTTAATGTTTCTCAGTTCTTTGTATTTTAACTATTATAATGTTTGTAACTGTTTATATTTTACTTTAATTTTGTTTGCCCCCCAGAATAATTTGCTGATGTGCTAGTCATATAAATTGGAAAAATAAATCTCCTTATGATCTCAAGGTTAGAGCCATAGATAGTGCATATGTAACCATGAAAATACTAAAATACCAAAATATGCACTGTGAGTCATGATGCAATCCCTGTGCTTTTGTACTTTCATTTCAACATCACCCATAACAACATAAGGAATAAAGCTTGCATCATGATGCTATGATGCTTGTCCTTTGCCCTCCCCACTTGTGCCTCAGACATCCTTCAATAGCGGGAGCTTCTTCTCATTGTGTTTCTTAGGCTCATGTGTGTCATTTCTCGCTTGCTCTTTTATTTGCCAAACAAGATCTTTGTATGTTGCTAAATTCTTGTTGGTATTTGGAAGTGGGATGCACCAGGCATAAAATGAAAATAAATGGCTAATACCTCCTAATAATGCCTGATTTCCTGATTTGATATCCTGTATTAATTCTAATTATGTATGTAGAGTCAGGGCATTAATCAACATGTTTAAATGCCTTCTTATATAACAACTCTGATGTTCCAAGCAGCTGGAAAAAGCAGTGTGCTGGAGATATGCCTTTCCTTTAACTGGGTTATCTTAGCTTGCAGCTCCTTTCATGGCAATCATGCTCCTCACTAAAGGGCCTGGGTGATTTCAGATTATTGTGTCATTATGCAATTGTTCTTTCTTTACTGAAAGTTACGGGGGTGAGAGAGATAGGTTCACAAATCCTTGCCTTTGATTTATAAGCCTTGCGTATTATTTCACGGCTTCTTTTTTCCATCTCAATGGATATCCAGAAGGAATGTCCACAGTGTTTTCTAATTGGTAGCCCCAGTGACTTCTGTCTGAAAGCATGCACGGCTTTCACTAGCAGTTGAAAACTCCCAGAAATTTGAGACATCTGGAGGATATCAAGACAGGAAGAGTCTGGGCTATTCCAATTAAGTAATTTGATGTAGCATTTAGGTAGTGAGATTGGTGGTGAATCAATTTATGGGTAACAAATCAATAAATAACTACTGAGATAACTTATCGTTTTGGTTGTCACCAAGAAGTGTGTTAGGTAAATACTCACAATCACCCAAATTCTGTAAACATCCTAGGATTTTCTAGCTCCCTGATGATATGGTTGATATGATACAGAGACTGTATTTATGCAAAATTCCTATGCTGGAAATACTTTAATCTAGGACTCTATTTTGATTTCCCATTTTAATTCCATTCTTATTTGGGCAGGCATAATGAAGGTGTCACAATCTTCTAACTCTGGAAATAAGCGGCGTCTTTCACATTCTGTTTAAGGAGTCAATTGTGGAGAGGTCTGCAAACATTTTCCCAGGGCGAAGGAAACACTGATTAATCTGCAGGTCTGAGTATAATTGCCTTAGTGCTGGCAAATATGCCCTAAAGAAAATACTTTAAAGACTGGCATATCTATTGTGCAGGGAAATTGGACAGTCTAATCAAAATGAACTTCATAAAGCTGCTAACTTTATCATTTAGAAGGTCACTTCTATTTCCAAAGAATTTTTGGTTAAGCTTCTTCCTTCACACACACATCCCCAAATCCTATTCAATTGTCAGAGGATCAAGAAACTACTGCAAGCAATTCTGACTTTTCTATTGTTGGTGTGGAATGATATAACTATTGTCCATTTCAGTGGGTCTTTGTCAAATTTCTGCCAGAGCCTGAACTTAAATCATTGCTGACTATCTATGTTCAAGCTGGCACGCGGCTCCTTTGTTCTTTGAAATACATTTTTTTACAATTAACCCAGAGAAAACCAGAAACTACTAATATGATTGAGAGGGACAGGGAGAGAGGGAAAGAGGGGATTTTTGCCCAAATAGAGTTTGAGATTACCATCTTGGAAAGAAAACCTCCTGCACAAATAGGGTTTTTGCTGTATCACTGCATGGATTTGCCAAATATGCCAGAAAAGATGTCTGAAGGCAGAGATTCCTTTGGAAAAAGTAGTGATAAAATGCCATGTAACAAGTTCCTCACATATTTAAGAGTTTAAGAACATCCTCAATAAATGCCCCCAAACATCAAGAAAACTAAATTTAAGATGGGTATTTCCCTCCACACTCTTACAGGGATGACAGCAAAGTGGCAGGAATGCCTCACACTTCATAAATAGCTTTCTTAGACAATCTGCTTCTCGCAGCCAGAAACAATGCAGCTCCTTGCACATTGACCAAGAGCTTCCTGATTTACCAGTTGAAGGAACGGCTTCCTGGTGTATACCCACCATATCCTTTGTCTTCTAGAGAGTTCAAGAAAACAGGTTCCAAACCAGTGGTGGTATTCAGCAGGTTCTGACCACTTCTGGAGAACCGGTAGTGGAAATTTTGAGTAGTTAGGGGAACCGACAAATACCACCTCTGACTGGAGATTTTACAGTATCCTTCCCTTGCCACGCCCATCAAGCCACACCCACAGAACTGGCAGTAAAAAATTTTGAATCCCACTACTGCTCCAAACCACTCTGGGTGAGATAATTCTAGAGACCAATTAGGCTGATTTTACTCTCTGTTGACTTGATTTCCCAGAGGGTTGTAGTTATGCTAAGTCTCACTGGCATATTAGAGGAAATTACAAGACAATATATTTATGCTGCATTTTATTCCTTATTCTCTCTTCTTAAATTTTCTTAATTTCCAATTGACTAAAAAGAGGAGCTGTCCCTTCCCTCTTTATTTCACTGCACCCACTTTCTCTAATACATGGTGCTGTGAGCAAAGGAACAGTACTTTGCAGACACTATTGTATCTTCCTGGAGGTCATTTCCTTCACATGCATTCTCTCCCATAGCTATCTCAACTCCTTCCTCCCTCCCTCCCTCCCTCCCTCCCTCCCTCCCTCCTGATTTAGACAGCAGCTCAACTATTGATATTTCTATAGAACCATCTTCCCTGCAATAACCAGCAAACACATTACAGTAGAACCTCTGGTCATGAATGCTTCTGACTATGATCAAATCAGGTTCACAAAATGTTTGAATCTGGTCCCAAACACATACTCAGGTTGTGATCAAACACAACCCCTGAACCAGAAATTCCTGAAGATGAAACATTAGAATATGAAGAAATCGCCAAAGTTATGGAATGAATTATGATTGTGACCAGAGGTACTTGCTTTCTCTTCCTTTACAGTTGATAAAGTGTTGTACAAGACTATTTTATACTATAAACTTGCCATCCAAAGATTTTGTCCTCTTTCTGTAACTGAGCAATTGTTCTTTGCAAATGCAAGAAAATAATCTAATAAAGTTGGACTTGATTCACTGTCACAATGTACAAATACAAAAGCTATTTTTGTAAAGAAAATGTTAGTATTTTGGTTCCTATGTGCTTGGATGTAGTCAGTAAATGAATTCCGGTATTCAGACATTCTTGCATGTACAAGTTATAAGATAATGGTGCCAGGATTTTTGGAGTTGCAAGTGCTTGTGGCAAGTGCTGTATAAACCAACATAATAAATGAATGAATGAAGCAATGAACAAATGAATAAATAAAGTCTGCAACAGAGTGTGTCAGAACGTGTGCTATATTCAATCAAATATCAGGAGATTGTCTAATATAGTAGTTTTACTCAAAAGGAATTGGATGTGCTGTCTTGGTGTAATTGCTATGTTTTCATGTTGCTGTGCTTGATTGGTTATGGTTTATTTATACTCCCTGTGAAACATTTTATTAACGTTGTTACCAGTCCTGAACTACTCCCCATTTTTTTTTATTTTTATACTTTTCTCTTGTTTGCCCTTCACTCACTGTTTCTTTTATCCATCAAAGCCCAATTCTATTCACATACAGATATTACCAAGGACAGTTTTGCTTACTAAAGCGCTGTAATCTTGTGTATTTTCATTTGGTTTCCCCCCTCCCCCAATTAAAGGTTCAAGGCCTTTTTGATGACAGGTGAGCCATAACTGAATATCATTGCAGCACATAGATTTCCATTGAACAAACAGAAGATTACAATGTCTGTCACAAAACATTGGCAATTAGTGCTTAGAAAAGTAATCCAGGGGTCTGGCAGAAGAAAGTGACTACTATAACTAGATACTTAGGGGCAGACAATTTTATCACGAAAGGACCATGATGGAGGAGTGCTTCCATAACTGGAAGTTACTCCAACCAGGTGCTTTCCTCAATAATTGGTGGAGAATATTTTGGTCTTTCTTAAAAAAACAAAACAAAAAAACTCAAGTTCCCATGATGAACTACCCTACATGCTAACTACCCTGATTTCCGGTAGCTGGTTCCAGGTATTTGGAGACATTAACTATTAGCAAAAGAAAAAAGAAAAAGAAAAGAATGCAGTGAACTAAGACTAGTGCTTAAACTATCAACCAGACAATGATAGCATATTTTGCTGTTACGAGAGTTACTGATGTTTCTGGGCAGTGAGGTGAATAAGGCAAGACATGGCAAGTTGTTTTATCAATTCTTTGTTCCAGAAGGATAAAGGAACCACAGCTCATTGTCTCTATTAATCAGAATCTCTAAAGACAGCAAGGAAATGAGAACGCCCAAATGTCTAGTAGGACTATATGAAAGGAGAGTGATTTGCAATCATTTTCTTCAATGCTGCTATCTATTCAAAAAGCATATTGCATATGTACCTAAGATTACACATATACACACATGAGCATGTAAACATCTGCCTGAAAATGAATTACTCAGCAGGAAATTATTCTTACTGGAAAAAGGAGTGCATAAATACAAGATATATAATTTCTACCATCACCACTTTTCTGGAACATAAACTTCCAGTAAATTAGAATTCCCTGATGAGTAATTCACTTTAAATTAACCATTTAAACTAGAGCTACTTAGCAGTAAGCAATTTTTATCTATATTATTTGTCCATATTCTCTTCTTCTATAGCTAGAATCCCTTTGGCCAGCAGTAGCAGAAGTGGGACATTAGAAGTGAACCGACAAAGGTTTTATATGAGCAGAAGGGCCAAAATGGTTGGGCTTATTGAATGTGGTTTATAGAATACAGAGACTCTTGCAATGCATATAACCATGTGTACTTAGCTCTGGTCAAATGAAACCTGATTTTTCCAATTTATCATTCCAATATTAACAAATTCAGACTGAATGGAAGCATCAACACTCCTTCCTTCTTGTAACATTTAGTTTGGCTGAAAGGCCCCCAATTTCCTTGCTTTGATCAATGATCAGACCAAATCTAAGTACAGGTAGGGCCTCAATCTACAAGCATTTGTTTAGTGACCATTTGAAATTATAACAGCATTGAAAAATGGGAGTTATGACCGTTTTTCACACTTATGACTGTTGTAGCATCCCTATGGTCATGTAATCAAAATTCAGATGCTTTGCAACTGGTTCATATTTATGATGGGAAAAGTATCCCAGAGTCATGGGATCAACAACCTTCTGACAAGTAAAATCAATGGGGCAGCCAGATTCACTTCACAACCGTATTACTAACTTGCAGTGATTCAGTTAACAACAAGAAATGTTGTAAAATGGGGGCAAAACTCACTTAACAAACATCTCGCTTAGCAATAGTAATTTTGGGCTCAATTGCAGTCCTAAGTCGAGCACTACATGTAGCCTGTTTTCTCTAGCCAGTTATAGACATTAGCATGCTCCTTCTTACTATTGCTCTTCTTTCCATTTAGCAGTCCAAGTGACGGCATCTCAGAAGGCATCCAGGGGGTTGTTGTTCTGTTCCTCTAATACCACCAGCATATCCACACCCTGCCTACCTCACCCTTTGCATTACTAGTTTTTGAAAGGTTGTTGAAAGAGTTGGAATTTGGTTAGTTCTTTCTATCTTTCCTATTAATTTTCTTCCTCTTTTTTTCCCTCCTCCTGAAAGCTAAAGGAAAGCTCTTCCCGTATACCTTGTAACTCCAGGGGCAGAATTAAAGAGGTTTCACTTTTGCAGCCAAAAGGTGTGTGTTAAGAGGGAATGAAAGAAAGCCTATGTTTAGCAATTTCAGAAGGTTTAATCTCTTCTGGTGTTTTGAAAGCTGAGTTATTCTCCAGGGATATCTGCAGTCCAAAGTGCATCTGCTGTGAGTGGGAGAATCATGAACACCACTGTCAATTCAGGTTTCCCTTCCAGAACTCAAGAAGTGTGAGAAAGCTATATCACTGTCTTTCCTAGTACTGCGGTTGTGACATAAAATTATCTTTGCAATGCAGGAAAAATAAGTGTTTTAGCTTTAAATAGGAGACAGAAAAACCACATCCAAAGTATAAACGTTGGCTTCCATCCAAGGAATGAAAAGTCCTTAAAACATCAGGAGTATAAAAAGAAAATATCAAAATGTTATTTTCTAGAGATAATGTACCACGATCTTCAAATAATAGTAATGTTAATAGTAAGAGGAAATCAATTTGAAATTTATTATGTTTTGACAGTCCAAATAGAAAAAGGTATACAGTAATATATCTTGAGGGACCCATGATGGAAAATTTCCACCAAGGGAAATCATTTAAAATTTGGCACTAGACAATAAATATGTAAAATGATATAGATTAAGGTAAAAAAGCACACCCTAAAATCTCCCTTCTAATAGATAGTTGCATCTTTTTTTAAAAAAAGTCTGGTTTTCGCAGTACAGAAGCCTTCTGTGTTTAACTAATATATAATTCCCCCAAATGATGAAAAATTATTTTCTGCAGTTCATAAGAGTTCCCAATATCTTTTCTGTGTATTCATTGTTCTCAACCAATTGTCTTCCATTCCTCCTTCCACAACACTCAGAAGCGATTTTATAATGCAACCTAATGTAATGCCATTAATCTGTAGCTCTTTGGAAGGGTTTCTACATGTATCTTAGTGAATACATTATTGTAATCATGAACTTGCTGTGTATATAGAAACTCATTTATATTCTTAGAAAATATTTTGCCTTAGCACAGAGCGGATCTACCATCACTAGGCTGCAAATATCTGGACAAGTATTTTGTGCACCAAAATAAAGTCAAATTAATGCACTGCGGTGGCATAGTGGTTAGAGTGCTGTACTGCAAGCTACAGTACTTCTGCTGTAGCCAGCTGCCTGCAATTTGGCAGATCGATTCTCACCAGGGTCAAGGTTGACTCAGACTTCCATCCTTACGAGGTGGGTAAAATGAGGACCCAGATTGTTGGGGAAAATATGCTGACTCTGTAGAAGAGGGCTGCTTAGAGAGGGCTGTAAAGCACCATAAAGCAGTATATAAGTCTAAATGCTATAGTGCTATTGCTATAAAATACATGGCTCTTGGGGCAGATGGAATTATTATATTGCTAAATGTTATCAACTAATTTTCTTTTGGTAGAGGGAAGAATAAAGAGTTGGTGTCATAGTTGTTAACTCCCAGCTTCGTATATACATGGCAGGATCTGAGACTTGATGCAAAAGATGATCAGTTTATATCCAGGCTGGAGATAACTAGGATAAACCAATATTAGTTAATATTTGGTATAGATCTAGACCCACAAAATGTGCTCATGATATCATACAGTTATGAATATCACCACAGATCTGAAAAATGAACATAAAAGACCGAATTAAGTCAAATGTTAATTGTAAAGGTTGTGGGGGTGCAGGGGTTAGGATGCAGTATTATTGCAGGCTAATTCTGCCAACTGCCAGCAGTTCGATCCTGACCAGCTCAAGGTTGACTTAGCCTTCCATCCTTCCAAGGTGGGTAAAATGAGGACCCAGTTTGTTGGGGGAAATATGCTGACTCTATAAATCATTAGCGAGGGTTGTAAAGCACTATGAAGGGGTACGTACGTCTAAATGCGAAAATAATAATAATGCTGGATTGATGTCTAGAAAGGTATCTTATTCTTATTCTTTTGCCTTTCTTGGATGCTTAGGACAGGTTTTTAGACGTTCTTTTGCAGGAAGGAGGATAATTCACTTAAACAGCTGCAAATCTGATATGCAGAGCGGTAAGTCCAGCCTTACTAGGTAAATAAGCTACCTGAAGAATGCCTTTCTCAGCATAGAAGAGATTGTTAGGAATAGTTGAAGCCTATACAAAGCTGCTTTGATTTACTTCAGTAGGGAACTTCTGGGAGTTGTAGTCCCTTAACTTCTAGAACACATCAGATTGGAGAAGGTTGCCCAAGAGCAAAACTAGTGGTCCTTTTCAGTGAAAGTTTGAGCACACAGCACACCTTCATGAAAACAAAGCTATCCCCGTCCTTTCTAAAACTGGAGTGGGAGCATAGTTTCAGTATTTTACATAGCCTCCTTTGACACTTGCAATTGCCAGAAGACTTTTTGCAAATTTCAAAGGATCCTGTGAGTGATGGAAAGCACTTCAGCCGAGCAAACTGTATCACCGCTTCACCCGAGTGAGGCATTTCCAGGCTGAAGTTCCCTACTGAAGTAAATCAAAGCAGCTTTGTATAGGCTTCAACTATTCCTAACAATCTCTTCTATGCTGAGAAAGGCATTCTTCAGGTAGCTTATTTATCTAGTAAGGCTGGACTTACCGCTCTGCATATCAGATTTGCAGCTGGGTTTATTCTACAAGTGAGGAATCTCTTGTCACTGTCAGCTTTGGAAGCCATATTGAGATCAGATGCTCCCACACTGCCACCTCTGAGCCTGGGAAAGTGGGTGGGGGAATATATTGGAGTATATCTAGTTAGACATAATAATATTCTTTTTCTGATTCAAGGTCAGGTTGTGTTGCGCATAACTGAGAGGAAGTCTTAACTGGGGACGGATGGTGATTGGGCCATGTGATGCGATGATGGGTGCAGGGGATGGATTTTGTAGTTTTTACTTATTGTAAGGAAGCCTGTTACTTTCAGATTTGGGATTCCTCAGTTGTGCCAGTTACTATCCAAAATAAAAGGAACTTTTTAGAGATGTCTGTCTTGGAGTTATTGGGCGCAATGGAATGTTGCTGGAATGCTGACATTCACATTCCTGATCAGAGAAGGGGACACATGCACATTCATAGAGAATTTAGATTTTTTTTTCAAACCAATCATTCCAGAAAAGTGACAATCAGTTATTCAACTGCTTTGCCCTAAATTAGTACCTCTCCCCATATACCTGGGACCATCTAAATATGTTGGTAATATAATTCCCAGAACACGCAAATAGAGAAGACTCTGATAAAAAAACAATTCAAACCAACCAAACCTCTGAGATTTATAGTCCACGTTCTATCTGTAGGGCAGCAAACAAGGGAGGAAGAAACAAATTAAATATTTAGTATAAATCAATCTTTATATATGGTGTCTGTTATTACAATTCCTTTTTCACACAAATGATATGTTTTTGAAAAAAACCTGTCTGTTGACCCCTCTGGTTACTCTTTTCCAGAGTAATGTCATGAAGATGTAATGGTCTTATTCAGCACGAATGTTAGACTATTGTCTGCCTCAGCCAACAATTGTGAATGTCTTTATATAATACATAAACTTTACTTTTACAAATAATTGAAATGTTCTTTCAAAAATAAGCAAGTATGTATAGAAGGAAGGAATCAGAATTATAGGATTGGCAAAATGAGGACCCAGATCGTTGGGGGCCAATATGCTGACAGGAATCAT
The DNA here is from genome assembly GCF_049901735.1 of Notechis scutatus. NCBI lineage: Eukaryota > Metazoa > Chordata > Lepidosauria > Squamata > Elapidae > Notechis > Notechis scutatus. The sequence continues at coordinate 267,654,546 of NC_142009.1, read as the reverse complement.
CAGACCAACCCACCCCCAAAAAATTACTGCCCAATCTTTGCTTGAAAACCTCTAGTGATGAAGCACCCATGATTCCAGGTAGCAGAATCTCACAACTCTCATGGTCAGGAAATTCTTCCCTATTTCAGGTTTGTATCTCCTTCTGTAAAGGTTCAACCTATTGGTTCTTGCCCTATCTTCAGGAGCTAAAGCAAATAAATCCACAGCATCTTTTCTTGATAGCCCTTCAAGTATTGGAAGACTGCTACTGTATCTTCCCATAGCTTTTTCTCTCTTTAGGCTAACCATAATGAAACCCTTGAAAGAGTCTTCATAGCATTTAGCCTGTAACCGTCTCACATCAGTGTCCATAGTTAGACCACTACAGCATAGACTAGAAGTAGAACTATTATTTCCTGTGATCCTGACATTATGTTTCATTGGCTCTTTTAACAATCACAGCACAGAACAAACCAATGCTTAATGCGTGGTCTCATCCAGATCCTTTTCACAAGAACTACTGACAAGCTGGGCTATTTTGTACCTGAGTCTTTTTAGTGTAGCTTTTCTTACCTAAGCACAGAATCTTACATTTCTTGTAGCAACCCCCCCACCCCTAGCTAAGACTGAAAATTTGATGACTATCTCTTCTACCTTTTCGTCTAAAGTCATTTATGAAAAAAATGAAAGAGTTCTGGGACCATAACAGAACCTTGAGGCATCCTGAATAATGTGTTGCCTATAGACCTAGATCCATTAAGCACCATATATTTGATACAGTTGTTAAAAAAACTGCAAATCCATCTATTCCTTCTGAATAACATTAACTCTTCTGGCATTTCCACTCCATTGCAGAAGTTCTCAAAGACTTTGAGACCATGTGCCACTTCCTTTAGCACTGTGAGATATAATCTATTTGCTCCTGCATTTTCTTTCTCTTTTTTGCTTTTGTTTCTTAGTTTGTACTTTTAGTTTGTTTGGGGTTGTCTCTTTTTTAATTCCATACCTATCTTGACCTGCATTTCTCTTCTATCCTCCATGGGACAATTTCCTACATCTTAGACCATGTTTTCCTTTTATAAAAGAAGAGATACAAAAGGGAATTAAGTTGTTCAGCCTTCTCCCAGTTTGTCACCATCTTGCTATTTTTTCCCAACCAGTAGAATAACTGCTCCCTTGACTTTCTTTTTGTTCTCATGCACTCAGTGTTTTCTTTTATTGTTTGCATTCATTATAATCTTCAGCTCATTCTGAGCCTTAGCCCATTTTACAGATTTACTAATCTAAACTATTCCCTGATATTCTGCTTTTGTTATATGTCCTTTTTTCCATTTTTAAAACTTGTCTTTCTTGTTTCTCAGCTTACCAGAGAGCTCTTTATGCAATCATGCTAGTTTCATGAGAAGTCATCATTTTTCTTTCTTTTAGGGTTTTCTTTGTGTTTGAGCCTTTCATTATCTCATTTTTCAGAATTTCCCATCCCTTCTGAACAGTTTTTCTCATTGGGATTTCCATCCATGGTATCTTTTATAACTCATTTTTCTTACTTTCTTACTGAAGTCAGTTTTCTTGAAATCTATAATACCATTCTATCTTCAGGAAGAGCCTCTTTTTAATAAGGTTTCCCTGAATAGCTATGTGTAAAAGGAAAGAGACCACAGTGGGGAAGGTGGGGAATTAAGCTTCAGCTACAACTTTCATACATGCTCAGAATGTTATTCAGTTATGAGTCAGGCAGCTGGGCTGGGAGGAGACACTGATCTCATGATGCTTCCAGTTGGCTTGCTGCATTGGGAAATCAGTTGATCAAAGTTCCTTCTAATTTGCTGATAAGTGCATACCAATTTCAGAGAGCTTAGAGAGAAGACATACCTGCTTCTCATGCTGTTTCTGGAGCTATTGGCTTTGCCCCTAAGCAACTGGAACCCCACCACCCTTGAAAAATATAGATGGCTTTGTCTGAATGTTGATGTGATGACCCGTAGTCTCTCAAAATAACCCAAAACCCAAAACTTGTATTAAAGTCCGGTAAAGCCTTCAACTTAACTTCACTGTTTTATTAGGCATAGTTTAAAGTCACAAAAGTAAATAATGAGGCAAACAAAAAACCAAAACAAACCGCATTGATGAGAGTTCCGAAGCAAGCCAAGATAACTAATTATAAACTCCAGGAAAATAACCGAGAAAAGTCAATGGGAAGAACTCCAGCAAAGATAAGCCTCTTTCAAGGTAAACACTAATCGACTTTAGCAGTTCTAACTGCGCACTTGCAAACTTATATACATAGATCCCACCTGCAAGCCACGAGGAGGATCATGGTAATCTCCTCTTGAGTAGACCTCGCTTTTCCCTGATCCTCTCCTCCCTGCATGACCTAGGATGGATAGGGGATGGGCCTGGATCCTCCTCTGACTGCTCAGCCAGCCTCTGCCCTTCCCCAGCCTCCTCCACCACCTCTGGAGTCACACTCCCACTCCCTGTTGGCTGTTCCTCCTCTTCCCTAGAGTCAGACTCCATCAGGGGCATGACACTACCCCACCAACAGGGCCCCCTCCCCCAGGGCCAGGCAGACAAGGACATTGAGGAAACCGAGTGTGAAAGTCCTGGACCAAACGAGGAGCATGAACATCAGTGGCATCGACCCAGGTGAAGTGCTCTGGTCCATAACCTTTCCATGCTACCAAATACACCAAATAAGCCCCGCAACTGGCTTGAATCTCGGATGCTATCCACTTCGTTCTCCTCCTCTCCCAGAGGGGCTACTGGGGCTGGCAGTGATGGAGCTGGTCAATGTGGACTGTCGGCCGAGGCAGGGACTAACAGGGAACGATGAAAAACAGGATGGATACACATGGTCTGTGGCAGGGAGAGATTATAAGCCACAGGATTGATCACCGTCTTGACCGGAAAAGGTTCCAAGTAACAGTGATCGAGCTTTTTCAGTGGTCGCGTCTTTGGTAAATATCGAGTAGAGAGCCCAACCCGCTAAAGGTGGAACAACACGATGATGTCGGTCTGCAAATCGTGTATAGTCTTCCTTGGCTCTCTCTAGTTGATCGCAGACCATATGGTGCACGGCTTTTAACTCCTGCAAAAACGTACCCACTGCTGGAACTGGGGAATCAGACGGGGCTAAAGGGAAAAGTCATGGATGAAACCCATAGTTAGCAAAGAAAGGGGACACACGGGTGGATGCATATTGAGCATTGTTATAAGCAAACTCTGCCACCAGCATCATCTCCACCCAATTGTCTTGTTGAGTATTGCTGAAACAGTGGAGGTACTGCTTCACTCTCTCTGTCCCCCCATCAGTTTCGGGGTGATGAGCAGACGACAGACACGCCTGGACCTGCAGGTTCATGAGTAGGGTCTTCCAGAAGCGTGCGGTAAATTGTACCCCCTGATCTGATACCATTCGGTCTGGTAACCCATGCAACCGGAAAACATGGGAGATAAACAATTGAGCCATTATCTTGGCTGATGGAAGACCCACACATGGAATAAAGTGGGCCATTTTAGTCAACATATCCACCACCACCAAAATGGTTGTGGCACCATTCGATGGTGGTAACTCAATGATGAAATCTAATGAAACTGCCCCCCACGGTCATTCTGGCATGGGCAAGGGCTGCAATAGACCAGGGGGCACACCAGGAGCATACTTGGCTTGGCGACAGATCCCACAGGACGCCACATATCTCGACACATCATGTTTAAGTCTTGGCCACCAAAATGTCTTAGAGATGAGGTGCAGTGTTTTGAACACCCCAAAGTGTCCTGCTGCCGGACTATCATGACATTGATGTAGGATAAGGCCATGAAGAGGACCTCCAGGCACATAAATGCGATCATGGAACCGCAACAAGTCCCCAATATACCCCCAAGGAGTCTATTGTCTCCCATTCTCATCCAATTCTCAACGTCGAGCTGTCACAAATGGGTCCTGCCACTGCACCTCCTGAATCCTCACTTGAAGGTCCACAGGTTCCTCGGTGGCCACAAACCTCTCCAACAGAATCACTGTCCGGGGCAAGATTTTATCCTCCCTTTGGGTATACTTGGGCTTCCGAGATAGGGCATCGGCACATTGATTCCCTCCACTTGGAACATAGGTCACCTGGAAATCAAATCGAGCAAAGAATAAGGACCATCTCACCTGACGCTGGTTCAATGTCCGAGCTGTACGTAGGTGTTCCAAATTGCGATGATCCATCCGAACCTCGATTTGGTGACGAGCCTCCTCCAGGTGATGCCGCCATGTCTCAAAAGCGTCCTTAACCGCCAATAGCTCCTTGCCCCATATCGTATAGTTGCCCTCTGGAGCCGACAACTTCTGGGAATAATAAGCGCATGGGAACAAGGTGCCTGCGGGAGCATAGGCTTGGAGGAGCACTGCACCAACAGCCACATCGGAAGCATCTGTTTCCACCACAAATGGCTGGCCTGGATCAGGGTGTTTGAGGATAGGCTCAGAAGCAAAGGCAACTTTCAACGCCTCGAAAGCTGCCTGCTCCTCAGCACCCCAATGGAACTTCTCCCCCTTCTTGAGCAGATTAGAAAGGGGAGCAGTCAAGGCAGGAAAGCAGGGAATAAATGTGCGGTAGTAGTTTGCAAACCCCAACAGTCGTTTCACATCCTTAACCCGCTGTAGAGATTCCCACTCCTGGAATGATTGAATTTTTTCCGGGTCCATTTCCACCTCAGTAGGTGAAATACAATGTCCCAAGAAGTCAATCGTGGTTTGTGCAAACTGACATTTCTCATGTTTAGCAAACAGGTGGTTATCACGGAAATGTTGCAACACTAGCCGCACATGCTGCCAATGTTCCTGCAGGAAGTCTAAGTAAATCAAAATGTCATCTAAATAAATGATCATGAATTGATCCAACAAATCACAGAAAACATTGTACATGAAATGAACGAACACAGCTGGGGCATTGGTTAATCCAAAAGGCATCACGGTATACTCAAAATGCCCGTACTTCATCTGGAAAGCTGTTTTCCACTCGTCCCCTGCACAAATGCAAACCAGATTGTAGGCCCCACGCAAATCCAACTTCGTAAAGATATTAGCTTGACGAAGCTGCTCAATCAGTTCAGGGATGAGGGGAAGTGGGTACCGATTCCTCACTGTGATTGCATTCAACTTGCGGTAATCACAACACAAACGTAGCTTCCTTGATTTCTTTTTCACAAAAAGCACCGGTGCAGCCAATGGGGAGGTAGAAGGCCAGATAAAACCTTTCCGGAGGTTCTTGTCAATAAAATCCCACAACGCGGCCAACTCCGGTTCCGACAGGGAATATATCCGACCCACCGGCAATTTTGCATCGGGCAACAAGTCGATTGGACAGTCATATGCCCGATGCAGAGGCAACTGATCCATCTCCTTCTCCCCAAACACATCAGCAAAGTCCACCAACTCCGCAGGTAGATCCAGGTCCATGGGCATAGCCACACTCCCTGCACAGGAGCGCAAGCAATGGTTGGCACACTTCCTATCAAGGAACTGCACAGTTCCAGACAACCAGACAATCTGTGGATCATGGGCCTGTAGCCACTCCAAACCCAGCACCATCGTAAAATGAGGCACTGCGGCAACGTAAAAAATGGTTTCCTCCACATGCTGCCCAATACGCATGCAAAGGGGTTTGGTTGCAGCAACCACAGGTCCCGAATGAAGGGGCTGACCATCAATCGTCTCCACCATTACTGGTGGGGATACCTGTTGCTGAGGAATGAACCACTGCTTGACAAAATGAGCATCCATGAAATTGGCTGTGGCCCCTGAGTTGACCAAAGCTGGGATCTCCACCGCTCCCACACCAGGCACGAACACACTTGCTGGCAGCACAAGATGCTTCACCAATAGCGACTGTGGTGGAGATGTCGAAGATGTCAAAGGTGGCGAGGGTGGCAAGGTTGGTGAGGATGGCGGGCCTATGGACTTTACACTCCGACCTGCAGACCCCCGTAGGCCGAGCGATGCTCGTTTCCCACCACCGCAGGTGTCGCTGCTGTGGATGTCTTAACAGGACACTTGGCTGCAAAATGGCCTCGATTGCCACAATAGAGGCATAAACCATCACGACAACATCTATTCTTTTCTACTTGAGTCAGGCGAGGGTGGCCAGCCCCCAACTGCATGGGTTCCTCCAAAGGCACTTCCACCAAGGGCGCCATCTTGCTGGAAACAGATACAGTCTCTGTCCATTGTCACATCTGTCGCTGCTGAAGTCTAGCATCGATACGAAGACACAGGTGCATGAGCTCCTGAAGGGTGCGAGGTCATACAGTGCGCGCCAACTCATCCAGAAGCTCTGACAACAAACCCTCCTGGAACTGGTCTAATAGTGCTGCCTCATTCCATTGTACATCCTGAGCAACCACCTGAAAACTAGCAATATAATCCATGAGTGAGCCACGCCCCTGCTTCAACTCTCTTAAATGTCTGTTTGCTGTTTGGCTTCGAACAGGGTCCTCAAACATGGCCTGAAACTGATGGCAAAACTCGGCGTAATTGTCCAACACCTGTTTGGGCTGGGTCAGCAGAGGCATCGCCCAACGTGCTGCAGAGCCTGACAACAAACTAATCAAAATCCCTACCTTATCCCGGTCAGTGGGAAAGTCCTCAGGCCGAAGGCTCATGTAAAGCTGGCACTGCCCAAAAAATGCTGGAAATTGGGCCAGCGAACCATCAAATTTATCTGCCACTGCCACTGGGCATCATGGCCGGGCAGCTTGCATTTGTGCCACCTGTGCAGTCAAAAGAGCCACTTGCTGGCTTAACTGGGCAATCTCCGCTCTGAGCTGATCCATGGTCACCCCACAAAAAGCAAAAATAAGTTGAAGGGGTAGCTGAAGTCAAAATATGATGACCTGTAGTCTCTCAAAATAACCCAAAAACCAAAACTTGTATTAAAGTCCGGTAAAGCCTTCAACTTAACTTCACTGTTTTATTAGGCATAGTTTAAAGTCACAAAAGTAAATAATGAGGCAAACAAAAAACCAAAACAAACTGCATTGATGAGAGTTCCGAAGCAAGCCAAGATAACTAATTATAAACTCCAGGAAAATAACCGAGAAAAGTCCATGAGAAGAACTCCAGCAAAGATAAACCTCTTTCAAGGTAAACACTAATTGACTTCAGCAATTTTAACTGCGCAGTTGCAAACTTATATACATAGCTCCCACTATGAGTAGACCTCGCTTTTCCCTGATCCTCTCCTCCCTGCGTGACCTAGGATGGATAGGGGATGGGCCTGGATCCTCCTCTGACTGCTCAGCTGGCCTCTGCCCTTCCCCAGCCTCCTCCACCACCTCTGGAGCCACACTCCCACTCCCTGTTGGCTGTTCCTCCTCTTCCTCGGAGTCAGACTCCACCAGGGGCATGACAATTGATAACCTTGAATGCAAATTAAAAGATTGTCATTCTCAATAACCTCTGATTACTGAGGGTTACACTATAACTTAAATTTTGTAAAATAAAAAAGTATTTGACCCATTTCAGAATTTTTTTGAATGTTTGTATAGTTTTGCCACTGATTGTTTGGAAACCATCAGTCAATGGGCGATGTGAAAAATTAATCACACCCTTACATTCACTGACTGGTTGCATCACTGATTGTTTCCAAACATGCTAGTGTTGGATGAACTCATCACATGACTTTGATGCTACATGTTCGCTCAGATTCCCTGTACATAGCACTAGGACCAAAAATGAGGCTTTCATCACAATGAATTGCCAAGATCTGAAGGCAGTCAGAAAATCTGAAAGAAGGGAAATATTTTTCACTACTGAGGAGGGATTGACTGCTAATGGTTGTATGGACAAACCCTTTGGAATGGGATGAATCAAATTCATACACCAAATTGTTGGTTGCCAGCATTTCACTAATTGCAGCAATAGTTATATCCCCTGTGGATATAATCCATTCCTGTGTGAATTTTTTTTTTCTGAACTTGCCAACAAATAGCAGTGTAAAGACAAATTGCCCTCCCTAATTTGAAAAGTGGTTTCTCCATTATTTTACCTTCACTATTATTTCTAAAGCTAGGTTAATAAAGGGGCTAAACTGACAATTAATTACTGTAATCTGTCAGAACTGGGACATTTACATCTTCCTGGTATACAGAAAAAGGCAAAAAAAAAAAAAAAGGATTAATCAGCCATCTCCATCCTTGAATCATTTAGATATTTCAGATCTATAATGTAAAAATCCAAACTATTTTGAGTATATTATTTGGGAATTCTAAGAGCTATAGCACCGTCAATGTGTGAAAAGTTGGATTACAAGACAGTGTACAGTTGCTACTAAAGGAACAATTATGCACTATTATTCTAATATATTTATCAGATAGGGGAAAAGGCTAAGGTATCAATATTTGTTCTAGGCCTGGGATATCTAGAGACTTCTTATGATCAGCTAAGTGTGGGGACTCATGTTGAATATTGAATATTCCTATATAGTTCTGCGCTCTTAAATTTTGAAATCACCAAATGTGATTTCAAAGTATGTCATCAAGTTAGACTTTGGGTGGAGCAACTCATTTAGCTCTTGGGTCAACATGACAAGATATTTCTTATGGACAAATAGCAAAGACAAAGGGATCAGGACTTCAAGTTGAAACTAAGAAACATTTTCTTTTTCTAGATCCTGAAACACGATAAAGCTCTGTATTTTAACGTAGACTTTATGAATGAATATGCCCTTATAAAGAATGCTAGAAAACAGAAATCTCAGTTACTTAGACACTTCATGTATAATTTGCCAAAGGCCTGATGGGTTTCTTTCGTGGCAAATAGGAGAAATGTGTTGAGGACAGTTTTGCATTTATTTATATATGCAGATACAGTACATGCATATAAAGATATATGCATGCATTTTAAATAGAACTTCAGGACATTTCACAACATTGGGAAGACTTTATAACCAAGTAATCAGTGATGGGATTCAACTGGTTCACATCACTTTGGTTGAACCAGTTGTTAAATTGCTGGCTGGCTCCACCCCTCCCTGCCCTGCCCCTTTCAGGCATCCCCAAGCGCCCCATTTTGGCTTCCAGGTAAGTGCAGGGAGGCCCACTAGGCCCAAAACGGGGTGCTGTGGTGTGCGTGTGGCGTGGCTCCCCTGTGGCCCGTTTTTGCCCGGGGGTGTGTGGGAGTCCGAGTGCTGCCTGTCATACCACCTGGCCACGCCCACCATGACCACACCCACCCAGCCGGTCATTAGGGCAGAGAACCAGTTGTTAAATTATTTTAATCCCACCGCTGCAAGTAATCCATGTGCCTGTTCTATACATTATGAGACTGAAGATCCTTATTGCTGTTCCCCACCCCCACTTCAAAAACAAAGAGATTGGAGAGTTCTTTAATTAGGATATATTTTAAATGGGGAACTGTCCTCTGTCACCTCTTCAAATACAAGACTATCCCCTTTGTCTTAAATAGGACAGGTGAATTTTGATGCTCTTAGAACATTTTAAAAACGTTTCATGTAGGAGTATACTTTCAAATGTAAGAAACAAATTTTCTACTAAGCTATGAAGAATAAATTAGGGATCTGCATAATACAATGAATCTAAACCCTGGTATTCATTTTAACTTCGAAAGAAAGCCGGGAGATGAAAGGTGAGAGAATATATATGCTGTGCATCTCTCCCTCTCTTTCTCTGTCTAATAGAGGGGCAATTTCTGCAAAATTGCAAATACTTTATAATCACGCAGTACTGAGCGAAAAGAAAATGTATAGCTGGAAGGTGAGGAATAGATTATCAGGGTGTCAAAATAGCTTTCCGCAAAGGAAAGGAGGCAAGCAGCATTGTCTTCCCCAAAAGTGTCCTTCCTCACAATGCGGCATCAAGGCCATTCCTTGAGACCAGTCAATCAGTTCTTTCAGTGCCCCATAGGCAAAGGTGTTTACCCTCTCTCTGTCCTTTAAATGTATTTGAATGTATTTTATATTTACACAAATGGTCACGTTTTCTTGTGCGCGTTATCTTCTTTATGTTAACTGTCATCCTGTCAGCTACTTCGTAAACATTAGGAGCTCAAGATTTTAAAGATGTGAAGTGTCATAACTTTTGGGTTTGGTACCTGTAAATATTCTCATTGGCTGTTCCTCAGTTTTGTTTCTGGAGCGTTTGGTTGGATATACTGGTGGTCTGACATCTTGGCCTTCTTCACTAATTTCCCAGGGACCTCCTGGCTCCAAAGAGTGCAAGTGGTTGAAACTGCTTGCCAAGTTACTATTCATTTACTTAAAGAATTGTTGCTGTTTCTAAAGAGTCGAGAAAGAGTGGACCCACCAAATGGGCCTCTCCACTCAAGGTGTGAGGAGATCTGTGTCCACCCTTTTGTATCCAGCCTTTTGCTTTGGGTTATATTTCTTGATTATATTTTGCTCTCTTAGGTGACGTGCTTGTGTGGGAAGCAGTCAGGGGTCTCCTCTTTTATGAAATCTCTGCTAGGAATGCTATATGACCCTAAGCAGAATAATTTGGCAGCAATATAATTTTTCTGGGAGTACCCAAACTGCCCATTTGGTGCACATTGTTTCCTTTCATGCACAAATTTCCTCTTTTTTTTTTTGATTTCTAAGTTCTGACACTCTTGAGGTTGCCATAACAACAGGCGTTAAGAGCTTGTTGACACTGCCCTGTTGTGCTAATTGCACAATTTCCTGTTGCTGTTCCGAGCTGGGTATATTTTTTTCCTTTGAAAAAGCTGAAATTGTTTTTGGCTGGTCCATTTGTTATCTCCTGGTCTCCTTGGACTTGGTGAGGGGTTGAAAGGAGGGAGCAAATCAATCAGAAAAGCTCCAGGGAAAGGTGGTTTAGCCTTGCTCTTGAATGGAGATCTAGCTGATTTATGGCAAGCAAGTCACAACGGGGCAGCTGACATCATTACACCTGCATTGCCACTGTATGATTTAGGAAAATGAGGCTTTTGCTTTGTGTTCAGTAAACAAGGAATTCCTAGTATGGACCCGAAGAGCCAAGTGAGAAAGTCAAATCAAGGACTGATAGCATGCCCTATCAAAATAAATTTGTGATTAAAACCCCCACCCCATTTTGGTTTGCTTCTGTTGGGTATTTTAATGTTCATGTTACATTTATTTCCTGAATTCTTATCTTGCCTTTTTTCTATTATGGAATCTGAAATAACAGCATAGCAGGCTCTGACCAGATTCAAAACAGCTTACTTTCAGTAAGGAGGCTCCATTGTGTGCTTTCAAACCATGGCCATTTAAAAGAAAAATCATCAACAACAACCCGCAGATCACTGATTATTGGAGCATATTTTAATGCTATGAGTATGGAAAATAAACAAGATTAACTTACACTTTCAATATAGGAAAACAAATATGGCTTAATAGGGATAAATGAGACCTGGTAGAGTTATTCACATGCTTGGAATACAGTGCCTGAACACTAAGCTATGTGAATGCATATCAGACCTGCAGGTGATATGAAATTGGATCGGATAGCTAATAATATAATCATTCTAAATGATCTTGATGGGTTACAGAAATGGGCTGAATGTAGCAGAATAAAATTGAGCAATGACATGTGCAAGGTTAGGAAACAACCTCAAATGCATCGGTGTTATGACGGGAGATATATGATTTAGCGATGCTACAGGCAGTAAGAACTGCATGGAGTTCAAAATCTGCCAGATACTAGGTGCATTTCTGCAATCTAAACCTCACTCCTTTTATATATGTTGATGTTACACCCACTTACTAAAGGGACAAGCATGGAAGTCAACAATGTAGCTTGCAGATTTTGTCCCTGTCCTGCAGATGCCCATAACTACAGGGAAAGGGACCTGGCATTTAGAAGTGTACACAGGTGAAAACAGTGTGATAAAGTGCAATGTCAGACTGCATCAACAGAAATCTTACAGGAATAATTGTTCTGCTCTTTTCTACATGGTAATTTTTGATTTTAACTACTCGGTCCAATTCTGAGTGCCACAATTTTAAATAATAAGCTAGAACCTGGAACAGGTGCAGAGAAGGACACAGGGATGAACAAGGAACTGGAAATTGAGTCTTATAGAAGAAGCTGAGAGAAATGGATGTTTTTAGCCTTGAGAAAAATCAGCTGATAGAAAAATATGATAAGGTTTTCCAGAAACCCAAAGGAATATCTCAGAAACGAATATCAAGATAAGATCTCTCTTGTCATAAAATGCAGAACATGATGTTTGTTCTTTATAAAATAGCCAGAGACATTCAGTTAAGCAGCAATTATTTAGCTTATTTATGTAGTCTTTATTAAGCAGTTTGCGTAATTTAAAAGGCAGTCTCTCTAGGACTATCATAAATCCAGTGTGTTCTTATAATAGCTTTCTGAATGCAGCTGAATCATCAAGATAAACCCAGGCAAGCTTCTCCTTCAATTGTTGGAACATAGCTGGATTTTGAGGAAGTCAGAGATTCCCAGGTTTAATATCAAAAATTACTAAATTCCAATCAAGATGACCAATGCATCAAATATGGAAGTAAAGTGTATTGATTAGGAATAATTTATTTTCCCGATTGGTATTTCAGCATTCTTTCAGGATCTCAAAGGAAAATACACAATACTCCCTTCTCCCATTTTTCCCTGCAACATTAACCCTGTTGTAATAAATTGGGTACAGAATAACTGGCCCAAAATCACCCAGGGAGTTTCTAAAGTGACTAAAAGTGAACTTGAAACTGGATAGCCCCAGTCCAACTTAACTACAACACCTCTCTGCTTTTATAGTTCTACTATTCAGGGTCCTATAATTAGCACTCATTCTTATAGTACAGTTCTTGCATACAACTGCACTAAGAGATGACAAAGAGTTTCTTGATTCTTTGATAATTCCCCTAAGGAGCAACTCTTTTAGATATTTGTTAGCATCATTAATAAAGGAAATGATAATTATACAGATCTCTTTAAAGGGTTACAAGTCATGCAATCCAATCAAGCATTTTCACACAATCAATATCCCATTTATGTGAATCTCTTACAAGATTTTCCCTTCTGAATCCAAGAAGGCAGAATATTTCTTTGTAAAAATATTTATCCTTTCTGGAAATAGCCCGAGAAACACAACCTTCTTCACATCTGACAGTTTTCTAAGGCAAACAATCAAAGTTCAGCTTTACTATCTGCAGGTATAAATTTCAAATGTACTCCATTGCTACAGAAATGGTACATTTTCTTTATCAGGATCAAATATTTTGCCTATAAGTTGAATTTTTCCCATTGTAGAATCCATTGTATCTAAAGTATCTTGACTGTATTGACCCCAGAACTGTTTCTTTGTACAATAAATGCCTTGGGTGGGTTTACTCCTTTATGTCTTTGCCAATAAATCAGAACCTCCTGTGCCATTTTTGTAGGCAATAAAGTAAACAAACAATATGCATGGTCCCAGTAGTGTTTACAATTTGGGTAACTTCATAGTTCGTAGTTTCATTAATAGAGGTTCACAGTTGCCTTATTTTTGTTATGTGGGGAGTGGGGGAACTGTTTATTATAAAAGATGCTCCTTGAATCCAGAGTTTTTGTTGATATGTGTATTGTGCCATTGTGACTCAAGCTCTGCACTTTATGTATTTGTGTATGGTATCATAAGACTTGTACAAAAGGGGCAGAATTTACATCATGATATCACTGTACACATTTTATACTTTGTTCTACTCAGCTGATATTGTGTTCACTATAAACAATTTAAACCCAGTAATTAATCCAGTTGCATTTACAGTACTTTACAAAAGAAATGGATACAGTAGACAGATGTCCAAACAACGAACAAATGCAGAAGATTTCATTTTCTCTTGCAAAGGGAAATACTGGTATAATGTCTGAGTGAACTTGGTTCTAAAGTTCAAGTTTTTTTGTGTTGGAGTTTATTCTGTAGACAATACTATGGCCTTTAAAAGTCATCTGCTCTTTCCTTTTTCTCTCTGTCCTGTGGGAATTTACCTTAGATTGTCTACTACTGACCTCATCCCCTTCCTAAGAGGCCTGTAGGGGGCGTGCATAAATGCACCAATCGTGCTTACCGTCCCTGTCCTATTATTTCTTTTTATTTTTCCTATAAGTATCTATCTCATGTATTCAAAACTATGTTTATTCTTATACCTGTATCTTGTAAGCGATTGACAAATCAAATAAATACTTAAAAAAATACTACTTACAACTTTTAACTCTTTTCTTTTTCTTCGTTCCTTTTCACAATCTTTTTTAAAATAATCCCTTCTCAAATGATGGTTGGCCTTCAGCTGCCACGAGTGCTCTCTCTCCAGCTTCATAAAGTTTCTCAGCATTTTTTGTTTGTTTCTTGAACGTTGATCTTCCTACTGCAATGCCTCATCTTTTCATTCATTCCTCCTTCTGTGCTTTCTAGAAGTGCCAATTTCATATAAGATTTTCTCTCTTCCTACTCCTATTCACTATCAGGATCACATTTTACTACAATGGGATAATGATTTTAAGTTGCAGGCAGACAAATGATCATTAAATACAGAAGGCAGAATAACAGAGTTGGAAGGAACCTTGAAGTCATATAGTCCAATCCCTTGCTCAAGCAGGAAACCCTATACCATTTCTGACAAGTCTCTTCTTGAAAGCTTCCAGTGATAAAGCACTCACAACTCCCAAGGGCAAGCTGTTCCATTGGTTGACTGTTCTTGCTGGCAGAAAATTTCTTTTTCTTTCCAGATTGAATCTCTCCTTGATCAGTTTCCATTCATTGCTCCTTGTCTGGCCTTTGGGTGCTTTGGAAAATAGATTGTCTCCCTCCTCTCTTGACAGCCCCTCAAATATTGGAACACAGCTGTCATGTCACCCTTGATCCTTCTCTTCACTAGACTAGCAATGCCAAGTTTGTGCAACTGTTCTTTACATGTTTTAGCCTCCAGGCCCCAAATCAACTTTGTTGCTCTTCTCTGCACTCTTTCTAGAGTCTCAACATCTTTTTTTATAGTATGGTAACCAAAACTGGATGAAGTATTCTAGGTGTGGCCTTATTAAAGCTTTATAGAGTGGTATTAGTACCTCACATGATCTTGATTGAATCTCTCTGTTAATGCAATTTAGGATTTCATTGGCATTTTTTGGCTGCAGCCGCACACTGCTATCTCATATTTAATTGATTGTCCATTAAGACTCCAAGATCCCTCTCACAATTACTGTTAGGTTTCACCTAACTAGGTTTTTCTTGCCTAAGTTTAAGACTTTAATTGTCTCTATGTTGAATTACATTTTGTTAGACAGGGCCTAGTGTTCAAGTCTGTCAAGATCCATCTGGATCTTGAGCCTATAAGCTAGGGTGTTGCTATTTCTGCCAGCTTAGTATCATCCACAAATTTGGTAAGTTCCCCTTCTATTTCCTCATCTAAGTCATTTATGAAGATATTGAAGAGTACTGGGCCTAAGATTGAACATTGTGGTATCCCACTACTTAGTTCCCTCCATGTAGATGTAGTACCATTAAGGACTATTTGTTGAGTGTGGTTTGTCAGGCAGTTACAAATCCATCTAGTGATGATGCTACCTATCCCACTTTTTTCTAGCTTACCAAGAAGTAAGTTGTGGTCGACTTTGTCAAATGCCTTACTGAAGTCTAAGTGTATTATGTTCACAGCTTTTTGTTGGTCTACTAATTTAGTCACAATTTAGTCAAAGAATGAAATAAGATTGGTTTGGCATGATCTGTTGTTAATAAATTGTGGTGACTTGTAGTTATAATTTAGTTTATAATTTTTGTAGTTATAATCTCCCCAGGTATTGATATTAGGCTGATTGGTCTGTAGTTTCCTGAGTCTGTTTCCTCCCCCCCTTATTTTTTTTTTTTTTTGAAGATGGGAACTATATCAGCTCTTTTCCAATCCTCTGGTAATTCCAGGATTTTTGAAAGATATGGTACAATGGTTCTGAGATAACATCTGCCAGCTCCTTCAGAACTCTGGTGTGCAATCCATCAGGTCCTGGTGATTTATATTCATCAAGATGAGATGGGTATTCTCTTATCATTGTCTTACTTATTTTAATTTTAATTTCTAGTCTATCTTTAACAGTTATGTTTTGGTAGGTTGGACAGTAATTTCTTTTTGGGTGAAGATTGATACAGAGAATGAGTTAACCAGCTCTGCTTTCTCTCTACTGCCTGTTACTTCCTTGCCATCTTCTCTCTTTAGTGGATCAACTATTTTCTTGTTATTTATTTATTAATCATTGATCATTAGGGAAAAGAACTCTCAGTATGATAGTGGAATCAAGCCTGGAGGGATGTGGGGAGCTCCCTTTTGTTGAATGTTCTTCATGCAGAAGTTGGATTGCTATCCGTTGAGAAGACTTAATTTGGATTCCTGTACAAAACAGAGGACAAAGATTGATTCCATCTTTGATTCAATGAGCCCGATTAAATAAACAAAGGAATGACAGGGCCAGATTACACATAGCATTAAGAAAATAATTTACAATGATTACTACCAACCAATGACTTGTTTATAAGCATGCAATGAAGTGGGAAACCAGTACTGCACTGCAAACTAAGAGAGATGTTTCATGTTATTTTTGACCACCACTATTCATTTTAGTTCAGAAGTTCATCTTAGAAAGGTAGAGAAAATTAGGAGAGGGAAACAATTACCTAGCTTTGCATCAACTATCTTAACACTCTTTTATGCTTGAGAATATCTGGATTCAGAAAATACATAGATTCAAAAATACGGGGAAAATTACGCCAAGATTGCAACGCCGTGTTGATAGCAGCAACGGAAACAAGAAAAGATTGGTGAGTCTCTGGCTTCAGGCAGATAGCTGGAAGCCTCAGTTAATTAGCATCTGGTTCAAATCCATCAGCAATGCTCACACTTCAGAAGCTTGCTGGAAAATCTCCAGCTTTCAATTCACCTGGAGGAGTTTCCTCTCTGGACACTTCTGTGCCTAAATGGTTCCTCAAAGACACAAAGCATTTTACTCAACATTCTGGATATAATCATTCTGGATATGGTCCTTTCTTTCAGGGCTTATCTGTGCTGCCCAGTTGCCCTGTCACTAGAATGGGCCAGCAACCATTCTGAGAGCAAAATGGATGATCTCAACTCTTTATTCTCCCCCTCCCACTGCAAATGTAACTTTCAGCCATGTTTTTATGCTGTGTTTTTAAAGTACTCTTTCCTCCTCGTATTATTTATTTATTTATTCATTCATTTCTTTGTTTGTGTGTTAAATTTATTTACCACCTATCTGACCATGGGGCTACTCTAGGTGGCTTACAACAATAAAAAGAAATAAATGAAAAGAGAGTAAACAGAAGTAAAATAATAGAACAAGAAAATAATTAAAAATAATACAACAATAATACATATATATATATATGTTATGTCCCACCTTCAAAAGCAAATAAGCAACGCACGAAAGCAGTCGTCCTCAAAAGCAAAACAAACAAAGAGGAGTTTCAGAAGATAACAGCTGCTATTATTCACACTCTACAGCACATTAATCCTGGCTTAAATCCACAAGCCTCCGAGCTTTGACCGTTGCTTCTCCACGTAAATTAAACGCTTTGTTCCTGACAAATTTTCAAACTCAGGCGGATCCTTTTATAGTTATTAGGGCAACAGTTAATTTCCTTAATTACTGACTTGACCTTCTCCTGCGTTCCAGCTGGCCTTGCCTCTTAAAGCGGCGTCTATTCCTAACATCTAACCAACAATTCTCCAAGTTCTCATCTCCACTTGAAGACTCTCTTAAAACTTCTCTGTCAGCCATTCCCGGCTGATGATCAGATACTGAACCAGAGGAGGTCGAAGGTCCTGACCATTCTACTAAATCAGGTCTGTCCTCTCTTGTCACGTCCATCTCCTCTTCCTGATTATCATTCCAATCACTGAGCCATGCTGGCTCATATTTCTCTGCCATGTCCTCCTCACTTGAGCTCATATCAGCCATATCAGCCACAGGAGCTGAATCCAAGTCCGAACCACAACATATATATATATTCTTAAGTTTTCGTGGGTACTTACATGTATGGCATTCAGCTTTGTTCGGGTATTTTCCCACGTCATTGTAGTTGTGCTTTTAAAGTTGTAGCAACATTTGGCAGAATCTCATCTGCCATCATCTAGCAACGTTTCGATGAAGTCTCATTCATCATCTTCAGGCTTCTGTCTTCAGCTCTGTGCTTCTCAGAGTGATGTGAGCTTGCACTGCTTTCTTCCTTTTAACTGCTAGTGGGGGTGTGACTTGATTGGTTGGGGGCTTGGCTGTGTTCTGATTGGGTGGGGGTGTGTTCTCATTGGTTGGGGTTTGGCTGTGTTCTGATTGGTTGGGGTTGGCCATGTTCTGATTGGCTGGAGGTGTGTTCTGTTCAGGTGGGGGCTTGGTTGTGCTCAGGTTGGTCTTAGTTACTGGGATTTGAGCTGGTGAGCTGTGATCTTGCTGTTTGGCTTCGAGTTCGTGGTCGTGCTGCATCTTCATGGTGGGGGTCAGTTCGCTTCATGTATGGCTCAGGGGGTTGAAGTGGGTAGTGATGCAGCTGCAGTGCGGCTTCTGGTCTGTGGTCGTGTCTCATCTTCATCATCACCAAAACCGAACACTTCAACAACAGAATAATCAGAGAAGCCATAGAGATAGAAAACGCCCACACAGCATGAATAAAAGAGATGACACCTCCCGCTTACCAGCCATTTGGAAACCCGCCCTCATGAACAGGCAGAGTACCCAACATGATGAATGACACCAGACCCACACCCACGAGGGCCACACAAGATGACACCACCACACTTCCACGTAAAAAGCAGACTCACACCCACACAGAAGATGAGACACGACCACAGACCAGAAGCCACACTGCAGCTGCATCACTACCCACTTCAAACCCCTGAGCCATACATGAAGCGAACTGACCCCACCATGAAGATGCAGCACGACCACGAACTCGAAAGCCAAACAGCAAGATCACAGCTCACCAGCTCAAATCCCCCAGTAACTAAGACCAACCTGAGCACAACCAAGCCCCCACCTGAACAGAACACACCTCCAGCCAATCAGAACATGGCCAACCCCCAACCAATCAGAACACAGCCAAACCCCAACCAATGAGAAAACACCCCACCCAATCAGAACACAGCCAAGCCCCAACCAATCAAGTCACACCCCACTAGCAGTTAAAAGGAAGAAGCAGCTGCAAGCTCACATCACTCTGAGGAGCACAGAGCTGAAGACAGAAGCCTGAAGATGATGAATGAGACTTCATCGAAATGTTGCCTAGATACTTCCAATCTTACGCGGGAGAAAACCGAATAACCAAAGATCCACATACAAAAACCCGCAAGAACCTCAGAAAACAAATTATATATATATATATATATATATATATATATATATATATATATATATATATATATATATTTATATTTATATTTATATTTATATTTATATGTATATGTATATGTATATTTATATTTATATTTATATTTATATTTATATTTATATTTATATTTATATTTATATTTATTTATTTTAATGTTTGGCTTGTAAGTAGAAGGTTGAAAAAGTACCTCTAAAAACATTAGAGACCAACAGAAAGGAATTTGTAATCTGGATGCTATGCTTACATGTATGTACATTTTGATGCTTTGACTTGATATATACTGTATGAATTCAATTTAACATTGCACCTGTCTATCTTTATTTATCTAATGTATGTAAATTCTCATTTTCTCTCTCTCTCTCTCATCTCTATCTATCATCTATCTATCTATCTATCTATCTATCTATCTATCTATCTATCTATCTATCTATCTATCTATCTATCTATCTATAACATCCATCTCTACTATCTATCCACATATAACAGTATATGTATCCAGTGAGATCCCAAACAAAAGGAACTGACAATTGGTTTTTTTTAGAATAGAAAGGTGGAAGGGCACAGGGAGAGAATTGTCCACTGGGAGCATTTAGTAGCCTGCTCTCAAGACTGAATTTCTTGAGAGGTTAACCACAACAATCCTTGCCAGGATTGTTAATCTGGTTAAAATCAGCCGAACTTGAGCACAGAGAGAAATAAAGTGCAGTGCAGATACATCTTCAGATTCTTTCCTTGCCTTGATCAAGAGGCTGGAAGTATTATAAAGTAGCAGAGACTTGGGAATAAAATCACAACAGGTTTTGGCAATTTATATTTTCAGTGTCTTGTTGTGATGATTGCTGTTGAGCCAGAAAAAGAATGGTGATACACATTTTATTTTATGGTTTGTGAATTGGATACAAAATTTTAATTTATCATAATTTCTCGTTAGTTCTTGTTGAACAAGTTAAAAAAAGGTCTCTGTGGGCTGAAAAGTATGCAGAAAATGCTCAGAAGATTTTGATTTGATGTCCATTGATGCCTATTTGTATTCCTCTGCTTATGCTAATCTTTTATAAAATGAAATTTAAAAAAACAATGATTATGTTTGTTTTTAAAATTGCATGTGGGATAATAGCTGATTATTAATTATCAATTCTATTTGTTATAATAAAATAAGTCAATCAAATCTCCAGCGAGTTTCTACCCTATTTTCATATTGTTCCAAAATTAGCAACTAATTTTCAATGATTGAAAAACAGGATAAACAAATTATACGAAAGAGAAGATTATAGTTTTCAATGAGGCCTTTACCAGATATGCACATCAATGCCCTAAAATATCGATTTCTCTACTAAAATAGTGTCTCAAAATTTCCACCATGTTGATGCAGCATTTGAGTACTCCAGCTGGCCTGTCACGTGGGCCTGTCGTCGGAGGGTCTGCTCTCAGTTACGGTCAGCGTTTAACGGCTTCGCGCATCCAGGGGACACCACTTGGAGGTGGCAGACCGCTCGTCCCCATATATATATATGTTTGGCTTGTAAGTAGAAGGTTGAAAAAGTACCTCTAAAAACATTAGAGACCAACAGAAAGGAATTTGTAATCTGGATGCTATGCTTACATGTATGTACATTTTGATGCTTTGACTTGATATATACTGTATGAATTCAATTTAACATTGCACCTGTCTATCTTTATTTATCTAATGTATGTAAATTCTCATTTTCTCTCTCTCTCTCTCTCTCATCTCTATCTATCTATCTATCTATCTATCTATCTATCTATCTATCTATCTATCTATCTATCTATCTATCTATAACATCTATCTCTACTATCTATCCACATATAACAGTATATGTATCCAGTGAGATCCCAAACAAAAGGAACTGACAATTGGTTTTTTTTTAGAATAGAAAGGTGGAAGGGCACAGGGAGAGAATTGTCCACTGGGAGCATTTAGTAGCCTTCTGCTCTCTAGACCAGTGATCCCCAACCTTTTGACGCCGCGCCCGGTACCGGCATCAGCTGGCGCCGCGCCCGGTTTGGCATGGCGCGCCATCTTTTGATGAAAAAGCCCGTGACCTCACCGAAGCACGCTTTTCATCAAAAAGATGGCGGCCAGCATGCCCGTGAGCTTTTCGGGTAGAAATGGCTTTCTACCCGAAAGCTTCACGAAAGCGCAGCCGCCATCTTTTTTGATGAAAACGCGCCCGTGAGCTTTCTACCCGAAAAGCTCACCGGAAGCACTTTTTCATGAAAAAGATGGCGGCGCGCCTTCAGCAAGCCGCGCCTGGTAGGAGTTGTTCATGACTGCACGTCCGCTGGACCGGTGGTTGGGGACCCTGCTCTAGACTGAATATCTTGAGAGGTTAACCACAACAATCCTTGCCAGGATTGTTAATCTGGTTAAAATCAGCCTAACTTGAGCACAGAGAGAAATACAGAGAAATTCAGATTCTTTCCTTGCCTTGATCAAGAGGCTAAAAGTATTATAAAGTAGGAGAGACTTGGGAATAAAATCACAACAGGTTTTGGCAATTTATATTTTCAGTATCTTGTTGTGATGATTGCTGTTGAGCCAGAAAAAGAATGGTGATACACATTTTATTTTATGGTTTGTGAATTGGATACAAAATTTTAATTTATCATAATTTCTCGTTAGTTCTTGTTGAACAAGTTAAAAAAGGTCTCTGTGGGCTGAAAAGTATGCAGAAAATGCTCAGAAGATTTTGATTTGATGTCCATTGATGCCTATTTGTATTCCTCTGCTTATGCTAATCGTTTATAAAATGAAATTTAAAAAAACAATGATTATGTTTGTTTTTAAAATTACATGTGGGATAACGGCTGATTATTAATTATCAATTCTATTTGTTATAATAAAATAAGTCAATCAAATCTTTTCTACCCTATTTTCATATTGTTCCAAAATTAGCAACTAATTTTCAATGATTGAAAAACAGGATAAACAAATTATACGAAAGAGAAGATTATAGTTTTTCAATGAGGCCTTTACCAGATATGCACATCAATGCCCTAAAATATCGATTTCTCTACTAAAATAGTGTCTCAAAATTGGTATGATTATTCATTATAAAACAATCAAGGAGCTAACCATGGGGACAGCTTTCCAGTTTATATCCAGCTCCAGTTCACAACACTACAATTCCTGCTTCCAGGAAAACCTGCTTCTAGTTAAAAGAACTTGAAATCTCTTCTCTTATTTAAAAATGTGCTTAAATATTGATTTGCTTATGAAGATGAGTGTGCACATTTATAAGAAAAGCCACTTTTCTGTTTCAAAATGATTATGAATAGTCCCATGATTATTGCCTGCTTCCTGGTTAACTTTTACAAGTGAAAAATCACATTTTATATATATGTGCCCTCAAAATTGATGCTATAGAATTACACGAGAAATTGCCTGCATCTAAAACAGATGCTGCTTTCCAGATAAAAATCCTGAGTTGATTTCTCCCACATACACACAGTAAATCTTCATGTCTTTCCTCAATAGACATTCAGTGCTATAGCTAGTACCACAATCTCCTGCTTGAGCAGAGGGCTGGTCTACAAATCCCCCAAGGACCCTTCTAGCTCTATTCTACTCTATGAATTTTTAACCAGCAATGATTACCAGATTCCTTCAAAATGGTTTGAAATGTTACCTAGTGATATCCACTAAGAGTTAACATGCATGTTTCATTTGGAAATGCTTTGGGAAAAAAATGGGTTGTACTTTTAAGTGTGGCATAATTGTAGAAGGAAACATCACTGGGAACTTATGGGAACCTAGTTTTTTTTACAGATATGCTGTAGAGTCCATGTCTCTTACTAAACCAACTAGTACAGATGTATAGCCATTTGGAGATGGTTAGATTGTAGCTCCCAACAGCCACAGTTAGGATGACCATGGTAGATCCTGATGGGAGGAATAGTCCAGGAGCTTTTGGAAGACCATGTTTCCCAGTGGTGCCATAACTTTCCATCATGATATTGTCAGCTGTGTTGAGATAGCATTTTGCTAGGAATACTTGCTGAGGTATTCTTTCCCTGAGAGATCAATACTGCGAGTCAATGGCTTTGAAGCAAGAAGAATTTGACCAAGTATCCCCTCCTGTCCATTAAAATGCTCTAGTAGTTCCCTTCATTCTTATTATAAAAGTGGCGTCGTAGGCAAGTTGCAGTCTTGGGAAGTTTTTTTTTACTTTCTGATCCTTAAACCTTATTCTGAAAAACACAGCTAAGGTAACATATAGCAAACCAGTTGGCAACCCTAGTAGCCTCAAGACAAAACATTAACAGAAGAAGGAGTACATTCCTCCTGAGCTACTTCTGTTAAGTAAGATCATACTTGATTTTAATGTTGAAACCAAGGAAAACAATAATCAATATGGGTATGCACTTTGCTTATTTACAACCCACTCTGTGCATTCAGTTTAGTCCTTGAATACGTCTTATGCTTTACCCAGGTTGTTGGATACTATTATTCACCCTCTTATTGTTTCAGGCATAGATTGCAATCTTGTAGACCCCAAGGATTAAGTGTGGTTTTCTCCATGTTCCCATCTTGCATTGAACTGTGCAAGAGCATGCCTGAAAATATAAAGTAACTGCAATGTAAGAAGAAGACATAGCAAACTGGCGGTTGTGCACATGGTACATATGAATAACTTGAGCTATTCCATGGTGTTCCCTGCTGAACACCAGAGACAGTTAAAATATAGCTAAGTATCACTGGCATTTAAACATGTTCTTCCACCCCCTCTTTAATTTCGCTATTGGTGAAGAAGGATCTTTTCTTTTTTAAAAAAAATCTACTGCATATAGTCCATTTTGGAAGGAAGGAGGCAGAGAGTGGGAAAGTGTATCCCAGCTTGTTACGGTAAGAAAAAAGCTTTTCCCTCCTCCCTGTTTTCCCTTCCCCTGTGCATTGTGTCTTTGAAGATGAACACCTGGAAGCAAGAGCTGTCATATTTTTGTTATTTGTACATTATGCTTCGGGAGCTTTTTGACTAAGATGCAAGGTTTTTTTTTTAAAAAAAATATGCTTTAAATAAATAAATGATAGCACTGAAGTACTTTTGCTATTTCTGGTTTTATGATTCTATAAAAATACCCATGAGGCAAAGTGCATTTGTCAGACTTATTTTGCAAAGAACCTCTCCCACAATAACAAGCAAGGAGGAAGTGGGAAACCAGGCAGACAGAAAGCAGTTGCCATATTGTTGCGGATTTTCTAGAGAGAAGATGGATTAGATACATTAGTCCTCTTCTATCCCACCTAATCCCATAATCCTGGGGCAGCAGAAGGTTCCAGGATTTCCCAGTAACATAGCCTGGTCTCCCACACCAGCAGGTGGTACTGTAGCTCCATCTGGAATATGGCTCGAAAGAGTGAGATAAATGGGAAAAGAGGGAATGACACTCCTGGCAGGCTTAATAACTCATTTATCATCCTGTGAACTTTTATTAACAAGAACTTGCTTCATCAGACAATGAAGTGGACAAAGAAGGCAGGAGAATTATATACTCACTTCCAGAGATAAAGATATGAAAAAAAAAGAAAAAAAAAGAAAAAGAGGTATAAGGGGTGCTAGATAGGTTCCTTTGCAGGAAATTCTATTTTTCTATACTACACATTGTATTCATTGTAGGATATTTTATGTGCATATCTAACCAAGCAATATGATATATGTGCTTGTACTCATAGATATAATGTAGGTAACAAATACAAGGACTTGTATTTGGTTGTAACTCCCTGCTGCATACAGCAGCAGCAGCACACACTATTTCTGCATATGTTGTGACACAGCACATAATACTTTGGAGTATTAAGTATGAATCTTTGATGCGTTCTCAGCAGTTTCTTTGAATGCATTATGAAAATTTGTAATATCCATGAGTGCCAGTTATGGGGACTGTAAAAAATCCTGAGATGCATCCTGCAGCTGAAATACATAGATCAGGCAAGGGCAGAGAAATCAAATCTGATTTCAGAAACTTTTGATACCAAGAAGGTATAAGCTTTGGGATGGATTCATCAATCTATGCTTCATTCATCTCAGGTCCACCAGTGGTCAGAAGACTTGTAACTTTAGACATGGAAAAGTTAAAAAAAAGTATCTCACAGACAACCCTTCAGATAGTTAGAAAAATTACCTTTTGCATCTGTCAGTAACTGGTGATCAAAATAGGATGTTCATAAATCTTTAAAACAGAATAAAACTTTATACTGAATGGAGTGAGACAGTTGTTTATCTCACCCTCTGCATTTCATCATTGCCTGCCCTTATTCTGTACATTCACATTTTGTTTATTCTACAGAATTATTTCTTGCAATTTTATTAGTGTGATTCCACAAGCATTATTGAAGCAAGAAAAAGACTGGTGGGCTAAAGTAATTAATATGTAGATGTACAGTCCAATAAGTGGGTTGAATAAGATACTTTCATTCTAATTTTTCATGCTACATTACAGCCAGGCAATTTTTTTTCTTTTGAGGAAATATGTTATATGTATATGGATTCCATCCCTGATCTCTTTTATGTCTTATTTTATTATATTTATATGATATACCTCACTAAAAATATCCAAGGTAGGAAAATTAGGTGATGGTAATATTAGTCAGATAACACCTTCACAAAAATGGCTCATACAGAGATGAGATAGATAAAGGCAGGTATTTATTCCCATTAATTAGCCTTCCTAAACCTAAAGTCCCTTGAGATGCGCTGGTGAGAAATATAAGGAGTTGTGAAGTCCATATATCTAGAAAGTATAAATTAACTGAAACAAAAAACTGTATTCTCTTCCGTTCCATCTGCTAGAAATAAAAAACCCTGTACCAATATAAGTGTCACATTTCATGCTTTCAATGTACATTTTTGATAGTATGAGTTATCTTTACAAACACCTTGCTGGTGGTATCTTGAATCATAGTCTTGCTACATGAATGAAAGAGAGGGAGAGGGAGGGAGGGAGAGAGAAAGAGGGAGGGAGGGAGAGAGGGAGAGAACCCCAGTTCTGACAAATGCTTTATCTCTTCCCCTCTCCCTCTCAGCTCTGCCATAAGGAACTCCTCTGCAGGAATGGTCCCAGAAACCTGGACTTTTGCTTTTTAAAATGTTATTTATTGTAGCTTAATGATTGCTTGCATTGTCTGTATGCCATTTTTATGGGTGAAATATATATGCCAATAGTAATGATTGAAAGCATACTGACAACTATGCCTGTATCTGTAATAGAGAGAGTGACAGGGAGAGAAAGATAATATTTTTAACCTTAACAGGATTAATTATATTCTGCATAATTTAGAGAATGGGAGAGTTTATTCAAGATTTGTGAACAACCTTAATCTCACTGAAAGGAAAAAATATCTGCTCATTTTGCAGTATATAAAATAGAACTCAGAGTAAGGAATTAAAAACTGAAAAACTGGATAAGCCAAGGACTTCTCTAGGCCAAGGGAGTCAGTTCTTGGTTCCATTTAGAGTTTTGCCCAATAATTACAATCTTTTTGGTGAGTCTTAGAACATATATTTTCTTTTTAAGGTGTTATTTCCAGATGATGACAAGAGTCTTTGTGACTGGGGGATAACAATGCATAACAAACTGTTGAATTAATTTTGAGCAGTCTGGTTAGTTGACATCTCATTTGGATGGATTATAACTATCAATCATGCAGAGATTCAAAGGCAAATTCAGACTTAAGGATAGCTTGAAGCAAGAGAAGGCTTTTGATTGGGGGCAAACAAAAAAACCACCGAAATGTTCAAAAACCAATTAAGAAAATTGATTAACTTGAAAAAAGGAAGTGCTCACTAAACAAAGGACAGTTGGTCAGGTTACATAGTTTATAGCAACTGATGCAAGGTTTATTGTAAAAAAAGAGAGCAACATTAGATGCTAATATAATATTGGTGGTGTTGATTACAGAAGAAGAAACTGAAAAGATAATTTAAGTTACAGGTTGTGGTTCTCGTATGTGTAGCATGGATCAGAGGGAAATGGTTTAGCTTTTTGTCTTTGTGAGGAGAGCCATAGAAAACAGTTTATAGTCTTATAGCTACTGAGTTTTCATGAAGCCGAGCTTATATTGGGCCTTTAATTCAGACTTGAAAGTGATTGGAATTCATAAATCAGCCCATTTTTCTTATTTTGATAGAAATAAATACGAGTGCAATTTGGCTGATCCAGGAACACAACTCCACTGATATTTTGTTGCAACCTTAAATCTCTGTTGAGACCATCTCAGACAGGATTACACAGATTAGATTGTATTTGTTAGGCTCTTTGGGCTTAATTTGGCCGTATTAATTGAAGTTTATCTCTGTGGAGTGAGTTCAATGACTTACCCCCATTCAGTTATTTTTCTCATCAACCCAGTTTACGCTGCTGTTTCAAAGCTTTTATTATTGCCACTCAAACATGTTGGGATGCACGGATCATCTACTCATTTTTAATAACTGTAGCAGGACTCTCTGTGATGTGTCCTCATTTGCATCCAGCCATGACAGAAACATGTCCTGACAACACTTATTTTCCCTTGTTCCCACACATTGTTTTCATCTTGCTCCCAACTCAGGAGTGAGACAGCGTTAACTCATCCTTACCCTAACAATGTTATAGCAGTAATTTCCCTCTTCTTCTGATCTTATCCACAGGCAATCTTCAGGTAGACAAAAGCTGCTAAACCTTGTTACCTGTAACCTTAGAGAGAAGTCAGGGACTGAACTGACTAGGAACAGAGGCAAGAGGGGCAAGGTAGAAATAAAAAATGGATTGGGGAAATTTTATTCCATTATACCTTTTTTGCTAAATCAAGATGAGTGGAGAACATTATAACTTGGTTCTAGGAAATGCCTAGTACATTGTTTTTCAAGCTTGGCAATTTTAATTTGTGGACTTCAACTTCCAGAATTCTCCAGCCAGCATACTGGGAGTTCTGGCACCTGAAGTCCACACACACTTGAAAGTTGCCAAGTTTGAGAAACACCAATCTACCACTTTTAATATTCTATCTTTTCAGTAACTGGCCCTACAAATAAGTGGTTTTGTTACCCCACCAAATCACGGGCAAATGAAAAATTTCACCATTATTGCAAAAAACAGCAAATACTAATAATTTTATTAGCATAAGAGCTTCTTTGGACAAGTGCACAAGTTGGAAAATTGACAAAATCAATGAGTTGATTTTTTAAATGTATAGCGTACAGTTGTTTTAAAATGTTAACCAGCAATATATCATAATAGAAACTTGTAAAATCCTGATGAAATAGTTCAATCTTATGGCTCTTTTCTGCCAATCAGACTTTCCTCCCTTAAATAGCAATAGCATTAGGACTTAGACTTATATACCACTTCACAGTGCTTTTCAGTGCTCTCTAAGCAGTTTCACAGAGTCAGCATATTGCTGCCAACAATCTGGGTTCTCATTTTACCCACCTCGGAAGGATGGAAGGCTGAGTCAACCTTGAGTCTGGTGAGATTTGAGTTGCCAAACTGCTGACAGCTGGCAGTCAGCAAAAGTAGCCTGCAGTACTGCACTCTAACCACTACGCCATTATGGCTCTTAACTTAAATAAACTTTGAAAAGCACTGCACCATACAAGGTGTGGGTCTGCTTTTAATAGTGCCACTTTTCCTTATTTTTCTAGCATATAGTGTTAGATAGGAATCATATGGAATGTTTTGTGTAAGAGCCGTGGTGGTACAATGGTTAGAGTGCAGTACTGCAGGCTACTTCTGCTGACTGCTGACTGACTGCAGTTTAGCAGTTCAAATTTCACCAGGTTCAAGTCTACTGATTAGTATTTCCACCGCTATTTTAAAATATCAATGTTATGTAAAATAATCTTAATAAATTTATTTCTCTCAGGAGTTGTTTGGTGAATAGTGATAATATGAATGAGAATAAATCGATTAAAAGGGTTACAGGCTGGATATACGAGGACTGGGTATAAGGAAAATGGAAAAGAAGAAAAAGGAGACAAAAGGAGAAAGTTTAAGAGAAGTGATGCCTACTGATTTCATTTAATTTTGTTGAATATTTGCTGTCTAGGTTATCTACATTGAATTTTTTTCTTCTAGAAATGAAGATAAATCCTATTAAGAAACACTAATAATATGCATACTTATGTTCTGGGGAGATATAGAGTCCAAGGTGGTGCCAGAAATTAAATTAAAATGTATTTTCTCAAAAATATACATGTATTTATTTCCATTTATTGTTATGACTTAGAAAGACATGTAAAAAAATAATAGCAATTACAACACAAAGATAGATTGTATTCATAAGAGATTCCGGTCTGGAGTTACCAGGAGAACAAGAACCGTAAATTAGCTTCCAGCCAAATCTTAGATCTCAATAGTGCTAAGCTGGGTCACATAAGCTGCTGCACGGAACGCTTTTACACATTTTTGACAGCTAACTGGAATGAAAGACAGAATGAGAAATCAGGCAGATGATTTGATTAAGTGTGATATAAAGTGTATGGCCCAAGATGCTAATACAGTGAGGTTTATTGCACTTGCTGGCACAGTGGGAAGGCAATGTGCATGCGGAAGTTCACAGAGGTGGTGAACTGACAAGAAGTCTATTAACACAGAAGGATTGATAAGTCACACTGGGAAGCTCCTCATTCTAATGGTGCTGAAAGAAATGTGTCTAAATTCCCAATGGATTAATATTCTTCCCCATTTGACTCTTTCTTTTCTACCTGCTCCTTTGGAAATTTCTTCCCACCATTTCCATTCCCACTCCTCGCAATAAATGTAACCAAAGAATCAGTGTGATGTAAAATTATTTCATTTGCAGGTGTTTTCCCCCCTGATGTAAGAGAATGTGATGGAGTTTGGTGCGTATACAGAAGAACAGATAGGAGAAGTTGCTTCCTGATTTGAATGGTAGTATCTATTCCTTTTTTCTCTGCCTGAAACCAAGATATATTGGGCATTTGGAAGGGCTATTTTCAAGATTTCTAGAAATAACAGTTGATGATTGCTTTAAATCGTGCCTCAACAACTACTCTACTTCATTGGTAAATAGTCCACTACATTTTCCTTTCTCAAAGGAAAGGAAGCAAAGAGAAAGAGAAGAAGTAGGGCAGGACAATAAACACCCTGCTTATTTACGTGTTAATGAAGGGGCATAGAAGTATTGATTTTGTGAGGCCACTGGGCTGCAGCACCTTAGATTGGCTCAGCCCTAACAGCACCAATAGAACATGAAACAACTTATAGGATTTTATCAGAGTGGAAATATATTAGAAGGCAGAGATCTATGACCTTTTACAATAAAGCAGACTTTCCTAATCTCATATATCTCCCTATTTGTTAGGGCCTGCGTATCTGGAAACTGTCTCGATTATAAAGGCTGTTATAAAGGATAATTGCTGATTTTTATTGGCTTTTATGACAATTTTCAGCTAATGCATTTCTCTTTCTCTGCAAGTTCTCATATCTTTTCATAGACAAGAACCTAAATGTCTCATGGTCAGGATTAGTCTCTAATGGATGGTGGATTTAATAAGCACATTGACCTGGCCCTCAGTGCCAGGCATAAGGTAAAGGATTATCTTCAGTTTATTTGCCTTATTCAGTTTTTGTTGTGACTACTCCTTGATCTGCACCATGAAGTCCATTTAATGAAGAGGCCTGTAAGATTGTCAGGATACCTGTCCCCCAAAATATTTGTACTATAAGCACACATAACCACCTCTTTTTCAGAGACTTTATATCCTGAGGAACAACAAGTCAAGATGATTTTTAAAAATTCAAACAAAAACATATTTCAGCAATGTCTCTAATTTTATGTATCAAGAGAGGCTATGAAATTTGGAGTCCCAGATCTACATTTGCAGCCACATAAGTATATAAGAAACCATGGTTATTCTAAGTGGCAACCAATATTGAATATAACACAATATCTGCTATGTTCACAATGGAAGGATGGATCGTTCATTAATGCATATAGGTGCCTGTCTGGGAAAAGGAGGAAATGATTGAAAGCTCATGTTTTTTCAACCCAATCAAATTCTCTTTTGGCTCTAACTGCTGTCACTTTCTTTTGTGCCTATTAGCTACACACATTCCTGAGAGAGTACCAAATATAAGCTTTACTTCTTGTTTGTTCACATCTTGCACCTTGAAAGTATGTTGAATGAACTGTCATTTTCTGAGCAGGGTGGCTTGACTTCCTCTTTCAAAAATTAACCTTTAAGCAGGTTCTGAATGTGGTGGGTAAGAGGAGTGAAAATGGATTGGTGAGGCCTGTAACAATCTTCTATAAAAAGTCCTTACATCTAAAAATATCCAAGTTACCCAGGAGCTTGCTCTTCCTGAGACCATCATCTGTGAACTATCCTTAAATATCACAATTCGATTCTTACTATGTTACAGAGCACCTGATTATGACATCGAACATGTAAACAAGCTAAATACATTACTAACATGGGCTGCATCCTGCCCATACCCTTTTATCTTTCTTGGTGATTTCAATCTACCTCATATTGACTGGACCCTAAATGAATGTACAACTGAAATCATACACACAACCTTCTACAATGCTATTACAAATCTGGGACTGGAACAACTAGTAACCAATAACACTAGACTAAACAACTGCCTCGATCTCATCTTCTGCAATAGTTTGAATTTAATTTACTGAATACAAACTAAAGAACCCTTTTCCAGCAGTGACCACAATATGATTGACTTTTGTCTCAACATACGCCCACACAAAAATCACCACAATGATGTAATCCCCAATTGTAACTTCAAAAAAGGCAACTATGATCTTATAGACAACGATCTCTCATCCCTTGATTGGCAATCTCTATTCACTGGATGCAATACTGTTGAAGACCATTACAACATATTTTTACTTGAAGTCAAAAGAGTCATCAAACTATATGTACCAACAACAACTCCCAAAACAAAACAAAAAGCAGATTACCCATAACAATAAGGAAACTTCAATCCAAAAAGAGATCACTCTGGCGGAAAAACAAATCTGGTCACGTTGCCAATTTCAAAAGCCGATACAAAAATTTATGCCACCAGATAAAGACTGAATGCATCAATTATCACATTAAACAAGAGGAAAACCTTCTAAGCACCAATTCCACCCATGCTTTTTACAATTTTGTAAACAACAAACTAAAAGACTCAAGGTCTATCCCACCCTTGATAGGACCTGATGGTAAAGACTGCAACGACGACACCACTAAAGCCAACATCTTTAACACATTCTTCAGCTCAGTATTTGTAAACAGCAATGGATCATGCCCAGTATTTCCTAGCCATACCACAGATAACAACAATGATCTAATACATATCGATTTTACAGAAGACAATGTTGAAAAAGCACTACGCAATCTAAAACCATCTCTATCTATTGGACCGGATGGAATATGTGCCTACTTCTTAAAAAAGCTATCCACTGCCATAGCCAAACCTCTAAGCATAATCTTTGAAAAAATCTTTCAGGACCAGCTCCTTGCCTAACCTATGGTCACAAGCCACAGTCATCCCCATCTTCAAAAAGGGAGACCCAAGCCTAGTTGAAAATTACAGACCAATCTCCTTATGCTGCGTCACCTGTAAAGTCATGGAATCAATTATTAACCAATCCATCATCCTCCACTTAGAGACAAACAACCTACTCTCCAATAAACAATTTGGTTTCAAAAAAAACTATCCTGTAATCTGCAACTCTTACACTGCAAAAACATATGGACGACACAACTACGACCAGGGCAAAGCAATAGGCGCAATCTACATAGACTTCTGTAAAGCCTTTGATTCAGTGGTACACGACAAACTACTCCTAAAAATAAAATCCTATGGTATCTCTGGACAACTGAATAACTGGATAGAAGCATTCCTGGCAAACAGACAACAAATGGTCAAAATTGGGAGCGTCCTATCAAATTCTGTACCTGTCAATAGTGGTGTCCCCCAAGGCAGTGTTCTAGGACCAACTCTCTTCATACTCTACATAAATGACCTCTGTGATCATATTAAGAGCAATTGCGTTCTTTTCGCTGATGATGTAAAGCTGTTCAATACCACAGACAATACTGCTACCCTACAAAAGATCTTGACTATGTATCAGAATGGTCAAACAAATGGCAACTTCAAATCTCAACAAATAAATGCTCTGTCTTACATATTGGCAAAAAAATCAGAAAATAAAATACAAGCTGAATAGTCAAGATCTTGTTGATGACCCAAGCTCTGTAAAGGACCTTGGAATACTCACCTCTAATGATCTAAGTGCTAGAGCCCACTGCAACTACATAGCCAAAAAGGCATTAAGAGTTGTTAACCTAATCCTACGTAGCTTTTTCTCTGGTAATATCACACTACTAACCAGAGCATACAAAACATTTGCTAGACCAATACTCGAATACAGTTCATCAGTCTGGAACCCACATTACGTATCTGATATTAGCACAATTGAGAAAGTCCAGAAATATTTCACAAGAAGAGTTCTCCACTCCTCTACTCGTTGTAGAATACCTTATGCCACCAGACTTGAAATTCTAGAACTAGAAAACCTTGAATTACGCTGTCTTCGGTCTGATTTAAGCATGGTATATAAAATCATACATTGCAATGTCCTACCTGTCAATGAATACTTCAGCTTCAACCATAACAATATAAGAGCACACAATAGATACAAACTCAAAGTTAACCGCACCAAACTTGATTGCAGGAAATATGACTTCAGCAATAGAGTGGTCAATGTCTGGAATACTCTACCCGACTCTGTAGTTTCTTCCCCAAACCCCAAAAACTTTAACCTTAGACTGTCTACTATTGACCTCACCCCTTTCCTAAGAGGTCTGTAGGGGCGTGCATAAAGCGCACCAACGTGCCTACCGTCCCTGTCCTATTGTTTCTCTTATTCTTCTTTTATTTTTCTTATATGTACCCATTTCATGTATTCACAACTATGTATACACTTATACTTATTATCTTGTAAACAATTGGCAAATCAAATAAATAAAAAATAAAATAAATTTTTTTTTTTTTGAAAAACACAGAGAATCAGATATTGCAGCCTTTAAGGCTAAGAGTTGGCAATCTCTGCCACCTTCAGAAACCAATGCCCTCAGTTCTGCCTCATTTCTTCTCTCCTTCCCTTCTTTCCCTCCCTTCCAATGCTTATATGTAGACATATTTTTGCTTAATGGAAGCTGCTCCAAAGTTCCTTGAAGAATGGAATGCATTTCTTTCCCTGTTGCACAAATTTGCAATAATTAAAAAGAATTGATAGAATAGACTGACTGAGGTGCATGCATAGAATAATATGGGAAAATCACATTGGAGGGAACCTAAATCTTCATTGTTTCAATGAGATTTTTATTTCATGGTTGTACAGACATATTTGGAAATTTGATTAATAGCAAACATGCAAGACTTAGAAGCTAGAAGGCAGAGAAATGAGAGTCAGTATTCTTTCTATCCATAACCGTATATGAAGATTAACAGACATATTATTCCCATGTCTGAAAATAATAATTTCCCAAATAAGAATATTCTGAAAAAATACGACAGCAATGTTATAATGCAATGATTTTTAATTATATGAGCCTTCAGCTGAAATTTACGGGTAGCTCTCAGAATTGCCACTTGGCTGATTTTAAATTAATCCAGTTGTGTTTTTTGCCTCCAGCATCTTCCTGCTTTTGGAGAATTTATGTATGATACACAGCTTCTGTATCTTTTGACCTGTAGATATCCTGGTCTGTGGCTGTCAGGAAGCTGTATATCTCAGTTCTAGAAATTTCAGATCTGGGTATTAAAATGGGAGTGTTTGTTGTGGTGGAGAAGCAGCAGGAAAGGCCAAGTGAGAATAAAAATGAGACATGGAATATGAAGAAGCCAAGCTCAAAAATGCAAGTAGAATAGCCATGATCCAATTAGAATGCAAGGGGAATGTAAGGCACCGAAACCAACAAGAGCCCAAAGGGGTAGTGAGAAGATGCAGCTCTTTGTAGGTACAGTAAAGTTGATCATAATGTTAAATGTGCCATATTGACAATATGGAATAGGTACACATTCAGGTTGTGTCCCCAAACACCTTTGTGGCTTTCAACATAAGCAGCAACATAAGCATTTTTAGGCAAGAATTAACAAGCGGACACAAATAGTTAACTTCTCACGAGATATTAAAATTAGTGGCATCTCTAGTAACTCTAATTACTAGAATCTCTTAAGGACAATACAAAATAAAATCAAGAGATCAACTGATGGCAGAGGGACATATTGTAATTGTGAACAATTTTCTTTTGTGCAGTTATCAAAAGTGTTCAACGTAGACAAAAGAGTTTATGGCATTAAGACTGATTTTGAAATAGATGTGTGCAAATGAGAGACAAGTGATTGCTAATGTATAAATGTTTATTGAGGTTTGAAATAGGAAAAATTAAATGAAAGAATGCATAATAAAGTGAGTTAAAATGCGGTTATGAAATACAGATGGAACAATGGGAATATATGTCATTGGAAGGACTGAAATTTACACTATGTAATAAATTTAAAGAGCATTGTTATAAATAATGATCTGGGATATATAAAGGTATTACAAATCTAAGTGGGAAATGTGAGCAGGAAGGGTTATTTTACCATACTTAGTGAACATGCAAAAATGTTCAAAAAAGCCTTGCCATATTGGGTCATTGTTTCAGAGATATTTCATTATCTAAATAGAGGAACAGAATCCTTTATCCTCAAACTAACCTCTATTGACCTCACCCCATTCCTAAGAGGTCTGTAAGGGGCATGCATAAGTGTACAATTGTGCCTACTGTCCCTGTCCTATTGTACCCATTTATTTGTACCTATAGGGGCGTGCATAAGCGCACCAACGTGCCTACCGTCCCTGTCCTATTGTTTCTCTTATTCTTCTTTTATTTTTCTTATATGTACCCATTTCATGTATTCACAACTATGTATACACTTATACTTATTATCTTGTAAACAATTGGCAAATCAAATAAATAAATAAATAAATAAATATTTTCTGTATTCATACTCATGTTTATTCTTATACTTATTATCTTGTAAGTGATTGGAAAATCAAATCAAATCAATAAATAAAAATAAATAAAGAATGACCATGGATTGGCCAAAAAAAAAAAAAAAAAATGTGGGAGAGGGA
Organism: Notechis scutatus; assembly: GCF_049901735.1. Taxonomy (NCBI): domain Eukaryota; kingdom Metazoa; phylum Chordata; class Lepidosauria; order Squamata; family Elapidae; genus Notechis; species Notechis scutatus. Next base: position 267,618,046 of record NC_142009.1, on the reverse strand, counting down.
GCAACTTCTGATTTCCTGTTGGTTTCCTCCTTGAATTTCCTTATGGGAAGCTGGCAGGAAGTATCAGAAATCGCCCCTCCCCTGGGTTTATTTCCAGGGATGAATGGCTTGAAGAAATTAATTTTGCTGAACTATGGTGAGGCCGGAGGATTAAATGCAAACTTACCATTCTCTATTTCCTATCTGAAATAGAGGTTTCTGTGTGAGGTGTGTACAACTCATTACCAGTTTTCTGGGCTATTGTGGGCGCGTGGGATTATTCGTTTTTTAACCGGTAGCTCCGGAAAGCTCGGCACTTTTTTCTGGCTATTGTGGGTTTTTTTCTGGATACTTACTATTCTTGGGGTGATGAGTGATTTCTTCTCCAACTGTCCTGCTGTCACCTCCAAGACCTTTGGTCAAATGAGTTTGATGACACAAGGCAGCTGCCATAGCTTGATCTTTCCCCTTGAGAGCATGGCAGAAACCCAGGACTTCCTTCTGAGAAAGCTTCCCTTTCCTTCTGATCCTTGTTCTTGAATCCCACCACCAGGCTGGAAAAGTTCTGCTTCTGAGCATTGACTGTGCTCCTCTTTTCTTCTTCTTACCACACAGGCCGTCATCTCCTATGTGCCTTGGAAACAAGCTGCCTGAAAAATAAACTGGAGCAGTTAACATACTCAGAGCTTGATACAAATATATTAAAGTCTAATGTGATTTCAATGCTCCCATGAGCTGAGTGTGTCAAGAAGTGAGAGACAAAGAAGAGAAGCAAGTGAAGGCAGTTGAAGTAGAAGGGACAAGAGGCAGCAGGGGGACAGTGAACCTCGTGGTACAAATTCAGCACCTGAAAGAGAATGGAACACTTTACTCCTTCTGGTGTTCAGAAAATGTGAGTTGTTTTGCTGGAGTGTATGTTGACTTCTAGGGCACTAAGGAAAGAATGAGTATGTGCACATGGTCTATATGCATGTCCATTCATATGTGCAAAATATTTATTCCAAATCAGAGCTATTATGGAAACTAAAGATGCCACTCATAACTTACAGAGATTCTTCAGGAATCCTTCCAGCTCCTGTAGGGATTCTTTTATTCAGTATACAATGATTCTGAGCCAAAGGAATATTACATTGTGACAATATGGACTTTTCTTCATAGTCCACTTAAAGTTCTATTCACTAGTCCTTGAGGCAATAGAAAAATATAATGGCAAAAATTATGCTACCCACACTGCCAATTGTGTTCCTCTACAGCAATGAAGCCAATGAATGGTGCTATCCTTATTTATTGAGGACCAATTTAAAGAAAAGGATGGGTAGATCCTTTTATTCTCCACCCCCTAATTAAATAACATCTGCCAAAAGGGAAACGACCACAGTTAATTGTGCTTCAAAACTTTGGATGGGCTGGGGATGGTGGGGATGGATGGGACAAGTTTATATGGATGCTTTGAACAGTGAGTTTAGCCCCCTGTCAGAGTGCCTGGCTTACATGTGGAAGGCTCTAAGGCACAGGTGTCACATTGTCGTCACGTGATGTATTGTGACTTCCCCCTCCCTTCGCTAAACTGGGTGTGGCCAGAGCATGATGCATCCGGCCCCTGGGCCGTGAGTTTGACACCCCTGCTCTAAGGAAAGGCACAAGGTGATAGGGGGAGAACTCTTTTGTTTCGCCTACTCAATGCAACCCCTCATCTGCAACTATTATATGTCAATATTTCTAAATGTGGGTAAAGCACTGTTAATTTGCTTAATTTGCTTAACAGGTGAGGAGACATGTAGGGAATTGGGAAGATGTGATTGATTGGTGTGAGTGTCTTTCCCAAGTAGTGCTGCAAGGAATTGAAGGAGTCCAGTTCTGTCCAGTAGCACCTAGAGAGTAGCACCCACCTAATAGCACTAGGGAACAGTCACGGATCTAGATCTCGGCAGAATTCCAGAATTGCAACATCGTGATGGGTCTGTAACAACAACAATCTCCATGACAATTAGTGTCATCAAAGCGAAATTGGGGTGGATGACATGGCATCCTGCCAAGGTGAATCGAAGTAACCCCGATGCCTTGTATAAATAGTAATAGAAACAGTTCCAGTTAATTCTCAAAACGGAGAAACTCAGTTCTGAGTTCTGAGTCAGAAACTCAGTTACATAGTCCCAGGAGTATTGACTGAACAGGGTAAAGGTTAGTTGTAGCACTTGAGAGTCACTCCTCAGCCCAAATAAAAACAATAAAAATGGTAAAAAAATATATGCGAAACCCTTTGTCAGCAGAAAAAATGGAAAACTTACAATGCTTGGGGAAGTATGTCCCATTTCTGCCATGGTTAGTTTTGAGGGAGAGAGGAATGAAGCTAAAATCTGCTTCTGCACTTGAGAAGAACAATTTCTGAAAATACTGAGTGAGGGGTCTGCAATTTGGCTGAAATACTCCCCCTGTCCTTTCCCAGGCTAGGCTCCACTCATCCTCTTCCCTGAGGGGGACATAAATGTTTATAGTTTTGGAAACTTGAGAGGAAAAACACTCAGCTCCTCCCAGGTGGCTGAGAGAAATGGACTGATCGGCAGAGACCCATCCACAGGCACCCACACCGGTTTCCCAGCTGGTCATTTGGCCACACCTGTTATGCAGCTATTTGACTGCATAACAAAATCTCCAGCTGGCTTGTTCAAGTGTAACATCCATAGACAGCTAGGTTAGCACACTTATCCCACTTGTGGACTTAGCTTAAGAAAAGGAAAGCCAACACTGAGTGTGTATAGGTAAGTGAGATGAGAGGAGGCAAGGGAGCACCAGTAAGGAGATAGGAAGTCTTGCATGTTTTGACAAGTGCAATGCACAATTTCAAGCAAGCAAGAGCACTGATAGTGAATTGCCAAGATTACAGGCCACAACGAGCAGGCCATCTTGGCTTGGTCCTGCCTGAAGCTCACTTTGGGACTCAATAGCAACATTGCTTAGAGATTGGAGCTTGGCTAGAAGAATGGCAGCAGTTACAAAAACAGCATGCATGCTGAGGCAGCTGCACCTCCCATTGAATGCAAGAACTTCTGGAAGCAGGCAAAGATTAAATGCCATTTGACAAAGATTTTCAGCTGCTGTAAATACAGAGCAGACACAGTTACATAGATAAACCAACTTGTAAGGAGCAAGAAGGCAAGTTGAAAACGCAGTGAAAGTACTCAGTATGGAAGACATTTAGAGAAAATGGTGTGAAAACAACCAAGGAAAGTTAAAAACTGCTTCTGGAGCAGATGAACTCCATGGATTCTAGATAAAATCATTGAGTACATCCAGATTGGCAGACCAGATGAATAGAATTTTGGAAGCACCAGAAATTGAACAATGATTAACAACTGAAAGCATCTTCCTAATGCTGAAGGATAAGGAAAAGGGAAACGAGTCTGGAAATTACAGACCCATAAGTTGTTTGCTAACAGCATACAAGCTACACAAGAGGCATAATTGCAAATCAAATTTATAGCTATCTGGAAAGGAACAATTTACTTCCTGTAGAATGAAATGAGTGCTGGAAAAATTCAGAGGAAATGAAGGACCAGTTATTAATTGACAAGTTGGTTTTGAAGAACTAACCCCCATCCCAAAAATTTGTTTATAGCTTGGATACTATGAAAAGCTATGAAAAGTCCTCTGATTCTGTTCCATATAACTGCATTGAGAATGATCTCAAATTTTTGAAATCAGCAGAAATATCCAGCAATTTGTTAATACTTTTATGAAGTTTTGGCAAGTGAAGTGGATGGCTAGTGGGGTAGAGTTAGGAGAAGTTGAAATTAAACATGGATTTATTCAAAGTGGCTCATTATCATCTTAGCTCTTTACAGTAGCAATGGTTCCACTGACAACAATTTTCAACAAGACAAAATAGATACAAATTGGCTAAAAAAGAAGTACAAAATTTGCATGTACTTTATATTGATACTGTAAGATTATTTGAAAAAAAAAACCCCACCAAAGACTGAATTGGATTCCAAGCTAAAAAGCACAAAATTCAGCAAAGATATTGGAAGCATTGATAAAGTGGGCAACCATGGCACGAAGGCAGGCAAAATAGTTAAACATGATGTTTAGTTAAACAGTTGATAATGAATCCAGAATTGAGAAGACCACAACAAAGAGCAAATGCTACCCTCATTAGTGGTCAGGCTAGACCAGAGGTTGTATTCAGCAGTGGTATTCTGACCAGTTCTGGAGAACCGGTAGTGTAAATTTTGAGTAGTTCGGAGAACTGACACCTCTGACTGGCCCTGCCACCCTCTATTCTCTGCCTCCCGAGTCCCAGTTGATTGGCTGGGTCTTCTTTTGTTGCCCTGCACAGGAGAATGGAGCTTGAAAGCAGGTTAGTGGGGTGGGGAGGGAATGGAGATTTTGCAGTATCCTTCCCCTGCCATGCCCGCCAAGCCACTCCCACAGTAGTAAATTTTTTTGAATCCCACCACTGGGGTAGCCTGTAGGCTGACCTCTGCCAGCTAGTTCTTTAACCCAGTGTCTCTCAACTTTGACAACGGTTAGATGTATGGGCATCAACTCCCAGAATTCTCCAGCTAGCATTGAAACGCTGCTTTAACTTGCTTGCTGATGTATACAATATCACCAAAGTGATGAGAGGATCAGCAGTACAGCACTGTCAGACATTTAGGCTCCAGGATCAGTGGTTGATCACTTTATAAAGATCAAATTTTTAAAAAGGAGTCTATCACAGATTTTCACAGAGGGATTCCGCTCAGCATTTTTTCATGGTTTTTGTACCTCTCCATATCTGAGAAGAAGAAAAAAAAGTTCTCTCTTCCTTTCTACTCACACCCTGAAGCCAAATGCTGCAATATTAATTTTCTGACGTCCTCAATAAGTTATTGAAGATTAATTTTTAGGGAAAGTTATGAGATGCGATGGATTAAAGTCTAAATCTGTTTAAATATGCACTATTAAAAATTGATTGCTATTTCTTCTTGTCATGCAGCTGGTCTCCAATGACTGGGGCAAGAGGAGAAGGCTAGATTTGGAGTTGTTATTCTTGCCCGTGGCTAAGCAGGGGTTCCTGGGTAAGTCGTGAATGGTGTGTTTCAACTTAGCATTATGGATTTCAGTTTTCTAGACGGTGCTTTGAACCCAAATGGCAATTTGGAGATTAATAATCAGAAACATTTTTCTTTATGACTGGAATATTTTTCCTTCTGCTATTTTGCTAAAGCAGCCCAGGGCCTGCTAGTTAGGGTTGGAGAAAAGGAATTCTTTTTGGCTAAAAATATTGGGAGTTATAGCCTCTACATACAATGGAAAGAAGACTGTTCTATTTCCTTAAACCTATAAGAATCCATAGGTGAGATGATTTTACCAGTGTAGTCTTCCAGATGAACCATATTAAACCTTGACTCAATCGATGATGTTAACTTGATTTATCCTCCTCTTTCTTTCAGATGTTAGTAGGGAGCCAATTACACTTGGAGTGTATGGCTAAGATTGGTACGTTGGGATTGTGGGTCCGTGAATTTGTAGGATATTCCATAAGAAGTTGTTAGCTAGCTTGCAACTCAATTCGTATTTTCAAAAGTGCCTAAAACTTAAATGAATACTTGGGGGGGGGGGGGGGGGACTTTTGATGGCCATGGAATTTTTTGACAGGAGTCAGAGGGCAGATTGTTCTTGGGGAAGATATCCTAGGTCCCATGATGGCAAACCTATGGCATGTGTGCCAGAGGTGGCATGCAGAGTTCTCTCTCTGGGCATGCGGGCTGTTGCCTCAGCTCAGCTCTGCTATGCATGCGTGTGAGCCTCCCACCAGTCAGCTGGCCACACGTGCATGGGGTGCATGCATTGGGGTCTTGCATGCATGTATGGGGAGTGGGGCGCACATGTAGGGGTCACTCATGCATGCATGGGGGCATGGGGGTACACATGCATGGGGATGGGGTGCATGCATGGGGTGCACATGCATTGTATTTTGGAGATGCACATGCGCACTTTGGACACTTGGTGCCAAAAAGGTTAGCCATCACTTTCCTAGGTGTCTTGTACTGGTGTTGTTCTGGTCCTCTGTACCCAGGCCCATACTCTGGGCATCAGATTAACAGAAACCCAGCCTTTTGGCTCCTGCTTCTTAATGCCAGGTCAGTTGATAATAACCACCCCCTTATTTGTAACCTTATTAGGAAGCAATAAGACAACCTGTATGAATTACTGACACCTGGCTGGGGCTGGAAGGGTTCCCCCTCTTTTGTAAATGAGCCTAGCCAGGTGGCATCAGCTGAGACTCCAGGGCAGGTGTGTAGCAGTTGTCGTCAGGGAGCCTCTGTTGCCCTTCAGGGGTGCTGCCCCCAAGTTTCCAGTTGTGAGATCCTATTCCTGAAGATTAGCTCATGGGATCAGGTGTGATAATTGTTATTGTACCAGCCTCCCTTTTCTGCCTTCTGCACAGAGGGGATTTGAAGCTGTACAGATGCAGATAGATAACTCAACAAGACGTCCATAACAAATTACATTTATTGGTTCATCAGGTATCCTCATAACTCACATTTGTGATGAAGTTCTTCTTTAATGACCAATCTTTTGTATAACTGCCTTGTAGTAAAAGATGGTTATCTCCTAACCCATCTTGTAGTGATAGAAAGAAGCTGCCATGAATTAGAGAATTCAGACAAAGAATGAGGAAAACCCCCCCAACCCATCAAGGGTCAAACTAGTGACCAATCAGGATTACAGATGTGACCACGTGACATGAACTACATTTCCCAGGATACCTTTAACTACATTTACCACGATGCATTCCCTTAAGGGGACAGCTCATAATTCCTAAATAACTATCCAATTCCCATAGACTGGCTGGGACAGCACACTCCCTGCTGACTAGCATTTCCCTGCCTGAGTTTCTGGAGGCTTTCTCAGGCTTTGGGGGACTTCAGCCTGTTATCCCTGGGGCAGGTTTCGGAAACAGTTCTCAAGAGTTCATGGTTGCTATGATGGCTGTGGGCCTTTCCCAGGTCATTCACAGCCTGACTGAGAACAGTGGCCATACACAGGCCAAGACTGATGTCAGGCCCAAAACTAAGAATGACATTTTTGTCTATAGATAAAATCTTGCCAGATTGAGGAACCTACTATCTGCATCTACAATATAGTCTGTGAACTATTAGGCTGTCATTATCCTCTTTCTTTCACACATAATGTCTGGGCTGAGTCGTCTCTTAATCCTCAGGTACACACACCCCCTCCCTCATGGGGATCCACTTCCTCAGTACATTCTATCACACCACCCGGTCTGATCACCTGAATTAAGTGTCCCTGTGGGTGTTCTTTCAGGGTGCTTGGAGACTGTGAGGGCTTGGATGGGGAATGACAGGCTTCAGCTGAACAATCAACTAAGGTAGAATGGCTGTGGGTGGGAAATTTTCCTACTGTACATCAAGGGGCTTACCATCACTGGTGGCACTGCTCCTTGATTGTGAAGCTCTTCTGTCAGTCACCCGTACCCTGGTCATTTCCTGTTCTGGCTACTGCAACACATTCTCCATGGGACTACCCTTGAAAAGCAGCTGGTACAGTGTGGGCAGTTATGAATGCTGCCATGTAACTCCTCTGCTGCATGACCTGCACTTGGTGCCAATTTGCTTCCAGATCCAGTTCAAGGTACTGGTTATGACCTTTAAAGCTGTCATGGCATGGGACTAGGTTACCTGAAGACTTGTCTTGCCCCCATTATATTGATCTGTTCCATCCAGCCTGACAGGAAAAGTATCTTACCTCCAGAAGTGAGGCTGGACTCTATTCTTTTAGTCTTCCTGAAGTGCTAAAACCAGACTCTGCAAACTAACACGGAGATCCAAGAATGGTATGCAGCTCTGAGGGTGGCAAGTGCCTTGAAGATACACCCAAAGTCACTTCTATCATGCATATTATATAAATTTGATACACAAATAAATAACACAAACATTGGTTCAAATACTCACCATCATTATGCAATAGCATTAATCTTAAATCCAGAGTGACCAGCTATGCAATTACAAGCTCTGAATATATGCCATAAATTCAATCTGCATTTTCAAAGTTAAATTATCTGAACTCAACCCAAAGAATAGTCAGGTTGTTTGGTTTTTGGCACATGAAGATCATAGTGAGTACTGTTTATAGGTTCCATTTATTTTATGAGTGATGGGGGATGAGGGGAGCTCAGGTGTGGTGGCTTGCAAACTTGGATGAGATTCACCATTTTTTCCCAAGTTTTCTGGAACAGTTATGGCCCAGATTGGAGCTGCTAATAAATGCAACAAAATACACTGGGAGCATCTAATTTTCTGGGCTAGGCATGTCCTTTTAGAGTATGTGTATTTCATTTGTCAGTTGCCCACCTGAGTTGCTGTTGTTCTTATTACCTGCAAAGGGATGCCAGCCAAAAAGTCTGAGCCAGATGTCTTCCACCAAGTCTAGGCTGCTAGTAGTCAGTAAGTCACTGTTGATGTTAAAAGAACACACAATGGCACACACAACTCCCCTGCTTCTTGAGGTGTTACTTTATAGATATCCAGAGAAAAAGCATATTCTGTGATACATTCATCTTGTCCAAAAGCTCTGATTCAGATACTGAAAGAACTTTATGCTTTAATGAATTAAGCCTTGTATTTTCTTTGGAGTTGGGTCAAGATTGTTATTCCCAGGTGAGCACAAGACAGAGGTGAGGGAAGAAAATAATGCCAGACAAGCAACTCTATAAGAAGAACCAGCTGACTGAAATGTGAGAGTTAAAACAGGTGGTATTTTAATTTTTTGATAACAGTCAAATGATCCTAGATGATTACCTATATGCCCCTCTCAGAAAATATTCAAGTGAAATAATTAAGTTTACATGAGTGCATTTATAATAGCAATAGCAATAGCACTTAGATTGATAAACTGCTTCATAGTGCTTTACAGCCCTCTCTAAGTGGTTTACAGAGTCAGTATATTGCGCCCAACAATCTGGGTCCTCATTTTACCCATCTCAGAAGGATGGAAGGCTGAATCAACCTTGAGCTGCTGAGACCCGGACCGCCAAACTGCTGGCAGCCAGTGATCAGCAGAAGTAGCCTGCAGTACTGCATTCTAACCACTGCACCACCACATCGCTTAATAATAAAGATATATATAGTGAAAATAACCCCACGCTTAATCTTAACTAACAAAATTGTTTATCGTTTTTCAAATAACCCCACACTACTACATTTATTCTTTATACTGGAGTGAAATTGCACTTTAGTCCCTTAGTGGTCAGCATTAGCTACAGGTATTAGCTGAGATTTGTCCATGGCCTAGTACAGATGAATTGATAAATCAATCAATCAACCAAAAATATATATCTACCTATGTAACCTATCTATTAATCAAAGAATGAATTTCAGATGGACTACATTTTAAAAATGCCTACAGTTAGAGAAAATCAGAATAGCAAAAGCAATATAAAATGAGAGAACAGATTTGAAATAAGTTCTGAAATAAGAATATATAACCATACATACATTATACATCCGCTCCAAAATTAGAAATGATGTATGCCTATCATTAGCAGTTATTGAAAAAGATGAACCTGAGGCGGCCACTACACTCATCTCTTGCTTGATGGCTTCCTAGAAGCTTCTGACTAGCATATTATGCCAATATACTCAGGGTTTTCAGCAAAGCTTGCCTTATGTTCTTTATTCCAGAATGCAGATATATCTCATTTTCTGCATTAACAACCTGCAGACCAATCAGTCATGGTAAGCTTGCCACCTTTTCACAAGCCCCAGTTCCTCCAAATATGGTTACAGCTCAGTATTGGGAAAGATGCATGACCAAGAATTGGTTTTGGGGAAATAAATGAATTCAGAAGAAAACATGTAGTCATTAAGATCAATTTTAAGCATTGCTTTGCTCTATGGAAGGTTGTTGGAAATACTTTGTCAGGCAACAGCTCTACAGGGACCAGAAGTGGCAATGTGTTTAGGACTCACAGAGGAAATGGTCCTCCACTTGTGCAAAATCACCAGGCCAGCTCCATCCTTCAGCCCAAATGAATGTCTGTCACAAGGATATATTCCACGAGGCATATGACAAATCCTGATTTATTGATTCCATTGTACCTTCTTTGAGGAATAGAGTCCGTGAGTAGATACCACTCTATGGAAATCTTATTTGGCCACTCTCCCTGGCTGTAAGAATGAACCATCATGCAATACAATGACCTCTGTCAGACCTGCAAGGCTGAAAAGAATAAGCTCTGATCTACCTTCTGCACTGAGCCCAGGGGCAAGAAATATTTGCAAGCATCTGACATTTTTCCCTGGCTGTTATCGTGTATAAAATGTCAGGCACAAAATGATTTCCTGTTAAAGCAAGCAGATTCTTCTTTCACACAAACCCAGTGATTCTGGCTTGATCTGATCCTTAGGTTTATCTCTTTAAACCAAGGGAAAAAAAAAACACAGATTATTGTATCAAAAATATTGGATCACTGCTTAGTTGTTACATTCCCCTCAAGAACTAATTTTCCCCCACTGTCTTTTTTAATGTATAAATTTAGCCAAAGAACAAAACATTATGCACAAGGTGAGAGCAGCATGGGGGCTATGAAATATGGATCATAGTTTTACAGCCTGCAAAACATGAAATCTAGAACACCTTCCAAAAATATGTGCCCAAAACCATCTGTGCTTGCCAAGGCTAAAGGAGAGAGGTAACAGCAGGAAAAGGAGACCATGATCAAATTGTGAAATGTGGCATGGTAAAACACTGGAATTACACATTGTCTGGACAGCACAGAATCCAAAGTCAATATCACTAGAGATGCTGACAAATTTTTGCAGACTTTGTAGTTGGAGTGAAAATATTGATATGCCTATTGAGCTGAATACCTTACTAGTTTGGGCCAGATGCAGGCTTTTTATCTTAAAGTATTTGTCCTCTTTTGTCCTTCTTACTGTATGGCAGACCCCATTCTGCTTTTCTCTCTGGCAAGATAATTCACAAAGCAGCACCCACGCCAGGCAGTAAAAGAGAAAAAAAATGAATCAAATAGGATTATTCTAAAACAGAAAGAAACTAACAGAAAGAACTACAGTTCATCAAAGGATACCATGATACCATGACAGCATGTGGCTGTTGTCCATGTCATTTGGACAACAGCCATGGCTGATGGGCAACTTCAAGTCCATTGCACTTTATGGTGGTTTCCTTGTCTTTAAAGTGCATCTTCTTTAAGAGAGAGACCCTTTAAAAAGACGAAGTCTTCAAAATGAAGATAATCTTTTCAAGTAGGAGATGCATACGTTCTGATCCTGAGGTAACAGAAGAGTTACCTTACACAAAGGAGACAACTGACACATCCATGGGATATAATACCCATACAGATTCACCTGAAAACATTCGTTCCTTATTATGCTTGTTAAGCCTGGATTCCCCAACGGGTGTTAAGGAAAAACAAACTAAACAGAACGTGCAGCGAAGTCAGATAGGAAGACAGGTAAATGTGTGAGATAAGTTTTCTAGTTAACACGCAGTAAAAATACAGATACGCTTGTGCTATCAAAAATATAGTTTATTCCATTTTAGAATTATAGCATAGTCAATATAAATGGTCCATTAGTCATATATCAATTTCAGTCAAGTCTTGTTGAATAGCCAATGTCAGTTCACTTACAATAAATCAGTCCAATCTTTATCTTCTCTCCGTTGAGAAATATCAACACTCCTTTTTCTCTCCCCGTTCCAGCAAGAACGCAGTCATCAATCCATCCAGTAATTAGGGATCAGTAAGCCAGAGAGAGCTAGCTGCAATTGCCTCGCTTCTTATATAGTGCTTTTACAACCACACCCTTAATTACATTCTTGCTGTTAAAGTTACACACACTTTAACTAACAAACCATGATACCTTATTTATTATTTTTACTCAAACCAGTCAGGGTAAAGAATGTTATCCCTAACAATGCTAATGCTAATAAAATTCTGTTCCCCAGAATGTTGTAAGTCACTGTAGAACTCAAGGTTTTATCATAAGATTCCAATATGCAATAGAAGAAGCCTCATTGCAAATGGTTGGAGGGCCGTACATTGACAACTTGTGTCTTGAATCAAAACTTGTTCATGACCCACTTTAATATTTATGCTGGCCAAACTATTCCATGTCTGCCTCTTTCAGCTACATGATCATTGCCATTGTCTCTCTTAATTGTTTCTTTGTACTACATTATACATTAAAAGTTTTGTTGACATCTTGTTTTGTTTGGTAACCCCTGAAGAGAGTTACCTTGTCCCTTTCATAGTTTTCTTACTGGTCCACCATCATTAACAAAATAAGCATTACTCTAACTCATTGGGCAACTGTTCCTAGATAAGCAATTATTTTCATATTGAATTTTCCACTGATTATAAACCTTTTTTTGGAGCCTATAATCCTACAGTGCCGAGAACACAAGTTAAAAGGTATTGCCAACAGAAAAATTAAGTTAAATGGTTGAACCTACAGGTGACTTGTTATTCTTTTAACCCCCTGTTATAAAAGACTCCAACATTCATATCAGACCATCATTCTAATGACCCCACTATTATCTATCCTGATTGACAACAGTGTCTCCCATTCCTGTTGCCTGAGATTATAATATCAGGGTTCCAAGTAACAGCCCATTGGAAATCCTGAAGATGCTCAAAGATGACTTCAGGGTTGATATATACCCATCTCCTTGCAAATATCACCATCTGCTACTGAACAGTACTACTGTTGTAGAAAAAAAATGAGAAAAATGGGCCAATCTTTTATGACTGAGCAAAGCACATGTGGGATTAAAACCCCCATTACTGCAATTTTTCATACTGACTGACTCTTTTGGGTTGAAGTAAAGGGGGAATCAAAATGCCTTTAATCGAGTCCTTGTTGGGTTTTTTTGGTGCTTAGTGCTTGTTTCTTCTGGGTGCACATGACCTTGTACTTTTTTAAACTTTTAAAAATATAAGTTGTCCAGATTCACTTGAAGCAAGATGGTCTCTAGATTTAATATAATAATAATATCACTATCAACTACAATACTGCATTAGAACAGACTTCTAGTAGCGCATCCATCAGCGACGGACCGGAGACAGTGATTGTGCACAGCTTCGATCCATGCTTACCCTGTCGGACTGGATCCACCTTGGAGGGGTGGGGAAAGAGGGGGAGACTACCAGCTGGGTTAAGGGGAGCCACATCTCCCCTCCCTGGCTAGGTATACTTCCTTCAAAGACAGGAGTAAGCGGAAGTCCTTAATGGCCTTGAAGATGGGAAGCTATCTGGGAATTAAGTTTGGGTTGGATCAGTGAAGAAGTGGACAGTGTGGAGACCAGGCATAATCTATGGATATAAAGATACCCCAGAATTAAGGTATAAAGAATTTTTCTAAAAGGATTACAAAGTGGCGACCAGAGAGAGAGAAAAGAAAGGTGGAAATAAATGAAAGAGGATTTGAATTTTGACAGGAGCTAAATTGAAGGAGGAAGCTGGAAGAAAATTTGGACAAACATATGATTCTGGCACTAAATAGGCATAATTAAATGCTGAACTTGAATGTGCCAAAAGGAAATGATTAATAATTTGGATTTATTGAATTTTTGAAACTTAAAAGCCTCAAATAAAGTGAGTGGGGGGAGTGGAAAGAAAGAGTGGAATTTGGATGTAACAGAGAGCACCACCTAACGGTAAAGGAAAAATTACAGTGACTTTTTAAAAAAGTGCCTGGTTCCTTCAAAATTGAAATTTGATACAAAACAAGAGGAAGTTTGTTACAACAAAATAAAAACCCTGAAAAGTGAAAAGTGAAAACACAGTATATTAAAATAAAAGTAAGAAGCATGAAGAAATTACCCTGGGACTGTTTTTGGTGATTTTGGTATATATTTAAACGTATGGATATTGGACTATTTGATGAATTTGGAAAAAAACTTAAAGAGGAATTATCATTAGAAATAAACATCAAAGATGCTGGTCAAATTAAATTACTGGACAATTGGTCTGGACTTAATTACTAAAGAAAGGGTCAAAGAAAATATAAAAAAGAAGTGTTTAAAAATGGCAGAACTTTTCTTGGAACTAAAAATGGAATTAAGAAACATAAAAGAAATGTTACATGAAAGAGGTGAGTCGTGCTGTCTTGCTTTACAATTGTTAGAAATGGCGATTCTGGAGAACGAAGAGCAACAAGGAGTGCCAGAAGGGGAGGAGCTGATCAAGGAAGAAGCCAGCTTCAATGAACAAATGGAGCAACGAACATTAAAATAAAGGAAAAAAAGAATGGGAATTAAAACTTGGAGGTTTGAGGAGGCAATTAAAAAGGGAAATGTCTTGAAAGCCAAACAAAGAAAAAGGAAACAGCAGAAAAAAGAATTACAGAAGAAAATTTTAAAGAGGGAGGGGGATAAAAATTTGAATAAGAAAAGGAAGGAGAAAATGAAAGGGAAAAGAAGCAATGAGAGAAAGAATCAGAAAATAAGGAGATATGGAAACCGAACAAAAATGATAAGGAATTGTTTAGTCAGGACACATAGAGACAATGGGTAGATAAAGATTAAAGAAAAGGGATTCTGCAAGGTAATAGGTTATAATACATAAGAATGTAGTTTTTAAAAGTAAATGAAACTGATATATTTTCTGTTTTCTTTAATTGGCTTTTTAAAAAAGGATTATTGTTAATTTATATATGGATACAACTGAAATAAATGTGAAGCTATGATAAGAAGATGAATTATATTTAATAAAACAAAGAATATAGTTAAAATTAATCATGAGGATCCTGGTGAAAAGACTAATATCAGTTTCTATAATTAACTGAATAGATCAATATATTTGAAATAATAAATGATTTTGAAAGTAATTGAAGGAAAAGAATACCATGCGGAATCTTGCTTAAAAAAATATATATATATATGCACATGTGACATATAGTAGTTAGGAGATTATTGCTATTAAATTAGAGTGTGATAATTATATAGTGATTATATTATGATAAATTTTGATTATGGATTAAAGGAGAATAAATTGAGGGATGTATAAGATAAAAATGTGGCACACTCTAGTTCGTAATTAAAGGGGGAAATTTTGGGGAATTGTTAGATTTAAGATGGAATTTATTGAATAATGAAATCAAAGTATGTGATAAAATTGCAAATGTGACAGATAAAAGTATAAAGGTATAATGAATTTAGAATTAAAATAATAAGAATGTTAGGCCATAGAATAAGATATGAGAACATTTAAAGTAAAAGGAATTAAGTTATGATATAAATTGAAAATGGATTTAATAAGTGTAAAGAAAATAAGAATAATGGAGAAAATTTATTGGAAAATGGAAGTAATGATATGACATAGAATTGAATGTGAAAGATAAATATATACTAGGGTCATGTTTGTATTGAAATGTAAAAACCTGGAACCACGTTGTTTACTGAAAGAGATGTTTTTAAAAATAAAAAAATTATTACAAAAAAAATACTGCATTAGAACAGATAATATCTTAGAGCAAGGACTGGATTCCTTCCCTCTCTGACAGGTTCCGCCATTGATTAAGGTCATTAAGTTTGGGAAACAAAAATCTCATTGATCACCAGCTCATATTGCTTTGTAGTAATTTAATATTGACATTTAGATTTGAATTCTTGCTTTGTATGTTCTTTTATGGACAATATTCCCCCAAAGAAAAAGTGCTACCAAGATGAGAGATGATTTAGGTGATCTTTTGTTTCTCAAATTATCATGGGGGGGAGGCTATGGTGCGTTCAGACTGGTTAAGTATTCCCTCTTGTGCCCAAACTGTTGCTAGAAAAGAGGACAGGAGATAAAATAGGGAAAAAAAGTTGGTAGATAATTGGTGTCCCCATTGGTCATGCTGCTTCCATAGATCATCTATGAGGAAAGATTTTCAGAGAAAAAAAGTTGCCACAGAAACCTATTATATATACAGTTTATTATATCTGATATAAAGCTTCCATGATGTGAGGAAGAAGACTTGCTTTTTTCTAATCTAAAAGTTTCATTACTTTCCCCTACAATTACTCAAATAATAGCTACAAGAAATCATCACCCAAAGTAAAAAAATTTTTGGCTTGGCCTTGTCTTCATTGTATTACAAGAAAGACTACTATCTGTGTTTTGTCCAATGGTTGGTATTCTTTTAATGCTTTTATTGGAGGCTGGAATGAAACAGAAGGAGTTTTCAGATGATACAAAGCTGTTTAGGATGGCTAATATGCTAGAACATGGCTTTTCAAATTTTGAGGGCTGCAACTCCCTAAAATGATAAATAGCTTTGTGTGACCCTTCAGCATGATTGATCTTATTGGAATTCAAGTTGGACAAGAAATAAATATGCACTTCCTGGACTTCTGGTTTGAGCTTCTTCAGCGACAGACCGAAACCTCGTCTCTGCGAGGCTTTGATCTGTGCTCGCCGCTGGAGTGCCCCGAGCCGGCTGGTTTCGGGGCTAAGCCACCCCGTAAAGGTGGTGAAGAGGGGAAGACTGCCAGCAGGGTTGAGGAGAGCCGCATCTCTCCTCCCCAGCTGGCCATTACTCCCTTTCCTGAAGGCGGTTGCAGCAGTGGTCAGAAATGGCCACCACAAAGAAGAACTTGACCGGAAAAGAATGTGCAGGAGGAAGATAAGAAGAGAAAGTTTTGGTTGACCGGGTCAAACAGCAAAAGCAACAAATAAGGTACCCTGGAATTGAAACTGTTAAAAAACAATAACATTGTTCCCTAAGAAAATTTTTAAGCTGCAAAGGAAACAGAAAAGGGAAAAGATTTGGTTTTCTCCTTTTCCTATACTGACAGTTAAGAGACTTAAGCAAGAAATTGGAAAAAAATCCACTTTGACATCAATAGGCATTTAATGCTGAAAATAAAAGTCAAAGGAATGATAAAGATTTCTGGATAATTAAAAGCTTTTGAAAACAGGAAAGGAGAGAGGAAGAATAAAAGGGCAGGATCTGGAAGGGAGGAGACTGCCTGGAATTAAAAAAGAACTTACAGCAAAATTTCAACAAGACTTCCAAAAGATAAATTCTAACTGAAATATCGCAACAAAAAACCCAGGAAGAGAAAGTCGAAAAAGAAATAAGAAGATATAACTCGGGACTATCTGGATTACTTGATGATTTCTGGATTCTTGGTTATTGTTTTGAATGACTAAAATCAATCAGGTGGTTGTTTCAAACTTTTTAAAATGGCTCCACTTTAAGAAGAACTGAAAAGGGAACTTAAAAAGTACAAAGAAGATGCACAAGAAGGGAGAGGTTCTTTTGGCTTCGTATTTCAGTTTTTAGAAATGGAGATTTGGAATTATGAGAAACAACAAGAAATGCCTGCAGAACAAGAAGATTGCGACAAAGAAGAAGCCATCTTTAATGAACAAGTAATCTTAGATGGGGGAAAAAAAGGAAAGGGGAGAAAGAGAATGGAAAGTTTAAGATTGGGAAAAACAACTCCCCCCCCCAAAAAAATAGAGTGAAAAATAAGTATAAAATCAGAAAGCAACAGAAGAGGGAAATGCAGAAGAGAGAATTAGAACTAGAGAGACAAGGGGGTAAAAAGGGGAGGGAGAAGATGAGAGGGAAGAAAGAAAGGAAAAGAAGTTATAAAGGACAGAAGCAAAATATAGAGAAACAGGGTCTATTTAGAGATAATGGGTGAAAACCTAATGGAAAAATGGATTCTGCAAAGGTACATAAGATAGTATGGTTATATTAGAAACAGAAATAATTTTAGAAAATATGAAACAATGTATGATTAAAATGTCTGATAAAATAGCTATCGTAATTCAGTGGAATGCTTGTCAATAAATAAATGTAACAAAAGGTATATTTAATGATTTATAAAACATATGTGAAGAGTAATAAGGGAAAAATTAATTATGGAGATTATATGTGTTTTTAAGGAAGTATGATATTTAATTGAAAAGAAGTGTTAAAGATGTTATGGTTTTAATGATTATTAATGATAGAACTGGAATGGAATGAGGGTTTATAATTACATATATTTACAATCTTTCTTCTTCTTTTTTTTTAAAAGAATATAGTGTGTATTATAAGAATGTGCCAAGCAGAATTCGATTGGAAGTTATGTATTATGTATTATATTGAAGGTCATAAACTTAAGGTATACATTGAAGTTTAAATAAGAGTTGAATGGATGTAATTAAAAGATATAAAGGTGTCATACTCCAATTAGTAACTACAGGAGAAAATTTGTTGAATGAGAAAAGATAATATGAAATTGAAACAGAACAGACATAAGTATAAATATAATGATTTGAATTGAGATGAGATAATCAAAATAAAATTGAGAAAATTAAAAGAGGGGAAAAACTATATAGAAAATGTAAAATCGTATAAGATATGGAATAGAATACAAAAAGGAGCATAAAATTGAGTTTTGTGTCTGTATAAAGAAGTTCAACGCGGGACCATGCTATTTTCAAAAAAGGTGTTTTACTTGTATTTTGTGTGTGAAAACCCAAATAAAACTTTATTTTTTAAAAAACGAAATAAATATGCACTTCCCTTTAATAATTAAATTAGGAAAGATAGAATTTTGCAACTTTTAAAAATACAAGCTTTTCATTTTCGTAAAAGCTTTGTTTGCTTTTTTTAAAAAAAATAGCAGTAACTGTAGAAATCCTTGCCTTGAATAAATAGGCTGTTGTAAATGGAACCAGCCCACTAACTTAATCCATTGTGTTAATTTTTCACATTGATCCAAAATTTAGCAACATTATTGGAAATTTCATTCTCAAAGGAAAATCAGAAGAGACATTAATGAATTGTTTTACCTCAGTAGTACTCTGTGTGCCAGATATCAGTTTAGCATCAGATTGGTTCTTTATCCAGTCAAATTTTTCTATTACCACATCTGAGAAATGGTTCTCAGAGAAGAAAAGTTCCTTATAACATAAATTTGTGTGTTAAGTGCTGTCAGTAAATTGTTTTAAAGTAGGAAACATGTCTAAATGTACATTTTCCATTTAACTCAGTGGAAACTCGACTTTGCTAATAAATGCCTTTAATTTGTTACTGAGTTGAAGAATAGTATTGCCAGCTTGCAATGAAGTATTAGGGATTTAAATCTTCTAAAAATGTCACTTAAGTGTGCTAAATTAATATTCTCAATTAAATATGGGGAAAGTTCATTTCTCAGTTTGACAACACATGTCAAAATGTTTTCCTTTGACAGAGTTCATAAGCCATCTTTTTCATCAACCTTGCAAATTTCATTGCTGTAATAGACCTTTTTACAAAATTTATAATTGTTTGTAGACTTGGCATTCAAGATGGGCAAGAAATAAATATACCAATTTCTCCGTTGGTTGGCTGAAGTATTTGGAACTAAATGTTTGCTGATGAATTATATTTTCTATCCAATCAGCCACAGATTCTGACCCATTAAAGCTTGAAGTTATCGGTAACAGCCTGACACAGAATATGCTCAGTCAGTGTATATCCCTACATATTTGCATTTGTATAGTCATGAATAACAGCCAAAAGTTCCTCGGCTTTACTCATCCTTGTAATTTCTTTACAGAAGGATAAATCCTCAAGTATTGTACTTTCATCAACAAATCTAACATATGGTATTAAATGAGCATCCTTTGCACTTTCTGTCACCACATTTCTTTGAATGGCAAAGGGTGTTTTTTAAGTGTTCAATTAGTTGATCATTTAGATCAGGGATGTCAAACTCAATTTTATTGAGAGCTGCATCAGGGTTGTGTTTGACCTCAGGGGGCAGGGTGTGTGTGGCCAGCGGGGAATGGCCAGCTCAACATTGCTCATGTCGGGGGCATCTCTGGTGGCCTGAGCACTCTGCTAGCAAAAATGGGCTCCCAAGCTCCATTTTTGGCTACAGCGACCTTCTGCAACCCTCTGCCAGTAAAAACAGAGCTTGGGAGGGCCACCCATGACCCTCCTGAGCTCCATTTTCACTGGTAGAGGCACCACAGGCCAATCCTTCAGTGTTTCCAGGGTGGCTCCAGGTTATATCTGATCACCCTGTGGGTTGGATCTGGCCCATGGGTCTTGAGTTTGACACCCCTGATTTAGATCCTCTGTTAGAGTTGCGGTTTGGCTGGCAATGGTTTCATTAGGTGAAGGGGTCCTTGCAATGAGTTTGCCACTAGAATCTCCCAACATAATTGTAACCAAATCAAGCACTATGGAAGAATTATAATTTCTCTTTGGTGTGTGGCATTTTGTACTGGGAGACTGTATGCAAGTTGAAGTGCTTTTACAGGGACAGGAATATATTTCAGTAGACTCACATTTTGTTTCTTCACTTCATTTCATCTTCGAATGAAGATATTTTGCTTTATTGGCTGAGTCTGCACAATATGTTTTCAGATATTTTGTAGTATAATTGACTTTATACTTTCAATGGACAGGGTTTTTTTTAGAGGGGGCAAAAACACATTAAGTCATTTCTGTCCAATAAGAAATCCAAGATATGCAAATTTCATTGTACTGTCTTGAATCAGCAATATTGGTAGATCAGCGACAAAGGAAAAGTTGAACATGACCGAACAAAACCTTCACCATTTTAAATATATAAAATAAAGGATAAACATTCTGAACTTCTGAATTTCCCTTCCAAAGAAAGAAACTCCAGTAATTATTGAGATGTTAAATTAAATTGCCAATCACATGCTGTTTGATTTCGGGATGATTTTGATAAATAGTGAGTTTCATGGGTTTATCCATCTCTCAAACTTCCTTGTGAGCAAAGCAACAGTTTTTGCCTGGCTAAGTCTAGACAAAGCAGAAGGGAATTTAACGTTGCTATGTTTTTGCATATACTACCTATCAACCTTCACTGGGGATTTTTTGGGTGAAGATGGTTACCAGTTTAAATGTCAATGGGGATTATCAGTCATCCAGGTCATGGCTGTCCCAAAGATGCTTTTTCAAAAGTCAATTGGACTTTTTTGTTTTTCCTTGAAGACATTTCTCTTCTCATCCAAGAAGCTTCTTCAGCTCTTCTTCAGAATGGAAGGTTTTATATTCCTTGCAGTTATCTGGTTGTTAGCACTCTTTCTGAGAGTTGTTGACGCCACTTGGAGATTTATATGTGCTTTCAGGATCACCTAAATACTGCAAATGAGTTTGAAGCATTATTGGAACTGCTGAAAACCAGATGACTTGCAAGGAGTATAAATTTTTCCATTCTCTTCCATTTCAGTCAGAACCAAAAAAGCTTCTTCAGAAAGCACCTTTTTCTTCTTCAGAAAGCACCTTTGGTTACCAGTTTGTTTAAGCGAAATGGGAACAGCCTTTGAGTACAATCCAGTTTTGAATGCATTAGCCTCAGGTAATTCAGTTTTGTATGCTCACAGAATTATACAAGTAGATCTGGCTCTGTCTGGATGTTTCTGTCTACTTGACTACTTGGTTCAAACAACGGGGAAGAGAGGGGATTCTGCTCTGTGTGCACAAAGCCTGCACAACTATTGAGACCACTCAGATTTGCTCCCAGGAGTTTGAGAGCCCACAGTTTGAGAACTCCTGCTCTTAGAAGACATAAATCAAATTTAGAACACTTTTGGTTAGCAGAGTGGAAAAATAACAAAGTGAAATTTAGCAGACTGAAATGCCAAGTTTGTCATTCAGGAAAAAGGAATTCTTTTTCTTTTCATATAAATGTCTAGCACTATTGATATTATGCTGTTGTGGTTAACTTCTGAAGGACTTCTGCAATTCATGGAGTTGGTCCTACACCTTCTACCTTTCAGCTCCAGTGTTTAACATTTTGATCAGATAGGAGGACAGATGCAGCATCTGAATTCATTGGCTCATCCCACAAGAGGTTTAGTACTTTGTCCATGAAATCTAAAATATCCTGATGTTTGTGGATTTTTACAGCTTCACTGGTTTTTCCCCCCGGTGATGTTTTCCACCAAATCCTTACAATCTCACCTATCTGGAAAGACATTTAAATTAAAGTTTTGCTCCTATACCATGGTAGAGGAATATTCACTCATGTTTATTTACAATTCAGTATGGAGGTATTAGATGGTCAGTTTGGTATAATGGTTAGGGTTAGAAGCCATGCCACTGTGAGTTTTAGTCCTGCCTTAGACAGAAAACAGCTGGGGGACCATGGGCTAGGCATTTTCTCTCAGCTCTAGGAAGGAGGCAATGGCAAATTACTTCTGAAAAACCTTGTCCAGAAAACCACAGAGACTTGTTCCCAGTCTCTGAGAACCAGATATGATGAAAAGAAGAAAAAAAAATGGATGTTTTAGTTTATATAGTGGATGTTTTCACTGTTGTAAATGACTCCTGTACACATCAATGAATCCAAGCAGATGTGGTGACAGACAAGATAGCTAACTAGACAACATTTTTCCTTGTCTGTTCTCAGCCTCCCATCTGTTTCTTCCTCTCTGTCTCTATCTGTCTCTGTCTCTCTAATGTGTGTGTGTGTGTGTGTGTGTGTGTGTGCGTGCATGCATATATATATATATATATATATATATATATATATATATATATATGTATGTATGTATGTATGTATGTATGTATGTAGGTAGGTAGGTAGGTAGGTAGGTAGGTCTAGGTGTGTTTGGGTCTTTTCCCGTGTAAGATTAAGAGTATCTTGGTGACGTTTCGGCAAGGTCTCACTTGCCATCCTCAGGCTGGTGCTTTCGGCTTCGTGCCAGTGCAAGCAGTGTGTGATCGGAACTACCGTCTCTCTATAAATACTGGTGGTGGAGGCTGGTGTGCTGGGCTGGTTGGCTGCACTGCTGCCTCTTGATTGGTTGATGGAGTTGATGTTGGTATAATGGGCTGTGTGATGGCCTTGTATATATAAGATCCAGCATATCTCCACAACAAAACTCACAGGCAGACATGGAATAGTTTGGCCAGCATAAATATTAAAGTGGGTCATGAACAGCAGAGACGAGGTTTCGGTCTGTTGCTGAAGAAGCTCAAACCAGAAGTCCTGTAGCTGGGGTTTTCTATAGTGGCTAGGGTTTTGGTGCCATTGAAGTCGATGCTATGACCTGTGGCTTTCATGTGTTGGACTAGTGAGGAAGTGTGTTCCAGCTTTTTGACTGCATTTTTGTGTTCATCCAGGCGGGTACTTATTCTTCTATTGGTCTGTCCGATTTATGTGGCAGGGCATGATGTGCAGGGGACTTCATATATGCCTTGGTTTTCCAGGTCAATTTTATCTTTGGGGTTTCTAAGGATGGCTGCTATTTTTCTCTCTGTTTTGAAGGCAGTCTTGATGTGATGCCTGTGCAGTATCTTACTGATTTTGTCTGTAGTACCTCTTATGTAGTTCAGGACAGCTGTTCCATAGGTCTGTTCATCTTCTAGGTCTCCATTATGTCTTAGTGTGTTTTTGTGGATCAGGCCTGTGATTTTGCTTTTGTGGAAGCCGTTGGCTGTCAGTACTTTAGTCAGGGTGCATAGTTCAGTCTTTATGTGTCTTGTCTGCCAGAGACACATAAAGGCTGAACTATGCACCCTGACTATAGACACAAATACACAAGCCTGAAATATACAAGCCTGATGATGGCAGATGAGATTCTGCCGAAACGTCACTACAACTTTAAAAGCACAACTATAATGATGTGGGAAAATACCCAAACAAAGTTGAATACCATACATATAAATACTTGTGAAAACTTAAGAATATCTATATCTATATCTATATCTATATCTATATCTATATCTATATCTATATCTATACCCATACCCATACCCATACCCATACCCATATCTATCTATCATCTATCTATCTATCTATCTATCTATCTATCTATCTATCTATCTATCATCTATCTATCTATCTATCTATCTATCTATCTATCTATCTATCTATCTATCTATCTATCGACACACACTAACCGATAACTTGGCATTGCCCGAGTATTTATTTATCCCAATCCTGTATTAGACAGGAAAATCTTGTAGTCGGGACTCATGCTGTTGTGCTGTGTTTCATGCAGCATTGCAATTCTTCTATTCCTCCACAAGAGGGAGCCCCTTTGTGGAGTACTGTGAAGCTGTTACCATGGCAAGTCCACTGTGCTGTACAGTAGAAGCCATTTTAAGGCACCCCCCCAAGGGGTGTTAAGGGTGTTTATCCCCACAGTATTTGTTTCCAGAGGGTAACTCATCTGTGTCATAAGTAAGTCATAAGTTAGGTTGAAATTGCTTGAGGTGTTCCAGAGTTATGCTGGAACACACACACACACACACACACACACACACACACACACATTCATTTTTATATATAGAAAGAAGAATAAATATATGAATCTATCATCTATCTATCTATCTATCTATCTATCTATCTATCTATCTATCTATCTATCTATCTATCTATCTCATCTCTTTCTATCCGAATAATACATATACTCAATGGAGAGATAAATTAATGTAAACATGCTCTTGCACTTTATTTCTGTGGAATGGAATGAACAGAGTGTTGTTAATTCATCAAAGCAGACAATCTGTGTATAGGCTCAAAGG
The DNA here is from genome assembly GCF_049901735.1 of Notechis scutatus. Lineage (NCBI taxonomy): Eukaryota > Metazoa > Chordata > Lepidosauria > Squamata > Elapidae > Notechis > Notechis scutatus. Next base: position 267,593,554 of record NC_142009.1, on the reverse strand, counting down.
ACACTTAGCTAATAACCAAATGGCAGCTAGAAGTTGAATATTGGCACAAAACTTTAAAAAAAAACCCCAACTTGAATATATTACAGCTTCATTTAAATGTATGTTGTGAACGCTGGGAAACAGATGCTGGCTTTTCAGCTGACACTTTGTTGTCAAGATTATAACCAATGAGAGATAAAATTACACTTTGCTTATACTTTGTAGAAAAAGTAAGACAAAAAAAAAGGCTGTGGTTAGAAAGAGATTAATGAAAGAGGAAGCTGATCAGAATCCTAATTTCGTTAATGACATGGGAACAAAAGAACCTAAATGGAATAATCTAGAGTCAAGAGATATTTTCTGCAACTGTCTAGAGGTGTGTAAGGTGGCAAAATCAGATTCCCTGTAATCCTCTTTAGTTGGGAAGTTAAGGAATGTCAGGTTGTGGAAGGTTGGTCAAGAGTCCTGAGGGAAGAAAACATGTTGTTCAGAAAACCTGACATAGAAATGAATTAAACCATTTAAAGTTAATATTTCTTTACATTCATGAAATCCATTGGTTTTATTTATTTAAAATCTATTTAAAATAAATTTAACATCTATCTATCTATCATCTATCTATCTATCTATCTATCTATCTATCTATCTATCTATCTATCTATCATCTCTTACATACTTACTTACTTACATACTTACTTATGTACTTACTTGCATACTTACTTAGGTACTTACATACTTACTTACTTACGTACTTACTTACTTACTTACTTACATACTTACTTACTTACTTACTTACGTACTTACATACTTATGTACTTACTTATGTACTTACTTACGTACTTACTTACTTACATACTTACTTACTTATTTACTTACTTATTTACTTACTTTCTTACTTATTTACTTACTTACTTATTTACTTACTTTCTTATTTTTGCCATCCAATGCCATCAAATGATTGAAAATGATTTGGGAGAAATGCTTCAAACCAGATAACATACTTCTCTCAGATTCTCCCTCTCATTTGTTAAAGTAGGTGTATCTCCCCCACCCTACCCCAGGATTCTATAGGAACCCCATCATTAGCACAGTTTTCTCCACTTCACCTTCGGTTGAGCCAGAAGAGCTGGTTGTTTAAAATAAATACAAAGCGCCTATGATTCTTAAAGGAAATTTGAAATGTATTTATTTGTTCAGCTTTGTTATGATTACGTTTTTGAAATTATATATATATGTACTATGTTCTTCATCTCATTAGTGTTTTGAATGTTTGTGAAATCATTTTTTAGAATAAATATATTTTAAAAATAAAAAAGAAGTTATGTTAATATGCTACATAGTGTGCCTACAATAATATGACTCTGATCCACTGGGGAATTCCACATGGGAATTCTGGGTCCATGATTAGCCTCCACCTTTTGAAATGGAATAATAAATTTCTATGCTGGACTTATACAGGTAGTCCTCAACTTATGATCACAATGGAGCCCAAAATGTATGTTGTTAAGTGAGCTTTGCCCCATTTTATGACTTTTCTTGGCACATTTGTTAAATGAATCACTGCAAGTTCTTATATTAGTAACATGGTTTTTAAGTCAATCCGATTTCCTCATTGTCTTTGCTTGTCAGAAGTTCACCTTCCCCTGCGACGTCCACCAAGCCATGCCACACCCACCAAGCCATGCCACACCCACCAAGCCACACTTACAGAACCGGTAGTAACATTTTTTGAATCCCACCACTGATCTGAATGTAAACCACATGGCCATGGGGATGCTACAATGGTTGTTAGTGTGAAAAACGTTCTTAACTCACTTTTTTCTCAGTGATGTTCTAACTTTGAATGGTCACTAAATGAACTTTGTAAGTCAAAGATTATCTGTATTAAGATACATTTGGGACATTTAAATGTATGTGACATTTTAGGGCTTGTAATACACACTGCTTATTCCTTTGAAGGAGGTGGGAAGTTTTCTCTTCTTTTGGTGATCAGAAAAAAAAGATTATTGAATAAATCTCCCAGTCGCCAAAAGAAAAAAAAAAAAAGAGAAAGGAAGAAGGAAGAAACTACTTCAGCTCAATATTTTTAGTATTACACAATAAAGACGACAAAGACAAGGGTTTGAACCAGACACAATCCCCTTAGTTAGCAACACAAAACCAGCTGCTATAGACCATAAACTGTAAACCATAGAGAACTGGCTTGGAACTGAGAATTAAATTCGGATTCCAACAAATACACCTGTTGGCAGGTTTTGAATGTCTAGGCTATAGCCAGAGGAATGCAACTAAGCTCACTTTGTTGAATGAATAGCTAAGGTCACTGTCTCTGAACAGATCTAGCTTTTCTTAAAAAAAAAAAAGCAACAACAACCCTGGATATTTAATTAAAAACAGGCAAAAACAGCTTTATTTGTGAAGGACTTGCCTCTATTTTCAGTGCTCCCTTACATGGAAATGGAATCTAACATTTAATTTCCTGTACTATACTACTGGCTGGACAGTAGCATTTTCAAGACCTTGCAAATGTTTTGAAAGAATTGATGGTGTCATTAGCTCAAGAAAAATCTGCAAAGTCACAGTTCAACTATGAATCCCTTGTGAAACCAAATTTCCTTCCAACTAGTAGGCTTTGCATAATGGATGCATTTCCATTGTTAGCCCTGTCCCCCATCTGATAAGTCCTGCTTCCAGGTCAGGCTTAAATGTCAAGGAAGAATAAAACACTCATGGAATCTTTTCATTTCCTGTCTTTCACATCCACTAGGTCCAGCAGCTACTTTGCACAGACGTACGTGTGCAGACATACATTCACGCTCACAATTTTCTGGGACACTGCTTACAATTTCTCCCACCTAAATACTCAGGCTGAGGGCTAATCAATGGGGAAGATTAATTGTTCCTGCTTACAAAAACTGCACTTTCCCTAGCCTTCCTAAACAGCTACTTAGCCAGCTTGGAGAAGTACAGTACAATTCACACTGGAGAAATACATAGATGATGATCCATACTATCTTTTCTGTCATCATCAGATCTCATACAGCCCAGCAAGTAATAGCAATATGCCATTTACTGCTTGGTGGGCTTTAGGAAGCTCAACCTAATGGGATAGATGACATCTGTGGCTTACCCACCATGTAGATTGTGCGGAAAACCAGGATTTCTTAAAGATCTTTCATTAGCCACAAAAATCATTTTAAAAGATGAATTACAGTAGCTTGCTTCTCTTTGCATTCCCCCCCCAAAATGTTTCTGATTTTGGACAATCGTTAAACCACATATCAAAACCAACCAATCAGTCTTGTGTTTTCAATACCTTTTATATCAATCATCTTTAATATTATTCTCACTGCTGTGGAATGTCATGATGAGTTTTTGTGTGTGAATAAGATCATGAGTGTCCCCTTAGCCAATCAGATTACAAAGCAAGCAGAGCGAACGAGAGTAGAGACAACAGGAAAAAATGGTGAGAAGGTTCATATGAGCAGGATCATAGAGGAATCTGTAATTCTTCCAGTACTTGGATTCCATATAAGATTTTAAGGGAGAGCACTAATATTTTGAATAGTCTTCATAAAATACCTGAGTTGTCAGTGATGCTGCTTAGAAATTATGCAAAACCCACTCTAGCAACTGGTTCAATTAGCAGTTTGCTGGCTTTATCTTTTTTAAAAATAATTCTAGTTTCTCAACAACCCTCATTGCTGCCATGCCCATAATGACCAGCTTTCAACAACTATTTTTTCCTCCCATGATTTATATTACACCACCCTTTTGGTAACCTTTATTTTTCCCATGCATTTTTCCTGCAGCCAGTCTATAGTCAGAAGAAGCCAGGAGGCCTCTGAACCGAAGCTCTGCTCATTGTAGGAATCCATGTCTGGCAGATTATCTACCTGGCCTCCTCCTGAACACATCCAGTCCTCCATCTCCATTTCTCTGGTAATAACACACTACTAACTAGAGCGTACAAAACATTTGCTAGACCAATATTTGAATACAACTCATCAGTTTGGAACCCGCATTACGTATCTGATATTAATACAGTTGAGAAATACACAAGAAGAGTTCTCCACTCCTCTACTCATTGCAGAATACCTTATGCCACCAGACTTGAAATTCTAGACCTAGACAACCTAGAACTACACCACCTTCGGTCCGATCTAAGTATACGACATAAAATTATATATTGCAATGTCCTACCTGTCAATGAATACTTCAGCTTCAACCACAACAATACAAGAGCACACAATAGATACAAACTCAAGGTAAACCACACCAAACTTGATTGCAGGAAATACGACTTCAGCAACAGAGTGGTCAATGTCTGGAATATTCTACCTGACTCTGTGGTTTCTTCCCAAACCCCAAAAACTTTAACCTTAGACTGTCTACTACTGACCTCACCCCTTTCCTAAGAGGTCTGTAGGGGGCGTGCATAAGTGCACCAACGTGCCTACCATCCCTGTCCTATTGTTTCTTTTTATTTTTCTTATATGTATCCATTTCATGTATTCATAACTATGTTTATACTTATACCTGTTATCTTATAATCGCTTGACAAATAAAATAAATAAATGGAAAATAAATACCTGCTTCTATTGTTAATCTGTTCTTTCAGCAAAGTTTTTTTCCCCTTCCTAATTTTCAGTCTTTTTTTTTTTTTTTTTTTGCCACGCACAGGGATCCAGCGTGACAATCTAGATATTTCTGCCTGTGACCTTTTCACATCCAGAGAGGTCCGGCAAATGCTGAGATGTTAATGATGCTGCTTTTTGATATGCAAAGAGAATGCTTGGTATCTTTCTCCCTTATCCACATCCTCTGTGCCGCTAATGAAGAAGTTTGTGGCAGGCATCAACTGTTTGGTGCTTGCAAAATAGAATCACAACATCTAGACAATGGAACCCCTCTATGCAAAGAAAGGCACTATCTGTATTTGCTGTGCTCCAGCCACTAATAATCAAAACCCAGCATGCTGAAACAGTGAGCAGTTGGCTTTCATCTCAATCCAGATCCTATGCAGATGAAAGCAGCACTGTGGAGTGGTGTAACTAAGGTTCAGTTATATTAAGCGATTCCTGGTGTGGAAGTTACCCTACTTGCTGGTGATGCTATGCATAATAGGTAGAGGGGGGAACAGGGAGAGACCAAGAGCACTGCTTCCAGAAGCTTGTAATTCAAATTTAATAGTGAAAAAGCAGCAAGAGGAGAGATGGGAAAAATAACAGGGAATGAACAAGGCTGACAACGGAACTGAAAATGGCTCAAGCTCATTTTATATTGACAGTTTAATTCTATGCGTGTTTATTTAGCAGTAAAGGTCAATAGAGCTTTTTAGTTTTTGTGTGTGTTTAGAACTGTAACTTTAATATGTGATCACATTTTTTTCTATTTTAAAAAAAGGAACCACAGGCAGCAGGTTATTCAAAAGCAGCATAATGCTGGATCTTGTATTTTTCCTCTGAACAAATTTAAAAAATCTCTCCCCTTTCCCCAAAATGATATGTGCCAAGAGAAGGTTCTCCCGCTACAAATATGAGGAGGTGTGGGGAATCATAGAACAAGGAACGTGGATGTTTTCCTGCCACTGCTTCTTCACAGCAAAAATCTGAGCCAATTTCCTTGATTTAAAAGTAGAACAGGTGTAATGCATACAAAGAGAAGAAAATAATTTTCCCAACCAAATCATCTCATAAAATAAACTTGACGGTGAAGGATAAAAGTTCCCCAACCCCAATAAACATTCATGTCACAATATATCAAATGGACTAGGTTTTTGAATATGTACATTGAAAATCCAGCATGACTGGGCTTGGTTGCTAGACACCATAAAAACACAGCTGCTGAGAGGTTAATTAGATGTTCTCTGAAGTCCCTTTCAACCAGGGGTGGGCATCAAATATTTTAACAAAGGGTTCTCTGCCTGGTTGCTGGCCATGGTGGGCATAGCCTAGTCGGCTTCCTGTACCATGGTGGGAGGGGGGAGCATTTTTTGCCCTCCCTGGGCTCCAGAAGCTTTCCTTGAGCCTCCGGGAGGGTGAAAACAGCCTCCCTGGGATCTGGAGGCTTTCTGGAAGCCAGAAACGGGCCCGTTTTCCACCCTCCCTGAGCCTCTGCATGCGTCCTGCACTTACTTGCATCCAAAATGGCCGTGTGGGGACTCCTGGGAGGGGCAGGGTGGGGTGGGTGGAGCCAGCCAGGAGTGGGATTTGGGGGTTCTCTGAACTGTACAGAATCTTAGCTAGGGGCTCTCCTGTACCCCTGCGAACGCCCAGCAGCCCACCTCTGCTTCCAACACTGATGATATCTTCTGCTTTTGGGGAGATGTAATTGTATATGTTACTAAATGTAAAGTGCAACTTTAAGGACAGTTTATATCTTGTGTAACCTGTGTATCCTGGCAACATTGTTTTAGGATTACCTGAGGATAACTTCTGTTCTTTTAGCTGCTTTTCAAAAACTCAGAGAAAATATAATGTGTATTTCCATGACACTTAGCAGATGTGGATAAATATTCTTCTACTATGGAAAAAAACAAAAATCATGGGCATCTATGTCTTTGTATCTAGCTTGCTTTCAGACCTGGCTAGAAAGATTTGTGTACATGATCATGCATCATTAAGGATACATGTCAAATGTGTTGCATTTGCTCACACAAAACAAAGTGGTCAGATGATTTTACAGCATCCCATAGGCATTATGGATAAAAGACAAAAAAAACAATTATTCCTTTTACTGCTGACATTACGATACTTCTTGGTAATGAAAGAAACAACCCAGCAGCCGATTTATCAGGAGAAGCAACTGAAATTATGATGTTTTGGACAATGAGGCCTGGAGAATTTCTGCTATATTCTGTCTTTCAAGGTTGACATGGCAGGAGAAAAGCCCCCCCCCTTTTAAACCTTGATAGACTTTTGGGGATGGTTAGGAAAAACTGCTATAGAACAAGGGAATTAACATTCAGTTGCTGCTCCATAGTTTTGTGCTTTAACCTCTCCCCGCTCACGTTCTGCCCCTCCTTCTCAAGTGTTTACATCCTTCATCTCAACTTGTCTTACTTCTTCACAGCCTTGCTTGAGAAGGGAATGGGATAACTCGCCACGGCCAACTTGCAGAGGCCGAACTCGCCAGAGCCAACTCACCGGAAAATAACTTGTTGCAGGACAATCCAACAATTCTATTTAATTATTTAAAATAAGTAAAAATTATATTCAAATTTCATTGTGTCTTTCCTTTTGCATCCTTTATTTAATGGTTCCATTCCACCATATCTTTGATATTAGTGCAACTCTTGTCCCGCAGAGAGTTGTCCTGTGGCAAGATGGCTGTGACGAGTTGTCCTGCAGCAAGTTGGCCATGGCGTGTTGGCCGTAGCAGGTTGGTCATAGCGAGCTGGCTGTGGTGAATTGTCATAGACCCATCAGATTGGGCAACACGTAAATAAAAAGGCTACCTTGGTGTCCTATGGAATTAGATTGGATTTTCACCAAGAGGAAATACTACTCATGCCGTGGTTTCCTCTCAAATGGACCATTGTAATGCACTCTACATGGGGCTGCCCTTGAAGATTCTCCAGGAGCTTCAACTAAGTACCAAATGCAATGGTGCAGATAGTTATGTGTGTCCTTAGAATGGAACGTGTTACATCCTCTGCTCCATGAGCTGCATTGGTGCTGGTTTGCTTTTGAGTTCAATTCAAGGTGTTGTTTTTGATCTTTAAAAGCCAAATGGCACAGGGCCAGATTATTAAAGGTCCATTAAGGAGGGGTCTGTTATGGATCTTGCCTGCTAAACTTCCATCTGATGGGACCTGGCTTTTGAATGCTCTTTGGAACATCATTTCCCCTGAGGTGATATTAGCTCTAATCCTATTGCCAATTAAGAATTCCCTCAAAAACAGGGTTCCTCCAACAGGTTTGAGATCCCAGAGAAATAGGGAGCTAGCTAGGTAGCTACACTGTGTGTAGGATGCTGCTTTATTCTCCCTCAGCCATATTTATATCTGTATCTGTCTAAGCCTATCTCATTGTACACATGTTTTACTCTGACAATAAAGTAATAAATTGTTGTATTATACTGCTGTTTTAGATTTGTTTTACCTGATTTTTTTTTTACTGTACACCACCAAGAATCATATCCATGAGATGGGCAGTTATATGAATTCGATAAATAAATAAAATAAAAATGTGCTGGTAAGAAAACAGTAATATTGGAATCCAGTAGGTTTCTGAGTAGGGCAAATTGTAGCCTGAAAGAAATATTTGTCTTTTCTTAAAAAAAAAAAAAAATGCAGGAGGGTTAACATACACTAGAAACTTGTACAAAATTCCTGAGAGATTCCACCATGCCTTTCTTTTAATAGCTGGAAAAGCATGCTGTACAAGATTTTTTTTCGAACTATGTTTTTCCTCCAGTGGTTCCTAGAACCAGCTTATGAAGACACACCATACAGATACAGATACAGATAATCAGAGTTGGAAGGGACCTTGTAGGTCATCTAGTCCAATCCCCGCCCAAGCGGGAGACCCTACACCATTTCTGACAAATGGCAGTCCAATCTCTTCTTGAAAGTCTCAAGTGATGGCACTCCCACAACTCCCACAACCATTTTCAAAGCCTTTGTAAAACATGTGCTAAATGAATTCTGACTACTTCCAAGTTAACTATATTATTTTCAGATCTGTACTGTATATTGATAGGTTATAATTACAGCTTATTTTTTTTTCCAAGTTTAGAGCTTATAGATAATGTCAACCAATAATTGCCTCCAAGCTGCTCAGGAACTGTGGGTGTTTTTTAAGCTCGTCCAGAGATTCTACCCTTTGGTGCCTCAATTTTTGATGTAACAGAAATCTTTCATCCCTTTCCCATTAAAATAAAAGAAAACAACTGGCCTGCATCTTGCCCCCTGACATTTATCTGTTTACATCTTTTTATCAGGTAGTTTGAAAGCAAGAAAAGAAAAACCCTGAGCCCTGCACAACTGTGTGTGTGGCACAGCAACAAAGACCTCAGAGAAGGTCTTCTGAATAGGAGAAAGAATGCCTGTGAAAGGAGATCAGTTGAGAACAAGGCATTCCCAAATCCCATGACTTTGGAGACCCCAGGACCAAAAGGATAAAACTAAATGGAGAGTGAGGGAAGAAGATTAATTGCCCATGCCATATTAGCTGGACATGCTGATTTCAGGCAAAAAAGAATTACTGAAGCTCAGCACAGGAGCTGGGAGATGCAGGATGTGGTGAGGGATCCCTCTCATTGAAAATATCCCATCCCTTTGGGCTGGAGAATTGCTGCTGAGTTGCCCAGTGTAATCCAAATGCCAATAATGATGCAATTTGGAAAAAGCTTTTTCCCCCCAAAGCAATTTAAGTGGAGTGGCACTGGAAAAGTTTCAGCTCTATGAAAATGGCTAAGAGGTACAGCATTCTGTTGGCTTACTAAAAATGCACCTGGATGCTTGCTGAGGTGACTTACTCTCTCCTGTCTCCCACCATATGCAGGCTCCGTTAAGTCCTGGTAGGAAGAACACTCTGCCTGTTCGTATTACTTTCAATGAGAATCTGACATTCCTCCCTCACTCTGCCCTACACATGTGGAACAGAAGGTAACTAACCACTATCATAGATTCACTGTATAAATTAAGCATTGCTGCTACAAAAATGCCCTGCAAAGTGTGAATCAGAACCTGTTGTGTGGGGGAATGACCTGAGCTCCCATCTGTGGAAACACATGCCAGACTGTATTCCTCAAGTGGCCATCAAGCTGTTGCACAGCCGGGGAGATGGATCAGTGAATGCAGAACAACTCCCTCTCCTCGTGTATTTCCGTATCTCTGTGCTGAGGTGTGAAAGCCGGAGTTGGGACTGGCGAGGCAGGAAAGAGGAGACCTGCAAACTTGCCAATTAAAGAATGTTCTCGAGGGAGTTGTCTTTGGGAACTGCCCTGGGGCTGTGGGGCCTAGAAACGCTAGTATGGTTTTGAAGCTGCCAACCCTCATGTGGGCGGCCCCCTTTTCCGCAAGAGAGGGAGAAGCAGAGGGCTGTTTGTTTATCTTCCTTGCGGATTTGAAGACAGACTTGCACTTGTCTCTTTCCTGTTGGGAAACATGTGTGATTACAAGAACAAGAACCGCCTACTCAATCCTCACACACAGTTAGTTAGAAATGACACAAACAGCAGGTGCCCCGAAGACAACAGCCAGCAAAACTCTCTCTGCATTCCTTGGAAAGCAACAGAGAAATCTCTGATGTATAATATTCTATTTATGTCAGAGAAAGAGAGTGCTCTACAAGCTCAGGATCAATTTTTTTTTTTTTTGCAAAATGGAAAATTGAGACTCAGATTTATTTATTGTATTTTCCATCGGCTCGATAACCAGTGTTATTTGTTTATGGGTTGTTTGTATAAAATTGAGTCCTTTATATAAACAATCTTTTAACATGTCATGTTTCCTTTTAGTTCATTCTGGGATTGTGGGGTTGGATCTCTTTATTTAGGTATTACATTAATATTTTGCCTTTCCTCTAGAAGAACTTACAGTGGGGGGAAAGGTTGTATGATAACTCACCCAGTCTATTTTATTAGAACAACATATCTGAGAAAGAGGACAAACTCCATTTTTAATCTGCTAATGTCAGGCATGAATAATCAGATCCACACACGAAGAGCTCAATTAGTTACTTTATAAGCCTAAAATACAGGAATCTTCTCAGACTGAGGTCAGACTGGATAAGGTTCAATGGCATTCGGGGGGGGGGGGCGACTTCTCCCTCCTGTACCCCACATAGGGATTCCAGAAAAATTCCCCATTTCACTCATCCTCCTGGCTTGGCCAGTCTTTCTCTGACATTTAGCAAGGGAAATGGCATTTTGCACATTTATCCAATATGCTCCATCCAGGAGTGTTGTAATGTCACCATTGCAATTTAAAAAGGAATATCTTTCCAGCACATGTCACAGTTTGAGATTCATACACAACTGCATTATCTCAGCAAGTGACCTGAGATAGTGACTAGCCCAAAGTCACAGTGAGTTTCAGATCGAAGAGGAGTTTGGGTTGTTAGTTTTAACCACCTTAATCACCACAGATAACTAGGTGTAGTGCAACATACAATTCCCCTTCTCAAAACCAAATGTTTGCACAAATTGAAAAGCTTTATAGTAGCCCCGTATATCAATTAAGCCACAATTTAAAGACGTCTCCAAAGGATTATCTTGAAACACAATCTCACCTTGGGTTTGTAATGAGTTTCAGCTAGTTCTTACTTCTGGATTTGGGACAGCAGAGCTCATTCTTGACGCCAAATTTTCCCTCTCTCTCTTTTTTAAAAAGTCTATCTTCTAAACACCTCAAAAGGGGACCTCAAATATTTATTTTCACCATGGTTCACCCCACCCCTCCCCACTGGGTAACTTAATGTCAACAATCTACACAATTATGTGCCATCAATCTCAAACCTGAATAAGCTGCCTTCTCTGCACAGCCATTTGAAACCAACTCCAAATCCTCAGAGAGAGGTAGAAAGGCTGTTTGGTTGGCTGGATGGGTATAAGGAATATGAGAAGGGTAAAATCTTGTCCTGATTATAGGAACTTCTTGTTCAAGATACTTTTATTGTGTTTCCAGGGCTCCCTGAAAGGAGCTGTGATGGTGCAGTGGTTAGAATGCAGTAAGAATAGGACAGGACAGGACAGGACAGGACAGAATAGAATAGAATAGAATAGAATAGAATAGAACAGAACAGAACAGAACAGAACAGAACAGAACAGAACAGAACAGAATAGAATAGAATAGAATAGAATAGAATAATAGAGTTGGAAGGGACCTTGGAGGTCTTCTAGCACAACCCGCTGCTTAGGCAGGAAACCCTACATCACTTCAGACAAATGGTTATCCAATCTCTTCTTAAAAATTTCCAGTGTTGGAGCATTCACAACCTCTGAAGGCAAGTTGTTCCCCTGATTAATTGTTCTAACTGTCAGGAAATCCTTCCTTAGTTCTGAGTTGCTTCTCTCCTTGATTAGTTTCTACCCATTGCTTCTTGTCCTACCCTCAAGTGGTTTGGAGTACTGCAGCCTAATTCAGCTCACTGCCAAGGGTTCAATCCTGACTGGCTCAAGGTTGACTTAGCCTTCCATCCTTCCGAGGTTGGTAAAATGAGGACCCAGAAATATGCTGACTCTATAAGCTTCTTAGAGAATGGTGTAATGCACTATGAAGTGGTATATAAGTCTAAGTGCTATTGCTAATGAATTTGATTGAGACTCATCCTATGTTATCTGTGTTGACATTGATTTTGTGCTCCTGTGTTGCAGAGTGCAAGAGGTCCTGCCCCATGGTTTAATATTTATACAAAAAAATTGCACTTAGGTCTAGTTATAAGGGTGGTCTATGCTTAGGATATTTCTGATTTGCATATAAGGATGTTAATTACTGACTTCTATATTTTACCTCCTTCTACCTATGCATATTTTTCAAGGAATACCATGAGTTATATGTTGAGTGAAGCATTTCTTCGGGCTTTTTCACAAAGCAATATGGCCTTTTGATTCCAAAGGATTAATTCTAAAAGGTTGCTCTGATGGTGAAATTGAAAGAAGGCATAACCTTGGGGAACAGGAGAAAGAGTTGCTACCAATTATCAGATAAAAGAACCCTGAGTCTGGGGCAGAACTGTAATCTAAGTAAGCATCTCAGACAAGACCCTCCCTAATTTCATGATGATAATGGGAGGGAGAAATGCATTCAAACTTGAAAGATTCTGTCAAAGAATCTATGTGGTGTGCTTTTGCACACCACATAGATTATTATTAATGTAATGTAATAACATTACATTCTGTGACTTTTGTTTCTTAGTCTGGTCTACCTTGGAGGGTTGACAGGTGATCTTATCAGTTAGTGCTAGTAACCAAAGGATACACCTGCATCGTATATTAATAGTATTCATAGGATTTAAGCTCTGTCAGAAGATGCACTCCGGAACAATAGAGGATTATTACAGTTAATCACCTTTACTGTTCTTCTAGACTACTCACCTTGACCCTGCAGCTCAGCTTTGGTTGAAAGACCATATCAAATGGTTTTCTGCAATATGGATCAATGCTGTTGGCTTTGCTCTAATTCTGTTGAACAATAATATAACCAAGGCCTGTAGCACAGTCTTAAATTGATGTTCTGGTAAATGGATTTTTATAACTGATGGCTCATAGTAGAATTACAAATGTTCTGTGGAGACCAATCCTAGTTTTATCATTCCACTCTAACCATCTCAGAGCTAACACTCTCAAGGACTCTCCTAAAATGTTTCTGATTTCATTTTCTATGTTTACTCGCAGCAATTGGCTACCTGGAAACTTGCTCTTTGAAACATCACCCCCCAGCCCCCCAGTGGTGTACATGGAAATACATACATACAGCATATACATACATTGTACAAGTCCAGATGACAACATGGTTTATTTATAAATCTCATATATCTTTTCACTGGATTTTCTGTCCCCCCCTCCTTTAAAATACCAGAAAATAATTGTACAATGTTTTGGACTGGTGAGCATTAGAAACCTTCCATCTTCTACCACCAGAGCCTTTAATGTTGCTGTCATTTTACTGTTGAACAATAAGCTGGAAGGCAGGCTGAAATATGCTTTTGCACACCACATAGATTATTATTAATGTAATGTAATAAAAGCATTATGAATGTGTTCATTTTAATTTGTATGTGCATTTGCTTAAAAGTAAGCCTCTGAGTATTCAAAAACACACTGCAGAACGCCACAAAAGGAGACATTTTAAGATGGAGGGTTATAACAAAGAGGTTTTCTAGAGACCCCAAAGGCTTTTTCTTTCTTTTTCTGAGAAAGGATAAAGAACAAGGGTTACCACCAACAATTGTTAACAGGATTTCCAGCTGTTCTTTTCTTCGGTGGCACCCAATATTTACTGAAAGAGAACGATGTGTTAGACATGACAAAGTGGCTAGCTAACCAAGTGGGGAGTAAGCAGTTGCATTTATTCTTCTCCATATTGCATAGTGATTTCCTAATGTCTGAAAAAAGGCAGAGGAGTCATCAAGAAAACAACAATACCACAGTGGCATTGTGTGATAACCCAGTCCCCACTTTAAAGGGAGTGAGGAAAGCATGTGGTAATTTCCTATGGAACAAAAACTAAAAGCATCCTTAAATATTAGAGTAGGCCTATAACTGGAGGGGACATGGTGGAGATGGTCATCTGAGGATCCTGGGTTAAAATTTCTGGCCCTGTGTCCCTCAGCACTTTAGAGAGTTAGAGGTTTGTTTATCTTCTAAAAGGTAAAATGCATGGATTAAGCCCATTAGAGGCTCAAGTCATTTATTGTTCTTATTTTACAAGACAAAGTAACCAGTGGAAAAATACTTGATTGGTTTGGGGCAATAAAAGCTGGGAGTCTCTGGCAACTGGAGAAAAAGAGTCTGGAGCCACCTGCAGCCTATGCATGGAAGGGTTTCCCCTTCTGCTCCCAACCAGGGGGTGCTGCTTTGAGACCTGATGCCAAGAGCATCTGTATTGTGGTTGAAACCAGGGCCATCCGAGAGTACAGATGGGTAAATCTGTCCATTTTGATTTTTCTCAGTTCTTCAAATCTGTCAAGTTGGATTCTTCTCAGTTCCTCATTTTTCCAAATAGGTCAAGTTCGGTTTGTTGAAGTACAAGTTTGCTAAAAATGATATAAAATTGTTATGTAGTTGGATGTCCACTTGTCCAAAGAAATGGCACTTTCTTTGTCCAGTGAACAACTTTTTTTTTTTTCATTTCTCTAATGGCCTAAATTTTTGTACATTATTTCTATAGAAAAATATATTTTTGTATGGGCGAGTGCATTTTCTTTAAAAAGTTAGTCAACTGCTTTGCAAAATTTGCAGTTTTGCAGATTTCAGATGATAATTAAATTTCAAAGTCACACATTCAAAAATTGGAAATGAGGTAAATCTGCAAGCAAATGAAAATTAATCAACCACCTTACGGAAGAAGATTGCATAGTCAGAACAGGAATCTAAAATGTCCGGTTGTTCCTTAAAACCCAAACCTGTAATTTTACTCAGAAAGTAATTGAATTTACAGATTAACAGAGTTGGAAGGGACCTTGAAGGTTATCTAGTCCAAGCCAACTTTTGCTGCTTATTGGTCAGTTTCCCAGTATCTGTCAGTTTTGGTGCTCCTTCTTCCACATAAAAAAGTAGACATGATTGTCAAGAAAATAATGTAGTCATAACAATTTACCCCACTGTAAGGAACTTTCATAGTTGCTGAATCTATTTCCATTCTCTCTGGGGCCATTTCTGCCCTGATATCTTGCCATAGTGATGTGTCTTCAGGGAGTGTAAGGTGGGGGCAGATGACAAGAGCAACATCATGCTAACATGGTGCTCTTCTCCTTTTTATATGCATATCATGATGTCATGCATATTAAAAAGGGGTGGAGTTTGTACCATGGCAGCACTACCCAGTTTTCATCATTTTGACCCAACCATTAGGTTCTGCAGATGTCTCCATTCCTGTGCTGGTTTTGTCTACCTCAGTATTTTAACTTGGAGATGCCAAGTAGGGTAAGAAGGGTCTGACTTGTTCCAGTTGTACTGGACTGTACTTTGTGGCAGTGGTTCTCCTTGCTGCCTGGTGTCCATTGAATGGCAACAGCAGCCAATCCATTGGAGAAATCCTATCCTGAGTGGCACATTGTCTATGGTGAGTACACATCCTCAGATCAGGAGCAAATGATATGCAACTCATTCGAACAGATAGGATAGAGGCAGGATAGGAAGGGGGCATGGAGGACAACAAAATTTATGGTTGCACTCTAACTAAAAGTGTGGAGAGTTGCTGTAATTCAGCAGTACAGAAGGAGTGCACTGAGCACTGAGAAATGTCAGAAAAGAAACTGTGTAGAAGTGAAGTTTTACAGTCAACTCAGCAGATGTTTTCAGTGCATTGAATTACATGAAAAGTTTATTTTTTACAAAATCTGTCAAAGGGAGAGTAGATTTGAAGGCAGTTAGTGCCAGGTTTAGACATTGAACTCAGCTATAATGCAATTAGCTTGGTTTTTAGCTTACTGAGCTGGTTGTTAACTTGGTTTTGGCTTACTGAACTATCCAAAAACAGATATTGTGGATTGTAAACCCTGACCTATGGCTTAGGATGCTGTATAAACCCAGTCAAGGATAGACTGTTTTTAAAAAAACAGTTGTTAAATAAGCTATTGATTATCAACAAGCATGGATCTACTAACATAATTATGACAGTCCAACTTGGGGCATACCCATGATGAGTGAGAACACTGTGGTCAATATTAGGAGCCATGGTGGTGCAGTAGTTAGAATGCAGTATTATAGGCCAACTCTGCCTATTGCCAGGAGTTTGATCCTGATGAGCTCAAGGTTAACTCAGCCTTCCATCCATCTGAGGTTGGTAAATTGAGGACCCAGAGTGTTGGGGGCAATATGCTGACTTTGCAAACTGATTAAAGAGTGCTGTAAAGCACTATGAAGCAGTATATAAGTCTAAGTGATATTGCTATTGCTATTTTCATTTTCTGACTTCTTTTGGAGATTGCTTATTAAAGGTAATGAAAGCCAGTCATATGTTACCTAAACAAAAATTCTTGAGGTAAGGAGACCATGAGAAATGTTCACTGATTTAACTTCCTAATTTAACCTGAAATGACAATACATCATGATTGTTATATGAACTATGTGAAAAAATGTATGCTGTTTGTAGAATAAGTCATATAGGCTCAGCAATGAATCCCAGCCAATTCTAACTGATATACCAACATATGCACAACAGTGATATTCAGTTATATCCATTCACAACTTGTTTCCTTCATGGTGCAGAATAGGGGTGGGAATCACCTGATATCCTAGTTTCCATCTTTATTCTGTAATTATTATTTGCATCAAAGAGTTAAGACTGAAGAAACCAATAGCTGTTCCCATGTTAATTACCTACAATATTGTTTCCACTGAATCTGGGGAGGTCTATGTTTTTGGTGAGATACAGATAATACTGTTTGAAGATGGTAAGTCTTCTGCTCTTCTTACTTCTTGCCTTTTTCTTGTCTTCTCTCTCCCTGCTTCTGCCTGCCTTTGTCCCATTTTGCCAGTTAACTGCTTCTGATGTTTGTTGAAGTTTAAATAAATAACCATCAAGCTACATTTCTGGCTAGCTGAATAGAATGCTGTGCGTGAGTGCTGTGATCTGCATATAGGAACTGACGTGTGATGTGCTGGATGCAAACTAAATTGGAAATTATTCAGTACTTTTCCAACAGATAAAACAAAAGCATATTTCATATAATCATAGAACCACAGAAGCAAAGAGCCTTCTAGACTAACTGCCTGTTCAGTACAGGATAAGCCATTTCAGACAGCTGGCTATCCAGTTTACATTTGCAGACCTTAGTGAATATACCACTTGATGTTGCAAGTTATTCCAGTAATCAGCAGTAATTACCATCAGGAAATTCCTTATAAACAACTTTCCTGTAGTTTCAACCCCCTGGTTTTGGCTCTGCTCTCCAGGGCAATAGAGAACAAGTCCACTTATTCTCTCTAAGACATCTGAAGATTGTTGTCATATTTTTACTCAGTTTTATGTTCTGTGGGCTAAATGTATTGAATCATTTAAACCATTCTTCACAAGAGTTGGTTTCTACACTCTTACTTTCTTGGTATTCATCCTCTGAACTTGTTCCAGTATGTCAACATCCTTTTTTTAGTCTGTGGTCAGAGTTTGTGGTGCCTATATTTGAGCACAGCTGGTCCCAACCAAAGTAGAATACAGTAGGATCATTATTTCTCATGATCTGAACTGCGGGCTCTGATTAATGCACCCCAGAATAACATTTGCTCTCACATAGTTAATTCATATTCAGCTTGCGATCAACAAAAATCCACAGATCTTTTTCATAAACACTACTGCTAAGCCATAGCTCCACAATACTATGTTTGTATCATTCATATTTTCTCCTTAGACTTTGCATTTGTCCATTCCTTCTGCAAGTGTGAAAGTAGATTTTTCCTGTTTTTTTTTACAGCCCAAGAAACTAGAAAGAGTCCCTTTGTGGTGTTTGCCATGCCCACATTCTTGTTGCAGGCTAAGGTGCATCTTATTGGACATTCCCTCATTGCGGCTCTTACCTCTGTCTCCCAAGGTCATTCCTACATACCAATACACAGATGTGGGATTCTACCAGTTTGCATCTGTTCACTAGAAATGGTTGTTAACATTCTAAGCAGTTCAGAAAACCAGTTG
Organism: Notechis scutatus; assembly: GCF_049901735.1. Classification (NCBI taxonomy): domain Eukaryota; kingdom Metazoa; phylum Chordata; class Lepidosauria; order Squamata; family Elapidae; genus Notechis; species Notechis scutatus. Next base: position 267,575,274 of record NC_142009.1, on the reverse strand, counting down.
TTAGAAGAAATTACTGGCCTAATCCTGTAAGGAAGGCAGGAAGGAAACATTCTGGTGTTGCTTACAGAAACTGCCTCTCCATTAACTCTTATTACATTCTTGGCAGGACTAGACTACCTGTCTCTAGAACTTCTCTGGAGTTTTTTTCCCCCTCCTTTGCTGGTACTTTGCTTCTGTGGAGTGACCATTCAAAGTTACAAATGGCACTGAAAAAAGTGACTTATGATCATTTTTCACACTTACGACTGTTGCAGCATCCCCACAGTCGTGAGAGGCCAGGCAAGGAGATGCATGCCTCAATGTAGGTGATATTGAGTTGGCCACACCCAGCCAATAACATGACCACCAAGCCATGTCCACCCAGTCACATGACCACCAAGTCACCCCCACCACCAAAGCCACACCCACAGAACAGGTTGTTAAAAAATTTGAATCCCATCCCTGGCAATACACAGCACCACATTACAAGCTGCTGTAATTTATGAGCAGTCCCTGGGTGTGTCATCAATTCATTTAACAGTTGAATATACTACATGCCTAAGAGTGTATCATCCAGGCCAGGGGTCCCCAATCCCTGGGCCATGGACCAGTACTAGCCCATGGTCCATTGAGAACCAGTCCATGCAAGTGGTGGGTGAGTATGCAAAGCTTCATTTGTGCATGTGCAGGAACTAGGTTGCAAGTGTGAAATCATCTCCTCCCCGATGTCATCACTGCTGCTGGTCCATAGAGCCAGAATGGTTGGGGACCACTGATCTGGGCCATATTTTATTATTATATTAATGAGGATAGCATGTTATAGGGTAGTGATGGCTAACCTTTTTGGGCTTCTATGCCAAAATTGCATGTGTACCAATGCGCATACACTCACGTGCCAGCACCCAGAATGCAATGCATGCCCCCCTCCCCCCTGCACATGCACGTGCAATCCCCACTCCCACCACCTTCTTACCTGCATTATGCCTCACAGCTGATTTTTCAGCTGGTTTGAGGCCTTTTTCGGCCTCCCAGAGGCTTGGAAACAGCCTCTGCAAGGCTTTTCAGGATGAATTATAGGCCCGTTTGTCACTTCCAATATTAATGGAAGTGATGAAACGGGCCTATAATTCGTCTTGAAAAGCCTTGCAGAGCCTTTATCCAAGCCTCTGGGAGGCCGAAAAAGGCCTCAAACCAACTGAAAAAAAAAATCAGCTGTGAGGGGCGCACATGCAGTGAGTTAAGTTTACCTGCGGCTCATGTGCCAGCACAAATGGCTCTGTATGCCACTTGTGGCATGCATGCCATAGGTTCGCCATCACGGTTATAGGGTTTCCAGCTTGAGCACAGGGTTGGATTAAAAGAACTCCCAGGTCCCTTCCAACTCTATTATTCTGTCATTTGATCAAGGTGGTATAAGGTCTCCTGCTTGACCAGGGGATTGGACTAGAAGGCTCCAAGGTCCCTTCTAGTCTTATCATTCTATGATATACTTTGTCAAATACTTCTGTCAGTGTTCCAACTAACAAACTCCAAATCAATAAACTCTGAGACAAGCATTTTCTCAAAGTTCCATTTTATTAGAGTTGTCACATTGGCACATCTGGGAAAACCTGAATCTGAGAGTTCCAGATTTTCCCTTCCCCCCAAAAAATTTAAAAAATCCCTCCCCTGAACCTGCCAGTCCATCACATGGTCCAATCAAATGTCATCCCACCTGGAGACCTTCCTCCAGACACTCCTCTCCAGGGTAACATGGCCTTGACTTTCTGTGAAAGAATGTTGCTGAGTCTAATCTTCTACCTCTCTATGAAATTTCCCCTCCCAAATTCATTCCCAGGTACTAAATTTGGCAGCCTCGAAGCTTCCAAGTAAAATATAGCTTCCAAGACAGACAGCTTCACTAGGTCCAGGTAGTATCTATCAAAAAATAAAATAAAATAAGGCTATGTTGTCATGACTCATTTGTAATAATGCAGGCTGATTCTTGTTAATGGCTCCATTTCTAGCCTTTACAAACCTATTGCACACACACACACAGAGAGAGCGATAGGTTAAAAGTCTTTATTGAGCTGCCGAGCCCAAGTATACAGTCCCTAGCAGCTCTTGGATAACAAAAACCCTCACATTCCCTTCTGAATCCTACCAGAGACTCTAAGGAGCTGGCAAGAGGAGTGGTCTCAGTTCCTGAAGCTAGGCAGAAGTCAGAACAAAAGTTCTTGACAAAGCAAGTATCCCAAAGGCTTGAATGAGGGCAAGGCATGAGTTCAAGGCAAGAACATGAAGCAAGGCAACCGGATATGTGGTTCCAGCAATGTCCTTCTCTTTGGGCAGGCTTAAATAGTTAATGCCAATATAGACCCTCATGATGGGCAAGGCTACTGCCTCATGAGTAGCTTGCCTGACCAGTGTTGTTCCTGTCACCTCTCAGTATCTGACTCAGAGCTGCTAAGTCTTGCGAGGGTTCAGCTGAAATTTGTTGCTAAGGACCATCCAGGCCCTCACAGTCTCCAGGCACAAAGGTAGAACATCAACATTATTGCTTAAATCATCACAAACAGAATAATGGACTGTATGAATGACTTGGAGAAAGAGGGGAAGAGATGCTACCTAGGAAACAATCAGACAAAAGAAACAGATGCCCAGAGTTGCTTAACAGTCAGGGACAGAAACTTAGGATGGACCCATTCTAGAAATTAAAAGTGAAGGTGGGATGTTTGTGCCTTGAAACCTGCAAGATTGATATCAGCCCTCCCAACTAAACCAGATGAATTAATTCTACTTTAGAATAGAATTAGTATAATGTATGGACACAATATTGTGAGTAGACAGACTCCAACCAAATTCTCAGTCTTGCAAGTGGAAGCCTGCACTGAGGAAGAATTTGGCTCCACAATGATCAGCCAGATACCCTCACTTTTTCTCTTTCCTTCCCCTTATGCAGTTGCTGAGAACTTTTTGATACTTAAATGTTTGTGCATTCTTTTGTGTACATTTGGTCAATCTCAACAAATGTGTTATTTCACTATGCATTTCTTTTTTTCATGGAGTAAGTCAACATAGATATAAATATTCTTTGGTCTGTTTTTGGATGTGCATTTATGAGCAAACTTTCTGTCATTGCAGTAGCTTTGATTGGACATCTATCTTTTCATTCCAGTAATATCAACACAACCTTGGAAAAATCTGTGTATTTGCTGTGCCATCAAGTTCCACTTTTGCTTTGATTAGGAGCACAAAGAGTAAATCACTGAGGATGTTCTTCCCCAATATCTTCAGGAGGCTGAAACCCTGCTAGAGGAAAAGGCCACTTCCTCTAATGCCGCTGACCTCAACATCAACATGCATGACACTCTACCATTGATGGTAACCCAAGCTACTTTCCACAAAGTTAGTAGTACATCCTCCAGGAAAAAGGATCTTCAAAAACCTGTCAAGAACAAGAATCGATTTTAAGCAAGAAGGCTCTGTTTTCTCCTGGAAGTTCAACCACCTGCTTTAGAGCCGGAAGCTGAAGCTGAAAGAAAACAAGCCTCAGGAGAGATAGCGTGACTAGAAGTGTATAGTCTATATGTACATGGGAGTGCGGATGCTGAAGTAAGAGGATTGCTAACAGCAGCAAAATAAGTAGAAAGAATGCTTTATCTGTAGGAAAAATACACAACTGTTGCTTTCAGGAATGTAGAGTCTGAAGCATGCAATTACTTATGCAGTCTACTCCTATACCAATAGTCTGTTCTGATTGGCATTCCACTTTTGGCTCTATGGTCCTCCAATTTACAAATTGTACAATCCTATCTTAGCAATTTGAAGAAGTGATTGTTTTTAACAGTTCTATCCTCAAGTCTTCCATATACATTGGACATTGCTGCATGCATCAAACTATTAAGGATTTTAGAATATTGGGATTGTCATAATTTTCTTTGAAGAATCTTGACAATTGTGGTTGATGATGTATTGAGAATTCCTCATTTTAAACCTTTCCTCAGGTCTCATGAACTGCAGTTGCCAGAAAGAGGTGAGCAGAGAGCTCACTCTCTAATCTAGTCAAATACTTTTTCTCTGCTAAAAACAACATAAAACATGACACCAGACATTGTGTGAACATGTAGGTACAACAGTGATGGAGATTATGTTCAAAATCTTGTGAGACTGCCAAATCTTACTCTCAAGAAATTAAACCGTCTTTGCATAGCATGTTTTTAGCATCATTATATTTTTTAAAATATAATTTTATTGAAGATATTTTAATAAGATAAAAATAATACAAATATTAAAAGAGAAACAAAAAAATATGTTTTCGTAGATTTTCACAGCAGTAGGCTAGCACCAAATTTAAAACAGAAACGGCTGTGAAAGTCTGACTCACAGACGAACACTATACAAAAGCCTGATGATGGCAGATGAGATTCTGCCAAAACCCACGTCATAGTAGTTGTGCTTTTAAAGTTGTAGCAACGTTTCGGCAGAATCTCATCTGCCATCATCAGGCTTCTGTATAGTGTTCATCTGTGAGTCAGGCTTTTACAGTGGTTTCAGATTTGAATTTGGGGCAGCCTATTGCTGTGCCAGAAATGGTTTTTTCTTCATCCTGATTGGTTGAGAGTCTTGGTCTGTGTTTATTGGTCTTGGAGTTTGCTGTGTTCTGCTTGATTGGTGTTTCTAATATCTTCTGTCTGTTTTTTGGCTCTTTTGTATCTTGATTGGCTGGCAACATTGTGTTACTTTATTGGAGGCCTTTAGTGCAGCTTGGCTCCGGGTAAATAGACGGCTATCATTAGTTAGGAAGCTAGGTTTCATCTGGGTGCCTGGTTGGGGTGTGTTTGAGCTGGAGGTATCAGGGGGATCTGTTTGTGCCCAGGTGTTTGCCTGGCTTGTGGTGTGGAGATTTTTTTGTTTGTGAGTGCAGGCTTCCAAATGATTGACAGTCTGGTGGAATCATCTCTTCTGTTCATGCTTTCTGGTCTTTTTTCAATCTCTATGGCTTCTCTGATGATTCTGTGGCTGGGGTTTTCTATAGTGGCTAGGGTTTTGGTGCCACTGAAGTTGATGCTATGACCTGTGGCTTCCATGTGTTGGACTAGTGAGGAAGTGTGTTCCAGCTTTTTGACTGCATTTTTGTGTTCATCCAGGCGGGTACTTATTCTTCTATTGGTCTGTCCAATGTATGTGGCCGGGCATGATGCACAGGGGATCATTGGTTTTCCAGGTCAATTTTATCTTTGGGGTTTCTGAGGATGGCTGCTATTTTTCTATCTGTTTTGAAGGCAGTCTTGATGTGGTGTCTGTGTAGTATCTTACTAATTTTGCCTGTAGTGCTTCTTATGTAGGGCAGGACAGCTGTTCCATAGGTCTGTTCATCTTCTGGGTCTCTATTATGTCTCAGTGTGTTTTTGTGGATCAAGCCGGTGATTTTGCTTTTGTGGAAGCAGTTGGCTGTCAGTACTTTGTTCAGGGTGCATAGTTCAGTCTTAATGTGTGTCTTGTCTGCCAGGCGTTTGGTTCTAGTAATTAGTGTTTTAGCCACGGAGTTTATCTGTGCTGGGTGGTGGTGGGATTGGGCGTTGAGGTAGCGGTTGGTGTGTGTTTTCTTCTGGTATATGGTGTGTCCTAGTGTGCCATCTGTTTCAATGGGACCAAAACCCTAGCCACGATAGAAAACCCCAGCCACAGAATCATCAGAGAAGCCATAGAGATTGAAAAAAGACCAGAAAGCATGAACAGAAGAGATGATTCCACCAGACTGTCAATCATTTGGAAGCCTGCACTCACAAACAAAAAAATCTCCACACCACAAGCCAGGCAAACACCTGGGCACAAACAGATCCCCCCTGATACCTCCAGCTCAAACACACCCCAACCAGGCACCCAGATGAAACCTAGCTTCCTAACTAATGATAGCCGTCCATTTACCCGGAGCCAAGCTGCACTAAAGGCCTCCAATAAAGTAACACAATGTTGCCAGCCAATCAAGATACAAAAAGAGCCAAAAAAACAGACAGAAGATATTAGAAACACCAATCAAGCAAAACACAGCAAACTCCAAGACCAATAAACACAGACCAAGACTCTCAACCAATCAGGATGAAGAAAAACCATTCTGGCACAGCAATAGGCTGCCCCAAATTCAAATCTGAAACCACTGTAAAAGCCTGACTCACAGATGAACACTATACAGAAGCCTGATGATGGCAGATGAGATTCTGCCGAAACATTGCTACAACTTTAAAGAACAACTACAATGACGTGGGAAAATACCGAACAAAGCCGAATGCCATACATGTAAGTACCACGAAAACTTAAGAAAACAAATATATATATATATTCTTAAGTTTTCAGGGTACTTACATGTATGGTATTCGGCTTTGTTCGGTATTTTCCACGTCATGTAGCTGTGCTTTAAAGTTGTAGCAACGCTTTCGGCAGAATCCCATCTGCCATCATCAGGCTTCTGCCATCATCAGGCTTCTGTAGAATATATATATATATATATATATATATATATATATATATATATATATATATGTATGTATGTATGTATGTATGTATGTATGTATGTATGTTTTCTGAGGTTCTCGCGGGTATTTGTATGTGTATCTTTGGTTATTCGGGTTTTCTCCTGCGTATGTGTATATATATATACGGCAGATGAGATTCTGCCGAAACGTTGCTACAACTTTAAAAGCACAAATATAATGACGTGGGAAAATACCCGAACAAAGCTGAATACCATCCATATAAATAACTGCGAAAACTTAAGAAAATATGTGTGTGTGTGTGTGTGTGTGTGTGTGTGTGTGTAATTTTATTCTATCTCTTTTTCTATTTTGTGTTTTTCTATTGTGTGTTTTTTCAATAAGCTACCATTTCTAATCTTCAAACCCATAAATCACAAGTTCATTATTCTCTTTTTTCAACAAAAACTCCATAAGGGGTTTCCAGTCAATGATAAATGTAGCTGTTGATCTTTCACTAATCAAACAAAATAATTTTGCCATCTGAGTAGCTCTGTCATCTTAACTAACCATTCATCCATTGGGGTATATCAGAGCATTTCCATTTTTGTGCAGTCTTGCTAGCCTTTAGCATGTTTATATGAAGGCTGTTATACTGCTATTGGCTCATGTCTCCAATGCCTTTCATAGACGTTTGACAAGCTTCCTCACAGCCTACTCCAAATTGTTGGACAATAGAATCTATGTTCCTCCTCCTTCTCTTGAGTATTGAATCCTCTTGAGTATTGAATACTACTCTTGAGTATTGAATACAACTGAATTCCTGAATCCTTAAATTGCAACCCTAAATTTACTATGGAATAAGACTCGATACAATAGAATTTTCTTCAGAACCCTGTTACTCGTGTATTGTTAACTTCTTGGCATAGATTTGTCATAATAGGGGGCATGCTGTGGGCCCTGTTGGCCAGGGAATTACAGCTGGTAAGATCCAGAGAAGAACCTTCTCTTCTGTCTCATCCATTGGAATATCTTACCCTCTGGAGTGAGGTTGGCTCCCATCCTCCTGACTTTCCACAAGAGTTTGAAGACCTGGCTCTACCAATTGGCTTGAGCCTCAATGGGGAACATCACACTGGAGGTAGTTGATAGATTAATAATAGATCCCTTCTTCTCCCCACCCCACTCATCCTACTCCTTCCCTCTCCATCTTTTAGTTACAACTTATAAAAGGTAAGAGTATCTGTGGATTTGATTTTGCTACTTGTTGCCAACCATAGGGACAGTACTCATCTCCATTTCAAGGTCATTGAGCAGTGCTGTCCAAAGGCATATCTATTATATGACCAGCATGATGTAATGGAGTGCTGTTATCTTCCCACTGAAGTGGTACCTATTTATCTACTTGCATTTGCATGCTATAACTGATAAAATTAATAATTTGTATTTTATAGTGTTTTACTCTTATTGTATACAGGTTGTTGTATTGCTTTATTCATTTTGACATTGTAAGCCATCCAGCGTTACAGTACCTCATGGTGAGATGAATGGCAAACAAATTTAACAAACAAACAAACAAATGAACAAACAAACAAGCATGCTACCTAAAAATGTTTTAACTAAATAAAGACCATACCCACTCCCAAATTCTAAGCTTTTCTAAGCATCATGATGGATGTTTCCATTTTATTAGTCAATGAAGGATAAGGAGTAATAACTGTAAACTGGACTTTGAATGGAAACATTCTAGTTCTAAGGCTAATGCAATGCTTTCACAGCTGCATAATTGTTGGGATTATACACCATTCATGAAATTGCTCCATTTTTTTTTTTGAACGTTCTGTTCAGCTATAATAATCCAAGAAAAGCTACCTCTTTTTAGCTACAAAGTTAAATGTAAATAAATATCTTTATATTCTTGGAAGAACAGAACTGCAATTACATTAATTTCACTTCCCAACTATCTCACTTAAAAAGCATTTTATAGCTGCCAATGGTAGGAATATTAATACTTACATGGCTCGTGTACAAACAATTAATATGAGGAAAATCCCTTTGATCCATATAGTTTCTAGCCCTACCAATCTTTGGTTAAATACATACAGAGCATCTTTCTGGTGTTAATATATGATAGAAGAAAAGGAATTGGGCTTCATTGTCCTGCCAGTAACTTTCCCCTCCATATCAGATGTGCACAAGTAATACTGCAACTTATATATGAAGAAGGGAATTTCTTTCTGTTATATGCAGAATAAATATATTATTATCCGGAATGTGATTAACCCCAGTTACCTAGAGCTCAGACCTCCATGCACATCACTTGATGAATATAGTACAGAGTGATGATGTGTTTCACGTAGTTCACTGCACCACAGATTGAGGTGAGGCAGGTGAAATAATACGCAAGTCCAAATAGTGTGAAATAAGTCCTTCATTTATAGCATCTCTATTAAAGTCTTCTCAAAAACATGTCTTATTAAATTCAATGGAACTTACTTTTAGGTAAGTTTACCTGGAAGTTCAAACTCCTTAAATAAAATTGGATTTGCTTTCTACTGCACTGTTACTTGCCAACAATCTCCTTCTTGTGCCATATCCGCCATCAGATTTTGGCGATCAGGTTGGCGATCCTATTTTTATCTACAGCCGCACAAAAAGGTGCTGCTGAGTTTTGTCCAAACCAGTCCCTTAGATTTTGAACCATGATGATCTTCTTCTGCCTGGGCCTTGTTTGCTTTCAATTTTTCCCTGGAGGATTAAGTGAAGTATAGGATATTTTTCCAGGTGTCGCATCACATAATCAAAATATTCTAACTTTCACTTTTTTATGGTTTTGATGATTTCTGATTTCGTTAACCCAGCTTATACATAACAGCCGCCATCAATAGATTATTAAAAAAACAATAATTATGCAAAAACAATAATTAGGAAGTTATTCATGCAGTTATCACTCAGAACTGTATGATTGTCAATTACATATAAACAGGGGTGGGATGCTCCCATTTTTGCCCGGCTCTATAGAACCGGTAGCTTTGAAGAGCACCAGTTCTGTGTTTCCTGCTGTTTGCTGCTGTTTGGCCCACCCGCCCACCTGGGTTCTTACCTGTTCTTTATTTCTTGCTTTTTCAGCTGCTTTGTGCGGCATAGCTGAGGTTGAAAAAGCAGGAAAAAAAGTGGCTTTTCAAATGCTGCGCACCTGCACACAGCGCTTTTCAGCTGTCCGGATGGCACAGCTTAAGGTTTTTTACACCTGTGCTCGCAAAACATAGTTACCAAACCAGTAATAACACCAGTTGAATCCCACCCCTAAATATGAGATTTACAGGTAACCCTTGTCTTATGACCACAACCGAGCCCAAATTTCCATTACGAAGCAAAACGATTGTTAAGTGAGTCATCCCCCCCTTTCACCACCTTTTTGCCACAGTTTTTAAGTGAATCATTGCAATTGTTAAGTGAATCATACAGTTGTTAAGCAAATTTGGCTTCCCCCATTGACTTTGCTTGTCGGAAGCCAGCTGGGAAAAGCTTCAAATGCTGATCATACCAGGACATTGCAACTGTCATACTGTAAATATATGCCAATTGCCAAGTACCTGAATTTTGCTCGTGTGACATAGGGATGCTGCAACAATCGTAAGTGTGAAAACTGGTCATAAATCATTTTTTCAGTGACGTTGTAACCTTGAATGGTCACTAAATGAATTATTTTAAATCAAGGACTAACTTGCATCTTCACTTGGTGAGATATTATCAGGTGACAGGAAATGTTGGCCAATCTATAGTTAAAAGTTAAAAACATTTGATGTCTATATTTAATAAACATGTTGGGTGGGAAGAAAAGGACAGAAACTTTCCAGACATACATACAAGGATTCTCTTTATTTACAGAGAGTCCTTTCAATAAAGGAGAATATTTTGTAGCTCAGGGTTGAAATGAGGGGTCCTTGATACTCTCTGAGCTTGCTTGTTTTTTTGCAGACATTTCATCACCCTAAGTAGGTAACATCATCAGTGCTACTAAGGAGTGCTGTTTGCTAGTCCTTTACTTATCACTTATCACTGATTGCTCAGTGACTATTTGAAGTTATGACAACATCCCCAGAGCTACCTATGACCCAATTTTGAAATTGTAGACATTTCATTACCTGACTAAGGGGTAATCCTACTCCCTGATGATGCTAACCCTAACCCTAACCTAACCAAGCATGCTCAAGAGCACCAAGTAACCCATATTTCAACATAGGACCTACAAATATTCTATTCTATTAGCTCCTATATTTTTTATTTATTTTTATTTTGTCAAGCAAGTATTAGATAACAGGTATAAGTATAAACATGGTTATGAATACATGAAATGGATACGAATAAAAAACGAAACAATAGGACAGGGATGGTAGGCACGTTGGTGCGCTTATGCACACCCCCTACAGACCTCTTAGAAAAGGGGTGAGGTCAATAGTAGACAGTCTAAGGTGAAAGTTTTTGGGGTTTGGGGAAGAAACCACAGAGTCAGGTAGAGTATTCCAGACATTGACCACTCTGTTGCTGAAGTCGTATTTCCTGCAATCAAGTTTGGTGTGGTTAACCTTGAGTTTGAATCTATTGTGTGCTCTTGTATTATTATGGTTGAAGTTGAAGTATTCATTGACAGGTAAGACATTGCAGTAGATGATTTTATGTACTATACTTATGTACTAAAAATATTAGCTGTAGGAAGACAACCATCTTATCCTGAATCTTTAGATCTCAATATTGCTACTTTCTGTTTCATGTGCACACCTTATGTGCTCCATATTTAGCATTTGGGCAGACATAATAGAGATTTGCATGCATTTGGTCTCACTGGGTTGAACTCAACACTTTGAGTAATGTAGAATCATCTTTATTTCATCTTGGGTTATTTCTAACAGTGTTGCCTGTGACAGTGAGATTAGTGGCAATGCATGGATGTCTTATCACCTTTGTCTTCCTCTTATATTATCAGGTTAGGAGCTGCAGTGGGTGTCTTCCACATATCACTCGGTTCCCTGACTGTCAGCTACTTTTCTTTCCCTAAAGGACAGGGCATGTCTGGGACTCCAACTCTTCAAATTCCTAGCTAGCCTGTTTTGTCCCAACACACCAAATAGAGAAGCCTAATTTATAGTTTTCCATGCCATTGAAACATACAACACTTACTTTAAAATATAAATGTATATTTTCCTGAATAGCAATATTCCTAATATACTACTATGAACACAGAATTGGATAAACTTGGAAAAGGGATTTGTGATGCCAGTTCCTAAGACATACAATAGTTATACGATGACCCACATCTAATCAATATAGGTTTTGCTTACAGCTGCTTTTTCTGCTAAAATCACAGTTTATTATTCTCACAAGTTGATAATTGAAGCAGGCAGCACCTAAGCAAAAAGGTAGGAGGCAGTTGTCCTTCAGTATTTCTTTTGCCTCTATATTCATACTATTAAAAAGTAGGTATAAGAATGACAGCCACATTTTCTCTGCTTCCCTTGAACATAAAGGGCCTAGCACTACAGATCTGAAGGGAAGCTGATTGTCACACCTCATGGTTTATCATAACAGCATTTATAATAATGCTGAGACAAGTAGCCCTTCTCTTCAATTCTCTTTATGTATTGTCACAATAGTCATTCCCCACTTGAAGTAATACAATGTAAGAAAGTATTACACTGCCAATGCCATCTGAGCTGCTCTTAGAGTTCTTTGCCTTTTGTGTGTATCTGGCTCAGTCCTTCACAGGGGTGGGATTCTACTGGTTTTCTCTACCTCTGTAGAACCTGTTGCTCTGAAGAGCAGCAAACAGAGAGCATACATAGAACCGGTTCTATATCTGCTGCTGTTTTGGCTCGCCTGCCTGCCGGGCTCTTACCTGTCCTTTATTTCCTGCTTTTTCAACCTCAGCTGCTTTGTGCAGCACAGCTGAGGTTGAAAAAGCAGGGAAAAAAGTGGCTTTTCAAACGCTGTGCACCTGCGCGCAGCATTTTTCAGCTGTCTGAGCGGCACAGCTTAAGGTTTTTTACACATGTGCGTAGTCACCAAACCGGTAATAACACCGGTTGAATCCCACCCCTGGTCCCTCACTTGAGATATTTACTGTCATCCAGCCATCACCATACTGATATAACTCTAAGGAAGACTGATTTCCTGTTGCCACAAAGGTGAGTGACCTAGAATAAACTAAAAATAAGTGTTTAGGAATTTATGCCAATCTCACTAATGAATGTGATTTCATTTAGTAGTCCTGGTGCTCCCTGCCATATAGGTGTAGCAGACCTGTCAATATCTGTGGTGGAATGTAGTCTGGATTCCCAGGAGGGGAGGGGCTGTATTCCATAAGGCAAAGAGACAGCAAAGTTTTGATAGTTTGGTTGGGAAAAAGAGAGTTAAGATGGTTCTTCCCTAGCCACTCTCAGAGCATAGCGATGCAAGTAGTTGCTTTAGTTTGGGGAGACTTCTGTCTATAGATGACGGACAACAAAGGAAAGTGCTCAGAAGTAATTCTACATATCTTTCTGGTTCTTGTGAGCCTGCTGTGCTCCTGTTGTACAAAATTTGAACAGCTGTTGTGCAGCTTCACTAAGCATAATGAAGAGTAGACACATAATGTGTCCATGAAGAGAAAATTGTTTGCAGTCTCTGGGGGATATTGATTTCTCAGTTTCCTTCTCAGCAACCCAAATGAAAATTTCACTTGTAGGGCCTTTTCCATAATTTTTATGGCTCTGCTTTTAAATTCTTTTACTGATCCTGGAACAGTTATAATATCTCTTTGGTGGGATCTGTTTCCTCTTCCTTATCAAGTCTTTCAAGATGTCCCTTCTTGCTGATTTCCCTTAGAGAGATCACCCTTCCATATTAGTAAGCCTCTAGTCTGATTCCTAAACCAACAAGTCAGATTGGAGAAAGGAGACTCCTTTTTAGCGAAGAGAACCAAATAGGCCAAAATACACCAACACTTTATCACTTGTTTCTAGCTGACTAAGTAGTTTTGCATGAAGTTTTTAATGTGACAAACATGTTCACTCTTCTCCAAGGATTGCTCAAACAGACAGCCATGCTGGGAGAGGCAAAAAGAACAGACAGAAGGTGCCTGGGATGGGTTGAATAGAGGCAGCCTGTATCTTTCCAGAGCAGATGGCATATGTGAATGTTTGGATGGATCCCCACTGTGCCCGCACAACTGAATCGAGTTGTTCTGTTGCTGATTGCAATAGCATCTTTTCTGGCACTCTGCTGCATGTTGGAGAAGTTCAGAGTGCCAGGGTGAAGGAGAACATTGGTGCATCAAGAAGAATGAAAATATTTCAGTAAATGTTCAGATGGGCACTTCAGAGGAATTTTTTGCATGCTACAAAACAAATTATAGCTTCAATCTCAAACTGTCTACCATGGACCTCACCCCATTCTTAAGAGGTCCTTAAAGAGGGTGTGCATAAGGACACCAGCATGCCTACCATCCCTGTCTTACTGTCCCCATTTATCTGTATTTATTTCCTTTGTTCATGTTTATGTTCATACCTATACTAGTTTTCTTGTACATGTTTGACAAACAAACATACAAATAAATAAATACTTTTCTCTACCAAGCAGAGCCTAATGATAGACCAAATGATGCCTATGAATACCAGTGTGCCATAGCTTCCAATCTCCAATTGCTAGTATCTCCCAACTTCAGGGTTGTTTTTATTCTTTTCCACTAAAGAAAAATTGATGAGAAGTTATGCTACAAAACATATAGCCTTTTCTTTCTCTGTGTTCTATATAAAGTCATACCCATTGTTAGAACATGATAGTGACTTCACTCCAGTGTTTTGTTTGGACGGGGGCCCACCCACCAGAAAAAAAGGTAACATGGTAGAGAGGGCTAAAGGTTAACAGTCTCTTCAGTTTGCCTTTATGTTTTTATGATTGGGCATATCCACCATGGCAGCCATTTTGTGATTAATAGAAATAGCACTTAGACTTATATACCACTTCTCAGCCCTCTCTAAGTGGTTTGTAAACCAAAGTCAGCATATTGTCCATCCCCCCCCCCCCAATCTGGGTCTTTGTTTTACTTCCATCTCAGAAGAATGAAAGGTGGAGTCAACCTTGAGTCAGTCAGGATCAAACTTCTCACAGTCAGCAGAGTTAGCCTGCAATACTGCAGTCTAACCACTGACTAAGCTAGTGTTCCCCAAATCCACCCACTCTTACAACATTCCCAACATACCCACCAGTCCCCAAAGTTGCAACTCTCAGCATAGTCAAATTTGCTGTTACTGGCCAGACATATAGTGAAGTCAATGAGACCAATTTGTATGTTTCCTCTCCGGCTTGAAAAATTCTGCACTTGTCCTTACTAGGAGGATGAAAAATGTCTCCTTTTCACATATACCTCCCCAGCAATACTGGTCCAAATTCTAATTGATTATAAATGCCTACAATGTAAGTTGACCCTTTACAATATATGTCTCATAAATACCTATGAAACCTTCATTTGCAATGATAGAATCATTTCTCCTTCTCTCTTGACTTGATGGGGAAGGGACGCTAAAGGTCTTCTGCTCTGCCATGCAAAGGTGCTATGTTGCTTCAGGAAGGTGGAAGCCAGATCTCTTCCTGGAGTGGTAGAGAAGGGCAAGCTGTTCCAGCAAAAGATAATGGTTTTTTTTTTTTTTTGGTCTGTTCTCTTTCACCTGGGGGGAATTCATTGCAACCTATGATACCATGTCACCAAGTATTCTTCTCATAGTAGAGGCTTCATATTGTGAATATAAATTGACCTATATGAGTAAGATCAGTTGACAAATATAATTACTATATATCTAAATACTGTTTCTCCTTTACAGCAATTAAGAGTAGCATTTTTTTAGCAGATGTGGGGGGGGGCTGCTATTCTGCCTTAAGAACAGAAATTACGGATTCATATCCCCCAGGCAGATATATTTCAGCAAATCAAACTGCTGTTTAGACCCAGGAGCAGGTCCAGCATTTTCCCTTCTTAGTCAGCAACTTAAATTCAGTGATATTTGGAGGGAAACAAGTTTGTATTTGGAAACTCCCTGTGTATTTGGCACGTCTATAAAATGCCATTGCTGCGACATGCATCTATGCTGCAGCTGGGCAAGAATTAAAGGACTGTGGTTCACCTATGTTGGAATCTCAACTGCACAATATGTATAGGATCTTTCAGAGTTGGAAGAGGGAACTGTCTGTGACTCTCAAGTTATACCAATTTACAACTCATAATCTCATCTGCCATAGCCAATGGTGAAGGATGCTGTGAATTGTAGTTTAGTAACATTTGGAGAACCACAGTTTTCCTACTTCGATTGAAGATCATGTGATTTCCATTTCCTGTTCATCCACTGACTAACACTAACCTATAATAGTTCTTGTTTAGCAAACTGAGACTGGCAAAATGGCTGTGAAGTGAAACTGTGACTGGGTTTATAAACTGCTTCAGCTTTCCTTGGCTTTATAGACCTGCAAAGGTTGTAAATGCAAGGATTAGTTGTAAAGTTACTTTTCAATCACTTTCATAACCGCAAATAGTCACTAAATGAGGAGTACCTGTAATGCTTTAGGAAAATCATTCTATCTAGCCTCAGTTTCTCAACTGTAAACTGGGAACAAGGGTATATTGTTTGAAGCATGCTCACTTTGAACTCTGATTCAAATTAAACCTTGGTTAACTCAAGCAAGTCAAAAGCATTTCCATGCATGACTTTTGAAGTGAGTCAAAACTTTCCTTGTTATTTAGAACATAAGCATACATAAGCTGGAAAACCTATTCTGTTAAAAATATTCTTATTTTCTCTCTATTCTTTATACACATCAAAGATTAACAAGTGTGCATACACACACTGTCAAATCTGGGCTGAAGTATCAAGATAACCACCACATGGCAGGTAAGAGTTAGAATTTTCTCTGTCTTTGCTTTCATCTAGTAACCATCCAGATTTCTGCAGCCCAGATCTGGGAACCCCAATTCAGTGTATTTTCAACTTATTTGCATGAATAGCAATACTTTAAATCACTTATACATTAAAAGTTCTATAGCAATACAATAGGTGACTTGGCTGTTTCACTTGATGTGTTCTTTCCAACAACTGTTGTTGTCTTTTTACCATAATTTATTGACCACTGAAGATGGGGCACAGCTGCACAAAGCATATTTTTGGGAGAGGGAGACCAAAACCTATGCTCATACAGCTGAATATTTAAACTACACCATCTGCAAATGATGGAGAATTATATCCCATGCAGGCTTCTTTCTTGTTGAAGTGCTATCTGAGGGACCAGCTGTGTTACATGCTGACAAATCTGACAATCACCAATAATTGCATTGCCAAAGAAAAGAAGAGAAAAGAAATTGAATGGGCAACTTAACAAACACTTTTAATTAATTAAAGATTGCGGTTAGGATATTTCCCGTCCAGATAAGACCACTTAGGACATCTGGTGCTTGAGGCAGAAAAAAAATCCAACATAATCTTCCTTGCTTGACAAGAAAAAAAAAGTACTATCCTTCAATATTTTTCAGAAGTAACTGTCTTCTGGTTAACAGTAGGGCCAACTCTATCTTAAAGCATTTTTTTTTCCACCTAAGTTTGACTGATTTTTAAAAAAATGGTTTACTTTATACTATCATCCATTTATCATTTTGAATCAGTTCTCCTGGGGAATTTCTTCATTTCGAGGTCAATTTAGCACTTATGGCTGGAAGTGGTAGTTAGCAGGCATGGCATAAAGCTCAGTAGAATTAATGAGGTCAGGCACTAAGAAAGTACAAATCTCTATAGGTGGGCCACCTTCCTACCATTTTCCAACACTCCATAGACTGTCTTAGCTTCTGGATTTCATTAGTCTTTATGAGCTTTTTTCATTATGGACTAAAATGCTATCAATTTCTTCTTTTCATATTGAGATATATTCCAGAGCATCTTCTTTCCTCTGCCTCTTGCTTGTTTACCTATCAGTCTTGTATGAAAGCAGAAGAGGAAACACCAGCATTCTGTTCCAAAATGGACTGGAACTGATTGCTACACATTGGAGTGATTTGCTTTAAATCAGCCAGATATCAACTTGCAACAATGACCAAACAAATAGGTACTTTCTTTTCTGACCTAACTCAGATTGTTGAAAACAAGCATGCTTGAAGGAAAAAAAATAAAATTGATATGCGCATGAAAGGATTGGCCAAAGAACTTCAGTTCTGATACTAAAATGAATTCACTTCACTGTTTTTATACTTCCCTTCCTGAGCCACTATTCTGCAACAGATTCCTTTTGATAGACCTCAGGGTTCCAGAGATAATGAAGTTGATCCTAGGACTGCATTGTTAAGGTATTTCCTTGCCCTGCATGAGTGTCTTACAATCACAGACAGGAAGATGATAGTCCTTTTCTACTGTTCTCTAAAAGTAACATGCCACCCATGAATCTGGAGGTAATAGGTCAGTAGTATTGCCTGGTTTGCTTCCAAAAATCACCTAAATTAATCGGCATCAAAACATCTAAGGACCAAGGATGCCAAACCATAAGTGGTAATCCAAGGATGGCCCTGAATTGTTGGATTTTGGCTTCAGCCAGAACCCAGATCAGCATCTCTTCAATATTTTGTTACTGTTCTATTGGATGAATAGATACTGTTCTATCTTTTTTCCTTCCAAGTCATAGTCTTAATCATGGCTAGAAGTATGAGTCAAAGAGAGGGGGTTGGTTGGACACTTAATTATCAGCATTCAGAAATTTTAGACTGGGTTTCTATTTGTGGATTTGTAAAAGTACTTTCCCGAATAATGTAAATGATGGATGGGATGTACTCTTAAGAACCAATTCAGAATTTTAGACATGCTCAAGAACTTCAGAATGAGTCATCAAACCATACTTTTCCTTTGAACTGTAAAGCTTGGCTGTGCTGTATCATAAACAGCTTTGAAAATCCCTGCAGTTCCAAAATGAATTTGTCATATGCCACAGAAGGTGAATGTTTGAAGAATACAAGCTGTGGAATTACTTCTGTGCTCTTTTGGATCCGGATGCACAGAAAGTACCTTCAGATTTCTCTCTCTCTAGTATCTTTCATAGGCACTTAAAATATGACAGAGATATAGATTTAAAGAAGATGGTATAAAACTATTTAAGCTTCTCTATCAAGGAAGTGACATTCTATAAGATGTTCTTGGCTCAAGTGAGTAAATGCCTTACTGCTTATGATTTCTTTAAAAGTTGCCAAACATATAAGACTGAATTTTATTTCTGGTCATTTTTTAATAATAGAATGGATGTCCCTATTTTTCTAGCTCATGGCTCCATAGATTGGGAGAGATATTTCTCATTGAACAATAGCACACTAAAACCATAATGGTTATCTTGTGTTTCAGATGCCACAATTTAGCTCTGAAGTATTTATACTTGAACTATCTATTCAATAGCTTGAAAAGTCCTGTTGGCAGAGTGTCTCATTAAGGAGACTGAGGCTGATGAGTAACAGCCTAAGTAAATGCTACTTAGTTTAAGAAGCAGAACAGACAATTCATTCAAGGCAAAAATAGCTTTGAAATGATTCTCATAATATAACAGGAAAGGTTAAGACACTGCATGTAGCCTTGCTGCAGAATAAAGGAAGCCTACTTTATATAACAGGGGGAAAAATACAGTAAAAGGAAAATCAGTCAAAAAAAATTTCTTCTCCCCCCACCCCCAGTTGCTAGTCAGCATGCCTATAAAGTTTAATTAGGTATGCCTTCTAGGTGATCTTTCATGTTATATATTTAAAATTTGATGGAGAAATTAACCCTTCCTTTACTCCTTTGCATGTTTTCACCACTATCATTATTCCAAAGGGATTAGAAGCACAGTAGCATCTTAGCTGCCAACCTTACCCCTTTAAATATTATTTGATGCTATGTTTGGAGACTGGGTGATGCTATAGCTTAGTGATGGAGCCTGTGGAAAACCCAGATTCAGTGCTTGGTTTTTGTGTGTGTGTGTGTGTGTGTGTGGTTATGATAGCTTTGAGATGAATTAACCAATTGGATTTAATATGCCTGTCCACTCCAGAAGACTAGGCAGCTTACAAAATCTGCAGAAAACATTAAAACCCACATAAACAGACAGCCCAGATGAAAACAATGGCCCTGCCAGTAAAGTACACCACTTTAAGCCCAGGCATGGGAACAAAGCCAGCTCACAATCCTAGGGGAGATCCAAAATGATGCTATAGGCAACTTTGCAATAGAATGAACTAGTGGGTCTGATACAGAATAAGACAAGTTTCTCTGCTGCCAAGAAATATGGAAACCTGGGGATGAGCGTATGATTTCAGGATGCTTCCAGATTCATGTAATATTCAAAATACATATTCAAATACACAGTCGGAGCTGGTGTTTTTTATTTTTAAGGAAAAGATATTTCGATCAAGAAGTTTTCCTGCTACAATGTTACCTCTGCACTCATTGTTAATTGGTTCTAGGAGATGCAATGAGTACCCAAAACGATGAGTGCTAAACAAATTTTTTCCTATAAGGAATAAGGTAGTGAGTCACAAGGCAGTGTGTTGACTACCAAACAAACAATGAGTGTCAAGACAAAAGTTTCATGTCAAAATGTGTTGAGTCCCAAATTCAATGAGTTTCAAAGGAATTGAATACCAAGGTACCACTGTACTTGCTTTACTGAAAGTTCTAGAAGCATTAACTCCAGTGAGTCATTAAGAACTGGATGATATACAGGCATGTCAAGGGTAATCATCAATAATATTAGATCACAAGTATGCTTAACCTAACCACCACCACTATTCAATACACTACAACCAACATGGATATCCAGTAGGGTGACAACAGTCAAATGGCTTGTGTGCTATGCTTGAATCAGGAAGGCTTTGATTTCAGTCTATGACCCTGCTGAGTTGTTCATAAGTTTGTATCTCAACTCAGAGTTGTAGGGAGGATGAAATTGGCGCAATTGTAGCTTTTTAAAAAGGATGTTAGAACACTGATGCTAATTAAAATGTATTTGCAAATGAGTATATTATCCTCTTAAATGCACAAAAGTGAAATTGCTCATAACTCCCAAATGGAGTAGATATACCTGGTTATAAAGGCAGGCTTCCTTTTGGATAATGTGTGAATTGGCCTGGCCTGGCTCTTGAGGAAACTGAGAGTTTGTCGAAGCATTTCAGATGTCCTGTTTAATTTTTGCTATTGGTTCACACAGAATGCACTTCCCATTAGAGAGTGTAATCTGTTCAGACTGCAGCATAGACTCACTTCCTGAGAGCTGGTTTACCTTATTAGCAAGATGGGTATCTTAAAAACAAACCCTGCTAAATGATGGCAGTGCCAATTTTTTAGAGGAAGCCTCATCATTTGTAAAGGTCATATAAGGTAGAAAATCAATAGAGCTCTAAAAAAGTGTAATACATGAGCAAACCCAATTTTTGTTTTAAAAGAAGCTCTAGCTCTTTTCCCAATGAAAGATAAGGAAGCAGGCTGCTGACACTACA
The DNA here is from genome assembly GCF_049901735.1 of Notechis scutatus. NCBI lineage: Eukaryota > Metazoa > Chordata > Lepidosauria > Squamata > Elapidae > Notechis > Notechis scutatus. The sequence continues at coordinate 267,554,322 of NC_142009.1, read as the reverse complement.
CAGAGGACAAGATGAAAGTTACTGGGGGGAAATATTTATGCTAAGAAGTTTTATAGGAGAAATAATAAACATCAGCACCCAGTCTGACGGGGAACAGAAACCTATTGCAAGAGTTGACAAGGGTTCTTTATAGACTATTCATAGCGGTGATTCTGATTGAATAAGTGTGCAAGTGTTGCAGATTTTCATTAGCAAGCTACACATTCAGGAAGATAAGACTGAAGACCATCCCTTCTGAATGAGATCCAAAGCTATGGAGTCTAGCTATGATGACGCCATAGTGCATAACAAGTCAGACAAGTGAATAAGTGTTGCTGTCCACAACTGATGTTTAAAATATGCTGCTTTGGAATGGAATTAGCTGAAAGTAATCAATGAACAATAGCCATTTTTAACTCCCTCCAATACTATAATTTAATCTAGTTTTTTTAAAAAACAATAGCCATCACCACAGCAAATATTGTTTTAAACTATGTGTAGTGTATAACTGAAAGGCATACTTCCATCTGTTGTTTTGCTTTGGATTCTGTCCACATTAGTTCTGAGTTCTAGTGCTACTGCTTTACTAGAGATTCATTCATTGATTCATTCATTCATTGACTGATTGATTCATTCATTGGTTCATTCATTCATTCATTCATTCATTTTTTATAGCTGCCCAACTCAACCAAGTGACTCTGGGTGGCTTACAATTCTAAAGTTATAAAATGACTGAAACAATAAAAACACCCCCAAAATAAATAGTATAAAGAGCAGCCACGATAAGCAACTAATAGTAAAGCCAAATAACAGCACCCTCAATACATTTTGAGACCCAGATCCAGGTACATAGCCAAGTTTTTAAAATTTTGTCAAAAGCTAGCAGGGTTGGGAGCCATTCTAATATCGAAGGGGAGAATATTCCACATAGCAGGGGCAACAGCAGAAAAAGCCCACTCAATAGTTTCCATCAGTTGATACTCCTTGGCTGTGGCATGCCCAATCAAGGATTGAATTGGATGGGTAAACTCTTGAAAAAAGTTCCTCAAGTAACTGAGTTCCAAGCCATGTAGGGCTTTAAAGCAGAGGTGATATTCAGCAGGTTCTGACCAGCTCTGGAGAACTGCTAGCAGAAATTTTGAGTAGTTTGGAGAACCGGCAAATACTGCCTCTGACTGGCCCTGCCCCCATCTATTCTCTGCCTCCCGAGTCCCAGCTGATCGGCTGGGCCTTCTTTTGTTGCCCTGCACAGGAGAACGGAGCTGGAAAGCAGGTTAGTGGGGTGGGGAAGGAATGGGGATTTTGCAGTATCCTTCCCCTGGAGTGGGGTAGGAATTGAGATTTTACAATATCGTTCCCCTGCCACACCCACCAAGCCATGCCCACCAAGCCACACCCACAGAACCGGTAGTAAATTTTTTTGAATCCCACCACTGCTTTAAAGGTGACAACAATTTGTTACATGTGCTATGTAGCCAGCACCATTTATTACCATTTATAACTCATTGTAGGAGCCTTATATTTTCCCAGGCACATTTTTGGAAACCTCCAGTGATGGAGCACCCACAATCCCAGGAAGCAAACTATTTCATTGATTAATTGCTCTTACTGTCAGAAAGTTTCTCCTTCTAGATTGGATCTCTCTTTAACAAGCTCCTGGCCATTATTTCTTGTCCTGTCCTCTGGTGCTTTAGAGAATGAGTCAATCCTCTCTTCTTTGTCACAGCCTTTCAAATACTGGAAGGCAGTTATTATGTTCTCCCTTAATCCTTCTTTTTGATACGCTAGACATACTTAGATGATTCAGCCATTTGTCATACCATTTAGCCTCCAGACTCTTTATCATCTTTCTTGCTCTTGCACACTTTCCACGGTCTCAACTCTCAAGATCTTTTTTGTATCATGGTGACCAAACTGGATGCAATATTCCAAATGTGGCCTTGCCATCATGGTGTAGAGCAGTACTATCACTTCTTGTGTTGATACTATCCCTCTGTTGATGCATCCTAAGACTGCGTTGGCTGTTTTGGCACCATCATACTTCAATGGTAGTCCATTAGGACACTAGGACACCCAAATCCCTCTCATAGTTACTACTGTTAAGCAAGGTACTTCCTAGGACCTAGAGAGCGCTAGAGAAAAGTTCTCTGAAGATGGGTTCTAGCATGAGTCTGAAAGCTTGGAAGACAAACCCTTTGGTCCCAGTGACTGACCCATATTGGATCCTGCAACATTATCTTGGGACATGTTTAATCACCTTCATTCATAAGGTATTTCCTGTTCTATACCTTTGCATTTGATTTCTCCTGTCTAAATGCAGGACTTTACTTTTTTCAGCACTGAACTGTATCTTGTTGGATATGGCCAATACTCAAATCAAGATCCTTATCACTTGAAAGAGTGACTCAAATTGGTGCCTGATTTTGGAGTTCTAAGTTAAAATTTTCCTTCTTCGTTTGCCTTTAATTTTTAATTTTGTATTAATAACCAATATTTAGAGGCTTTTTGTTACATTCATAATATCTTTGAATTGCATCCTGTAGATCTTTATATATAGATTATTTAATTCTAACTTTTCTGGTTTCTTTTTTTTCTCACCCAAGACTTTATTGACTTTAGGAATCTCTCTTACTTTATAGAACTCCCCAGTGTTTAATTTCTTCTGGAAATTTTTTCCTTCTAGCTGTCATTCCTCTTTTTTAATATAGTTTAACTCACTTATACAGAAACCATCACTACCTCCATAGTATTTATTCTATTACTTTCTGCTCTATTACTTCTAGTGGTGTCATCCATTAAGATAGAGAGGGGAAGTTCAGCCCTAATTTTACGATAGGAGAATAAAAATGTATTATTGACAATAATATAGAGTTGAAAGGCTACAGTCTTGTCTGTTGTAAAAGTCCCATCTGTAAAGGTACAGTGTAATCCCAGCATGGTAAAGACCTTTGCAGAATTAATTTTGACTTCTACTTCTCTCTACATTTCTGGACTATCAGCTTGTACTCTTCCTTACCTGTCCCTTTCCCCACTTCATACTGGTGTCCCCTTAATTTTTTACATCTTCACTTAAAATACATTTTGGTGTAGTTATATTGAATCCTTCTCTTACCTTCCTTTCCCCCTTCATTGAAATTCTTTCTGACTGTTCTTTCACTGTTTCCTTACTTCCTAAGAACTCCCTTCCAATTTGGCCTCTTTTTTTCCCAGACCTTTATTAAAATCACCCTTAAAAAAGTCTAAGTTATTTATTTGACTACACTCAAATTTAGTTTTTCCCCCCATTTCTTTAAAAAAATTAAGGACTGAAGCATTACTTGTTTGGGTTGTGCCACAAGCCAGATTCAAAAATTAAGGACTGAAGTATTACTTGTTTGGGCAGTGCCTGGGTAATCAGCAATTTTCAAAACACTCACTTATAATTAGCAGCTATTCAGGAAATGCTGTTTTCACCCTCATAGCTGAGCATGTGGTCCCTTAGAACAGATAACTTCTCTAGTCACCCATTTGCCTTCCTTGTTTCTCTTTCTGTCACCCACCCCTTATATTCACTCATGTAGGTGAGGTGTATTAAACTGAGATTTAATCCTGGTGAAGACAATAATGTCAGATAAATGTTTCTCAACCTTGACACCATGAAGATGTGTGGGCTTCAACTTCCAGAATTCCACAGTCAGCCAGTTATTCATTGTGAAATAACTCTTACCAGGAGAAAATTATTCCTGGTGTTCAGCCAAGATTTACCCCAAGTTTCTTGTTTTGCCTTGTGGAACAATTCTGAACAATACTCATTTTTATATGACAAACCTTCAGATACTTGAAAATTACTATCATTTCTCCTCATAGACTCATCTCCAGGCTAAACCTATCTGATGCCTTCAACCGTTTTCTCTATTTCCCCCCCTCCCACACACACTTTCAGACCCTTTATTATCTTGATTGCTCCCTTCTCCAAGGACACTATTTTGTCAATATCATGCCTAAAATGTAGTGTGTGGTCTAATCTATGAAGAATAAGGGAACAAAGACTCCTTTTACATGGATGGCTTTCTTGTATTCCAAGTCTGCCTGTAGATTTTGCTCATCCATGTGGTCTAACTGTCATCTTTAACTGGTAGACCAATATTATCCTTTCCTAAAGAGGAACAGCATGCAATGGTATTCAATATTTAGATTGCTGTACTAGTCTCAGTCTGGCTAACTTTGTGGTTATTCTTGAAGTAATGGAGTAATGACAGAGTAAGCTCCTGTTACTTGTCCCAGTTCCTGCCAACCTAGCAGTTCTGAAATCATGCAAATGCAAGTAGATAAATAGGTACTACCTCAGTGGTAGTGTAACAGTGTTCCACGCATCTTCAGTGTACAGTGATGACAGCCACATGACCACGAAAACATCTTTGGATAATGCTGGCTCTTTAACTATAAATTGGAGATGAGTACCAATTTAGAGTCAGACACGACTGGCAGGGGAAACCTTTATTTTTTTATACTAGTGCAGAAGGCAGTGACCAAGCTGCCAAGTGGGACATTGGTGTGTACACATACTGAACTTTTGTTAAAGCAGTCAAGTGATTGCCCTTTTGCTACCAAGTCAGCCGCAACTTTTTCCTTGTGATAAATCAGGCATTAATCATCTTGGGATCAGATACCTGATGGCCTTAGAGGTTATGGTATTAGCTGATTGCTAAGATCATTAGGGAACAGCCTCCTGTGCTGAAAACCACAGAACATTATATTGAGGTTACTTTCTAGTCTAGATCTTCATTCTGAAATGCATGAGATACCTACAATTAATTAGTTTTGGGCTTTTTGAAAAAGCAATCTCTTCACCCCTGTCTTTCCTGTATAAAATATGAAAATATTTACAGACCCCTCACATCCCGGACATAAACTGTTTCAACCCCTACCCTCAAAACGACGCTATAGGGCAATGCACACCAGAACAACTAGACACAAGGACAGTTTTTTCCCTATAACTATTATTAAGTGTTGTACCTGATGATTCTTGACTCTTGACAAATGTATATTTTCTTTTATGTATACTGAGAGCATTTCCACGAAGACAAATTCCTTGTGTGTGCAATCACACTTGGCCAATAAAAGAATCCTAATTCTAATTCTAAAAGGGTTTCATTTTTATCTTCCTCTTTTTGCTTAAGTTTTTAACTGGGTATTCCAGTTCTCTATGTTTTGATATACTGTTTGCACTTTGTATTTTGACTGCTAATTGTAAACTATTCAGAGATTGGTAAAACAGAAGCATAATAATTTCTGATATTTGGGGCCTACCAATAATTAAATTAGCATATAGGCATCTTTGCAGAATTTTTTATTAGGACTTTTATCTACACATCTATAACCTCCCCCCCAACATCAGTTTGCCACAATTCCTTATCTGAAGAAAGCAGACAAGCCAAAAATATTACATGGATCAGACAATGAAAGAAATTGCAGCTGGGATACATTTTACAGGATTGCAGATTGTTTGATAAGCCTTCAGATCTCCCAGTCTGATTGTAATGGCATCTGTCCCATCAAATGTCCTTTGGATATTCAAGTTGCAACTTACCTCCATTAAAATCAGTGCCCTCTTTTGTACTGACACCACGAAGACTTGATTGCCAGGCAGTCTATAAATTCTAAATAGCAGTAAATTCATATCAGTGGAAAATATCTTCAAACACAAGCCAGCCACAAGATTAATCTTTCTGCTGATGACAATAATTCAGTTTACAGTCACATATCCTGCCAACAATTGTGGAAATGGCAGCCAGTTTGGATAGTTTTAAAAAGACTGGACAGGTTCATGGAAGATCAGACTATCAGTGAAAACTAATATCGATAGCCTACCCCTTCAACTGTAGGCAGCATATTTTATAGACTAATTCAGTGTTTCTCAATGTCAGCAACTTCATGTGTGGACTCCCAGAATTCCCCAGCCAATATGGCTGGACTAGTTAATCAGTGGAAGAGAGCCATCACTTTCCCTCCAAATGTGAGAGTTTTCCAGGTGTATCTAGCTGGCCATTGCATGACATCAATTGCAAACTAGATGGATCAATGGCCTGATCCAGAAAGATTCATCTTCTTTTCTTATAATGGTAAGGGAGAAAACTGAAAACTTTATAGTGAAGAAGGAATGCCTAAATGTCCTTTCATTTCCCTCTTGCAATGGTTAAGATGATGTTACACAGAATCTTTGTTAAAGAGGATCATATTTTCCCTTGACCCAGTAAAAAGATTGCTCTTGTTCCCATGGCAAAAGGCAGATTGGATTCAGGTTGCTGGCCTGTCTTGTTTTTATTCTTTTAACTTGCAGACTGGTCCTGCTGCTATACTTCTTCCTGCACACATCGGAATACCAGTCACAAGTTTCAACTTTGACTTGATAATTGTCTTCATTGTACCTGAAGATCACCCACGGCAGTTTGGGGGGGGGGATCTTCTGTGTATACCAGGACTACAAGTCCCAAATTCCAGTAATTGGCCATGGTGGCAATTGTAGTCTCAGCAAATTTGAAGAGCATCAGATTGGGGATGGCTAGCTCAAAAGGTTGATGGGGATAGGGAAATTCATTCCTAATAAAACAGCCTGAGAGATGTAAGCAGAATGGAAAGAGACACAGGAAAAGAAAGCAGACTGATGCCCTTCTACTATAGGCAGGCACAGAATGGAACTTGTCACGTGAGAGCCTGACATTTTGTTTAACATATAGGCAGATTTGGGTCTACAGAAAGCACGTGAGTTGTGATTTGCTTTTCGGCCCACCTGAATGTTTGGTTGCTGCAACCGAGCATGTACAGTAATATGATTAACTTTTTCTGCTATAATTCTTGTGAAGCTGCAAATGCATTTCTGATAAAGCCTGATAGGGTTAGGGTTAGCCTAGTCATTCCCCCTTTTTATTATTAATGGTAGCATTTCTGATTGTCTTCTTTGATTATTCCTGTTAATGTTAAGCATCCTTACCAAATTAATTTTCTTTTTCTTTTTGCTTCTGTTTATACAGTTCTGGGCAAATCATTAGGCTGAGCAACATAGTGGGGGTTTCCCGTGATTTTTGAAACCTCTGCATGCTAAAACCATAGATAGTTTAAAGCAGTTAAAGGATAATAAAAGATGTAGAATGGTCTGCATCTACTTTACAGAGTTTCTGCTTCTAGGACACATAAATGGATCATGTTTAATTTTTTGTTTTGTTTCTCCTCCCCACAAACTGCTTAATTTTTGCTGCCTGGTTTGTGTACATAATGATTGGTATGTAAGCCAGTCTAAAATGTGCCATCTAGGGTAACCTGAATGGCCTTATTATTCTTGAACTTGACTTTGACAGAGGATGTATTGACATGAGTTTTTACAGTTGTGTTGGTGTGATGCAGCAAAAGGAAAGGTCTCGCTGTCACTTGGCATCTTGACAAGAAGAATGAATGACTGAGCCATTTTTTTTTTGCTGAGCTGAAAGCAGTAATGATGCATGTTGTGTCCAAGTTTTTATTTATTTATTAATCAAATTTATATAGCAGCCCATCTTTCCTAAGGGAAAACTTTGGGGGAGTTAGGAAAGTTAGCAGTAACTCTCTCTCTCTCTATTTGTTTTTACTATATGCTTTTAAAATAGCACAGGCAGGACAAAAATGTGGCCACTGAATGTTTGCATGCAGTTAAAATTTAACTTGGATTTGTTCATTTGAAAGGTTGCTAGTGGCTCTGTAAATCTCCAGTCCTAGCTCTAAAGTTCCCAATCTTTCTCCAATTAAGTGGGGACTATAACTCCCAGAAACCACAGCCAACCATATTTGATGCAGCATTTCAAGTCCAGCAGGCCTCTGAAGGAACTCAATGAGATATAATCTCAATCATCTGGAGGGCATGAGGTTGGAAGGACTGCTTTAAACATCGACAGGAATACGAATTCAATAGTTGTGGAAACAGGATTTGGGTAAATTCTGCTTTACCTTCAATTTCTATTCCACGCAGGGAAGAACTCAGACCAATTCTTAAAATGCATAAATCAGCACATTCAGGAACCATTTCACAATACCTAAGTCAGCTCTCATATTCATATCTGTCACTTGAAAGATTTAATTTAGGACAGCTTGCTATCAGAAAGTACCTGGGTGTATGCAGAAATGACAATAGCAGTGTTGCTCCATTGTGCTGCATGCATTGCTCCTTTGTATAAGGAGGGTGGGGCTTAATCACGTTATAATGCTGCTTTTGTCGTTTCCCCATCAACACCATTGAGAATATGCATTCATATTAAAAATAATTGCTACTACTTTCCTATAATTTTGTTATTTCAGCAGAACCAAATATGTGACTGCCTCTCGTGACCATTTCTCACTAAGTCTTTTATACTGTTCTAAACATTCTCTTCCTGTATAATTTAATAGTGACACACCTGCAGGTTTGCACTTAAATGAGTTAACCCAAATGATTGTCAAACAAATTACAACATAATGTAATAGTTAATTAACAAGTTAATTGTTATCATAAATTCATAATTAACATGTTATAATTAATGGGTTAATTCTAACTGACATAATTAATGTAAGGTAATTCTATGAAAATCTGGGAAAGGATTGGGAATTTGATGCCATGCAACTCACTGATCAATAAGTTAATTCCAGGCAACCATTTCCTACCAATTATCAGTTGTATTCTGGCTGCAGGGTCTTATTCCTTGGACCGCTGCTCTTTGTCTTCTACACTGCTATTTTTCTTGATTGTGTAGTCAAGGACCTCCAGGATTACTGTCATGTCCTTGGTGGAGACTGACTCTGAAGGAGAGGAGGAACAGCTGACAGGGATTGGAGGTGTGGCTCTGGAGGTTGTGGAGGAGGCTGGGGAATGGCAGAGGCCGGCTAAGCAGTCAGAGGAGGACTCAGGCCCATCCCCTAACCATCCTAGGGCACGCAGGAAGGAGAGGATAAGGGAGAGATGTGGTCTACTCAGGAGGAGAGGGCCTTGATCCTCTTCATGGGCTGTAGCTGTGACAACTGAATAAGAGTATGGACCAGCATACGGGCAAATGCTGGAAAGAAAGCATGGAAATATCTCTCAATTATGGTTCCTCTCTGAGTTTGGCATCCTTCCCAGTGTGTGTTATCTGTGGATGTCCTCCAGTCCTTATCTTGCCTGGTTTGTGTTGCTTTTTTCCTTCTCCTTGTAACTGTTGTTTGGGAGTTTTTTGTCTTCTGTCAAGAATATTCGGAGCTTGGAAGCAAAGTGAAGGAATAAAAGGGGCTTCACCTGTTTTCTGTGACTGTGTTTGTTTTGTATCCCACCCTGGGTCAACACAATTACACTGGCTGTAGTGTATACCAGTTCATTGGTTTGAGTTATGGTGTTAGTAGATATTGTTTTAAGGGCTCTACTGGAATCTTTTGGCATATCCCACTGAGCTTTGGTAACCAATCTTGATGGTTGACTGTAGCTATTTTATCCATTATCTTATGACTTTTATTGGTTTTATGCCCTGTAATGTGGCAGCAATGCTGCAACTTAGATATTGGCTGCACATCCTGTTGTTGTTCCCTAACTTATTGAGTCTAGGATGTAATATATAGTTGATCTATTTCAAGTTGTGAGAACAGTTTCCCTTTCACTATGTTGAAGTGTTGAATAAACAGCTGTTTCTCAGTTAGTGATGTATGCAGGTCTTCTATCCACCCATAGTTACCTCTTATGTTTCTTATATCCCCTATTATCACTTCTGCTGTTGTAGTAACACTCAATTCCAAATTTTCTTATCTTCTCCATGCATGGTTTGTTCCAGTAGCCCACTTATTGTTAGATTGCTCTGGCTCCCCAACATCTGACATGAACTTTGTTAGACTGGGTGAGGTCTGAGCTGGCATGATACTCCTAAATGTCTGTCATGCCCCTGTCAGAGCCTGAATCTGCGGAGGAAGATGAGCCAGCAGAGTTCGAGGGGGCGGCTTCATTGGAAAATGGAGAGGAGTAGGCCCAGTCAGGCCAGGATCTTTCAGGATTGGGATGGCTTGTAGGCAGGGAGGAAGGGGGGCAGGATGACCAAGAGAGGATAAGCAGTAAACATAAGAGACAACACTCAGGTGATGATCAAGGATTACCTCTCCTGATCCTCAAGCACAGAGAGTGGAGAGAAGGTGAGAACAGTGTAGACAAACCCAACTACTCGGGAGGAGAATTACTCTTCGCAAGGCACACCTGGGGACTGAGACTTAAGGAGATATTGTGGGGAGGGGCATTTGTTGGGAACAAATACTGAATTTGTGGAGTGCTGAGTGCCGGCATTTGAACTTTCCTGGATTCCTTGCGTTCTTTCTGGACTTCTGGATTAATTGCCTTGCTCTTTTGCTTCCTAGACTCCTTGACCTGTCCTGCTGGATTTCTTGCTTTGCAGCCATTGCACTCACAACATTGGGCTGGACTATTTGCAACCAAAGGCTGATAGAGGTGTGTGTGTGTGTGTGTGTGTGTGTGTGTGTGATCACTTTGCTCTGGGACTTGCCAGAAACGTAGGAGTGTTTGGAGAAATTTGGAGCAATAAAGGGGCAGTTTGAAATGACTTTCTGGGTTTTTCTTTGAAGTCATTTCGCTTCTCATCCAAAAAACTTCTTCAGCGGAAAGGTGGTGAAACATTAAGAAAACATTAAATTAAGGATTTAAATGCTGGTTTCCCACATCAAAGATGGCACACTAACCACTATGCTATGCAACCACTTTATTCATATACATATATGCATAGCAGTGCTGGGATTCAAATTTTTTTACTACCGGTTCTGTGGGCATAGCTTGGTGGGTGTGGCCATGTGACTGGGTGGGCATGGCTTTTTTTGCAGCCCCCACCCATTTTTGGGGCTTCTGAGCTTCAGAGGAGCCTCTAGACGGGTGTTTTTGTTCCCCTAAGGCTCATCTGAGGCTCAGGAAGAAAAGAAACAGAGCATGGGAGGGGCTTGCAGCACCCCTCCACGCTCCGTTTTGGGAGTTTCCTGGCCTCAGAAGAGCCTCTGGGGGGCATTTTTGATCCCCTAAGGCTCCTCTGAAGCTCAGGAAGGCAAAAAAATGGAGGGGAAGGTGAGCCATTTTTTGCCTTCCTGGGCCTCAGCAAGGAAATGCCGGCACAGCTGGTCTATGTACAGCTGATTGTTGGGAAGGAAAAAAAAGAAATTACCTTAGGTGAATGTCAGGTGGGCGGGTTGAGTGAGCATCGGGCGGGAGGGTGACTGGGTCAGGGGCGTGGCCAGGCAGAACTTATTACTGGTTCAGCGACCCATGCCAAATTGGGGGGGGGGGGGGGGGGGGCTTGCTCCTACCCAATGAAGGCCGCTCTGAGAGAGTACCGATCAACTGGGGACCGTGTGAAGGATCTGATGATACAGCGGCTCGGAGTCGCAAGCCTGATCTGGTCAGTTGTAGTCCTGATGCCTGGCGGATGGCTGATTCCATCCAAGCTGATGTGAGGTGGAACCGTGAGGGGGGGGGGGGGGGGGGGGGGGGGGGGGGGGGGGGGGGGGGGGGGGGGGGGGTGGTCTGGAAGACCCAGCGAACTCGAGGGAAGAGGGCGAGGGGGGGGGAGGGGGGGGGGGTACAAAGGGGGCTCTTTCCCAAGCCCTTAGGTTCCTATTGCCTTCAAAGAAGAGACGTGAGGATTGTCGCCATGTTAGAAAAAAATACTAGCAAAGGCGGTTGGCTCGCATCAGGCCGATGAGGCCGGTGAAGGTGAAGCTGGCCCCTTTGGAATTTGTTTATACAGAAAAAATAATAAGAAATATAGATGTACAGAAAAATAGATACTCTAATTTGTAATACCTCTTTTCCTTTGATTGTTTATCTTTATTATGTTTTTGTACCAAATGTATATAACAGGTTATCAGATATATTTATATATTCTTACAAAAATTGAAATTTTATATTTATTTATATATATATATATATATATATATATATATATATATTATATATATTTAAACAGAATCAGAATAGGGAGAACTTGGTATCTCAGTACAGGCCGGATCAGTTGGGGGGGGGGGGGGGGGGGGGGGGGGGGGGGGGGGGGGGGGGGGGGGGGGGGGGGGGGGGGGGGGGGGGGGGGGGGGGGGGGGGGGGGGGGGGGGGGGGGGGGGGGGGGGGGTGGGGGGGGGGGGTTTGGGTGGGGGTTTTTGGGGGGGGTTTTTTAAAAAATAGGGGTTAAATAAATGTTTTTTTTTTACATTTTAAATCAATCCCAAATTGATGCTTTTCTATTCTTATCAATATAAACCATTCAGAGTTCCCAGAAGCAGATTCATTAACATTATTCAGTCAAGTTTTTATGCTTTGAATTATTATTTTTATTTACATTTTGAATTCCTTTTAACTGCCTTTCAGAAGGTGAGTTGGCAGAGAGTACTCCTGCTTAAAATATGAAAATTTGGATTCATATTTTTCTATTTAATTGTAATGCTGAAATAAATATATCAAGTTGAAATTTATTTTAATTAAAATGTACTTTGAGTCTTGGATTACTTTGCCACATTTCCCCAGTGTTTTCTTCCTTCTAAAATAAATTTTAAAAATGCAATACAATATTGAAGAAAAATAGTTTCAAAAAAATAACATTTAATAATACAAGTGAGTATATGTAACACAACATTAAAAAAAGATGGAATTTTGGTAATGTTAGTTAAAAGTAGTGTTAAATCCATAATAAATCTCTTTTGGCTTGCATAACAATTTCTCCACATTACTTTTGTAAAGCATGCAGTATCTTTTCTGTTTATAAAATGGAAATGTGAGTGAAAGTTGTATATTTTTCACATCGATGCTCAATCAGTAAAGATTTGGTTATAAATACAAAAAACAGTTTTGTTTAACTATCCAACACACTTCATCAGTGTAGTCCTCACAAATATTTTCTAATATTTCAGATTATTGTAAAGTATACAATATACTTTAACTAATCTTTTCTTTCCCATTTGAAACTCTAGAATATACTCTAAGAAAATATTTTTAGTGAAGCCAAAGAACCGAGTTTCCTATCAGAAGAGATAATAGCATTAATGATCATAACAACTTTCACATATAGAAAATGAAAGATCAGCTCTAACAGATTTATTTATTATCATTGTCTCCATGAATCATATACAGTTTTTTCTTCTCTTTCATAATAAAGCATGTAGTTCTTAAATTAGGCTGATAGAGAATCACTTCCAGCAATATGAACTAATGTTGCTTCCATATGAATATTATAAATAATTCACACAAGATCTCAAATAGTGATTTTCAGTTTATGAAAGAGAAACCTCCTTTTAAATATTCTTTGGTCCCATCATATGAGCTTGTTGCTGATAATAAGCAGTCTACCCAACTTATTTTTCAGTGTTTGAACTGATCCTGTAGAATCAGGCATAATCACACCCATTAGTGTTGCAGGAGAGTATATTTAATTTGAACCCAAGTGCCCACAAACCAAAATTAATGGAAATTTAAAAATAAACCATGACCATTGTGATAGTCCTTCACCATTACACCACCCTATAGTGTAATAGGAAATTCTGATCATTTTTAGTCTATAAGAAATGGTGTTTAAGAGTTCAAATGAACTACCTTAGTTACTCTATGACACAATTAGTTTCTGCAATTTCTTTTTGTGAAGGCCAGCCACTTTGAAGTCAATGATAGTGTATCTGGAGTTTTGAATATTTCCATTTTTATTCATCCCCATTTATTTATTTATTTTTGCCTAGAGATCAGTGAAATTGTCCAATATAAAATATAGCAAAAATTGCTACAAATAATGGCATGTACAACATTGGAAGATGTTTATGATTTATTGTCACTGTGATTATATTATGTTTCATTGTCCTTGTGACTCACCTTATTGATCGTTTGTAACAGTGTTGCCAGAAGAAACATAGAAGAAGGTTTGGAACCTGTATATTTCTGTGATATGATATTAACCAACTAATACCTAGAAACAGCAGGCCCAATAGACAAGGATATCTTGGCTTTTCATGTGAACTGTGAAAGCTTCTCTGATAATTTCATCATATTTTGTCATCTTTAATATATAAATACCCATAAATAATAAATAACAATCTGAATTTTATATCTACTGGGTACAAATATGTATTCTTGCTCTCAGTGCTTCCCCCATTTTCCCAAAACCTGCAATCTCTTTCTAGATTCACATTTTGATAAGATTTGACCTTTTTTTTTAGTATCTAAGATTCAGAGAAGAACAAGTGAGAAGAAATTGGACTCAAGGGACCAGGCTACAGGAAAACAATCCAGAGTGATTTGGGCAGAGTGCGTTGTGGTTTGTTTGTAAAACTACGTTTCTTTCTTGGGATCATGAAAGAGAAAAAGAAATAAAATGTTAACATCGATAGTGAACAGAAGCTGCTGCTTCTAATTTGCTTTAACCTTCCTGTTTGTTTCCTCTAGTAGTTGCTTGTGTCAAAACCAATAGTCACTTCCTTGGCATATAATCCAGTTGCCTTCAATGGCTTTATTTTTTAACAGTGCCATGCTACCCATTATCTGATTTTTCCCAACAACTGCCAGCTGTTCTGCTTTGTTGGTTAGCTTTAGGAATCCCCAGATTTTTTTTTGGCAGGATTATGTGGCATTCAGCATAACTCTCTCCTTTCAGTACCATAAACTTGAGCTGTTTTTGTTTAGTGTCTCCTAAGAGGGCGTTGAAATAAAAGGAACAGGCAGCTCAAGAAAGACTACTTTGGAAGGAAAAATTGCTGGTTTGCAAGAAGGCTCAACAAGAGCTGGATTAATATTTGACAAGGGCAGATCTACTCTCCATTTTAGCTAGCTTAATAATATGGTTTGTATGGGACCCTCCTACAGAGGACAGTGATGAATGGGGAATTTAATGTATCCAGCTGATATTTCTTCCCCATCTCAATGAGATTTATTTGTAAATCTTCAGAGGTGCCTTGGAGAAAATGGGAAAACAATCTTAGAGGAAACCATATAATGACTATGTTTGCACAACAGATTTAATTTAGTTATTGGATGGACCTAATTTTCTTGGTTTGGGGCTCCATGTGAATCCAAATGCACTGGATTCAACCTAAGAGAGGACCCTACTACCATCACACTGTATAAATATTAGTTTTGTAACTGATCTAATTAAACTTGTTGTACAAACAGAACCACACTGGGGAATTTGTGGGTAGGGGGGAATGTTCCATATCTTCTTTCTTTGGTCTGGAAGATTTCTGTTTTGCTCAGTATGATTGCCCAGCCCCACCCCAGATTCCCACAAAAGCTTTTATACTGTTTATAAATCTAAGCAGATGGATGGGAAACAGCAGCTAGAAAGCCAACAATTCTTGTAAAAGAAAAGACAACCTCTTGCAGTACTAGTAATCCATGACATTCCAAGAGTGGTCAGATTTAACATCCTTATATTCTTTTGCTGTTAACTTTCCTGATTAGGATTGGTAGGATCTACCCATCAGCCTGAAATAGCTGCTAAAAATCAGACAACTCTTTCTTTTACTGACTTTATACAGCTCCTATCCCCCCACCCCCCAAGATCTGCCTGGAGGGTATTATTTTGTCTCCAGTTTTAAATGCAGCACAAAATCATTTTTTTTCCATTAGTTGATCATGTCTTAGACCTAGGCTCATCCTTATCTCTATGAATTTCCTTTCTTAGTACTAGCACCTTTTGTCACTTGAAAGATTGACCTCAAGGGATTTCACCTTCCTTCCATTAGTTTCCTTCCTTGCCAGCCAATCAAGTTCTCAACAGTTCCTTTTCTCCACAATCTTCCGCCATCCATCTCTTAATCAGCACAACCGAATCAAGAGGGTGGGAGGCCAATACATCCGTCTTTCAGCACGTAACCATGCCATAAACCTGGCTGGGGAAGTGGTAGGAGAGTCTTTCCATCTCGGCATGAAGCAGCTGAAATCAGCACTCTTGGAAAAAGTAGAGGAATGACAAGTAAGGGATCAAATACACTGAGGTTACATGGTGACATGTTACAGGCCCTGAAATTCAATGAGTCTTTTTTTTTTTTTTAAAAAAAAAAACAAGTTTTATTAAAAATTTCAACAACAAACAAATCATTACATATTTAAATCTTTTCCTGTCTTTCTACAAAATTTTCCCCAATATTCTCATAAAACACAAACAAACACAAACAAACATAAAAAATCTTTTAGTAAAGTACCTTGGCCCCAGTTACCTCTCTTTTGCATGGGCAGCGCATATCACTCTTCACAATTCTATCTTATTTAATCCATCTTAATTAAATCATTAAATTTATATCTTTTGCCCATTCATTATCCCTCTATCTCTTCTTATAATAAAAAGAATTTCTCCTGAAATCACTAATCAGAGTATGATGCCTTTCTATCCTCCCCTAAGTTAGTAAAATTAACATTCAACATAACAAATACCCAATTCGGTTCTGCTTGGTACATTCTATCCACCAAAAATGTTTAAATACATTGTATCCTCCTTTCCTTCAATATTTTATTACATTTTAAAAATCAATCATTATTAAAAACTTCAACATTTTAATTTCTTATTAAATCTTAAACCATTCTAATTTACTATTTCAAATATAAATGTTACAATACCATCTTCTGTACCTAGCAGAATCTTTCTTACAGAAGTTTATATTTCATCCTTTGTCCCTAAAAAAAATTCCTCTTCTCCCATCCAATTTTAAAACTTTGAGGCTTTTCTCCGCCTTTCCCTTTCTTTCTTCCCCCACCAAATCTTCCTACCCCCTTCTTCTTCTAACCTCTGCCTTGCTGGGATCCCTTCTCTGTTGTGTTCCCTTTTTTCTCTTGTTTGCTATCATTATATTTACTTTGCATCATATTTTTCTCTTTCTCAAATGTTTTTTTAGATCTTAAGTCCTTCATTTTCCTTGCTCTCTTCCTTCCTTCTTCCTTAGATAAGTTTTGGGATTCAATAAAGATGGCGTCTTCGTTTTTCCTTGTTGTTGTTCTTCTGGAACAACTTCTGTTTCCATCTGTTCCATTGTCTGTTGGTAATTGACCAGCGCCATTTCTAGAAATAGAAAAGCTTTTTCCATACCATCTTTGCAGGCTGCTTTTGTTTGCTCATATTCATCCCTTAGGTCTTCAAAAGGGAAAGCCATTATAAATAAATCTTTTCTTTTCTTTATTCCTCTTTCTTCTTACACCAACCAAATATTCCGAGAGAAAGGTAAAACAATCCCAAAATCCACAATCCTCAATAAATCCAAGCAAGCCAAAATTCCCTTCCTCTTCCAGGGGTGGTATCAAACAAATAAAAAAAGAGTCCAAATCTATATTTTAAAGCCTTATTAAAATTATATTTCTTTCCTCAAATCTTCAAGGCATCTCCTCCAACAAGATCCAAATTTATATATTTTCTTTATCCTCTCCTTCCGGCTTAATTCCGTCGGGAGGGAGAGTAAACTTTCCTTTCAGCACCTCAAAATAGCCGCTTTTTTTCTCTTGTGTGGAAAAAATCATCAAAAAACCATCTTTTCCAGGAATTAAATTAGATAAATCTCAAAGCCCTGGGTCGACCAAGAAGAACTTTCACTTTCAATAACTTTCTCTTCTTCCTCCTGCACATACTTGCCCGGCTGCCGACTTCTTTGTGGCGGCCATTACGGACCGCCGCTGCACCGTCCTGGTAAAGGGGGTTCTGCCGGCCAGGGAGGGGTCTGCAACACCCCAGACCCTTCCTCCGGATCCCCTTACCTTCAGCTACCCCTGCAGGGCAGCCTTGCTCCGCACCCGTCCGGTCGGAGCCCCAAAACGGCTAGAGCGGCAGGGATCGCGCAGCTTCGCGAATCCCTACCGCCGCGAAGCCGACCAACCGGAAACTCAAATTCAATGAGTCTTTTGAAACCCACAGAGTTTGCATGGCTAATAGGGGCCGCAGTGGCTCAAGTGGGAAGACGCTGGACCTGTACACTGCTGAGGTTAGTAGTTTGGCAGCTCAATTCCCATGAGCGAATAAATTGTGGAGGGACAAGAAAAGAGCCTCCCCCTGGGCATCCCACGGGCAAAGATAACACGACCCCCCAAAAAAATCATTTCACAGAGGTAGCCAGCCACTTTGGTGACCTCTGGCTAAAATGTGCCATATGCTAAATAAATAAACAAACAAATAAAAAACAAACAAACAAATAAATAAATATATGGTTAATCTCAAATGGACTGGGAGTAGTGATTGGATTGAATGAAATCCATGGAAGGTAGAAATTAAATGACGAGGAAAACTGTGAAAAACATTCTGTAGTATGATGTCATAGAAGTATTTCCTCTGCAAAAAAAAACTTTCAATGATGATTCCACCAATGCAAATTTGTGCAAATTTGGGATCACCCAAACAGAGTGTAGTTTTGTAATCCAACTGTCAGAAAGACTTTTCCTATTATGCTCATAATTACACATATATTTATAATATTCGGACTCTGCCGTTTGGGTGAATAATTTATCTAGTCAATTCTTTAGTTCAGGAGTATGCAAATATCAGTTATATTTTAATGCAAAATTTAAGTTAACAGTTGAAGAAATGGAACTTGATAGAAAATGGGGATTTAGAGGCAGAACCAAGCATGCCCTTTCCTTTTAATAAGTTGCATGTGAAACTCTAATTCTAAATATTAGAGATATATTTGGATACTGATCAAGAATATTGCTATCAAACTGGAACTAACACTGTAAACAGATATGATCAAAGGCAAAAAACTGATACTCATATTTTATGATAAGAATCGCTGAAAGCAATTTTAGCAATACAGTTCTGGGAAATATATCTTCTTAACTGTGTAGTTTTAGCTGCAATGTTTGAATTACTGGGAGTCAAAATGTCTTGAATATTAATTACAAATCAATCAGATATACAGTACCAGTAGATGCTCTATTTTCTATCCAGCCTTCCTCACACCCAAGAAATAGGGCATACTGGGTTTTTGTTAGCCTGGGTTAAGCTTAAGCATGCCTGTGATCTAATATTATTGTTTGATTACCTTGGGTTTATTTTGTAATTCTTGTTGATTCACTGGATTTATTTTTTCTTGAAGTTTCAATAAAGCAAACAAAATAAAGAGTAGTTCAGAGAACTGGCAGAGAACCACCTCTGACTGGCCCCACCCCCATCTATTCTCTGCCTCCCAAGTCCCAGCTGATTGGCTGGGTCTTCTTTTGTTGCCCTGAACAGGAGAACAGAGCTGGAAAGCAGGTTAGTGAGGTGGGGAGGAATGGGGATTTTGTAGTAACCTTCTCCCAGGAGTGGGGAGAGGATGGGGATTTTGCAGTATCCTTCTCCTGCCATGACCACCATGACCACGCCCATAGAGCTGGTAGTATTTTTTTTTTAATCCCACCACTGCTGCACACTAATAGTTGCCCAATAATTGTGCACATATGTTCTCCTAAGAAAGCCATAACCTCAGTTTGACTTTTTTAAATATTCAGGTTTGAGGTTTATTAATGTTTTGGATTGACTGAGGGCATTGTAGTTGTTCAATAATAAAATTAATCCCCAAAATACATCTTGCATAATAATTGTGCACACATATTGGGAAGATTAAAAAAAACATGGAAGAAGGAAATTGTATACAATATTCATAATATTACCTAAAAGCTACTGTCATGTCAATGAAGCCATCAGGAGTTGTGCTTGACTTGGAGATTAATCTAGGCCTAAATATTACAGAATAACAAACATCATTGCTGCTGTCAATGTTTATCTGCTATGTTAGAAAGAGAGATATAGCTGCTTGTCTGCTTCCTTAGTCAGAAGTTGTATAACCAACAGCACTTTTGTTTTTATTTAATATACTACAAGAAATGGATAAAATTCAAGGACAGTTATTACTTGCTGTAGGATTTTATCATGTATGTCAACTTGGGATGGGGTAAAAAAAAAATCAGGAAAATCCCCCCCAATGAACCTTGTATCTTAAGATGTCAATTTCCTACACTGGTACATCTGCAATCTCTCTCTCTTTTTTTTAATCAATTTCTACAAAATTTGAATTAGAAAACAAACCTTTGTCTATTTCTTGAGGTCAGGTTTTTGAAAAATGATTTCTCTATCAGGATAAGATTAATTTATTAAAAAGTGGAGTAGTAATATTGGGTTTCTAGTTCAATTTAAAATTTTCAAGATTAGAGAAGAGTGTTCAAACAACACGTTTTCACTCAGTTTGTAGTATCTGAATTCTATGTAGTATTTGTTAGAATTGTGAACAACGTTTTTCTTCTGTTGACTTTTCTTTCTCTTTTTGTTTTCAGGTACTATATATTCTTAAACATCCCAGCCACCTTTACTTTGAGAAAATTATTATGGAAGCTTCATGTCCATCATCACAAGTCTGCATAGTTGAGGGAAAAAAGCAGCCTGGAGAGAGAGTAGAATCAGGCAGATTTCTTGGGTCCTACTGAGATCCATTAACTTGCTTACTAATTACTAGGTAGATCAGAAAAGAAACGTGTTTCCCTTGCCCTTAAGACTTCCCACATCTTTAAAGATGAAATTTAAAATTACTTCCTCAGAAGAATAATTGTCTAGCTTCACTTGATACAGCAATAGTTAAGCAACAATTCTTCAAAATACTAGAATAGGAAGAAGGGCCAGCTGAAATATGTTCAGGACCATCATCCTCATCCATCTTTAAAGGAGTTGAATTTGTCTTGCCATGATACTGTTTCTGGATCATAGAACCTTGTACCTGTATGTTTGTTTATGTTATCGGCCTTGAATGATTTAATTCACCTGTAAATTATACTTGATTATGTTTCAAGCAATAAAGCTACCAACTTGGAGCTACTTATTTTCAAAATATTAGTGACCTAATCCTTACAAATTGGCAATAACTTTGTACAACTTTATACTCCCTTTTCCTTTCCCCCCAAATATACATGCATTTATTTCTTTGGGATTAAATAGGTTAGAAAATTACAGCATGTTTTTACATGCTATGATTATTGAAAAAATAAAATAAAATCAATCTATTTGAAGCCAACTTCCAGAATTCCCACTGCCTTGTAATATGGCAATTCTAAAATTTCAGTTTAGCTGTTCTGGAAGATTATATCTTGAGAGGATTTTGTTTTACAGGATCAAAAACAAATTACTGGAAAGGGACAATCACATTCGACAATCGTTTGCGTATGTTCACTTGACTGAGTAATTTAAATTGGATAAAAAAATTTCTGAGGGTGAAGGTTTTTTTCTCCAAGCTTGTGGGTTGGTTTCTGAACGTTTCGTTACCAAGCTAGGTAACATCTCCAGTGGAGTTTAGGGGATGTCAATATCAGTATTCTTTAGGGGACACTAACATTCCCTAAACTCCACTGAAGATGTTACCTAGTCAGGTAACAAAATGTTCAGAAACCAACCCAAAAGCTTGGAGAACAAACCTTCACCCTCATCCTACACCTGTGCTACAGATATTCACTACTATTGCAAAGAATTTGCTTTTATGAGTTAAAAAAACCTGAAGTGAATTGACAGGTAGTCTTCAACTTATAACTGGTCACTTAGAAACTGTTCAAAATTCCAGCACCCTTCATATTTACAACCCAGTTCCAGAATTCCAATGGGTATCCCCTATTGGTCACATAACTGTATTTTGGGCACTCAGAAACCGATTTGCATTTATGGTCATTTGCCGTTCCCGTGGTCACATGACCGAAATTTACCTTATTTATATATTTAAAATTAATGTGCTGTCCATCTCACTGCAGAGTGATTTATGTTGTTTTTGCTGAAAAATGATGTTTACTTCTGAGTTTTGGCAAAAATGCCCCATAGTGGACAGTGGGTTCACTTAAAAATCACAGCATTCATTGAATGACCACAGATTCATTTAATAATCATGTTGATTTGCTTAATGATTGCCATATAAAATTGGATTGGTCACATGACCCACCTTACAACCATCATGACTTACAACCCTAATGGGCAGACTCAATCATAGGACTACCTGTAGTACTAATAATGAGCATGTTATTCTTAAGATGTATAAACTATTATTGAAAATGAACATGGAAAATGAACATGAGAAAGACTAAATGGTTGATTGAATGGGCAAAACATTTTGAATTTATTTATTAAATTTATATGCTGTTTATCTTGCTGTCCAAGGAGACTCTGGGAAGCTTACAATGTAGTAATGAATACAATGTAATGCTTGACCAATAGTGGAATAAAAGGATTGAAGTTGAATCGTAACTTGAAAAGAACTTTGACAAGATGATGTATCATTGATATTGACTATCTGATAAATTGTCAAAGATATAAAATATACAGATATGTCAAACATATATTGGAAATGTGATCAGCCTAAGGGTACTTTTTATTATCTTTGGTGGACATACAAGAAAACTAAGAAACTTTGGGATCAAATGTGGATTTTAATTCATAGAATTCTCAAACTAAATGAATAACCAAAACCAGATATTTTTTGTCCAGTTTGATGGATAAACAGATTTTTTAAAACCAAGAATTTTCTTCTTATACATGATAACATCAGCAAAACTCAAACATTCCTATAGTAGAAGAATGGATGGTGAAATTAGTTGAGTTGGCGGAGATGGCAAAAATGACCTTTTGAATACATAAATAGCATCTGAAAAAATATTCCCATTGAAAAAAATATTATAAAGTAAACATTTGAAATTAAAAAATCCTAACACTTTGAAAATATAATATTTCCTTAGCTCAGTGCTAATTAGACTTTTTCCTGTAACGATTCCTTGGACCAGAAATTCCTTCTGATTAAGTTTTACCTGTTTTGTTTTTTCTGGCAATTCCAAGATTTATCTCGGATTAAGAGGACAGTTATCCCAGTCTTCATCCACTAATTTCATTTGTTTTTAAAGAGACCAAATGTTTTTATCTCCAAAAGAAAGGAAGGGGTTTGAGGATATGCTTGTAGCATACCTGCCAAAACTCATGTGTTTCCTTTTAGGAAGGAGACATGTATTTGAATATGTCTGAGTTTGTGGGAGGCAGTGAACATGGAGATGAACATACACTGTCTCTTCACTATAGAACCCTGAAGTCTATTGAAGAAAATATAATAAACAGTGTTTAAAATAAATAATAAATTAGCCAGGCTGCACTCACAAATCTGATCTTTTAAATAATGCACAACAATGTTATGCTGCCCCTACTTGTACAAGGAACAACTCAGTTTCAAAGGATATTTCCAACTGTCCCTATCTCAAAATCAACCACAGTGGACTTGTTTCAGCATTTGTGTAAAGTTATAGCAGAAGCAGTTTTCAAATTTCATTTCATGAAAACAAGCATCATTGCTGTGGTGGAAGGATGGTGGTGCAAGGTAATTTGATAATATCCTTAAACATGGATTGGAGGAATTCTGGAATTCTGCATACTGGGACACATTATTCTGGAATGCTAAACCAGATAATATGAGCTGCTCAAAAACAAGATTTTTAATTACCAGGTGATATTAGGACATTCTCCAGGAACTACATACTTTCTAAATGCAATTTAAGTATATTTATAGAATATATTAGAACTATTTGAATATCACTTTAAACACCCATTTAACAAAAGGGGGTCCATAAAAATGTAGCCATATGTGCTTTCAGAAATACAAATGAGCTACTGTTACTAAACCACAATAAGATGCAAAATGACATCCTAAACTCTATTGCAGCCTTTCTAAATCTAGGATTAATTAAAAATTATGGGTGTTGTAATCTGAAAGAACTGGTAAATTCCAAGATGGGAAAAACTACATTTGAACACAGAGTTTTGTATCCTGCCTTATCTGAAGTTATTGAAACATGCATTTTCAATATTTAAATAGCTTGGGTCATTTGAGATTCGCCCCCAAATATATAAGCATTTAATTTTTAATTTTAAAAACAAATTATTTATTAAAAGTGTGAAATATAAAAGAGAAGAGTTTACATTAAGTAGTATTTATACAGTGAAGAAAAAAGCCCCCCAAATATGTGTCAGTAACTCAATGAAATGCTCTGGGATTTCAAAATTAAATAGACAAACAAATACCTATCACATAACTACCCAGACTTAATAATTTTTATAAGAAAGACCAAAAAAAAAAAAAAATCTGAATAGTGGACATTGCAATTTCTGGAGACAGCAGAAGAGAAGAGAAAGAACTGGAGACAATCACAAAAGCCCTGCAAATAGAAATAGAGTGATTATGGCAAAAGAAAGCAAAGATAATACCAATAGCAATAGGCACCATTAGATCACCATCAGCCAATTGCAATTATACTTTTAACACCAACAAACAACAACCTCTGCCTATCCCATATCCTTGGGAAGGACTTGATATATGGATAAAAGTGCCAGTCTAAGATCTGACTGACTGCAGCTAACTATAGTAATTTCACTAATGTTTTGGATTAAGAATTGAGAGAAAAGTTTATTGAATTTGTAAATTATATCAAACTGGTGGGATAATTACTACACTAAAGGACAAAAATAAAATTAAAAACAATATTGATAAGCAGCAAACTGGGCTCAACATATTTGGATGAAACTTATCAAAGAGATCAGGAAAGCTATGCATTTAGAGTTACTTGAGGTAAGATGGGCGGCCTATAAATAAATGAATAAAAAAAATTTAAAATAGAGGATGTAAATGCACAAGAATAGGATTGCCACCTAGCTTGGAAAACAATGAGCAGGAGGGACACGTAGCTTGAAAAAGTATTATTGGAATAACAGTTGATCAGTAATGTTTTCAAATCATGGGAAATAATTTTACTTTGTATTAGTCATGATACAGATCTTATCTCAAATATTGCATATTTACTTTTAAGAAGGACAGAGTAGACTTGGTTCAGATGATCCAGATTAAATATTATGTCCTATGGAAGGACCGAGAAGATACTTCCAGGGAAGACATGGCAAAATAGCCATCCCTGAAGCAGATGACATTATAGTGGAGATTAGTGGTTGGATGGAGTATCCTGGCCAAAGAAAGGAGAGATTGTGAGATCACTCATATGTACTTTAGACAGCTGCCCCTCATGAGTAGACCACAGGAACCAAGGGGTTTTGCAAGTCAGCTTGAGGATTGAGTGGCTGGGTGTCTAGGCATTCCAACTAAGCTCTCAGGTGTAATGCAAAGAGTTTGGCTGAGTCTCATTTTATAATCACACTTGCAAATTATGTTTACTTGTTTTTAAATATTAAGAACCTTCAGAATAACAAGTTTTGTGGTATTTACTGGATAGGTTTCCCTCAATCCTTAGCAAAAGAAGGTTTAAGTATAAGTTTAAGGACTTAGAAAAAAATATGTTGAGGGAAATATATAGCAAAAGAGTAATTACAATGTTGATTTTTTTAAAAAAGTTATAAAAGGATAAGAGTCCAGATAGATTTGAAGTAAGATTTTGAAATTAATTACAAGAATTCTTCCTATGGGAAACAGCTGTTGTTCTAATTTCTAAAAAAAAATGGATGGAACTTTGAAGGTTGGTTACCAGAAGGAACCAAAGAATACAATTAAAAGATAAGAACACATAATTCAACTTGCTAACATAGAATGGCACAAAATACTTTAACATTGGATGTATGGAAAGATATTTGTGAACAATGGATTTTTAAGAATATTTGCCATTATAGATAGTGTCTAAATGAAGTTCTAGAAAAGGAACAAGTTCTATCAGACAAGACTGAAATTGATTTAAGTGTGAATATAAAAATGACAGGATATATCAGGGGTCGCCAACCTTTTGGACCTTAGGGACCACCAAACTCATAATTTTAAATCCCACGGATCAGAGACCCTGGGAAAATCCCAAAAAAAGTCTGCAGGAAAATTCCACACCCCGTTTTCCTACCAATCATTCCTTATTTGGGATTGCAGGATACCGTTTCCAGCTCCGTTCTTGGGGTGGGGTGGGGGAGAGAGACTTTTGGCTTCATGCAAGGAAAGCAGCAGAAGCAGCAGAAGTCTTTCTTTCCCTCACCCAAACTCCTCCAGAAATGAGTCTTTGCTGGTTCAGCCTCTTGGAGCAGGATACCTTGCAGTGTCCCAAAGACTCATTTCTGGTGGAGTTTGGGGGAGAGAAAGAAAGACTTTTCCTGCTTTCCTTGTGTGCAGCCAAAAGCAGAAGTGGAAAGCAGCCTGGTGGCCAGACAAGGTGCGTGGGGCAAGTTCCTCCCCTCCGCCTTTCCCCCTGTCCCCTCACTCATGTTGTTCGCAATGCAAGTGATGCAAACCTTGTGTTCCCATGGGCCATGTGGGCGGCACAGCCTTGTGTTCCCAAGCAGCCTGGATTAATTGCTTTGGGGGGTGCTTTGGGGGTGACATTTATCTGTGGACCACCAAAATTTCCTCACGGACCAACAGTGGTCCCCGGCCCACTGGTTGGTGACCACTGGGCTATATGACTTATATGGAAAATGATGATGTACTGGATTTACAGATGAAACCAGTTAATATCTTAGTAATAAAAAGGGACATACAAGTAACAGACCAGAAGAATTAATTGGATAAATTCCTATACCGGATTTACAATATATGCTTGCTCAAGTTTGGAAGAATTTTGTGAAGGGAAAGAAGAGAAATCTAGTTATTTGAAAAGATTAAAGACTTAAGATTGTTAAAAGTAAAGGGGAGGAATATAATGTTTGTTTATTTGATCAAGATTAAAATAGATTTATTTTTATCTCTTGTAAACTTTAATGGACTTTTGCTGATCAGGACTTTGGCTTTAAAGTCTGTTTTATAGATAAGACATGAGATATGGAAGAAGAGATCATTTGTTGTATAGTATTTTTAGAGGTGATAAGTTACTAAAATTGTTTACATTTGTGATGGAGGGGGAGGCCTAGAACAATATTTTCTTTTCTTATCAAATTGCTTTAAATTTTCAGTGCACCCCCAAAAGGGAAATTCTACCTCACACAAACATATTGCAAATCAGGCAGCCAATTTAGTGATTATATGAGTGAAAAACCAAAGAAGAATTCCAGTTAGGACAATTTTTATTAGGTCAATTAGAAGGTCACAAATTTCATAAGTTGTCAAGTTGTTTGGGTCTCTCCACTAGGCAAGTTGTTGCAAAAAGCAAATCTGAGGGTGGAGGATACTATAGACATGAAGCAGATATAGCTATATGTTAGAACTATAAAGTATGTACAGATTATAAAACACTCAGTATCACTTTGGATACTGAGATGGGTGGCATATAAATTAAATAATTAAATAGAATATTTTTCAAAAATGAGCATGGACACACAAATTAGACTCTGTGTATTATTGCAGTTGTTAAGTTACACCCAGGTCAGCAGCTGCGATTAAGAGGCATGCAAATAATGATTGTGTATTTCATGAGAGTAGAGTAAGTGGGGATATACAGGCACTTGAGTAATTCAACAAGAGAAGCAGTGGTGGGATAGAAAACAGGGGAATGAGAATAAAATTAGCATTGCAAGAGTGAGGAAATCCACGTTTACATAATATATCATTTTTTTTCCAGTTGGAATAAATAATGCCTTCTTAGAAAAGCAATTTGCATTCTAGAAAATTTGGAGCTAGAAATTTCCAAATATCTCAGCTAGAAGTAGGATGGTGAAAAGATGCTGACCTGCAGTTATAACTGATTCTCCAAATCTCTTAGGGATATGATTCACTTGACACGAAGAGGAAGGAATATTATATTCACCATCTTGAGTTAGTTATAAAATAATAAAGACTGAATATTTTTTTTTAAAAAAATATAATAAAAATAAATAGCAAGCTCTTTCTTCCTCTTTCTTTGTTGTTGTGCCCACTCATACCTGCCTCTTTCTCCCTCTTCAAGCAACATAATATATTTATGACTAAGTGGTCTAGACACTTTTTTTTTTTTTGAACAAGTGCTTTTGACTGTCTGAAACTGTATCAGAAGTGTACATAAATGTAATTGTAAACCATGGAACCTTTCTCCTAAAGTTCTGAATTTCAGTCAATATTATAGTCAAGAAAACCTCGATGGTCTGGCATTACAAACCAAGAGGGAATGAAGGATGGAATATATAAACTTAGAACTTCAGCTGACCGCATAGAAGAGGAACATGATATTGCCAAACATGATAGCATCATCTAGTCTTCATAAATAACCTTGTCCTTTATATATGTGAAGAGAAGGACCAGGGAAGACATGATAGCAGTGTTCCAATATTTGAGGGGCTGCCACAGAGAGGAGGGGGTCAAGCTATTTTCTAAGGCACCTGTAGGCCAGACAAGGAATAATGGGTGGAAACTGATCAAGGAGAGATTTGGAAATAAAGAGAAACTTTCTGATAGTGAGAACAATCAACCAATCGAACAGCTTGCCCTTGGAAGTTGTGGGAGCGCCATCACTTGAGACTTTCAAGAAGAGATTGGACTGCCATTTGTCAGAAATGGTGTAGGGTCTCCCGCTTGGTCGGAGGGGGGTTGGACTAGTTGACCTACAGGGTCCCTTCCAACTCGCTTAATCTGTATCTATATAAATGCACCTACCATATATACCTTTATTTGGGAATAAATAAAAGGTCAGGAATTCTGACACTGGATAGGGAGTTGATCTTCAAGGTCCCTACCATTCCATGATTCATTAGTTAATTGAAATTCATTAGCCATGAAAATGTTTGATCAGTTTTGTTTTTCTTTTAGTGTGGGATACAGAAGGATGTTTTCATCTCTAGACCTTGATAACACAGTTTTCTTTGCCTGAAATGGAATAAAATGGGGTGGTGGCGATGGTACTAAGACTAGCAGTACTGCAGGTTTTATGAAGATGTTAAAGAAAAATAAATCTGTTTCCAACGTTGACTGCAGAACATGGAAGGGTTCAGTTAAGGTTATAGAAAAAAGAATCTTCACATACTTGTTAAATTGTAGGAAGAAGGAAATGGGTTCGCCAATTTCAAACTAAGCAAATTCTAAAGCTACATGGCCCCAGAGATGAGAAACCATCTGTTCAGTAAGTATCAATTTTAAAATAATAATAATCATCTCATACCCTTTTCTTAGATTCAGAAAGAGGCATAGCTAGTATGTTAACATGGCTTTTGTGATTATATTGATCCAAGTGAGGGGGGGGGGAGGAGGACGTGTTTTGAGTGCGACTCAGCACTCTTTCCATTGCTCCTGGAGATCCGTAGAAGTGTATATGCAGGAATTTCCACTTCAGAACTGGAAAATTACAGACTTTTGAAGCATCCGCGAGAAGAGTAGCCGGTGCACAAAACCGGGCTCCAATGCTGACTCTCATTCTTTAAAAATAAAAATGGGAAATTGTTCAACGATTAGGAGAGCGACCCCTGGCGGCCAATCGCAAAACTCTTCGCGGACAGCCCAGTAACTGAGCGGGCTTGTGACAAGCGACTGAACCGCAAATCTTCCTGCGTCGTTTATAGCCCGTTCGGCGCCTTTCAAGTGGGAGAACCCCGTCGGTTTGGCCATCTGGAAACACCAAAGTTATCCGCTGGTTGGATAGCGCGAGGCGATCGCAGCATCGGCTCACGCCCGAGGACCTTTGCTACCGAATTACCTGGCGTCGAAGTGAGCCGCTCGCGCGCCTTTCTCGTGCCAAATTCCTTGTGCAAGAGAGAAAAAACTGCAGAGGAGAAGCCCGAGCGGGGAAACCTAAAAAAACAAAAACAAAAAAACAAAACAAAACACCGCATCCCGTTTTATCCAATTAAAGGCAGAGCAGAAAGCAGCGCTGACCCTGGAGAAGGGGCGCGGGAGGGGCCGGCAACCGCTCCTGCTGCAGATCCGGCTCCCCTAAGGGGAGCTCCTTTCAGCTTTTGCCGCCTCTACCGCTTCTTTGCTGCTCGGCCGTTTGAGGGGAGAGCCAGAGCAGGGAAACCAAAATAACAATAAAAATAAAAAATCCAGACTCGTGCTCTGGTCAGAGCAAACAGAGGGGCCCAAAACAGGACATCAGACCGCC
Source organism: Notechis scutatus (assembly GCF_049901735.1). NCBI lineage: Eukaryota > Metazoa > Chordata > Lepidosauria > Squamata > Elapidae > Notechis > Notechis scutatus. The sequence goes on along the minus strand of NC_142009.1, from coordinate 267,524,438 downwards.
GGAGGGTGTGGGGGGGAAGGAGGCGAGGGTGTGTGTGAGAGAGAACGCGAACGGCTTCTCCAGGTAGCCGCTTCCGCAGACGGACTGGGCTCCGCGAGAGAGGAGAAAGTGAGCCCTTTCCTCCTCGCTCGCTTCCCCACAGCCTTTCGGGACCGACGCGGCAACTGTGAAGCGCGCTTCCTTCTCTTCCGCCCCTCATCCCTCCCCCCCGCCGCCGCCGCACCATCTGAAGTGGGGGGGGGAGGGGAAAGCGGGGGCAGCCGGGACCGGCGCTGCAGAGAGAAGCCGAAAGCGCGCGTGGCCGGGGTAGGTCGAGCGAGAAGCCCCGCTCGCCCTTCTCGCTCTGGCCGCGCGCGGGCGCGCGCGCGCACAGAAAAAGAGAAAGAGAGAGACAGAGAGAGCGGGGGGAGAAGGCTGGCGGACGCGAGAGCTCAGCCGCGCTGAGAGCGAGCGGGAGAGGATGGTTCGCTCGCCGCTGCCTCTAGCTGGGACAGAAAGAGCTTGAGGGGCGAACGGAAGGGAAATGCAGCCACGGTCTCCGGCTGGGAATCTCTGGAGATGAGGCGGGCGCCCGCCGCCGCTGCTGCGTCTGAAGCAGCCCCGCGTTTTTGAAGGTAGTTTCTGTGAACGGGAAAGCAAGGCGTGACGGGACGCAGCCTAAGTCCCCCTTGCCTAGGACGCGGCGGGCCGGGTGGGAGGTGGGGTGGGAGTGAGTGGTTGGAGAAGGAAAGCGCCGGATCCGCTCTTCTTGGCTTACCTGGGGTGGCTTGTTTCTTTCTTTCTTTCTCGCCGGCTCTGAAACTGAATTGCTAGAGAAGCGAAGGAAGGGGGAGGGAGCCTTGGGATTTTCACACGTGCATTCCCACACCTCGGGTCGGTGACTGGACAATAAGTAACACCGCGGGAATGCACTTTTCCGCCGTGGAAACGCCGTTTCGGGATAGCCCAAAAGAGGGTCCCGAGTCTTAACAGACCTTTCTTGTGGCTTCAGCTTTCCTAGTTCATACCAACACCCCCTCGGGCTCCCGATTGCCGAAGGTATTTAAGGTATCGTGTTAACTTTAAGGGATCTGTCCGATCTAACGGGCTACTATATGAAAAGACCTTTTTTGGAACTGAGCATTGTTCGGTTTGGTCCCTGGAAAATCTGAAACTGGTCCTTTAGTAGAACGCGCCGGCACTCTGCTATAGAAGAGAATCTCTTCCCACCCTTGCTTGAACCATGCTTTCACCATGATGGTGGGGCATACAATGAGCTATAAGTAACTGTAATTATGGCTCGGGGTGGTGGTGGGGGAACGTGATGGTCTGTATGTTGTGCTGGAAGGATTCATTTACAGGTATCCGAGATGTAAGAAGTGGCTGTAAGTACATCAGTGCACATGGGGAATCATAAGAATTATTGTCTGTCTTAGAACTCTGCCTTTGTTCACCCAGTGCTGTGGACTGGCTCTGATTCCCAGTAGAAGTTTTTGGTGATATAGAAGAACAGAGTGGCACGGTGTTTGATGGGGGGTGGGTGGGTTATTGAAATATATGGATTTCTTCTCCAGCCTGCCAGAGTGATAAAAGTTCTAGTTTTGTTTGGAGCTAGAAATGGGGTTGGCTAGAATAGAGCGTCTTGAGGATTCTGCTTTCACTGAGGTTCTATAATTCTACTTCTGATTCCCAGAGATGATTAGAGCAACAACTGGAGTCCAGAATTCCAAACTCTAATTTCTTATTCTCTATTTAAAGTTCTTTCTCTGCTGACTTGGGATTTCCCTATGTTAATTTCCAAATCGTCTTAATAGTTTCCCAGTTTAATTTGGAAGAATCAGACGGAAGAAAAATCTATGCCTTTCAACAATCCATTGGTAGAAAGAAGCTTTTGTATGGATGAGATACACCCTTATTTGGGGGGGGTCTGGGAAAACATTAAAGATTTCACGGAATGGGTAGCATCTCTGTGCTCCTAAATGATATGAGGCACTCAAAGGAATGAGAATAGTATTTTTACTCCAGATGATTTAATTTATATGGTGCAACAAGTAAAGTTGTTGTTTCGGTTGAAATGGACAATTTTTTAAAAAAGAACCAGTGTATTATTATATGGCATTGGATCAACCTAAAAATATTCTGCTATTTAGAAGAGAGCCTAACCTTCCCCAAAGAGTGAGGCCATGTCACTGATTAAGATTGTGCCATCTGTAATCTCTCCCCATCTAAAAGCTGGGTTTTGTTTTGCAAAGAGTGGATTTAGAGAAGACCTGAAACTGAGCAGGTTTCAAGTGACTGAAAATGTTCGTATTCATTCCTTCCCCCTCTAACACACCATGTTTTCAGACTTTGCTGGATAGTTCTAGCTTTCAGAAAGGAAAAAAATATCTTTTTCAGGTGGGGTATTTCCCTGGAAATGTACACATTCTAATTTATTTCCATTCATAATAGCAGTTCTGTTGTAGTAGCAAAACTACTTTAATTTATTATGTGCAGATCAGCTGTTCATGATGATCTTGTAAAGTAATTCTATAAAGTAAGGACCAAAATGCAATATAGATGTATGTTGATTGTTACAATTGCTCCTAAAAATAGTTAGGGCAAAGATTAATTTGAAAAACTCTAGGGTTTATAATGGACTATTTTTTTTAAAATAAACTTTGGAGTAGAGTAAATATATCTTATTCACAGTTGAAGTAAAACCAATTCCACAGTTCTGTTTATTTTTCAAGATTTTGTTCCATCAATGCAAATGCCAAGATGTCCTGAGGAGGAGGTGAAATAAATATGACTTCTTATTGATATTTTATTTTGGATTTTAAAGGTTGCTAGATTAACAAATCTCTTAAGCAAGAAATGAAAAGTAAAATACAGAAATGTTGCTTTAGAAGTAGCAGAGAGGTGAAAGGGCAGAAACATTGGAAAAATACAGGCTTTTACTTGAAATCATACTAACCCAGAGAGATGCCAAGTACATATTTCTGGGAAGAACATTCCAAAACCTGAAGAGGAGCTTTTCTTCTTGAGAATTGCTGTGCCAATGTTCAGCAGGGACATTTAGAAAAAGTCATCAGAAGATCTCAAAATCCAGGTGGGAAGGTATGACAAGGCATAGCCTGTTCCTCTTTCCAAACTACAACCAAATTAAAAGAACTCCTTGAATTGAGCCCCCAAATATGATGGAGCCAGTGATAAGTATCGATGTGATAAGTTCATTTCTCCCTGTGCAGTAGGCAAATCTGCCACCATGTTTTGAAATTTCTGCCTGTTTTGGTTTTCACCTATATAAGAAGTTATATATGTTCAGCGCATTGCTATGGTTTATGTGTAAATGAAAGCATATTTGTTAGGTAGGAAACTACACCTGACAGGTAAAAAGGTTAGAAAGTGTATTCATCTTTAATACTCAGGCTGCGGAACAATCTTTTTCTCAATATTCTAGAAAGAAGATCCTTAATTCAAAGCAGTCTATTGACAACAATTGAAAAATAATTGTGGGACCTTTTGAATAAGCACTGAACTGAATGCTCTGTTCTGTTGTGTTGTCAAGGGTAAATTGAGGAAAAATCAGAAGCTGTATAAGACAGACCAAGAATGAGAAAGAGACAGGTTGATGGTTAAGTTAATAGATTATTTATATTCTTAAGGCCTGTAGAACTGTGAGTAAAATTCTATCCCATGGAGCCATTGCTAGCTTTTAGTACAGTAGTGATTTCATTACTATAAATCACTGTGGCCCTTAGGATGTTGCTGAAATGCAGTTTCAAGCAGCCTCAAATAGCATGGCCAATAGTGACGGATGCTTGGGGCTATAAATGCTTGCTTTAAAGGCGGTCTGCCTATTACACAAGATTTGGTATTGGGTACATTCCAAGTGTTACACATCGTAAACAAAATTTCCTATGTTAGAGGTCTACTAATCCTTCTAACAAAGTAACAGAATAACAGAGTTGGAAGGACCTTGGAGTTCTTTTAGTCCAACCCTTGCTCAAGCAGGAAACCCTATACCATTTCAGACAAATGCTTATCCAATCTCTTCTTAGTGTTGCTCCAGTGTTGGAGCACCCACAACTTCTGAAGGCAACCATTCCACTGATTAATTGTTCCAACTTTCAGAAAATTTATCCTTAGTTCTAGATTGGTTCTCTCCTTGATTAGTTTCCCTCCATGGCTTCTTGTCTTGCCTTCAGGTGCTTTGGAGAATAGTTGACCCCCTCTTCTTTGTGGCAGCCCCTGAGATATTGGAACACTGCTACCATGTCACCCCTAGTTCTTCTTTTCATTAAACCAGACATACTAGATGATACAAAGCATACAAAAGTTCTCCCTCATAATAAAATGGGTTATTCTTGCAGAAGACAGTTGGGAAAGTGAGAGTTAATATGTTCCTCACCTGTAATTTTCTGTTTATATAACTTTTCCTCACAGCCAATCTGACTTCTGTCTCTAGAACTCAGCTCAGGAAGAAGAAGAAAAAACCAAGCCACAGGCAAGGGAAGATTGGGGTGAATAAAAGGGGAGAAGCTGCTGCCCTTGCAGATTTGTCCGTGACTTCTGTACATTTACATAAGGTATGTAGGATATACACTTACCAAAATGATTTTTTAAAACAAATTATCTTAGTTTGGGACATCATTTTTGAAGAAAATCAGCAACTAAATTAAGAGAATCATCTGTAGTAGATAGTAAAATGCAAAACTGAGATCTAACTTGGTAAAATATTGAAGAATATATTTCTTCTATTCACTGACTGCAAACTTGCATGGCCATCTGATGAAAATTGAAATGACACTTTTCAAAGATGTACACTTTGGTTATCTTTACATTTCTATATGTTTGTTTTTAGAATCTATATTTTAGACAGTTAAGATGCATGTGTTTTAAATTGAGCTAGCTCATTTGCTTCAGATTTCAGACTAAGATAGTTCATTTCTTTGATTCATCATCCCTAACTTTCTCCTACTAGAAATGCCCATGAAATATATAAATTGTTCTGAGCTTGGAACAATACCAACCACTTAGAATATTTCATAGGGAAATGCTAAAGTCTCCTATCCTGATGTAATAAAACTTGAAACTAGTGTTCCATTGAAATTAAATTAAAATATTTTGAATCTTTTACTGTAGGGAATAGAGAAAACTTGAATGAAGTGTTTTGTTTTTCATAGTGGGATCATAAAATGGTTGAAGTAATATTTTTGCTAAATCCTATCCATGGGTGGGATTCAAATTTCTTAACAACCAGTTCTGTGAGTGTGGCCTAATTTATGTGTGTGGCTTGGTGATCATGTGACTGGCTGGGTATGGCTTGCTGGCTGGGCATGGCTTGTGACTGGCTGAGCGTGGCTTGTATGTAAATATTATAAATATTTATGTAAATATTGAATTTTTTATAAAAAAGAGCAACTTTTACCCAAAATCAGGCAGAGCAGGCAGGCAGATTAAGTTGCTTGCAGAATCACAGATTCATTCAGAGATCTATCTTTCTGCAATCTACTACCTGAGTCTGCACTGAAAAAAAATAGAAGCTTCAGTCCTAAGGAAGGCTCAGTTCTGCTTTTAGATTAGCTAGAAAGCAAGAAATCTAATGATTTCCTGCTTTCTAGCTAATCAAAATCTCCCGGCACAGCAGGACAGCTGATGGTCAGTGGGGGGGAATAAGGAAAAATAGCAACTTACCAAATGCAGGTAAGTTTCATGGCGTGGATGCCAGGTAAGGAGTGAGTGGGTGAGTGGAGGCAGGGCAAGGCCAGCCAGTGGCATGATTTGCCAATTCTCTGAACTGCACAGTATCGTAACAACCAGTTCTATAGAACTGGTCTGACCAGGGAGAATCCCACCCCTGATCCTATCCTACCAAACCTTGACCAATAAGATCATTTTTAAAACTCTCCTTGTGGTGAGATTGGCGGCAAATAAATTTAGTAAATAAATAAAATATAAATAAATAAAAACTTAAAACTTTTAAAATTCCCATTACAAGCAATTGAAGCAATAGTTGAACAGATATTTGCAACCTAATTTGTTGCACAACCTCAGAAATGAGCCCAACAAAGAAACAAACATTAGCAGTAGGTTCCCCTCATCCCAGCCTGTGAATATAGCAAAAATAAAATTATTTGCCTCAAGAGTTCAACAAACAAAAATGCACAATTGCTTTTAGTCTTCAAACTGTGCCTAACTGGCTTCTTCCCATATCCTATATATCCTGAACTAAATTACCTCCAGCCAATGTCAAAAGAATTGGAATCCATACATGATATCTTTCTAGTTTGAAAAAGAATCTGATCATAGACAATTGGAACTCTTAAAATATTGCCCCTAAGATCAGGGATGAGCACAAATTGTTTGATTTCAAGTTTAAGACAAAACTTTGAAATACATGTGCATTGTTCCATACTGAGAATATTCACAATGGTTCCTTGGTTATAACTACCAAGGGTCAGATCGAGAAAGGACTGGAATTGTTTATAATCATATGATTCAAGGGTTAAGTCATAACTAAAAAGCTTGGCTAATAAGCTGAAATATTTTGAAACAATACCAATAATAGTAATAATGATAACTGTTGTGGATTGGACAGAATGTTAATGTGAAGTATATTGTGATATTTGCATAAAAATTACCCTCTCTGATCCTACCAACTTTTAAAATATAAAAGATCAAAAGAAGGGTTTCATAATAGATTCTAAGGATACAAGCATACTTATAATACTTTCCTATAAGAAAGTACGAAGTATAAATATTTAGCTGTTGGGAATATTCTCAGCATGGAACAATGCACATATATTTCAAAGTTTTGTGTTGAACTGAAATCAGACACCCTATGCTCATATTTCAGTTTATGTGGTGTGAGTAGCTATAAAATTTAAGTCATCTTCATCATCTACGAGGCAGATAGAAATGTTATTTTAAGGAGACATGTTGGGAATAATAAAGTTAATGAATTACCTTAAGATAGACTTTTTATAAGATGGATTTTGACTTGAAAAATAATATGTAATGCGGTTGGCCTTTATGTTGCTTGTACTATGAGTGTGGGCTAAAGAGATTCTGCTGAGTTGAACATTTTATTAAAGACGATTTAAGTAATCTGTATGATATATCAAAAATTATTAGGAGGATTGAAATTGGCTTTACTATTTTTATGACACGTTTTATCTGAGCTTTAAATATGTATACTCTGCATATTTAGTCACAGACTCTTTCTCTTTTTAGGACACACTCTGTTGTGCTGAAAAAAGTTGCTAATTCTTGGATTTGTTTCTTAAATGCTATTCAGCTGTTCAGAAAAGTGATTTTTATATCACTGATGTAACAGTACAGTGTCTTTCATGTTGGATGCAATTTGGTAAACCCAGAGATGATTGAGTTATGTTTAACCAAAGGATTTCTCAACAACCTCCAGTTTTTATCTTCTTGTATGGCAACAGTGCTTCCAGCCATTCTGTATTATTCTGCCCTCCCACTCTTATGGGTATGAGAAAAATAAAACCATGCCAGAGCCTAACTCTTGCTATTATGGCTTGCTGTATTCCATGCCTGCAGGGCAACAGCATTTCATTTCAAGAAACAAAGTTATTTAGTCAAATAGTTAAGGCAGCCAGCAACGCTATAGTTTCACTTCCAGCTGAATTTGTGTTTTACAAACCAACAGTCTGACGTCTGTGGCTGTAAAAAGAAGCACTTATTAAGAAGGAAATGTTTTTCTATGAAGTAATTCATAAAGAAACAACTTTTTTTCTCGCTATACCCAGTAGCTTTACCATTCAACACTCCTAATTTTAAGACCACTTATATAGATGCACAAAATACTACCATGCCTCCGTTAGGTTATGAATTCATATGAAAATCAAGTTAGTGCAGGATGAATGACATAAGATCAAATAGAGCTCTCTTAAAACTAGTTGACCACTCTAACCAATGCATGTTAATATTTACAAGCATAAAAAATCTGCAGAATTTTTTTGGCGTATCCTGAGAATGGATATACAAATAATAAAGCCATGTTGGAGCCCAAGTCTTGGTGTCATGTATACTCTATGCCTGTAAAGCGACAGCATTTCTAATTTAAAAAAAGTTATTCAGTCAGGCAAGTAGCAAAAGCAGTTTGTTCACTGCTAGCAGGATTTGTGTTTTGCCAACCAATAGTCTTATGTTTGTAGTTGTAATAAAAGCATCCATTAGGAAGAGGAAAGCTTCGTGGGGAGGGGGAAGGTAAGGGAAATTAAAGAGAGAAACTGTTTTTTTTTTGTTAGACAGAACTTTTTTTTCAGTGCCTTTTGTCCTTATTTATGAGTTCTGGGGTAAGGTTTAAACTTATCTGGAAACCATGGAGCTTAGCTTTGAAGGCAACAGCTTCTTAGCAATGAGAGAAAGACTCTTAGAGTATGATTTTGAGGTAATCTTATTTATCATCAGTTAACAGTATTTCACAAATGCAAAGAGGACCAGTTTCAATCAACGGTTTATATAGATATGACTTAGGTTTCCACTGGTTTCTGTTGCCATCCTGAGAAAAGAAAATTGGGTACATTTAATCCTGGACCTTTTTGGGATTTGGCTGTTGGTGTAATAATCTCATCTATGGCAGCACCAGCATCTAGTACACATTTTCTGTTTAATAGTTTGGCATCGAAGGCTATGCAATCTTTTAGCGGATTACAGTAGAGCAAGAATTATACATTCTAGTTACATATGATCAGGAAGCGGGCAACATCAGTAAGAGACGACTGGGTTCTTAGTTCAAATTCTAGCACTAGACAACTGCTTATGGAATTGATTCAGAATTGTCAAAACAAAGTCTCTACTGAAATACTGAAGTTGATTCCTCTGATTTAACTTGGGCTGTGTCCAGTTCACATATCTTAGCAAGGGGCTCTCAAACAATAAAATCATCCTGTTTAGATTCATGTATCTTTGCAGAATAATCTCTATCCTCCCCCCTCCAGCATCTATACTGCTTTGAAAAGATGCTCCTAAAGTTATCTTTCTTAAAGTTTTATATGATTTGATTTTAATCTCAACCCAACAGAAATAATACAATTAGATATGTTTAAATCTACTGTATTTAGGTATGATGGCTCGTTATCTACATATTCTCTCTTGTATCATGAGGAAGTTGCTTCTGTCCTAATATTGGAAAATATCTGTATTGGTCACCCCAATTTCATGATTTTTAGATAAATTGAGGCTGGGAATTGTGGCAAGTGCAATCCCAATATCTCTTGGAGATGGCTGAAATTTAGCTCATATGATTTTGCTACCAGAATAAATGTTAGAGCAAAATGAATGAGATCTTACATCTTATAGATGTGTATGAATGGGGATTGTTTGAAACCAGGTATTGCATTATAGTCTAAATATTCTGAGACTGATTGTTGTTTCATGTTAAGACCTGTCAGTCACTCTGTGCTGCAAACAGGCAATATTGTAAGTAACAATAGGGAATGGTATTAATAGTAGGGAAAATGCTGGATGTTGATAATTCTGAAAACTAGAGCCTCATATATGAATATTATTGGGGTTGTTTTGGAAATCATTGGCGAAAAGAATATAGTATTGACTGGCTTCTCCAATATAAGGAAAAGCTGAATTAGATAATAAAAGAAACATGCTTACTTATCAGGCTTAGCTAGCTAGTAAATTTAAAATAATAGAGTATACCCTTGTGAAAGAATAATGGGTCTTATTGAGAAACTGATGAGATTTAGTAAATTGTTCTCTGTTGGTACTGGAATAAGACTTTGTACAATGTAGAAGTCTGCAAAAATCTTTTCCTCCATCATAAATACTCTGATTTAAATTCACAACTAAAAGGATGTGACATATACTATTTCGTAAGTCTGAAAACATATGCTATACTTCAGCGATTTTGTAACTGAAAATGCAGTATACAGAGAGATAATGGTATGGCTACATTATATCTGCATGAAGTATAAAGTTAACTTTTAACTATGCTTATATTCAGATATGTTGAGTGTATCAAAAATGACTGGCAGGTTGGCTGAATGAAACTCATCTCTCAGCCTGGTAGGGAATTATTTGGCATGCTACCATGTAATTCCCAAATGCTGCAATAGCTCTGATGTCATCTAAAGGAATTTGAATTGGGACTGTGGGGAAAAAGTTGAGCCATGTGCCTTTATCTTACTCTTTGCATTACATTATATGGGATATCCGTGTCAGCTTGAGGAGAGAGAGAGAGAGGGAGGGACCCAGTCTCATTGCTTGAGTATCCTAAATCTCCTAGAGCATTTGCTGTTGACAATCATGTTTAGAGCCAGCCCCCAAATCCTGAGGCACAGTATTGTTTCCATGGAAACAGACTTGTTCGTTATAATGCATTTTAGGGATAGTGAAAATATAGTACAGATGCTGCTAGGGATTGGACTTTTGCCAGAATCATATTGGCAAGAGAGATGCAAGATTTCATAATGCTGGGTGAGGGGCTCATGCTTCATTCTCTACCACTGTAGAAAGCAGTGTTGTGTAAAATCACGCCTGCTGGTTTTAAGGGCAATATACCCATGTTTGTATGACAGCTAAGCCATGAAATTTACAGGCACATTTCCTAACCACACAACCTGTTCTTACAACATTATTACCTGTTTTGCTGTGATAGCTGAACATTCTATTCTTCAGCATTGTTACCAGAAAACCAAAATAAGATGTTGAGATATATCATTGCATGTGCAAGACTGTAATGGATAAGAAGAACAGTGAAGCTACTGACCTGGCATTGTGAATGTCAGCTTATTATCTTGATTATTACTATATTAAATCCGTCAAGCTAATCTCATGGTCATAAATGAAATATAAACTCTGAATACCAAAACTCAGGTCACTGATTAATAGTGTTCAAATTAATAAACATAAGGGAAAATTGAAGAGAAGAGAGAGAGAGAGCCAAGCTATGGATTTCTTCATAGCTATGATAGCAGCCCAATTTAAAGAGCTGAATCTAGATAGCAATGAGAAGCATCGGAGGCAACATTGTTATAGGAGTTCTGCCATTTTTTGGTTGCAGAATACCAGAAGTCTCTGAGCAAAATTAACTGAGTTTAGGTTTGGTTTCCTTCAGCAAGTTGTTCCTCGATAGCCTTGCTTGGTGTAACAATATTTACAAAGCTGAGCAATCCTTCAGTTCTCCATCTCTGATCTAGGACTTTAGGTAACAATATTTCCAAGGACTGGGTGGTGGTGGGGAGTGAGCACTTTGTTGGGTACAGACAATATGGCGGGGATATTGTTGCTGGCTTAGCATAGCTGCTCAGCTCTTAGGTCTCCTCCTCCTGTTTTCCCTTCTCCCCTGAGACAAGAGTGTGATTGTGAGTCACCAGATGTCAAGTCCTTGCTGATGTAATCCCAAATGAGGGACCCTCTGCGGGCATCGAGAAATAAAATTGGAAATCAATACTAAACTTCCAATGAAAAGCCTTGTGTTAATTACTATGTCCACATCTATTTTCTGACTCTTTCCCACTGTGTTCCATACATAGAAACTTGAAATATCTTTCCCAGTAGGGATGCAGCCAGCATGGGCAGGAAAAAAGAAAGAAATCAATTCAGATCTATCCAGAAAGCAAGGTTAAGTCAAAAAATAAAGATGGAAAATTATGAAGTTCATCTGAAACAGGGGTGGATTAAACCTGCAGATTAAAACAAGTAAGTAAAACTGTCGGAAGCATGTTGCTTTCATGTGGGTTGAATCTCAGGTCTTTGTGTGAAAAGCTGTTGGTGTTCCCCATGTTTTTCACTGTGCTGCTTTTCCACACCTTGAAAAGGTCTCTGTGGTATGCAAAGTGCACAATGGAAGCAATGGAGAGATGGGTATTGCTTTTAACTGCTTACTTACTTTTTACTGCTTACTTTTTTTTATCTAAGCTAGCAAAAGATTCTAGAAGTGTATTTCATTTATTTATTAAATTTATATGCTGCCCATCTCACTATCAAGGGATTGGGTGGCTGATATGAAGTTCTAGGAATAACCTCCCCTGGTTTTGATAATTTTCCTTCTATTAACCCTGAACAGAGATAAAAAAAATAATAGCATTATGTTGTAGGTCCCAGGAATAATTTTATTCTCCCACAACCCCTGTTTTGTTTGCCTTTGAGTCATTATTGACTACTGGTGACTGCATAGGCAGGTCCCTGTAGGATTTTTTGACAAGGTTTTCCATAACTGGTTTGCCAGATGGGGAGAAACTGACTGGTGCAAGATCACCCAGTTGGCTTTATGCCTAAGGCAGCACTAGAATTCACACTTTCCCAGTTTCTAGCTCAATGTCTTACCTATTACTACAAACCTGTGGCGGGATTCAATTTTTTTTACTACCGGTTCTGTGGGCGTGGCTTGGTGGGTGTGGCAGGGGAAGGACACTGTAAAATCTCCAGCCAGAGGTGGGATTTGCCAGTTTTCCAAAGTACTCAAAATTTCCGCTACCGGTTCTCCAGAACTGGTCAGAACCTGCTGAATACCACCTCTGCTACAAACCTTTTCTTTTTTTTATCCATAGGCTTAGAAATTTCAGTTTGGTTCACATGATTACTTACAATATGAAATTTTATTTTCATGTACCAATTTTGAATCTGGGAAGTCTGTGGTGATTATTTACACCAGAGTTACCCAAACTGTGAGACATAGATCCCTTGAGAAGGTGCAGACAAAGTCCAGGGGAGATATGAAGAACCTTTTATTTCAACATTTTATGCTTTTATTAAAAATATAGTTTCATTGTATTGTTTTTACTGTTCATTGGTGCTCATTTTGGTGTGCTGATATTTAGGGGAGATGTGTTTTAAGATTACACTGAAGGGAGTTGTGATGGTAAAAATGTTTAAGAACTCCTAATTTGGGCTAAGTGTCAGGTAAATTAGGTTCACTCTGGTATCCTTTGTATGAGCTGGAATTGCAATTTACAGAGGACATATTGGTTAGAAATTTTGGAGCTGCACTCCCAACTCTTTGGGATGGTGCTAGATTGGGAAAGTTGATATAGATATATAAAGATGAAGAATATGTTTGGTTAGGCTACCCTGGCAATCTTCTCTTGCTCTTCATGTAGAAGTTTAGTGTTGGGCTCTGATTGCTAATGCCAGGGACATTGTTAGTGCAGCTGCCTTGTAGAAATGTTGGCACGAAAAGACAAGAAGGCTTAACACAGAGAATGAGGGTAAAGGAGTACACTGCCATGCTCTTTAAAAACAGTAGTGGAATGTGGTAGTTTTCTTTGCTATGTTGTCTGGAAGAATGTGTTATTAGGAGGTCATGACCCATAAATATTGAGTTTCATAATGTTATGGGAAAGGGGCAAAACATTTGGCTGCAAGCTGATTTTTTAAAACAATATATTGTATGGTACCAAGTTAGCCTAAGCAAGACTAGCTTGAATTTCCTTGGCATTTCCAGACAGTTTCTTGTGCCAAGCAGTCTTCAAAAGCATGGCTATCCTTGACCTTTGCTGTTTATCTGAACAATTTCAGAAGTAAAAGTGCTTGCATTTTCCTCTGAGAAGCACAGTTGGTGAAGCAAACAAAAGTGATACTGAAATGAATATATGAATAAATAAATGGGGGAGAAGAGATGTGTAACTCTTCCCTATTTTTATGTTGTCAAAGTGTAGGGGACTGTACAGTAGAATTCATCTTTGCCATGACAAAAATAGAAGTGATGGAAGCTGTAGTCTAGCACTTTCACAAAGCACCAGGAGAAGATTGTGATAGAAGAAAACTGGCATGTTAAGATGCTTTGTATAGGCTTTTTAAAAAATAATTGTGTATATTAGCCATGAATGCTTTTGTATAACTAAGATAAAAACAAGTCTTGGAAGTAGGGAGGTGGGGAGAGGTTTATTTTTTCTCCACTCATTCCCCTCATATCATTTCTCCTAATTAAAACAGCCTGCCCTAAGGCTATTTGCTTCACACACCAAAACCTCTAGATACCATTATAAGCAGGATACTTTAGAGAAGTTCGGTGAGGCAATAGATTCAGGTTTTTTTCAAAATGTTTGATCATAATCCCACTCCTCCTTGTGAGATATTATCACCCTTCCCCCAGAAAAAAGGAATAAAACAACCAAATTAGCCTTACCCTTTTCTCTATTTCTCTTGTGATTTGCTGTGACTGAAATGTTGCAAATGTTGTCTACTTGAGTAATTAGTATGAGTCTTGATCACTAAACTATTAAGAGACAGAAAATTACTTTCTAGAAAATTGCTTACTTTTTTCTTGATTTTCTGTTGAATTCGGGTCATCCATGCTAGTGAGCTGAAAAGAAAAGGAATACAACAGTAGTTTTATAAAATTGTAATTTGAAACATGGGAATGCCCTAATTTCCAATGGGGATACAGCGTTATTTTCAGTGAAAGTGGAGAGGAATTTTCTGCAGGCATCAGCTTTGCTATTATATTTTTCATGGGAATCATTTGGAGTCAGAAAGGGCAAAGAGTAAGCATTAGACAGAGGAGCCTTCCACAGTTGTCCTTAAAAATTAGAATCAGATAAAATCTTTTATTTGTTTTGCCTTAAGTTTCTGACTTTATTCAAATGAAAGTTCCTTAATCATTTTGTAGAAATATGGTCATACTCTATGTATTGAAATAGACGATTTCAAGAATTGTAGACATCACAGACATCAGAAAGTGCAGGGATGAGAAGCAGAAAGAAGAAGTGTGAAATAAAACTCAGTTGTAAACTGACAGTGAAGCTTGTTGGTAAAAGAAGGATTTAGAAAACATATTTGACATCTGTCTCGACTTTTAGAGGACAAGGGTTCATTTTTCATAGCCATTACATTCTTGCCACTATCAATCCAAAGGAAAATTCCAAATATTTTAGAAGACGGGAAAAGAGTACCACAAGAGGGCAAAAGAGAGTGCTCTGTTGAAAAGCTGGAGTGCGCATGAAAAACTAGATTGTCCACAAATAATTCATTTTTGGCAAGCCTTTATTCTTCTTACTTCAGTTTCCACATGGCCAAGAGTAAGGCTATTATAGCTAGAACTTCCTAGCTATTCTTTTGTTTAGCACCTGATATTATTAGTTTTGTAAAACTGAAAGAGATTTTAGCTAGTTAACGAGAGTTTATGGTGGACCTAGCAAATGGCACTCTTATTCAGTGGCTGCCTGTTGCAAACGAACTTTGTGTGTTCATTCTCCAAAATGGGGATGATTTATTTCCCAATTAGAAACTAACTGATTGTATGTGTGTTTTGTAATATGCCTACAAGAACCTGCTCCTGAGAGCATCAAGGTGCCACATCCTGTCAAAAATTAAGAGTTGAACAAAAACTTGCACTCCCATGCTTCAGTGATGTAGAGAGATTTTTAAAACTGTTATTGTGATCCTTCTTTAGAAGGGGATACTTGTTGCCTTGATTTGTAGGTTCTTTGCAATGATGCAGAATTATCTTTAAATCTGTAAAGTGTGGGTATCTGATTTATCTTCTTGTCTCTCTTATTGATACAAACTGTGGAGACCTTCAGATCTGTTCCAAGACAATTTTAGTTGACAGAAGGGGACAGCTGTTAGATTTGGTATTTTCCCCCCAAGCAGATTCACTTTGATGTTCTGCTGCAACATTAAGGCTTTCCTACTTAAGAAGACATTTGGATTTTATAGGTTGGATTTTACTGTTACTTGAAGTAATATCACAGAACTTTCTACATTTTAAACTTCTGGGTTTACGTATTCTGTTCCTGCTGTTCAATTTGTTTATTGTTGTGGGACTGCTGAATTTAAATATGTTGCAGTGGACCACAATGAACAAATAGCAAAAGGCTATAAATTATATAAATTTAAATAATATAATAATATAAACTTAAATAGTTATGAATGCAGGAATTGGGGAGGGCCTGTGGCTCACTGACAGACCATGTGTTTACATGCAAAAGGTTCTAGGTTCAATCCTTGGCATCTCTTAAGCAATAATTATGAAAAAGACCTTTCTGCATATGATTCTGGAAATACACTACCTGTCTGGTGCTTTTCAGATGCTTTAGAGTGAGTAGGGATTATTAGAATTGATATTTGGTGTCAAACATTGTGTCACGGGCCAGATCATGATATATCGTGACATCTTTTGCCTTTCTGGAGCTCGGGTAGGTGCGTCCTGTGCATGACGTATCTGGTCTATCGGCCACCAGTTTGGTAGGCCTGATCCAAAGAACATCTAAGTGCAGAAGACTAGATTACATAGATAATGTGACGATGTATGTGGCAACTTCCCAGATAGATACAGCGGCTCTTTCAGGGATGCCAATTTTGTGAAGGGAGAACTGGTGGAATTTGGCCACTGGTTTGATGAAGACTGTTCAGAAACTGATGAAGTGACTAAGACCTCCAAGGTCTTATTCTGTTATATATTACAGACTACCTTAATATATTACAAACCAGGGATGGGATTCTACCTGGTCGGATTGGTTCTATAGAACTGGCTGTTATGATTCTGCCCAGTTTGGAGAACCAGAAAATCGTGTCACTGGCTGGCCGTGCCCCTCCCCTCCCCTCCCACTCACTCCTTACATGGCATGCGTGCCATCCAACTTGCCTGCGTTTGGTAAGTTGCTATTTTTCCTCCCCCCCCCTCGATCATCTGCTGTTCTGCTGTGCCAGGAGATTTAGATTAGCTAGAAAGCAAGAAATCCTTGGTTTTCTTGCTTTCTAGCTAATCTAAAAGCAGAGCTGAACTTCCTTAGGACTGAACTTTCTATTTTTCAGTGCAGACTCAGGCAATAGATTGCAGAATGGTAGATCTCTAAGTGAATCTCTGATTCTGTGAGCTTGCTTTGCCTAATTGCTTTGCCTAATTTTGGGTACAAGTTGCTCTTTTTTTAAAATAAAAAATTCAATATTTACATACATGGTGTGTTGTATGTTAATTTTGTGAGCTTGCTTGCTGGCAAATTTTATGAGTTTGCTTGCAAGCAAATTTTATGTGATAGACTCAGGTAGCAGATTGCAGAATGGTAGATCTCTAAGTGAATCTGTGATTCTGTGAGCAACTCAATCTGCCTGCCTGCTTTGCCTGATTTTGGGTAAAAGTTACTTTTTTATTAAAAAATTCAATATTTATGTAAATATTTATAATATTTACATACAAGCCCTGCCCAGCCAGTCACTTGACTTTTAAGCCACACCCACAAATTAGGCCATGCCCACAGAAGCGGTTGTTAAGAAATTTGAATCCCACTCCTGTTACAGACTACATTACAGACTACAATATATTACAGATTACTATATACCTGTTATGGCCATGTCTCTTAGGGAAGCAATTATGAAAATAAACATTTCTGTTTGGCCTTTTCTCCCTTCCTGCAAGAATGTTAAGCAACAATATTTGTTTGCTTGCAAGTGCTCAAAACAGTTTAGAACTGTAGGGCTGTTAATAGCTGGATAGAGTTAGGTTTTTCATACAGAAATAAATAAGCATTTTTACAGTTTGAAGATCTAACTACTGATTGAAGAATAATAAATTCATTTTGCCTTACATTTGGTTTCAGAACATTCTCCCCTCCTCCATGTTCACATTTTACAATCTTGAACTGTTTTTTTGGAGAGTAATGGGCTTGGTTTTAAAATATTAGCGTATGTCTGTATGGGATTCCATTCATTAACTCGTTTTTTTTTAGAACTGGAATCTGAAAAAAATTAAACAGAGAATTTTGAAATAGAATTTCATCTCTCAGGGAGACTAAATCCCTTTTTTCATATCTCCCATAAAGAAGTTTAGAACGTAAGTGACTTCAGGCAAGCATTTCTTGATTATCTCTTTTTGCAAAAATGACCTGTGAGCATTGATTACACCATATAAATGATTCTGTTCTTAATCATGGGATTACAGATTGAATTTGGGATATAGTTCCATAATAAGGCTTATTAAAATTAGCCAGGTTTGCAAAATATTGGCCAACCATATAGGGATAGGATGGGTTAAATCTGCCATGCTACAGATAGTCCTTGACTTACAACCATTACTGAACCCATAATTACTGTTGTAAGTCACACTACTTGTTAAGTGGGTCACCATATGACTACGCCCAATTTTACAATCTTTTTTTCAGTGGTTTTCAAGCAAATCCATTGTCCACAATGAGCATATTCGTTTGGAAACTGGAAACATATGCAGGTTTCTGGAAAAAAAAACCAACAAAATCCCCAAAGCAAAAAGCATTGTAAATCATGGTCATGTGCAGTGGTGCGATTCAACCGGTATAAAAACCGGTTTGTTGACCACGCGCTCCTTGTTTAAAAAAAGCTAATACTTCCCTTCAACTGCAGCTGAAGAAAACAGCTGAGGCACGGAAAACTGCTCTGCCATGTGAATCAGCTGAGCTCTAACAAAAATACATAAAAGCACAGGAAAGAGCAGGGTCTAGCGGACTGGCCCACATGCTCATTGGAGCAAACCAGTTCGGAGCCAGCTGATCGTCTGAACAAAGGGTTTTCCTGAACCGGGAGAATCCCATCCCTGGTCATGTGATTGTTGGTTGTTGCAAATGACTATAAATGCAGTCTGGTGGCCAAGTGCCCAAAATGTGATCACATGACTGGGAAGCGCACCAAAACGTGCCTACTGTCCCTGTCCTATTGTTTCTTTTTTCCTTATTCGTATCAATTTCATGTATTTATAAGCATGTTTATACTTATACATGTTATCTAATAATTGTTTGACAAATAAAATGAATGAATAAATAAATAAATAAATAAATAAATAAATGTGCATGAGTGGCTTAGATGTTGGAATTTTGAATCCAGGTCATAAGTAACCAAAGAAGGAAATGTATAATTTTGTACAGTTGGTAAGTGATCAGTCATAAGTCAAAGACTGCCTGTACTTTGTGCAACATCTGGATTTTTTTTTTAATTGCAGTGTCTTATGCACAGATTTTACAAGGGAAAAAAAGTTTAATTTTCATGCATTTTTTGGAGTTAAAACATTCATGGTCATAAATGAAAACATTGCTGTTAAATGATAAATGAAAACATTGCTATTTTGAATCAGCCTCTGGGCCCATTCAAAGCAGTCCTGCTTTGCCTTCTGTAACTGACATGGAGATGATCTAGCCTCCCCCCCCCCCCTTCTTGATTCTTCTCTAGACAAGTAATCAGTCTACAACAGTCTCCTCTTGGGAGAAATCACCAAGAACTTTGACCTTTCCTAAGTTAGGCATTTTAATATGCTAAAGCCACAAGAAGCTTTGAGATGGAATAGTTGAATACTAACATATTTGTAGCTACTGTATTCCTGAAACTGCATTGTATGTGTAGTTATGTTGTTGGCTGCAGAAACCTCTTCATGTTGTTGGCTGCCAGCTGCTGCTCTTGTTCTCCCATTGAGCTTTAATGGGCAATAAGGAGACAAGAGATTTGTGTGTGCATCAATACACCAATGAAGCAAACTGTTTTGGGTGTTTAAGCAATGCTCAGAGCAACTATTAAAGATGAAAGGTTGTGCATGTGCCTTTTAAGGGTGGGTGGAGGAAAACTTCACAATAAATGGGAGAGAAAATAGCAAACTACTGGTCAAGCTATTAGAATAACCTCAGATTCTTGTTTGCAACAGAGGCAGATTAAAAAAATATTTGGGTAAATTAATTTGAGATTTACACAGCATTTGTTGTCAGTGTTTTATGCTCAGTCTCTAAAACTGAACATCCCATCTCTCTAAGCTTTACCTGCCTTTTTAAAAAGCCTTTTCTCATTGTAACTTTAAAAACAAAATGTCCTCTGTTTTAAAAGTCTCATTCCACACCACTTATTAATATTTGTCTATTCAGACCATTTAATGTGTTTATGTGATTGATAATCTGGCCATCAGTCATTAAGTGAGTGGGAATACTCCTACCTAATCCCAAATACCAGGCCTGGATATTTGTATGATATCTGAGTTTGCAAACATGTATTTTATTGTGTTCTTTTATTTTCAGATGTTTTAAAAATATATATCTTGCAGTTCCAGTGCTAAGGAAGAGAGTTGTTAGACCAATGAATGAAAATATAGTTTCATATTGTGAGCTGCTGCTGGAATTTCTTACTTTGTTTACAGTGTAAGGAAGAATTTTGTCAGGAGAAAGAAGGAAGTTTAAATTCCTATGATGCAGAGAAATTGTATGATTGTGTTTATGTGTAAAGTGGAAAACATGGAAGCTGTTTTACCAATCTAAAGAGCAAAGTTAACCCATATTCATTATATGCAAGAATAAAAAAGTAAACATCCCTTTCTGGATTTTAACTCTAGTCTATTATTTTCCTTCCCCAAATGTAAATAAATAGCAAGCAACAAGTCTGAGTTTGTTTTCACTCATTTATATTTTGGTCCTGAGGAAATACAAGCCAGAGAATCCTGATGAAATCTCTGATACTGTTTCATATTATGGCCAGATTTCATTTCTGATGGAAAGATCCATCAGTATGATGTCATGAACTGAATATAGGACTTGATCAGACTGACTGTGAAGTCAGTCATTTCACTGTTAGCTTTACGTATCTTACATATATTGCTAAATATAGGGTATATCCAAGAAAGGTTACCCAAATAATTTTGGAAAAATAATAGGATAAAATTATGATGACAAAGAATGGCAGGTTGCCTCATATGTGTTGTAAGAGTATGACCAATTATGTATTTCTTAAATATAGTCTACCCTGGAACTTTGTAGGACATGTCTAAAATATTATAAGTGTTTATATCAGCTGGGAGAGATTTTGGGCTTATATAGTGTTTTTCTTATGCCAAGAAGATACTTCTCCCTGAGTGCAGCTTGTATGGCTCATTCTGGGACAGAGTAAAAGTGCCAGCATAGTCTGTTCATCCAAATCCCATAGCCAAACTGCAGCAACATCTGTTTTTGGCTTCTGTCTTTCATTTGCATGTGCTATCCAATCTACTGAATGAGACTTTTATCAAAATGCTCTGTACTCTTGTTGATATCACCTTGGTCTAAGGTAGACAAGTAACTTGTTGCAGGAATTAATTTAAACAGATTTTCTTACTTCTGTCAAGTATGTTTTTGACCATAACCTCCAGTGTGGGAAATATTTATGAGTGCTGTGTTGATTTATAGAATCATGAAGAAGATACCTTGGAGATGATCTAGTCCAACCCTCTGCCAAGTTCAAGAATCCTCACGCCATTCCCAACAAATTGCTGTCCAATCTTTGCTTGAAAACTTCCAGTGATCCGTAACACCAAGAGACAGGCTAGGCTGTTCCATTGCTTCATGACTCTCAGAGTCAGGAATTACTCCTTATTTAAGTACTTAACTTAAAAAGACCCACACCAACACAAATAAACAATAAAGTTCACTTTACTAAACAAATTCAGATTAACAACCTAGCAAAATATATGCAAAGATTTTACACTGCATGGAGGATGATATTTTTCACTCCCTCATTTACAGCAGTTAAAACCAAAAAACATAGCAATAAGGCACAATGGGGAGACAGTCATGGCCACCAGATTAAAACAGACAAACGCTGACTGTGTTTATACACTCAATAATAGTCTATTCCAACAGCCTTTGTCCAAAGAACATGAACTGAGAGGAGAATAGTTGAGTTTCAGCCCTTTGCTTTCTATTGCAGATGATCAGGGCTTCGCAGTGTTTGGCATAAATGTAAGCATAATAATAGAGATGATTAGGCTTAAAAACATGGGAAAAGTGATTCATTTTTCTGATTAATAAAAGAGAGGATACTTGAAAATTCTGTTTTCCATTAAGGGAATTGATAATATTGTGCACTAAAGAGGAAATACTGAAGCACAAGTATATAACAAAGGTGAATGTGGATATAAAAACTTTCATAGATAATTCAAGAGATATTAAATGAAAGCAAAGTATTATCTTTGGCTGGATAGAATATAGCCCAAGATATACATTTCATAAGATCCATGTAGGATTAAAAACTTGAAAATTAACAGTCTATTTATTTATTTCATTCAATGTGGATGCCATCCATCTCCAACTGACTGAAAGAAGATCAGAAGGAATACTAGATCAAAGTTGGCTACCAGACAACCAAGATATACTCTGGATATTAATTTTCAAGAACGTATGATCATTGAACAGGAAGCCTCTCATACTTTACCTGCTAGGCTTGTGGACACATAACGTCCAACTCACAGAGATATCTAAATATAAAGGTTTGCAGAGGAAGCTGCATTAATTTGACTTGCAATAGGTTCATCCGGAAATTAGGCCAATGTAGTTTCATAAAGAGATCAAAATTAAGGTGGTTAGATGTAGTTATGCTTATCAGGGAGTAACAATAAATTGAGCTCTTAAAGCCATGGAATGCTGTGATTATCTAAATGTTGCTGTATTACAAATCCCAGCATCTTTAGTCATTAACCGTGCCATCTAAATTGCAATTGAATATCAACAACATATAAGTTCCTCTCCCTGTGGATAAGTGATCAGTTAGTTAAATATAGTTGACATGATCTCAAGTATGCTAAAGGGAGTAAAGATCAGAATATACTGACTGCAAACAATAACCTCAGGGAGGCCTGGTACATTGCTTCAAACATTGAGCACCAAATACATCTGCTGGCAGGATTTTGCTATTCAAGAGTCCATAGGGAACTCTTGGATGCAGAGGTCCACTGCAAGTAGCTATTCATGGAAACACTGATATTATTCATTTGTGCTGTGAGACAAAACCTTTGGAATTATCCATTGCACATTTATAAGGACAAGAAATCTTGACCCCTCAATTATTATTTTTCAGTATTCTGTGTTGTTTAAAGAACATGTATTTGCTGCAGAGAACGTTAATGTAATATTTCTGTTTCCCATAGAAATCTTCCTCTATAGCCAGGAAGTTCACAATAGTGAAGCAGAGGACAGCAGGGCATGCTATTATCCTGCAACAGCTGCACAACATGTTACCCATTGAAACAGTTAAGTATTGCATGATTAACTCCTTGTTCTTACATGCCCAGGCAGCAAATTCTGGATGGTCTCATGCTGCTTGAATTGTTGATCTATCCCACAAGTGTGATGTGAGAGTGATTGTAATTCTCTTTGGTTAGGATGACGAAAAATTAAATATTTGGGACAAAACTTCTGATTCAATAGTATACTTGAGTGACTTTTTGCCCTGCTGGGTGCAGCACCTAGATAACCTTGGTTTTCTTGAAAAGCTAAGAAGGATTGGACAGAGTTTGTACTTATATGGGAAACCATCCAGAAATTCTAGGCCTGTAGGCATTGGCATTCATAGGGACAGGGACAGTCAAACCAATCAGTCTGGTAAAAGTAACCAGATGCCTGTGGGTAGAGTTGCATTAGCAAAATCTGAAACAGTTGCGCTGGGTTTCTGGAAACCAGGATTTCTAGTTTGATTGGGTAAGCTACACATTTTAAAGAGCTAAATGAACTGTTGGAGCGCAATTTTCAAAGATAGTCACATAATAACTCACCGTTTTATTTAGTGTCATGTGAAACAGGCCAATATCTCTCAGCCCGATCCACTTTGTAAGGTTGTCAGGATACAGTAAAATATGGAAAGGCTGACTTATGCTTATCTGAGATTCTAGTAAATAATAAGGGTCTCCTCCCTTAACTGTTGCCATCTGAGACACCCTTTTTACCTTTGAAAGGCCATGAAGCTCTGACTCTTCCCACAAGGGCCAAGATGGGGATTGAGTCAGGAGGTATTTGGTTTGGCACCTGGTGGGAAGAATGCTTTCATTGATTAAAAGTTTTTCAAACAATAACCAAGTTTCATTTTGAAAGCAGATTCTAGCAGTCTGCACCCTATTTTATAGCCTCCTCCTGTATTTCCACCATGAGAAGCATTAGATCAAACTCAATATCATTGAAGTCCGCGTCAGGGTTGTGTTTGACTGGTGTGCGGGTGGGGGGCATGGCCAGCTCAACATCACTCGTGTCAGGGGTGCCTGGGATGGCCTGAGCACTCTAATCAGAGAAAACAGTCTCCCAGGCTCTGTTTTCAGCTGCGATGGCCTCCTGCAACCCTTTGCCAGCGAAAACAGAGCTCGGGAGGGCTGCATGCACTCCGTTTTTGATAACAGGCACCGCGAGCTGGTCCTTTGCTTTTTCCAGGACCTTGAGTTTGACACCCCTGCATTAGATCTTTACTGCCTTCTTAGCTGTGTCTCCCATTTGTTAGAATGCAAGGACTGTGCTTGCATGAATCAAATAACGTGTTTCTCCTTTCTCTGAGTCACATTTTACAAGCCCCCCACTTTTTCTTTTTACATTTGCAAATCATGCATTTCAATGATTATTTTTTTTGTACAATACTTGAAGGTTAGTTCAATAGACAGAGAGCTTATCTGCATTACTTAGCTGACTCATCATTAGAATGATACAGTGACTACTTTTTTTTGACAATAGAAATAGATAATTTCATCCTGTAATCGTCTCCTTTCCATTGTTAATTCAACCCTCCCATGCATTTTCCGGCTGCAGTTTCAAAGTACAGGTTATGACTGGTTGTCCAATGGCCTTTTGTTAGTTTTTGAATCACTACAGAGTGCTTAGCTATATGGGCAGTGATAAAAAAAGGGAAGGTTTTGTAGTGACTACAATTCAGAAGATATTTTTTTAATTTTAAAAATTGTTGCTATCCAAATATACATTTGATATCTTTACTTTGAATATACATATTTAATTTTAGCCTATATAGATACATTTACAACCAACGCACATGCATACACACAGCATATACATATCAGTATATATTTTCATTATGGTTTTTCTACAGGAAAGAAAGCAATTTGAAGCTCTCCCCCCACACCCCCAAAACAGATTTTGAAGCCTTCAGTCTAGATGAAATATTTTGGCAACTGTTGCCAAATGCCTCAGTCTGGTCATATTTGTCATAAATCGGATTAAATGTAAATTGCCAGAAGTGCAGCGACAAAAGCATCTTAAACAATAATATGTCCAGAGATAGCAGTTGCATTATCCAAAATGGTTTTTATTGCAAGAAATCTGCAATATTTCAAGAAATCTGTTAGGCATATTTCCAGAGGCTGTCGGCCTTTCATTAGTGGAACCTCAAAAAAGGTTTATGATCTGTTCATCTTTGCTTCAAATCCTAAACTACAAACAACAGTTTCAAGTTCTTTCCTGTGAAATAGAAATAAGTCCACATATAGATCTATTCCATCTGAAGATGTTGGATCACAGCAAGGGTTCATCCTTTGAATTAAACTTTCAATATTGAGAATAAAGGAGTGGTACAGCACTGGATAAGATAACTCTTAGAGTCAGGTAATGTCTCTAAGCTAATGAAGGAAGAAAACAGGTGTTACTCTTTGATTCCTTCTATATATTTTCTTCCAAACTGTTTTAAATGGTCAACCAATCTTCTGAAATTTATTTTTAGGAATATTCTTGAGGGGGGAAAAGGGAATTGAGAAAAGTATACAATTTCCTCCTCCCATTAATAGAAGGATCCACTAGATCTAAATTTTCTGAATAACACTGCTGGATTCTTCCCAATAGCAGCATCTTAATCTTACAGATTGTTGCTGTGAAGATTCAGCATTTGACTCATAAAAATGTTTGCCTATCCATTCGCATTGCACAGGAAGAATTCATTTTATTTTTTGAACACTTTGCAAGAGATGTCTTAATAATTAGTCACCACAAGGCTGACATTTTATCTTTTGGTATTTTTATGTTGATAATTTAGAAAATAAAAATACACTATTGGATTGATTTTACTCAATGACCTTTTCCTCTTCAATAATTTTCTGAATCATATGTAGAAAACAGTTGCCTTTGGCAATCGGTTAATCAATAAGTGTGTGGAAGAGTCCCTATTCCCCCTGCCCCGATTTGATTGGCTATAGCATTATGTAGTCAGTTTGTTTAATAAGAAATGGGTATTCTGTGCAAGTAAATAAACCAGAATACCAGTGAGAACATAACCCGAGTGAAATGAGGAACTGGGTGAAACAGAACCTGTAAAAGATCAGGAAGCAGATGAGATGACAGAGTTAATTGTTCAGTAACCACACTTTGCATACCCATGGTTGCATTCTCCCTTGTGTGGGTGTGTGCTTAATCCATGAAACAGATGAAATCAGGATTGTGTATAAGGGAAAGGAAATGCTAATTTACTGTCATTCTTCTGCAGGCAATTAGGCTGTGGGATGGTAAATTACACTTCTCGGTATGCTTTATAGGTAAAGATTTGAATTTTGCACTCCAACCTCTGCATCCTCTGGCAAAAGGCAGGTTGTACATTGCTTGTGAAAGCCATTTTCCCCTTCCATTAAACATCCCAGGTATTGCTTTTTTTTAAAGGAGAAAATGTGATTCTTTTGAATTTTACCTTTTGTAATTGAAGTTCATATTTTCAATTTGTGCCTGGATTATATACATTATTCCCAGCATTAACAAACCTGGGGTCATACATTGCCTACACTCCTCAGCTATTAATACAGGCTGCCACAGCTGATCAGACTGCAGGGGACTGCCTTTCATTGGCAATGAAAATGTACAATTTTCACCTTTTTTTACTAGGAGAGAAAGGGTAGCCCTTAGGCATCTTTTTTCTTCTCAGCAGGGGCTGAACATGTAGATGTGTACATAAACCATTCTACTTATAAAGTCTTGAGATTACAGAACACAGTGTTTACACATATACAGACCCGCATACCTTTTGTATTGATTTCTTGAAATTCCTGAAAGGAGGCTATTGTACAGAGCATGTGTGATTTCTGTGGGAGTATAAATATTCATATTCAATCAGATTGACTCTATTGTGTTGCAGATACTAAACTGAATTGTGACGAATCTCCATGAAGGTGACCAGCCATGCAATGTTCTTGGAAGGCTGTCCTCTTACTTGCTTTGGCCTCCATTGCTATCCAGTACACAGCCATCCGCACTTTCACAACCAAGTCCTTCCAAAGTTGCCCTGTACCCAATCCCATGAATTGTAGCCTGAATCAGGAGGCCGAATCTGCTGACAGACTGTGTGATGAAAGCCCAACCTTTTCTTACAACCTTTCTAAGAAGACTCATGTCCTGATTTTGGCCACCACCAGAAGTGGTTCTTCTTTTGTCGGTCAACTCTTTAATCAGCACTTGGATGTTTTCTATTTATTTGAGCCCCTTTACCATGTCCAGTTTACCTTGATTCCAAAGTTAACGCAGATGAAGGGCTCCATGGACCGACGGATCATGTTGGGAGCTGGCAGAGATTTGCTGAGGAGTCTTTATGACTGTGATCTTTACTTTTTGGAAAATTACATCAAACCCCAGCCGGTGAACCACACCACAGACAGACTGTTCAGGAGAGGGGCCAGCAAAGCTCTATGCTCTGCACCAGTTTGTGAGACACTGGCACCGATTAATACGACTCTGGAAGAAGGAGACTGCGTAAAAAAATGTGGCACTTTGAACTTGACCCTAGCTACCGAATCATGCAAAGATCATGGGCATGTTGCTATCAAAACAGTGCGAGTGCCAGAGGTCAATGACCTTCGGGCCTTGGTGGATGATCCCAGGCTCAACCTGAAAATTATACAATTAGTGAGGGACCCCAGAGGCATCCTTGCTTCCAGGAGTGAAACATTTAGAGACACTTACAGACTTTGGCGAATCTGGGATGGCACAGGTAGGAAACCCTACAACTTGGATGTGACACAACTCACCACTGTTTGTGAGGACTTTTTGAACTCTGTATCCACTGGCTTAAATAGACCCTCATGGCTGAAAGGCAAATACATGTTGGTGCGATATGAAGACCTAGCTAGGAATCCTCTAAAAAAGACTGAGGAAATCTATGAATTCCTTGGTATCCCAATGGATAGCAATGTGGAACGATGGATACAGAATAATACGAGAGGAGACAGGTCTGCATCCAAGCACAAATACGGGACTGTCCGAAATTCAGCAGCAACAGCAGAGAAGTGGCGGTTCCGCCTCTCTTATGAAATTGTAGCATTCACACAGAATGCATGCCAGCAGGTATTAATACAACTGGGTTACAAACTGGTATCCTCCGAGAAGGAACTAAGAAACCTCTCCATAAGTCTGGTGGAAGAAAGAGATTTCTTGCCCTTTTGGTAATGCAGATGTTAGGGCTCCTATTGTAAGTTTGAGATGAGCCATTTGTAACCGTTGCCTTACTTTCCCTCTTCCCGCCTACTCTCTAAAAAATTTGCACTAATTGTTGAATGGGATTCTCAAAAGGAAAGTTCCCCTTCTCAAACCATTGTATAGATGGATGACTATTGGGTCTTAAGAGCAAAAACTAAAATAAACGAACTGTGGACAGGTAGCAATGTTTACAAATCACACACACTTAACAATATATAAAAGGGAAAAAAAGTGACCCTCAGATTTCCACATTGATGGGAATCTGAAGGCTTATACTTTTGCACTTTTTACTTTTACAATGTAAGAGGTCATTATAAATATATATATATATATATAATTATAAATATATATATGTCTAATTTATGAATAGTGTTGTTACCTCCCTCCCAACTTTTATGAGCAGGTTTTACTGTTAGCTGATGGTGGAATTGTCTCTTTGTTTTTAATCTTGTTTTGATATATCTGAGTCATGTTATCAGGCTGGTTGCTGTTCCACAGTTTGTTTAGTAACACTTATGACATTTCTTTGTGCCAAAAAAGAAGAAAGAAAGAAAGAAAGAAAGAAAGAAAGAAAGAAAGAAAGAAAGAAAGAAAGAAAGAAAGAAAGAAAGAAAGAAAGAAAGAAAGAAAGAAAGAAAGAAAGAAAGAAAGAAAAATTGAGATTTGCTAAACGGGGACAACATGCTTTATCTTTGTGTTTTCTTGAAATAAAGAATTCAATAAAACCAATTGTTCCTGGGGGGGTGAAATTCACCAAGCCAGGCTCAGTGAATCTTGAGACTGTTGAACTCTGTTCAGGACAGCTGTGGATACTATTTAATGTTATGGTGAGGGAGAAGAAGAAGGAGTCATTTTTAGAGTCAAGGTTGGGCAGTGAGAAGAATGATAATAAAACAAGTTGACAATCTGTTTTAAGTGACGAGAGTGCAGAAGTGATGGCAATCCTATGATCTGTATAGCTTTTAAACACTTGCTCTTTTCATTTGTAGTCAATTGCAGCAGGTTGCCCGAGAAATCATAGGTAGAAGGGAGGGGGCACCTATTTGATGCCAATTACATACTTTGCATTTTGTAAGACAATGTCATGACACATGTGATACCATCTTAGCTTGTACTAGATGCCTATGACTGGTTAATTCAGTGTAACAAAAATAGAACTCAGGAGTTTCAACCTAAAGAAACCTTGCCTGTCTGCCTGCTAGAATCACCATATGTTCATGGAAGGTAGCTTAATGGGACATTGGAACTCCTGATTCAAATGGCAAAGTTAAAGGAGATGGAAATGGCCAAGACTGCAACCCCAAATCAAAAAGAACTATTGGAGTTAGCAGTAGGCCCCTTCCCTAATTTTCAGCACCTTATTGTTTAAACCATTCTTGATGTGTTTCCCCAAAAACAAGACCTATCCCAAAAAGAAGCCCTCGTGTATTTTCCACATGTACACCTAATATAAGTCCTACCCCCCCCCAAAATAAGCCTTACTTAAGAGCCTGCACAGCCAGCTGGTTGCCTATTCTGTCTGGTTGTTCGTGGTGCCATGATCACAAGGCCAGGCGGGTGGTGGTGGAGCTGCCATTCACTGACTTACCTCAGGGCCCCCGCAGCCAGACTATCCATGCTTCAACACCTGCCTTGCATCAGCAGCCATGTGCAGCAGGAGCCCACATGGCTGCCGGACTACTTCTTCTGCTTGCTTGTGGCCGCAACAGAGCAAGAGGCTGAGCATTGTGATGGTGCCATGACTGTGGGTGAGGCAGGTGGGGTGTGAGTGGCCTGGTTGCAGGGACCCTAAGGTAAGCCAGTGCGGGGCATATGGAACAGCTCCACCTCACATGCCTCACGGTGGCTGCCACAAGCAAAAAGCAGAAGTGGGCCTCCTGTACATGAAAAAAAAAATAAGACACCCCCCAAATAAGTCCTAGTGCTTATTTTAGGGCCCAAAAGAAAATAAGACCCAGTCTTATTTTTGGGAAAACATGGGTAGTCTTTACTATTCAGCTTCTTTTTCCTAATCTAAGCTTTCAAGTTAAGTGATTGGTTTCAATGTTGTCAGAATTAATACTAGAAATGTAAAGCAGATCCTAGTTCTCAAAAAAGGAAAGGCTAGAGCTGGACTTAGCTGGACCATTGCTAGAGGATTATATGCAGGTGGTTGTGTCATTAATATGTTGAATTTTTTTTTTTAAAAAAAAAATCCCTCTGGACAGGCTCTTTTTCTCCATGCAGCCCTTATTTGACAAACATGCAGAAGGCATCAAAGGGAAGCAGGAATCTGTTCCAAAGATGGATGGTTAGCATCGAACAAATCCTCAGGATTCTGTGTTAGTGATCCAAATGCAGTCAGCACTCCCTATGGAAAAGGAACAGCTGCTAAACCAACTAAAATATTTAGTGTACTTTTCCCCAAGCCTGATTATGGCAGGATTGAAATGGGGGAATTAGTTAGGAAGGGTAAACCATGCCTTTCCTGCCTTCTGTGACCTGCCAGAATCTTGTACTGGAGTCTACATAAAGTTTCCGGTTTCCTCCAGGGAATGGTGGCAGTGGGGTGGCAGAATCTAATTCCTACTCAAGGAGAGGCTTTCTATATGAGCAAAGGAGCATGTGTGTGAGAGTGAGTTGTGAATGGTATGCATATGTGCCTTTCCCCACCTGGCTATTATCTGCTCATTTTGGTGTTTGTTCCTTGGGAAAAGTATAACAAAGGAAATGCACACATAAAATTTGCAAGAACTACACTATAAATGTTTTTTTTAAATATACATTGAAGAACAAGTTCATTCTTTCATTATTGAGATCTTCATGCTGAAGAGTCCTATCCTGAGCCTGTTTGTCACTGATAATGATAGTAAAACTGCATGTTTATACGTTTCAGTGTTTCCAATGTTGTGACCATATTTTGGGTATGGGAAATTATTCAAGATTGCTGTTTCCCAATCGGCAGTTCAGAAATAATCATGATAGTGTTGATCAGCTTAGCACCTTAGAGATGTATCTGGCAACAACATCTGTCATACCAGACAACAAGCCATGATGGTAGTTGTGGTCCAATACATCTGGAGAAAATCAGGAGGGAAGATATTCATCAAAACTTTGAATAATTTTTGATCTATTAAAAACTGAATATTTTGTTGGGCTGCATCTTTTAAAATATTGGGGTTTTTATATAAGCAGTCCACGGGAGATCCATACGTCCTTAGATAAGACCTATTTTATCACACAGAAAAAGCAACTTCTGAGAATTCTGTGAAATATGCATGCATTATCTAATGTTTGTGCAGTCCTATACTTGCCTACTCAGAAGTACTGTCCCACCGAATTCACTGAAATTTGCTTCAAGATATAGGACTACCGTCTAAAATGCCTTTTCTTCTGAATGTTTATTCAAATACGATTTGTTCATACAAATTTGATTCAATTAAAATTCATATAAATAATTAACTATGATTTCTTTGTTCAAATGACAGAACTAATTTTATTGTTAAAAGGCCTTGGCATATAAAAATGCCAATTGTTACTACTGCCTTTGTAGTAATGGAACCCTGCCTGAAGCCATTTTCTGTTCCAATAGCAGAAAAAGAGATAAGAAGGTGAGAAGCAGACATAAAGCATTGGCTCATACAAACCCTTCTTCTAAAAAAGTTCAGCTGCTGTCTGATGCAATTGACCCCAGGTTTAAATGGTTGACCTGGAATTTCCATAGGAGCTTATTATTATTATTTAAGTAATTACCCAACATGTAATTTCTTTCTCAAATATACTGGTGGGTATTTGCTCATCTGCCAGTTTGAAAATGATTAAATTAAAAAAAATTTTTTTTAGAAGAATTGGTATCGTCTTACTCATGCATAATTCATGTAGAAATTGTTTCTGAAGATAATTGGGATGGAAGTTATTTTTTTGCCAGTTTCAAATGAAATAACATTAAAGATGTTAATGGCACCTCAAATCAACTTCAGTTTCTGGTGATTTCATGGACACGAGCATGCAGTTTTCTTGGCAACAATTTAGAAGTCATTTGCCATTGGCTTTTTCCAAGTTTTCCTGAACTATCCTAGTCCTGATAGACCTCGATTTTTCTATCCAAGAATGAGCCAGCTTAGAATTGCAATCCAGATAGGACTGGCCAGGTCCTGTGCTTCTGTGACAAGTGACAGATTTTCTACCACTCAAACCAAATATGATCAAATTTGTATAGCTATCCACATTTACAGAGCAGCCTTGGAAGAATAGAACACTCCATCTCTGGGTTTATTTTCTTCATAATGGACAGTGGCCATGTGGGGAGGGGATACAAGTAGTCCTCAACCTCCAACCACAATTGAGCCCAATCAATAGGCTTGATAAAGCCAGAATCTATCTATATAAAAGCGAAATACCACTCACGCATTATCACAAAATCTCCAGCCTACAAACTTGAAATTTGGTATGTATGTTTCTCTTGGCTTCTAGGTACTCGCTAAGAAAGGATTTTTCAAAATGACCAACAGAGCTTTAGTATTTTGTGTATTATTATTAACACGCTCTGATGCTAAGGAATTTGATTCCCATTCCCCACTTGAAAAGAAATCTATTCCAAATGCAAAACACAAGCAGAGGAGAGGAGTTTCAGTTTTGGTTTCATAGCACCAAGCAGCTTTAGTACAGAACAGTTGAGCTAAGGCACGCCCAGGCTCCTTGCTGTCTCTTTCTTGCTCACACAGAAATAATGTTTCAGTTCCCCAACAGCCCTCAACTCTCACACACTGACAGGACGCTAGCCAGATGAATACAGATGGATGCTGGTAGGCAGAGGCAGATTTTTTCCCCTTATTTTCCTCCCGCAAAACTAAGCCCGACCACATAGTTTCATAACGAAGCACGGGTATCAAGCTAGTACTTAATACAATATCTAAGTCCATATATATAAATAATAATACTCAACAACAAATTGGGAAAAGGACAAGCAATTATTATAAGACTAAGACAAAGATCCACTGCAGGGGAGCAGCCCATATTCCAGTCTGTGGAAAAGTCAGATTTTTAATCCTTATGAGGACATATGGGGTTGGGACCGCACAGGATTCAGGAGGGATGCTATTCACATAGGACAGACATAAAAGGCCTGTCTCCAAGACCCTCTCCCCCATGACATTGCTTTACTACATGAAACATAGCA
The DNA here is from genome assembly GCF_049901735.1 of Notechis scutatus. Lineage (NCBI taxonomy): Eukaryota > Metazoa > Chordata > Lepidosauria > Squamata > Elapidae > Notechis > Notechis scutatus. The sequence continues at coordinate 267,491,204 of NC_142009.1, read as the reverse complement.
ATTTGGGATATGTTTTCCAATAGCCCAATCTTAGTTGTGTCAAGTCATGTCGATTACATGACATCTGCCCAAAGGAGATCACTCAAGAGAAACTGATAGAGATAAAAATCACCATAGCAAAAACAGCAGGTGTCACCTAATGAAAGAGCAACAATACAGCTGAAGTGTGGAGTGAAGTGCCCATTCCTTTTGATCGCAAGAACTGTTTCACCCTGAAGATGGAAGCTGAAGAAATGTAATCCTAGCTGAAATGAGATTCATGAGATTCTTACAAACGGACTCCTTCTATATTCCTATATTCTATATTCCTATATTTCTATATTTTTTAATTCATGTAGAAATTGTTTCTGAAGATAATTGGGATGGAAGTTATTTTTTTGCCAGTTTCAAATGAAATAGCATTAAAGATGTTAATGGCACCTCAAATCAACTTCAGTTTCTGGTGATTTCATGGACACGAGCATGCAGTTTTCTTGGCAACAATTTAGAAGTCATTTGCCATTGGCTTTTTCCAAGTTTTCCTGAACTATCCTAGTCCTGATAGACCTCGATTTTTCTATCCAAGAATGAGCCAGCTTAGAATTGCAATCCAGATAGGACAGGCCAGGTCCTGTGCTTCTGTGACAAGTGACAGATTTTCTACCACTCAAACCAAACATGATCAAATTTGTATAGCTATCCACATTTACAGAGCAGCCTTGGAAGAATAGAACTCTCTATCTCTGGGTTTATTTTCTTCATAATGGACAGTGGCCATGTGGGGAGGGGATACAAGTAGTCCTCAACCTCCAACCACAATTGAGCCCAAAATGTCTGTTGCTAAGTGAGATGGTTGTTAAGTGAGTTTTGTGCCATTTTATGACCTTTCTTGCCACAGCTGTTAAATGAATCACTGCAATTATAAACACGACTCAGTCTGAATTTTGTTCATGTGACCATGGGGAAGCTGCAATGGTTGTAAATGTGAAAAGCAGTCATAAGACACTTTTCAGTGCCATTGTAACTTTAGATGGTCACTAAAATAATTGTTGTAAGTCAAGGAGAAATTTTCTGACAGTGAGAACAATCAACCAATGGAACAGCTTGCCTTCAGAAGTTGTAGGAGATTCATCATTGGAGGCTTTCAAGAAAAGATTGGGCTGCCATTTGTCAGAAATGGTGTAGGGCCATGATGGCGAACCTATGGCACAGATGCCACAGGTGGCACGCGGAGCCATTTGTGCTGGCACGTGAGCTGCAGGCAAACTTACCTCACTGCGCGTGTCTCCCAGCTGATTTTTGGCCAGTTTGAGGCCTTTTTTGGCCTCCCAGAGGTTTGAGGAAGGCGTCTGCAGGCCGAAAACTAGGCCCGTTTCATCACTTCCTGTTTTTTTGGAAATACCAGAAGTGACGAAACAGGCCTAGTTTTCGGCCTGAAAAGACTGCAGAAGCTTTCCTCAAGCCTCTGAGAGTCTGAAAAAGGCCTCAAACAGGCCAAAAATCAGCTGTGAGGCACAGTCCGGGTAAGGGGGCGGCATGGGTGGGTGGGTGGGGATTGCGCACACATGCGTAAGGGGGGTGCATTGCCTTTTGGGTGCTGGCATGTGAATGCGAAAGTACGCACAATTTTTGGCACAGGAGCCCAAAAAGGTTAGCCACCACTGGTGTAGGGTCTCCTGCTCGTGTGGGGGTTTGGAGTAGATGACCTACAAGGTCCCTTCCAACTCTGTTAATCTGTTAAGAATTACTTATAGTGAGAAAGAGGAGATAAGCTGAACAAGATCCTCTGCATTGCCTGTGAAGGCACTAAACCCAGTCAGGCCTTATGGATTTCTTAACAGTTTTCCTGTCCTGGAAGTGGAGTGGACAGGTAGAAGAAGGCAATTACAGCCTGCCACCCTCCTTTGTGGGCTGGGAACTTTGAAAATCACCTTGGACCATGAGATGGGCAGCAAATAAATGTGATGATTCAATAAATTAAATGGCCCCTTTGCCATTTCACCGAGGACAGACTATCGTGGGATTCCTTTCCACAGAGGTAAGTTGGCTTCTGAATCTTCACAATTGGTAGTCACATTCTCAATGGTTCAGTCATGCAAACATGAGAAATTAAGAGATGTCTACTGAATAGGATTATTCAAACACTGAACTTCATATGAATTGTCCTTTGTGCTAGTGTGAACTTTCCCCACATTTCCCCACCTAAATGCAAGGGAAATATACTCCCCTCCCCCGGTTTTTTTTGGCCTTGTCTCTTGATATTGCCTCCATCTCTTCTATTTGAGGTGGCCTTCAATTGTCCTTACTTGTTCTGGTGTTTTCATGGTAGAGCTACATTCAAACTTCTGCATTTTTTTGCTGTTGGTAGTTAGTCATATGAAGAGGTGAGATCAGCTCAGCACCTCCTCATCGCTTCAGGTTGCTGGGAATTTGCTTGCCCTCTAAATCTAGCTATCCTCCTCTGTTTTGGAATTCTGAAGAATCTGGCTTTTTTCAAATTGGTCTTTTTGCCTGTATCTGCTGCTTCCTGGAGTCCATGGAACATGGTCTTGGTGGGATCTGAAAGAGAAAATTGCTAAAAATTCCCTGAAAACAAGTCTGTCTAATCGGTGATTGTTGGGTCAGGGAGACCAACTTGATAAAATGGAAGAAACCCTTCCACCTTACATACACCAGTTTTGTAAGTTAGTCCTAACAAAAAGCACACCCTAGCTCTAACTTTACTGTAAGATTACATGAACAGAATCTTGCAAGTCTGAAAGTATATCTCTCCCCACCTCTCACCTTTACAGTCCAATAAACTAGGGAAGATCCCTGTTGGGTCATATACCACACCCATGTTCTTTCTGTACTCAGCTGCTACTTATGTGACTGTTGTCTAGGCAATAGTCTTCTTGTCTGCCAGGGTTATTTCCACCTACCATCACTTCTTGCACTCCCTCCACCCTGTACCATTTGGTCCTGCCATCTTACCACAGCAATCGTTTTGCTTTACATACCCTGCATAGCCCAACATCAAGTATAGATGCTCCCATACTTTAGCAAGCCAGAACAAAGGATAGCGATGGTAGCACAATTTATGCAATATAGGTTTTTAGCCATCTGAGTAGTGAAGGCATAGTTCTTAAACAGAGCCATGAGAAAAGGCCCAAACTTACAAACATTTCTGACATTTAAGTCCATGAAGTTTCTCAGCTATCCAGGTTGACTTGTCTGGAAGCTGAGTCACGGTAGCTGGGTTTGGGTTTGAAATGTTTCACTCCTTATCCAAATAGCTTCTTCAATCTGAGCAACTGTCTGGCTTGCTCAAACTGGGGAAGCTACTTGGATAAGCAGCAAAATGTTTCAGGCCAAAAAATTTCTGACATTATTTACGATGCTTTGTTTCCTTTCCTTTCCTTTCCTTTCCTTTCCTTTCCTTTCCTTTCCTTTCCTTTCCTTTCCTTTCCTTTCCTTTCCTTTCCTTTCCTTTCCTTTCCTTTCCTTTCCTTTCCTTTTTTTTGCTTCTCACAAACATTTTTGGAGATAGTCAGAAGCTAATGCCTGAGTGTATTGGTATGGACTAAACAATCTTCTGGTTTCTGATTAACTTCAAGGAGAAATCCAATACTTGCCAGGTTTGTGAGCAATGCATATTCAGGCTGAAAAACGTACACAAGCTCTTAATAGGAAAACAAATGGGGACAAGGCAGACTATGTTAAATTAACTGTTCTGTTAATTTTTCTTCTTTGAAAGAGCAGAAGCAGGAACTGCTGCCGCACATGCCTTCCTGTTGGAGAGGCTTCACAAGGAATATCTTCAGCTTGGAAGATGGGAACCCATTTTAAGTGGGAATGGCTGTAAAAGGTCAGCAGAAAAAATGAACTGGGTGGCCTATCCTCCAAGCTTGGAGGGAAAAAAAAAACCCAACCCAGTGGAGTCTTATAAATCATGTTTGCTGTCAAGAGAGAGATCTACTTGGCAGCCACACAGGACTAGATGAAAAAGGAAGGAGGTTTCCTGCAAAAAACCCACCACAAACCATTCATGTTCCATAGAGCAGGGGTTATGGACCTTTTGGACCTCAGGGGCTGCCAAACTCATAATTTTAGATCCCAGGGACCACTAACTGGTTCTGTGGGCATGGCCTAACTCTAGGCTTGATAAAGCCAGAATCTATCTATATAAAAGCGAAATACCACTCACGCATTATTACAAAATCTCCAGCCTACAAACTTGAAATTTGGTATGTATGTTTCTCTTGGCTTCTAGGTACTCGCTAAGAAAGGATTTTTCAAAATGACCAACAGAGCTTTAGTATTTTGTGTATTATTATTAACACGCTCTGATGCTAAGGAATTTGATTCCCACTCCCCACTTGAAAAGAAATCTATTCCAAATGCAAAACACAAGCAGAGGAGAGGAGTTTCAGTTTTGGTTTCTTAGCACCAAGCAGCTTTAGTACAGAACAGTTGAGCTAAGGCACGCCCAGGCTCCTTGCTGTCTCCTTCTTGCTCACACAGAAATACTGTTTCAGTTCCCCAACAGCCCTCAACTCTCACACACTGACAGGACGCTAGCCAGATGAATACAGATGGATGCTGAGGCAGAAGGCAGAATTTTTTTCCCTTATTTTCCTCCCGCAAAACTAAGCCCGACCACATAGTTTCATAGCGAAGCACGGATATCAAGCTAGTACTTAATACAATATCTAAGTCCATATATATAAATAATAATACTCAACAACACATTGGGAAAAGGACAAGCAATTATTATAAGACTAAGACAAAAATCCACTGCAGGGGAGCAGCCCATATTCCAGTCTGTGGAAAAGTCAGATTTTTAATCCTTATGAGCAGGGGTCCCCAACCACCGGTCCGCGGACCGGTACCGGTCCGTGGAACAAATCCTACTGGGCCGCTGGTTTGCTGGGCGCCGCCATCTTGTTTTGATGAAAAAGTGCTTCCGGTGAGCTTTTCCGGGTAAAAAGCTCACCAGAAGCACTTTTTCATCAAAACAAGATGGCGGCGCCCAGCTGATGCCGGTACCGGGCCGCGGCATAAAAAAGGTTGGGGACCACTGCTTATGAGGACATATGGGGTTGGGACTGCACAGGATTCAGGAGGGATGCTATTCACATAGGACAGACATAAAAGGCCTGTCTCCAAGACCCTCTCCCCCATGACATTGCTTTACTACATGAAACATAGCAATTTGGGATTTGTTTTCCAATAGCCCAATCTTAGTTGTGTCAAGTCATGTCGATTACATGACATCTGCCCAAAGGAGATCACTCAAGAGAAACTGATAGAGATAAAAATCACCATAGCAAAAACAGCAGGTGTCACCTAATGAAAGAGCAAGAATACAGCTGAAGTGTGCAGTGAAGTGCCCATTCCTTTTGATCGCAAGAACTGTTTCACCCTGAAGATGGAAGCTGAAGAAATGTAATCCTAGCTGAAATGAGATTCATGAGATTCTTACAAACGGACTCCTTCTATATTCCTTGGTAAATCAAGTTGGCATCATATGCTTTTTTAAAAAAAATCCCAAACTATTTGTTTATATTTATATATGAAAAATATTATGGAAATAGATTAGCTGGGGTACCTGAGTTATGGTAACTGGAGATACATTCCTCCTTGTAATTTTTTAAAATTCAAAAATGAAGTCAAACAATACTCTTAGAGAGCTCCTTCACTGCAGCTCATAAAGGTCTTTTATATGTATAAAGGTCTTTTATATGTATATAATGTTCAAATGAACATTATCAAATAAGTGGTTGAAAGTCAAGAATCCTTTTGTAGCAGTGCAGTGTAACTACTCCTCTTTTATTTAATCCTTGCTACCGTGCTGATGGTGAACTGTGCACTCTCTGTGTTTAATCATTTAAAAATGGCCATGGGCCACCCCACTGGATGAGGATGGAATGAAAAGTAATACATCCATCTCTATAACATTAGTTTGAATCAGGATATTTTAGTAAATGAAACAGGACAATGATCCTTGAAATGAGCTCATTTATTACCTGTATTTACTTCTGCACATAATTAAACACTATAAAGGAGTTACTTCTTAAAAGTGTGTTGGTTTTAAAATATAAAGATTAATACACCCAATATACACTGTAAAACATATCCATGCCCCAAGTGCAAGAAGGAGAGGGGGAAGCAGCCCAAATCCAGAAATGAACTTCTCACATTTCTTGTGAGGATTGCCACACAATTGTTCCTAACTCTAACAACAATTGCTGTGTTGTTTAAGGAGAATGGGGCATAGAGTTCCTAACTGATCTTTGTTGATACCAAAAATATCAGACCACATATGTGGGACATAATGGATGGGGGATTGCCAAGATGCTAAATGGATAAGTTGAAAGAATAATAATAATTTTGGGTTTAGGCCAATTTTTCCCAAAGTAGGAAGTGGAGTAGGTATGTCTGGGGATTTGGTGAGACTTAAAACACCCATTTTACTTCTAAAAACACTCCCTGAAAGACTGCCCCACATATCCTTTTAATTTTATGATATTATCAATTGCATTTCCTGGCCACAAGAAAGTTACCCATTCCTGCTCAAGGACCAAGGCAAGACCAACCAACATTTTGTTGCCTAAAATGCCAAATACTTTGGCTGATTGTTACATTGAACTATTTACAGCTAAGTGTTAATGTGTAAACTGCCACGTGTGATACATTCAATAATCATTGGTTAGGCAAGCCATGGCTTACTATTGAAATATGAACCAAGTCTGTAAAAATACTTGCAATACTAGATCCTCATTCTTGCACTCTTCCATGTCCCCATGTTCTAAAAATATAGAACTTCTCTTCAGCTAATTCTTATGGTAGAAAATCCTGGGTTGTATAAACAGAGGCATAGAATCAATATCACATGAAGAACTAGAACCACTTTGCAAAACCCTAGTAAGACCACACCAGGAATACTGCAGCCAATTTTGGTCACCATATTACAAAATAGATTTTGAGACTGTGGGAAAAGTTCAGAGAAGAGCAGCTAAGATGAACAAAGGCCTGGAGACTAAAACATATGAAGATCAATTGCAGGATTTGGATTTGGCTAGTCTAAATAAAAGAAAAATTTGGGGTGACATGATAGCAATATTCCAGTATTTGAGGGGCTACCACAAAGAAGGAGTGTGTGTCAAACACTTCTCCAAAACAGCAGAGGGCAGGACCAGGAACAATGATTGGAAACTAATCAAAGAAAGAAGCAACCTGGAATTAAGGAGAAATTTCCCAACAGTGAGGACAATTAACCAGTGGAACAGCTTGCCTCCAGAAATTGTGGGTGTTGCATCACTGGATGTTTTTAAGAAGAGTCCAGACAGTCACTAATCTGAAATAGTATAGGTTCTCCTGCTTGGACAGGGAGCTGGACTAGAAGACCTCCAAGGTCCCTTCCACCTTATTCTATTCTATTCCTATTCTATCCCATCCCATCCCATCCTATTTTCTGGGAGTAGAAATTCAAACATCTTAAAGTTGCCAGGTTGAGAAACACTGGGCTAGACTCATACAAATATATTAATCTATTTCTAAAATTTATTGGTTGCCCATCTTACCATGGGTAACTCTGTAATGACTTAGAGCAGCATATTAGAGCTTTTCTTTGTACTACTCTCATCCAGCATCAATTTTGTGAGGCAAAATGTAGAAAGAGGTGAAAAGTGAATGTTGGACAACCATTTAATTTTATTAAGGACTATCTGATTTAAGAATAAACATACTAAAGCCTCATTTCTGAAAGCACTTTTCACTGAGCATCCTAAAAGACACAGAAATGGTTCCTTAGCAAGAGAAAGCATATAAGACAAATGACATCCTTCTTCCCTAGTCCCTTAAGGACAATGCCAGAGAAAATGGAGACGTCCCTGTTACATAATGTGAAGTTCTGGCTTAAATTTGAATTTAATGATTTGGAACAGGGGTCTTCAAACTTGACAGCTTTAAGACTTGTGAACTTCAACTACCAGAATTCCTCCTCCAGTCATGTTAGCTCAGGAATTCTGGGAGTTAAAGTCCATAAGTCAAATTTGCCAAGTTGAAGACCCTTGATTTGGAATGAAGACAGAACTGAAAAAATAAAAATAAAAACAGGAAAGATGGCAGTTATCTTTGCCTATTTTTCCCAGGCACAAAGTCCCATCTTGTTTAATTGTTACTGTGACAGAAGCAAATATGAAGCAGAGAACATTGTGTCTAGTGTTCCAGTTAACTGTGGAACATTACACGATAAACATTCTGCCCTTACTTAGGGAAATATGTGCATAAAAATCCACAATGTATGTAGTGTCAAAGGCAGAAAGGATGGTACTGAACTAAACCCAGATCTTGCTGAAAGTAATGTAAAGATGGTAGTGTGATGTTACAAGCACAAGAAAATATAACCTTAGTAAACAAAACCAGAATGGCAGAAAGAGAGCAGAAATTGGCTTTTATTCCTCAGAGAAAATTTATACGATTGATATATCTATTTTAGTGAACAAGCAAAATATACCAAGTATTAGGTACTGGCCACAGCCCTGGTGCCAACATGCCATCATCAAGAGGGCACACTGGAGATTTGCAAAAGGCAAATGTAGAAAGTTCACTGCATTGCTGGATTAAATAAAAGGCACTGTTATGAATCTGCTTGGTCTATGTGTACGTGTGATAGAATGAAAGGCAATGAGGAAAAAAAAACTTTAGCTAGCACCTAAAGCATATGACTTTAATTTACTTTCCTTTTTAATTAGTAACAAAGTGAATAAGGAACATAACACAAAAATAATAGTGATTGTGATATATACACTGTCAGAGAGAACAAACCGACTGTTTCCTAGTATGATTTGATTGCTTATTTGTACTTTATGACTATCATTAAGTGTTGTACCTTATGATTCTTGACAAATGTATCTTTTCTTTTTATGTACACTGAGAGCATATGCACCAAGACAAATTCCTTGTGTTTCTAATCACACTTGGCCAAAAAAGAGTTCAATCATTCAAAAAAAAAAAGAAAAGAAAAGAAAAGAAAAAAGTGCTTTAACTAAAAAAGTGAAAGAAATATGAATAGATAGGTAGTCTTTGACTTACAACTATTCATTTAGTGACCATTCAAAGTTACGATGGCACTGAAAAAAGTGACTTATGACTGTTTTTCACACTAACAACCATGGCAGCATCTTTGTGGTCACATGATCAAAATTCAGATGCTTGGCAACTGGCATGCATTTATGATGGTTGCGGTGTCCTGGGGTCATGTGATCTTTTGTGACCTTCTGATAAGCAATGTCAATAGGAAAACTAGATTCACTTAATTACTGATAAGAATAACAAATAATCAGAGTTGGAAGGGACCTTGTAGGTCATCTAGTTCAACCCCCCGCCCAAGCGGGAGACCCTACACCATTTCTGACAAATGGCAGTCCAATCTCTTCTTGAAAGTCTCAAGTGATGATGCTTCCACAACTTCCGAAGGCAGGCTGTTTCATTAGTTTATTGTTCTCACTGTCAGAAAGTTTCTCCTTATTTCCAGATTAAATCTCTCCAAGGGTTCAGTTTCCATCCATTGTTCCTTGTCTGGCCTACAGGGGCTTTAGAAAATAGCTTGAATCCTTCCTCTCTGTGGCAGCCCCTCAAATATTGGAAGACCGCTATCATGTGTCCCCTGGTCCTTCTCTTTACTAGACTAGTCAAACCCAGTTCCTGTAACTGTTCTTCGTATGTTTTAGTCTCCAGTCCCCTAATCATCCTGGTTGCTCTTCTCTGTACTTTTTCTAGAATCTCAACATCTTTTTTATAATGCGGTGAACAAAACTGGATGCAGTACTCTAGGTGAGGTCTTACTAAGGCGTTATAGAGTGGTATTAGTATCTCCCTTGATCTTGATTGTATCACTCTGTTAATACAACTTAGGATTGCATTAGCTTTTTTGGTTGCTTCTGCACACTGCTGGCTCATATTTAGCTGGTTTTGACTAAGACTCCAAGATCCCTCTTACAGTTACTGCTATTGAGCCTGGTTTCACCCAGTCTATATGTGTACTTTTCGTTTTTCTTGCCTTAGTGTAGGACTTTATTTTTCTCTACTGGGTACTAACTTAACAACTGCAGTGATTCACTTAACCGATGTGGGATGAAAAGTCATAAAATGTGACAAAATTCATTTAAAAACTATCTTGCTAAGATGTTTTCAGCTCAGTTGTGATTGTAAGTCAAGGGCTACCTTAGCATAATACATTTTTCTTTTACTTTGTCATATTTCTTTCATTTTCTGGTTGAAGCACTTTTTATCTGTTCTGTTCTGTTCTATTCTTTTTTTTTTTTTGCCTTTTCTTTTTTGACAATGTATATAGCACCTGAAGCATATGTTGAACTTCTCAAGTCCGTTTCAGGAGTTTTGGCAACATACTTGTCTCATGGGTTGTAATCTAAAACCTGTAGAAACAAGGAACCAATTTAAATGAGCTTGATCTTTAGTTTTCAGAGATTCTGTAACTCAAGAATATGTTGCTTGAAACATTTATTTCACATTGCTTGCCTCCCAGGGTGATCAATGAACCCAAATAAACTATATTAAGCAGTTTGAACTATTGACACGTTGAGTCCTACCTGTCATGGTTCTAACATACTTGCTGATTAGCAACCTAATTAATATTCACCATGCTTGTTCATCAAACACACAATGACTATTGCTGTTTTGCTCTGTACTTAAAATTCCACAAGTCCTCTAAAATGAAAAAAAAACAATAACATGTAGATGCTGCTGCCATGTTCTGCTAAATGTCCACTGAAGACTCTATTGGTGTGAGGAAAAAAAACAATCTGTTGTATGACAGCAGCAAGTGCTCAGTGGGATAGGCAGATTTCCTTTCAAATGAGAAGCTGAAACAAATGCAAAGCAAAGCAGGCTGGAACTTCATGAGAGGGAGTCTGTTGTGTTGACCTAGATTGGCCTAAATTTTCTGTATAGGTTTGTGTGCCTTTGGGGATCGGCGAAAAGGGGCCCCTTTCACGGCACAATCAGGCATCCCATTTTGCATCAGTGTTAAAGAGTAGCTTTTAGATTGTGAAGTCAATTGACAATGCTGTAATGTCCTGCAGATATTAGCTGATTTTCTAGCAGAACTCACACCTACACACTTGCATATGCTCTTTTCCAAAACTAATTAAAGTGGTATCACAACTTTATGAAATGGAAGCACATTAAATGACAATGAAAGGAATAAAGGGATGGAACAAAAATCTCCCTAACACCTATGGAATGACATTCTTTATAATATTCCTGTTTCATCATATTTCCTCTGCTGATTCTGTACAAATTCCATAAATTAGAAAGCAAAGCAGGACAATCCTCCTTCACCCATCATTGGTCAAGCTGCTGGGAATAAGGGTTCAAAGCAAGTAAGCTGGGAAATATTATTTTTCGATCAGCATTGTACATACACTTCTTATTACTACTTATTAGGACATTACCTGACCTGAATTTTTTTTCCAATACCTTTCAAACAGGACTAAGTAAGCCTTTCATCATTTTAGACATCAACTTTCATAATAGCTAACGGGAAGGGGTTGTAGCCCAATCGCAATAGCATTTAGACTTCTCTACTGCTTCATAGTGCTTTACAGCCCTCTCTAAGCGGTTTGCAGAATCAGCATATTGCCCCTGACAATATGGGTCCTCATTTTACAGACATCAGAAGGATGAAAGGCTGAGTCAACCTTGAGCTTGGTGAGATTCAAACTGCCAAATTGCAGGCAGCTGGCAGGCAGCAGAAGTAGCCTGCAGAACTGCACTCTAACCACCGCGCCATCACAGCTCTAAAACAATTGAATGGTGACCGATTACGAACCAGGAACATCTGTAAAAAGATCAAAAAGCCAATATGGGAGATACAACCACATGACATACACATATATTACACACACACACACACACACACACACACACACTACATTTGTGATAGATGCATATATAAAAAGGCTTGAATCTTACACACAGGATTTGCACGTTTTGACTTTTTAACCTCTACGCACACAGACCACTGTGGCCAACTTAACCTTTGGAATACCAAATGCTCACCTCTATTGAGCAAAAAGAAAGGATGCAGTTTCAGACCAGGCTCTGAAGCATTTACCCAGCTTCTCCGAAGGTGAATGTTCTTCTATAAAGGTAAGGAATAAAATTATATATTATGACTGTGAGCTACATCTAAGCAACTCATAAGAGTCTATGGTTGCTGTCTGAGCTGAATATTTGTTCTCTTCATGATAAGTCCAGAAGAGTCTTGTGTGGGAATCGCTGGAATCAGGTGAAAAGGTAAAGCAAGAGTCTAATGAGCTTTATTGTGTATTTTTTCTGTGATGAAATGGACATTGTTGTTCCTGCACCACATATCATTACCGAAGCTGTCCTTTACTAGCTCAACATAGTCACAGTGATGCTGGTCATGTTTATTTTGGGGGATTTGAAACCTTTGCTCTCAACCCAAAATATTCCTCATATTGCTCCTACACCAAAGTACAACCCTTCCCTTGATCATGCCTGCCTATTGCTGTTGTGGCCTTTTTGAAGTCTACTGAGTCTTTACTTCTTCGTAAAGAAGTATATAGTTTTGACTTGTAAAACAAGGTATGGAAAATTTGCCTACCAGTGTGCAAGATGTTTGCTTGGCTCTCTGAGAATCTAACTATGTCTCCTGAAATAGATTGGTACCTTTTTTGATCTATTGTTATGCTAAGTATTTTGCCCTGACAAAGCATTTTACATTTCAGATAAATCAGTGTTTTATTCTTTTAGTATGCATATTTATTTTCTTATGTGCCTGATTTCTTATTCTGTTCTTGTGTATTTGAATAAACATTTTTATGTGTATGTGTTTAAGACTATTTTTTTCTTTTGCCCTGAGAGCATTTAAAGATTTTGTAATCTTTTGCATTCATTGCCCTGGAAGATTGGAGTGTCTCATGCAAACAGAAAAAGAAATTATGAAATTTTGAAAAGAAATTTCAAAGTTGCTTCCAAATAATCCAGTAACATTAGCTAATTAATAAGTCATCCCACAAAATGTTCTATATACAACACTCAAAGGGCAAGTACTCACGATGTGTGGATTAAGACTGCTTTTTATACTCTTTATGGTTCTACCCATGATTTCTTTTCAGAAATTTTAAAGTATGCTTTAAAAAAGCACTCAAAGATCAGAGCTCTGCAGGCCATGGCAATTCTGGGCTGCAGTATAACGGTTATGAATTGTGCAGGGAAGGATTAAGGGACGGAGTGAGACTTCAGATTTTCCCCAGAACTAAAGATCTGCATTGATCAGGTTTTGGTAATCACAATAATATTAATAGAGCCTTCTAAGCAGCTTTTGGGGATTGCAGAAGAAGACACAGTTTGCCGATTTTTCCTTTTCTTGTGCTAAATTGTGCATTGATGTGTCCACCCAACTATCAGGAGTGGCAGCAGACTAAATCACCTCTTTTAGGCTCTGCAACATGGCACAACAGAAGCTAGTGGTATTTTTGGAACCAGGTGGCATTTCAGAGCAGGTGAAGGCAACTGCTATGTCATTCTTATATTTGAGGGCATTGCTTACAGTCACACTTTGGTTATTTCCTGGATGGTCTATTCCAACAGGCTCTACATGAGATTGCTTTTGAAGATCATTTGCAAGCTGCAATTGTTCAGAATGCAATGGCGTAATACCTTGCTACACAATAAACTAATCCATGAACCGTATTGCTCTCAATAAAGTTTTGCGTGCAATTCAAGCTCTGGTTGTCACTTACAAAGCCCCTTCATGACATAGGTAGATCTTTAGTCCCATTAGACCAGGAATTCAAAGCCACATGAAAACTAGAACTACTTTTGCTGAAATTGGCTACAACATAATTCTGCAAGTTTGATTGTGCTGTATCTCCCAACCTTTCACCCTCCTAATATCCCACTGCATTAGGAAGTTATCTGCCTGAAGCATTTTGGAGTACTTTTTTTTACTCTTGTTGGAGCAAGCATCCTGAAGCTACCTATAACAAGCTATGTTAAGGATTGATCAAGGACAATCAAGTTAGTCCTAGTCACTACTTTAGGCAGAGAAGAGACTCAGGAAAAACTAACAGACGGTGGGCAAACTGCTGAGTAAAATAGTCACATCCATCAGGCAGAATATCTTCCTGACTATCTCTTCCTCAGAGGGGATTTACTATCCTCAACAAGGCACCTGGCTGACAGCCCACTGATGCAGTAAGGGAGGAAAAGTAATGATGCTTCACCCCCTAACTTCATGGTATAGGCTCACACTTGAATTCACATCCAAGCTTGACCAGATTCATTTCTGGGATTTCTCTATCAGTGCTCCAATGCTTCATCTCCTTGGAGAGACATCTGCAGGCATAGAGCAAAGGGGAATGGATAAAACAAGTAGCGGTGCCTTTTACATGCACTTGGCATACATACATACAAACGAACAGAATATATGTTGCTGCTTTCAGCATTATAATCCACTTATTATTATTTTTTTTACTGTGGATGTCTCAGTAAGCCAAGTTATGCTCCCACATCATCACACGGAAAAAGGCCACCTGGGAGCAATTTAATTGATTGTTCAGGTTGCCTCCTGTCGTCAGAAGCTAACTAGGCAATCAACAGAACCACCTGTTGGATGGTTGGGAAATTGCCCACGCATCCTCTAGAAATCCTGCTGTTCCACCCTGCTTAAGAAAATTAACTTTAGTTGGACCAGAAAACAGACCAGAAATCTGACCATGGCAACAAGCTAAATGTGATGCACTTTTCATTCAGATCACCATCACCCACTCTGAAGCTTTCTGAACAACAATAACCTGTATTGCCAGAGCTTTGATTGCTCAGGACATGCCTGTAGTTGCCATGGACTCCAAACTTTCCTTAACTCAGCTCCTGAGATATAGATTGTCACAAACACAATTTCAACAACAAACATTTGCTTAATGCCAGTATATGGAGAGTTTGTTTACCTGGTGCCTGGGGGGAATAGATATAGACAGCAAAGGCAGAAAACAGAACATTGGCATGGATCAAATTCACGATTTTATTACATGTTCACATGCGGGGATATGAGCTCTTAATAAACTAAGGGGAGTCAGGAAATTCTCTCATTGTCCCCAGGGCTTAATCTGAGCCATGGATTTATGGTGTTTTGGCCATGCTAGTTGGATATTCTAGAAGTCGTAATCCCAGCACATCTGGAGGGAAGGGGGATGATAAAACTTCTTTATCCATTTTCACAATTAGCAGTAATTTTAGTAGAGCTAAAGAAAGAAACGAATGGGGGGGTTGTGTGTGTGCACATAGGACCTTCTGTACTGAATGGTTACAATAAGTGGGATTCAATAAAATGCTCCCATACAGGCTGGCGTCCTGGTGCTTTTCTTCTTAAATGGAAGCAATCAAGTTCTGATCTCATCTGGAAAATCAAAAAGTTCCCTCTTATCTCTCCTTGGCTTGAGAGAGATGCAATCACTCTGGCCCAGCAAATGCAAGACCAAATGTGGGGGGTGGGGAGGATTTTAGTAAAATAAGTTTCCTCTGCTCTGATCATAAGGAAGCTGCAGAGATGAGCTTCTTATGTGAATTTCATAGCATAATATATCTCCATAAACCCAAGGCCTGAGACTCTTATAGACCTAGTCAACTACCTGGCAAGGAAAGCCACTGTTATTCTTTGAAAAGAAGCTCTCATTGTCAGCCCCCAAATACTGACATTTAAGAATATTTCATACAAGCCTTTCCCAACCTTTCACCTCCCTATGGATGGACTTCACTTGCCAAGATTTCAGCCATTATCCAGAAGGCACAAAGTGAAGTCGGGCTTGCATATACATCACAGGAAAATGGAAAGTCTTGTCACAAACAAAGGCCAGCTTGAGAAAAGAGGCATGATGAAGTCAAGGGGGAAGCATTTTATTCCTAGATATATCTGGGGAGAGGGGAATGAGCAAGCCTTGGCTGTCAGATGAGAAGCTGTTGGCACCTGATCTCCACGTGATCTAGGAAGGTACACCCCCAGTGACTATCTCCCAGGATGTGCTTTGAAATAACCTCTCATTCATCCCCTAATTATTACTATTCTTTTTTAAAAGAGACAGTTTAAGAACTACTGGCTGAGCTGAATCCTGTCCAAACATTTGTTGTTTGGATCCTAATTAATATGCCAGAAAGCTAATGGTTCATCTCATAAAAACAGCTTTTGACATTTCTCCATCCCTATTACTTTCAGTGTAGCTTGATCTGAATTCAGTATTGATCCAGTCAGTGGATTTCATGAACTATTTCACTGGAATACTCAGGGACAGGTGCTGGAGTTGAATAAATAACAAGGCTTCCTAATGTGTTGCCCGGTGTCTGAAGGCATCATAGCAATATCTTTTGGCTACTCAGAGTGGCCCAAGACTGAACACATGGAGGATCCTTGCTAGGATTTCAGATCAGTGCAATTCTCACCAAAGAGCAATTAATTAGGTATATCCACGACAGTCATGCTTTAAGAAGCTAAAACTGCTTTGTATTATCAGTAGTTTTGTCTGCAGTCACACTCTGTGGCTTTTAAGCAGTCAGCAAGTTCTAAGACTGAAATGGCAGAGCAATCAAAATGGCAGTGGATTGTTAATGAGCTAGGAAAACCTATGAATCATTACTAATGATATTCTGAAAAGTATGTCTGCCCATTGTTATCAATCACAGTAAATAATCTCCAACCTTATATTATATAGAAGGGTTGGTTTTTGTATGCTCTTTCATATATTGATAGCTGAATGTATCGTTTTGCACTGGCTGTAACAAAGACAGTGCCTTGCTTATCTCTGTGAACTACAGCTTGGTGGTGATTGTAATCCTCACACTACATCTGGCTATAGCAACACTGGCTGTAAATGTGGATACATACAGTAGAAGAGTCATCACCACAGGGGAAACATTATTTTTTTGTAATTATTTTATGGATCCATAAATCACTTTTATTATATTACAAAATTTGGGAATGAAACCAATTTTATTAGATTCTGGTTCAGGACAGCAATATATTTCCAGTCTTTAAGTCAAGATGCTATCAGACTTTTACTATTGTTATTGCTCCAATGAACCAACACAGATTCTTCACTGACAGTATGAGTGTGAGATGTGAATATGCAGATACGCACAGAGAGGCACAAATACTCATAATCATCATCCTAAATGAAGATGTTTTTACTGAAACTGATGGATCATAATCTACCATGCTGTTCCAGATAGGTTTTTTAAAATAATTTTTCCAGTCTAGGCTTCATATAGAATGAGTGGTCCAGAGTTATCCAGCCAGTTTCCATGCCTAAAGGAGGATTAGAACTTAGGCCTTCCTGTTCCTGGTCTGGCAGCTTAATCACTATACAACACTAACTCTTATATTTCTCTCTGTCTTTCAGAAAACTAACACAACAGGGCAACATCATGCAAAACTATCATATTCCACTCTGACATATCTAGGTGGAAGAATTATTTTATTTTGATACAAAGGAATAACCATATAAGGCCCTAATTTGGATCAGAAGTGACATTGTCCATTCATATTTGCATTACATTAGTGAAACAAATCCTTTAAAATACTTTGATTGACATCCATGTGAAAATGCTTCGCAATTCATCCCGACCTGCTCAACTATTGCTGGAGGTAATGCATTTATCACTCTAGAAATATTGTTAGCCATGGTTAAAAGGCTAGGACTCTCTTAAGGTTTAGTTATTTGTTAGAAGTTATATTTGCCCTTTCCTCCAAGAGCTCAAGACAGCTTTACATGGGCTCACCCTTCCCATCAGGAAGATGAGACTGAAAGACAGTGTCTGTCTCAGTTATTTTTAAAAAAATTTTAACATGGGGAAACATAACAACAGAAATGTAATAATAATGCAGTAGAAATAAAATACAATTTATATGTAATAGTGATTAAAATGAACTAGAACTAAAGAAATAAACAAGAATCATATAACATATTAAACCTAGGTCAAAAACCTTGCTTTGACTTCTCATTTTCATAATATAGAGACATTTCAAAAATTGGTAAAGAATCCAATCTTTAATATCAGGAGCATATTTTTCCCACCACCTAAACAAATAATTCTCTTTGCTGAACCTATTTCTGGATTGTAATTCAGCATCACGTACACATCTTTAACTGCTATTATTTCGTCCCAGTTATAGTAACCTATGCAATGGCTCAAAAGTACCCAGTGATTCTCCAAGCTAGGGATGGTGGTGAATAGTCTGTTCCTAGTCATTTCATAGTCATATATGTAACATTAATCTGAGCTTTTTCACAAGACTCTGCTGCCCTCATTTATTTTCTTCTGCATAGGTTCTATACATTTAGAAATGAAATTTAATGTGGAGAAAAATCAAAGCTTTACACTTAGGCAGTAAAAACTATAGGTACAAGTATGGATTAGGCAAAACCTGGCTCAAAAACATTAACTGTATGAGGGATCTTAGAGTCTTAGTGGATCACCTAAGGTGATCACCTAGATATGAGTCAATAGTGAATGGCACCACAAAAAAAGCTAATGCAATCCTTGTTTGTATGAACAGAGGCATAGAATCAAGATTACGTGATGTGCTTTATACATCCTTAGTAAGACCATGTCTGAAATACTGTATCTATTTTTGGTCACCACATTACAAAAAAAGATATTGAGACTTTGGAAAAAGTGCAAAGATAACCAATTAAGGCGATTAAAGGCCAGGAGACTAAAACATATGAGGAATGCTTTCAGGAATTGGGTATGGCTAGTCTAGAGAAAATAAGGACTAGGGGTGACATGATAACAGTATTCCAACATTTAAGAGGCTGCCACAAAGAAAAGGGGGTCAAATGACTTTCAAAAATACAGAAGGCATAGAAGGGGGTTGGACTAGATCAGGGGTCTCCAACCTTGGCAACTTTAAGACTTGTGGACTTCAACTCCCAGAACTCTGAGAATTGAAGTCCACAAGTCTTAAAGTTGCCAAGGTTGGAGACCCCTGATCTAGAATACCAAGGGAGCTTTTTTCCTTTCTAAAGCCTGCTTGTCTTCCAAGGAAGAATTGAAGAACTAAGCCCTGTTCTCTTTCCAGAGAATCTTTCCAGCCTGGGACATTTTTCAATATATGGATAGTTATTACAAAGGAGAAGAGAGGGGTCTCCAGCACAGAGGATTTTAATTGTTCTAATCTAGCCAATGATGGAGGAGCATCAAAAGGCTTGCATTCAGTTTACTGATTGGACCCCAGATAATGCACAGGCAGGAAGGATATTTGATTGTTTTTTGTATATCTGGTTTGAAAATAAATACTGCCATTAATTGTTACCAAATGTAGCCCGAATTTAACTTGGAGGAAGGTACCTTCAGGGTCCCTTCCAACTCTGCTATTCTGTTAATCCCAGTTGGTCTCTTGTGTTTCCATGAATCCCCCCTCCCCCCATCATTTCAGTCACTTGACTGATAATGATGCATATACCTTTTAGAGTGGCTGAAGGATTTGGGCAGGGACATAGAAGGCCAGAGGAAATTAATGATGTCCATTGGATCAAATGAAGCATGGTATCTATCAGGAAAGGACCCTGCTTGGTCATAACATTATACTTTGGAAAACATATTTGCAGTTTCATGCTGCAAATCTTTGTCACACTGTATGCAGCCATTCTTTACTAAGGAATGTTCAAAAAATTTATTTTTAAATGCCATGTTCTTGATCAGTGATGTTTCTCAGCAGGAAACCACAGAAGTGCTGCTGAGAGAAAAACCTTCCAGTATTCCCAGCCAGCAAGAACACTGACAAAAGCTAATGAGTAGTTTGGCTAACAATGCTTAGTATGTATTTAAACTGTTTTCTATTGTGTGATCAAAGTCGTTCATATTTTATCACATACATTACCATGCTAATTTTAAACACAGCCAGTACAGAGTATGTTGGCAGATCTTACTACCCTCATATTGCAGATTGGATGGAGAGAGTAGGTTAAAAAAAATTGAGAAACAAAGTTGAATTCATTTAATTAAAGTTTATAAAATGTCTAATTCTCTTAGATACATGTATCTGTTGCCAGCTGCCACTGGACTGTCAGAGGCTGCTTGAATTCAGCAAAATAGGGCAACTCTTTGTAAGGCTTGGCTTACTAGACAGGTTTTTTTAACTGTTCCTGTACAGCCCATCACAGTTTCACTGTTGACTTCTCCGCAGCAAACTGCTTGAGGGAACTCAAGATGGTAAATGAACATTGATATGAAGTGATTTCTTCTGGCAGCCATGAAGGTGAACCATTGCACATTCATATAATGGAAATACAAGTGTATCTGAGATACACTTGGAGCAAAATCACACAAACCCTGATGCGTGCAGTAAAAATCCTGCATATGCCAGCCAGAAGCAGCAGTATGGAAACAGCAAACTTGCACAAATACCTTGTATAGAGATATAAAAAATAATTGATGAAGAACTATACCGAATTTTGGACCTTTTATTTAAAGGTGGCTGTAAGGATAAATGTTGCCAATGTAGTGTAGAGTCCATTGGAGTTGGGAGCCAACAAATATAAACAAACGGCCAACACAAATTTGAAGCATTTTGAAAGACTTACCTGTCAAGTCTTCACCAAGCAAGACAAGACTTAATAAAGAATAAAGTTGTGTCTCTTAGTACTGTCGTTCTATTCCTACATTTTTCTTTTTTAAAAAATAGAATTTTTCAATAAATAAAAGTATAAAAATCAAAGAAAAAAATAGAAAAAGATAGAAAAAAAGAAAAGTGAAAAAAGAAAGAAAAGATAGAATTATTGTATTTCTTTCTATCAAGTAATTGCCCTTTCCCTTTCCTCTTTTATCTCCAAATCTATAAATAATCAGTTCTGTCTCTTCTTCTTTCAGCATAAACTCACCAAATGCCAACATGTATTACTTCATAAAATCAACATAAATCGGGGCAGATATTATAGTGCATCCTGTAAGACATGTATGATGCTTACAAAGCCTAATGCAGTGTTTCTTAACCTTGGCAATTTTAAGAAACGTGTACTTCACCTCCCAGAATTCCCTGGTCAGCAAACTGTTGAACATTCTGGCTGAGAATTCTGGGAATAGTAGACCCAACCCATTTGGCTGAGGGAAACTACATTACTAACTACAGCTTGTTCTCCACTGTCCCAGCACTTTTCTAACTGGGCAGCGCCAAGCAATGTAAAGTTTTCAAATAACTCCTCAGATGAAATACATAGCATATGCCTTTGAGATGACAGATCTTAAGGTATTTATCTTTATTTCCCTAAAAAGTAAAATTAAATGATTTTTTCTAAAAAAAACTGATGTAACTGAGTTACATTTTCTAATATAACTGAGATTACAATAAGGCTCCAGTCATATAGGGGGAATTGTTCTGGACCCAGAGATGTTTAAATCTCCATCCTCTAATCAAGGCCACTGAAACAACTGCTAAATAATCTAGTCCCCTGGAAATTTTCAAAAGAAAAACATTCTGATTTTTTTTTCCTCTGAAAAGCCCACATCACTGTTTACTCCCTTGATAATTTCAATCAACATGACAAATTTGTCCTGGCTGTGGCAATGCAGATGACAGACAAAAATAATTCTCCACTAATTGGTTTGCTACTGGTGCGTCGTAAGAGTAGTTCTGATTTTTTTTTATTTTTTTCCTGAAAGGACTAATAAGTAGAGAAGTAAAAGAAAACATAACCATCAATAGCATCAACAGGAAAGAAAACAAAGATATGTAAGAGAACACTTAAAAGCTTTCAACAGTGGTGCATATATTGACCAGACCTGCCCTGTGTTTACACTTTCCATTGACTTTAGCTAGGTCAATATTAAGAGACAGAAAAGCATGCCATATATTGCTGAACACCAAAAAATAGCATTTCAGTTACATTTGTGAGGTTCTTTACTGGACACCAAAGTTTTTTCTGGCTTTCTGTTCATTTTGATGGGAAATAAGTGGTTTCGCTACTGGTTTCTTCCATGATGTTTTTTAACCAAGATTATAGCCAGGATATTTCTTGCTCGATTTCCATTAAAGAACATATTAAACATGATCTGGCTTAGAGAAAGCCAGCCAGGAGCTATCTCCTATAAGGCAATATGGTAGTTAGAGAGATAAACTAGTTACTTGGCAGGATAGGATTCAGAATCCACTTTGATTGACCCAGGAGTTGTTTCTGTTGGTTGTTAACTTAGGAATCAAGATATCAAGATTCTCACAGAAGGTAACCATGAATGCCAGTATTATGTATGCTGCCCAGAGTAACTTGTTGAGATGAACATTATAGAAAATCAATCAATCAATCAATCAAATAAACAAATGCCAGTAGGCCTTTCAAAAAAGAAGTAGTTTAAACAATTGGCAGAAAATCCTGTCTAATCATATCCCTAGCAAAGGGTTAGGGTCAGGTTTGCTTTGACATAGAAAATAGGCATAGTGGGAGAAATCCATTATAAGATTGGCTGGTTCTTTTTAACATTAAAAATCAGCTCTTCTCCACTTTCTCCATTGTAGTAGAGTTACAACTTTGTTACAATCCATTCTCCTGCATCCTTTTTCCTTGCTGCCCAATTTTAATTCAAACTTTCCTCACAAAAACATTTTAAAGTAGGCAGAATGCCTATGATTAACCAAAGCCATCAAGATATGTTCATAGTTTCTAGATATCTCAACTCCGTATTAGGTGCTACATTAGCAGAAGGAGGACACTGTATAATGCTGGTATTGGCTGGTCTCCCAAGGTCACTTGACACACAAGATTTATGTAAATTTACACAATAAAATGCACCGGTTCCCTTAAGAACTTTTCTAGAGTGCATGAACATTAGAACCTAATTGTTGCTGAAGCAAATTGCATCAGTCCTGCTTGTAAATATTGTAGCTATTCTCATTATAGTGATGTAGAAAACACAGGAATCGTTTCCACAGAGTTATACTCTTGTTCATATTTGCAGTCTCTAAGTCTGAGGGTAACTGGTGCTACATTAAAGAAGTTTTTTATTGTAATCCTATGTGCAGGTACATTTGTAGGATCAAAACAATGAAACAGAGTTGCAGCATTGTGATGTAAATTCTGCTTGTTGGTGAAGGCATGTAAAAGAAAAGGAGCTTCCATTGGGATGGCATGATGCTGCTTCTGCCATTAGTTCACCTCACCCCCAGGGATACCTCAACCTGGTGCTAATTATCCACAGACAGGCTTTGAGCCTTGCAGGGGTTTCTTTTTTCTCCTGACAATTGTTTTTTAGGTTACTTAGAAACACAGGTACATTTTTGGAACAAAGGAAGCCAAGGAGCCATCAAGTTAGTCAGCCTGCAGAAACCACCTGCTTTTCACTGAACTGCAATTCTTCAAAAAAATTTAAAATGTGCAAGTATAAGCTAGTTGGTTTCTTTCAAGGCTGACAATGGTCTTCACTCCCACAATGGCACCCAGGGGATTCTTCCATGAGCCAGCTCATTGTTTTGTAGAGCTGCCTGTCAACTCCTGAGTTATCATCATGTCAGAACAACTAAGATAAGCCTGGGCAGGGGATTGCAGGCAGACTGCAGGCGGAGTAGCCTGCTGTTACTGCTCTTAGACTGATAATGAAAAGCAGATGAAGATTTCAGATCATGGCGCAGGAATTAGCACAAGAAACCATAATTCTCTCAATTTCATATTCTGATTAGGAATTTTTTTTTAAAGGAAGAGACTTTTTAGGCAATTTTCATCTTTTCTTAACAATGAATTGCTTTATTGACCATCTCCTAGCCATACTTATTTCATGAGTACATTTTGATTGTGTGCCATCTAATTAGTGTTGACTTTTACTGGTCATATGGATTGTGCTTCTCAGCATCTTCTAATGGTGTACTCAGCACCACTGTAATCAAACACATCCACCTTGTTGCTGATCACTCTGTTTTTCTTTTTCCTTCCACCTTTTGCCCGACATAAATGAGGAATTCCGTATAGATTCTGGGCAATGTTCCCCTTACCATCTGCTGCTATAGAAGTTTTAAAAAGACTATTTTATATTTTTGCTTACGCAGTGAATAGATTTCTAGACAATATATGTCTTTTCCCATAAGTCAATAAACAATCTCAATTTCATTGATTTCATTAAAACCACTTTGATAGCTCCCAATATACTATTCCAAGTTCCTGAGAAATATTAATACTACACTTTATAGATAAAACAGCTTACCTGGCAGTTCTTGTTTCCCAGATATTGCACAGATATTCCATAAACCAGATTTAATTAGTACAGCAAAAATAGATTCTGCATTGAGAAAGTGATCTAATGCCATAAAAGTTGTTGTGAAGAATGGTAGAAGACTTAAACTTAGAATAACTTTATTGTCGCTTTAAATGTACAGTGATTGGCATACATTAAAATGAAATTTCATTGCATACAGCTCACAAAGGGCCACCACCTCCAATATACACTACAGAAACTTGACAGTGAATAAATAAAAATTATGCATATACCCACATATATTATATGACATGGAGAAACAACCCAGTCTAGTTTGCATGACTGAGAGACTTAGAATAACTTTATTGTCACTTTGAATGTACATTAAACAGCATACTTTAAAATGAAATTTTGTGTGCATACAGCTCTCAAAGGGTCACCACCTCTAATATATGCTACATAAACATGACAAAATAAATACACACATACATAATTATGCATATACCCGTATATATTATATGACATGGAGAAACAACGCAGTCTAGTTCGGATGTATACATGTACATGGTGAGAAAAAGAAAAAGCCCAGAAATGGATGATGTGCACACACAAAAATGCAAAATCCATTGATGAACATGTATCCACATACCTAAGCAAAATGCTCTTCTACATTAAAAGATTGCACAGTTCAACACTGCACAGTTACATAACTACTTAAGGAATATTTGGTTAGAAATGATTGAGTAGATGAATTTCAGCCACATGCATTTCCTGCCCACAACTGCTTCTCCTGCTCTTTCTAATGAGGTTAAAGATGAAGATGTTGGAAATCTTGCTGCACTACTATGAAGTTAAGAGTGAGTAAACAGATCTTAGAGTTAATGTCTGTCAAAACTATACCTGTCAAAAACCTACAGACTACTTTTATAATAAATGCTTGGTCTGTAATCAGGAAAATGGATTGAAAAATGTGAGGAAACTGAAATTGTATGATAACAGGATAAAGAATTATGTGCCAGACAAGTTGACAGATACTGCAAAATTCAGGAAGAGGAGAAAGGAAGAGGAAGAGAAAGAGTCTATCCCAGGGTAGACTATATCTTCAGTTTATTACTTTTGTATGTCAAGGAGCCAATGTGGAATTCTATAAAGCCAGCTCAACATGCATAATAACACCTGTTATAATTTGGTCGCTAATGCAACAATGATAGAGAAAGATGAGACACCTTATAAAAGAGGGCTAAAAAATTTAAATAAAGGCATGCATGCACCATGCTGCTTTCCTCCCCACACACTAATGATAGAATACTGCTGTGATCTATTATTCACAGAAGTTCTAGTTTCTGAATTACCATGCCTTAATACTTGTGAAGTGCCTAACATTTTTAAAGCACAATACATAATATGGAGCCTGCCTGCTGGCTCAAAATCCAACACACACAAGACAAAAGAGAGAAAAATAATCAAGAGAGCGAAAATTAAAGATTGAGAAGGCAGCTCCTTCTCCATCTCGTGGTTTTCCTGGGTCTGTGAGAAGCTCTCTCCTGGCCAGTAGAGGTCAGTTTGCCTCTAGCCTTCCAATCCCATATGTAGCCATAATGTTCAGAGAGGTGGATTGGTCATGCCTTAAGCACAGTCCCATTTTCCAAAACCCTTGATTGAGGACAACATGCTGACATGCAGAAACTCTAAAGTGCCTCTTTCTTTAGGCCAGTTTGAAGCAGGCCACAAAAAGCTTGGGAATGGACGGTTTCATAAGGATTCCTGGATCTTTGTCCTGTCCATCATTTGACAACTCATGCTTTATTAAGGTGACCAATCATCTTCCTTTAGGGAGGACAGTCCCTCTTTTGTAAGTTCTGTCCTCTCTCGAAAAGTGTCCTCCTACATGTCCACCTTTTTGATATTTGAAGGCTAATCTGTAAATCTCCGTATTTGATCGATGCTGATCCGATCCATTGTGTGTGATGTGACGTATTAGTATTTGACATGATGATTCATCAAGGCTCAGTACAGTGCGGCAAGATGCGATTATGAGACGCATGCGCTCCACACAGGAGAATTGTTTTGAGAGAGTGTGCCACGTGCAAGTGGCTTTATTTTTTTTCTTCAATTTATTTGTGTCCTCCTTCTCATTGTAAAAAAGTTGGTCACTTTAGCTTTATCATACTTTTATGACTTCTGTACAACCTTTTGCACAAAAGGATAATATGGAAATTAGACACATCTTTGCAACTGATAGACACAATAATTTTGCAAAATAATAAGGTAGAAGATATTTCCCCCCACAGTAATTATCATTCACTTGAAAAATGATTGGGTTTTATATTTGCTGAGAATGCAGTAGTAGAGGAAAATGCTACTGAAAATGAAAGAATGTGTGAAAAGTGGAAAGTGACTAAAAAGAAGGAAGGAGTGGAGGAGGGGCCACTGCTATTGCTTTCTAAGTATGGAGAAAAGCAAACCAGGCCTGCTTCCCCTTGTAACTGTCCATGTGCAGAGGATGAGTTTTTGCACTGGGGAGCCTCCAATGACTCTGGATAATGAGTAGCCTCCATCTGTGTAGAACCTCCATGGATGCAGCTACACTCCATTGCAGACACTGATCTTCTATACTGGGGAGGGAGATAAAGATGGCAAATAGACTGAACAGAACTTGGGAATAACAGCTACTGAACTCAGTGAGGTATCTAAAGAATACGCCCCCATAGCAAGCATGCATAGATTTCCTTATACTTGTAGCTCATCACAAGGGCCTGTTTGTGCTATATACAAAGAGAGTAATCAATTAATTTTAATAAGGTGGTACTGACAATTTTAATTAGTAAACATTGACTTACTGTTTGGTTTTAAAATTGGCTCTGCTTGTTGGTGTTGTTGGGGCTTTTTTTGGAGTGTGGTTTTTAGTTATTATGTACACGTTATGAGTTGTGTTTGTATCTTTCTGTGTGCAAGTGTGCTCATAGACAGATTGGGGCAATAATACCTGGGCTGTAAAAAACCATCTGACCACTAACAAAGAGAGTTTTCCATATATCTCTTTACTGTTAACTTAATCCAACTTTGTGGAAAATTGGTTTGAAGGGGAATGGGTAGTCATAGGTAATAAGGTACAGCAATTTGGCAATGTATAGGTATGCTTGTGTGTGCATTAATGTTTTGTTTGATCTTCTAATCTTCATTCTTTGGGGTGGGTGAACTTAAATATGATATCATTCTTCAATCAGGTAAATGAAGGATATAAAGCATACCAATCCTCTAGCAGCTCAGAGCTTCCACTTGAGGACATGGATCTATGTCCTTTATTTTTAAAAATCTGGACATTCTAATTGTTATTGCTGCTATATATAACTAATATCTCTAAATTCCACACGGAGCCAACATACTTGCTGTGAAAATCCTCTGGTGTTCATGAAGCTGGTGTTCATAAAACACCAGACACCGGTGTTCATGATCAGACATCTTTTTTAAAAAAATTGGTCAAAGTTTTTATCTGGTATGTTGGTTATGCCTGATAGTATCCCAAAAGTACTTTTTTCTAACTCGTACATATACATTATGTTCTCCCAGTCATTTCTATTAAGAGTTTATTATTTAACCTTTAACTATGATCCAGTTAGTAAGTGAAGATGCTTTCATTCCAGTTTTATTATCAGAGCTATTATCTGTTAGTCAACTACCTTTCACCTCCTCATCCAGCTCCTCTGTTAGAGCAAGCTCAGTTATTCTTTGTCTGTTGAACTAGATTATTATACTGCATCAAAGTATTGCTATATACTTTCCCATTCTGATCATCTTATAGTGAGTAGTCAGCCCATTCTCCATCCTTGTGGGCTTAGCTAAGAAGATGACAGTTGGCTTTTTATTTTGCAAAATAGTTTAATGCTTCCAGGAAAACCAAATTGAGGCTCTTCTAATATTTACAGATTTGTGCTCATTATTGCTGTGATTTTTTTTAAAGTTGGTATTCAGAAAGCATCTACTGAGGCAAGGTCTGTACTGAAAAGATAGGCCGATTTTAGGCATACAACTGAGTGGATTTCAGATATAGCCTCAATGTGGACTTTGGAATTTTTCAAATGGCAGTTATTTCTGCAGAGAAAAAATCTGAATAATATTGGTCTCTTTCTCTCTCTCTCTGGCCCAGCATGTTCTAAATCCAAAATCTCAATATAAATTAGGGAAGATCTTTAAAAGAGCAACATGAATGCTGATGTCCTTTGGAAAAAAAAATCTTCTCACTTAGTTTTTAAAACAATTATATTTTAACTTGATATTCTGATACTTCAGTGGTAAAGTCAGTAGACTGAGAAATTCTAGTGACTATGCTTCGTACAAAATTGATGAACTTCAATGAAGAGCATAAGTGTTTTTAGAATCTGCTTAATTTTAATGCCTTTGTGAGAAAACAGGTTGGAAAAGAGTGAAAGGAAGAAGATAGAAAAAAGAAGTAGTTGCTGTCAGGAACAGCTGCTGGGTTTTTTTTGCTGTTGTCATGCCAAAGTATTTTTCCATTGGGAGAAGCTGCTTGTTAAAATTAATGATGAGAATACACGTTTTTACATACAGACAGTGGCTCAGAGAAAGATCACTCCCTGTGAGTTACACTTGTTTGGTATAACAGATTTTCATTGTCAAAGGAATTCCAGAGGAGGTGAGGGTGGATAAAAGCAGAAAGAGGACGATTGGAATCAGATGCATGATGGAAAGAGTAGGCATTGGATGGAACGAGTAGGCATTCGTAGCAGACAGATAGAAAAGCAAACAGGTAGGTGGGAAATCGTACTCCTTGGCCTCAACTCTCTGGTTTTAGGGAATCTCCCTGTGTTAATCACATGGAAATATTTTAAGAAGAATAAAGGCATGTGTGTGGAAAGGAATAGAAAGGATTTATTTGACTATGGGAGATTTCACATTGGACAGGATGTTTTGCAAATGCTGGGGGTTCTCTATAAAACAGAAGAAATCCACACAGATCCACACAGTTAGTCCACATCTACCATCCTGTGCAGTGAGACACAATTATACTTGGGCCCTGAAGCTGACAAGTACTATTTAAAGTACAGTGTTAAGAGGCACACACTGACCACAATAGAGCTCCCAGCACCCTTCCCTTTCCCTTTTCCCCTCCCTCCCTCCCTTCCCCATTTAAGAAAGGAGATTTGGAGAAGTTTCTGCTGCCTCTGAGGACAGAAACATTAGATCCCCATTCTCAGCTTTTTGCCAGAATTTTTAAAAGATCTCAACTTCCATTTCCCCCTCTGGGAATGTTTAAATGTCCTCCGCAGTGCCTGCTGATTGTGCATGAAAAGGTTATTTGCTACACCAAAACCATCAGCTACAATACACAAAAGGAACTGAAGAGCTCGGGAAATAGACACTTTGGTGCAGAAACATAAAAACATTTTTCCTCCCCTGTCAAGAGCTTTTCAGGCAGAAGGCATTTGTAGAAAAGGTGTGTGCTCTTGGCTCAAAATGTTGCAAGAGAGAAAGAGATGGAGAGAAAGGTAATGGAAGGGAAGAAAATCAGTCATCAACAAGAAGTGAAGAAGCTACGCATAACACTTGCCAATTTCCAGAGTCACTGATGCTGTGAAGATGTATGTTGGGTGAGAACAGACTTGTCACTTGATTTGGGGCAGTGACTCACACTGGCAAAGCTAAGGTTGGTTAACTATTTCTGCCTGTGTCTCTTTAAGCTAGATTGGATTCTTCTGCCTCCACATTTCTTAAAGTGCATCTGATGACACCTTCTTAGACCATTTGATCAAACACCTCTTAATAATATTGTGTAAAAATGTTACTTAAGTCCACATTTAACCAATATTTTAATGGAACGTATTACTATGCCTAAAGATAAAGACTCCTATGAATTGAATTCATGACTACAGGGGCTATATAAGTGGTTTCCCATTGCCTTGTGCTGAGATGTTTTTATTTTAGTTAATCAGTTATGCCCCCAGGATCTCCTGGTGTCTTCTAAGTATTAACTCAATCTGACCCTGCTTAATTTTGTTCTAGACCAGCTTCATGTGATAATACACTGCCAGTAATTTCAGGGCGTACTATTGCAGAGACTCATTTATCTGTTCATGTCCCCCCCCCCACTTGAAACCTTTTGTTAGCTATCTTTTATTATGAATGTCAACTGCCTTGGATCTTATTTCTCTTTTAGCCTTAACAGCTAGATGCAAAGAAAATTCAGATAACAACTGAATTTCAAAGAAATAGAAATGCCACAGCCAGAGGTGGTATTCAGCAGGTTCTGATCAGTTGTGGAGAACCAGTAGCGGAAATTTTGAGTAGTTTGGAGAACTGGCAAATCCCACCTCTGACCGGCCCCGCCCCCATCTATTTTCTGCCTCCCAAGTCCCAGCTGATCGGCTGGATCTTCTTTTGTTGCCCTGCACAGGAGAACGAAATCAGGTTAGTGGGGTGGGGAGGGAATGGGATTTTGCAGTAACCTTCCCCCAGGAGTGGGGTGGGAATGGAGATTTTACAGTATCTTTCTCCTGCCATGCCCACCAAGCTATGCTCAACAAGCCACGCCATGCCTACCAAGCCATGCCCACAGAACCCGTAGTAAAATGTTTTGAATCCTACCACTGGCCACAGCCATTTGAGGGGAGTGGAAGGAGTGTCTAGTTTGGTTTAGTGATTAGGCACCAGGCTTGAAACCAGGAAAACTGTGAATTCTACACCTGCCTTAAGCATGAAAGGAAGCAGGGTAACTTTGGATCAGTCATTCTCTCTCAGGCCAGCTCACCTCACAGAATTGTAGTTATGGGGAAAATAGAAGGAAATAGTATTAGGTATATTTGCCACCTTGAGTTATTTATAAAATAAAATAATATTTATAAAATAAAGGCAGAATAAAAAATAAAAACAAAGGATTATAAATAAAATTGCACTTCAGATATGATGAGAGGTGGTTTTTTTCTGATTACGTAAAGATCAGACTTGAGTTGGTGCTCTTGGTTCTGTCCTTTCATTCTTCATTTTTCATATGGAAATAGAAATCAGTTCAAACCAATTACTGTTCCTGGAGTTTGGTTAAACCAGTGTGAATTGCTGTAATTTGATCGTTGAAACAGCCTATCAATACATATTTCATTCTCTTTCTATCGGATAAGAAACCTTCATTTCTGTTTAATACCTGGATTCATTGGGAAATTTAATAACCCCTTTCACATATTAAAGAACAAGATATCCAATATAAACATCACATCTAATTAGCATTTTTATTTATTATTCTCACTTTATCTCTTTTTACCATTTTTCTTCTACACAACTAGATCAGGGCAAAGCAATAGACACAATCTACATAGACTTCTGTAAAGCCTTTGATTCAGTGGAACATGACAAACTACTCCTAAAATTAAAATCTTATGGTATCTCTGGACACCTGCATAACTGGATAGAAGCATTCCTGTCAAATAGACAACAAATGGTCAAAATTGGGAGCATCCTATCAAATTCTGTACCTGTCAACAGTGGTGTCCCCCAAGGCAGTGTTCTAGGACCAACTCTTTTCATACT
The DNA here is from genome assembly GCF_049901735.1 of Notechis scutatus. Taxonomy (NCBI): domain Eukaryota; kingdom Metazoa; phylum Chordata; class Lepidosauria; order Squamata; family Elapidae; genus Notechis; species Notechis scutatus. The sequence goes on along the minus strand of NC_142009.1, from coordinate 267,459,485 downwards.
CTACATAAATGACCTCTGTGATCATATTAAGAGCAACTGTGTTCTCTTCGCTGATGATGTAAAGCTGTTCAATACCACAGACAATACTGCTACCCTTCAAAAAGACCCTGACAATGTATCAGAATGGTCAAACAAATGGCAACTTCAAATCTCAACAAATAAATGCTCTGTCTTACATATTGGCAAAAATATATATATCAGAAAATAAAATACAAGCTGAATAGTCAAGACCTTGTTGATGATCCAAACTCTGTCAAGGACCTTGGAATACTCATCTCTAATGATCTAAGTGCTAGAGCCCAGTGTAACTACATAGCCAAAAAGGCATTAAGAGTTGTTAACCTAATCCTACATAGCTTTTTCTCTGGTAATATCACACTACTAACTAGAGCATACAAAACATTTGCTAGACCAATATTTGAACACAGCTCATCAGTCTGGAACCCACATTACGTATCTGATATTAACACAGTTGAGAAAGTCCAGAAATATTTCACAATAAGAGTTCTCCACTCCTCTACTCGTTGTAGAATACCTTATGCCACCAGACTTGAAATTCTAAACCTAGAAAATCTAGAACTACACTGCCTTCAGTCCAATCTAAGTATAGTATTTAAAATTATACATTGCAATGTCCTACCTGTCAATGAATACTTCAGCTTCAACCATAACAATACAAGAGCACACAATAGATACAAACTCAAGGTAAACCGCACCAAACTTGATTGCAGGAAATACGACTTCAGCAACAGAGTGGTCAATGTCTGGAATACTCTGCCTGACTCTGATTTCTTCCCCAAACCCCAAAAACTTTAACCTTAGACTTTCTACTATGGACCTCACCCCTTTCCTAAGAGGTCTGTAGGGGGCGTGCATAAGCGCACCAACGTGTCTACTGGCGCTGTCCTATTGTTTCTTTTTATTTTTCTTATATGTATCCATTTCATGTATTCATAAGTATGTTTATACTTATACCTGTTATCTTATGATCGCTTGACAAAATAAATAAATAAATAAAAATAAATTTTAAAAAGTGTATATATAATACTTCTTTTCCTGCAAAGGATTGATGAAGCAATCCATATAGGCTTATGTCATAATAAATTTGTTGTTAAGGTGCTGTGAGACTGTGCTGTTTTTGTTGCAAGCTACTAACATGACTAACTTTCTGGAAGCTGGCCCAGAATTCTTTTCCTTTCTTCCATTCACATTTCAGCTTTCCCCATAGATTTCTAAGAAAACTGGCTATTTAAATAGATTACTTTTAATTTCTCAGACTCAGAATCTCAAGGCAGCTTACATATAAAATTAAAGAAAATTTAAATGAAATAATCAAGAACAATGTGCTCTCCCAAACACGTATAAGTTATAATTTTGCAGCATTGAGAATGAACAGGGGGAAAAAAAAACCTCTGTAAAAATATGATCACCATCTGTGTTCAACAGCAGCTCAACACAATATTAGTCAACTCAGAAAATATTAGTCAACTCAGTCAACCCTTTGTGAATGATCAAGTGCTGACAAGGAGTTCAGTTCTTGTGCCGTGCAGATCAGCACAATTTAAGCTGCCACATCAATTCAATCTGGAGCTGCTCCAAGTGTGGAAAATAATCACCTGCCCTGTATGATAATTATACCCCACATTTTCGGCTCTTGCTATTTTATTGATACCATGCCCAAACACTTTCAACTTTGTCACCCGTGGGAGGGTTCTTTATCTCCTGCGTTTAACTGCTCCTGACATTTCAGTGCTGGCATTTCAGAGAGATTGGAAACATTGTCAAAGAGACCCCAAAGGGACTGCTGATAGAGAGAGGGAAGTCCATCTATAGAGAGGGCAAATCTGCAGCATATAAGGGCTCAACCATATATCTATTCTGATGTGTTTTACTCCCTTCCTGGAGACTGAAGGAAATTATGTTGACCTTAAGAACTGGTGCGTCTTTAGCCCATCCTTTACCAACGTTAGTAAAAAAATCTGGAAGGGTTGCTGCTCTGTCAAAATATAATGCAGGCTACTTTCAGGGAAATGATTGGTCTGTTTGGGGAAGAGGAAACAATACAGTAGCAAGGATTGAATCCCATACACCACCACCAGTAGACTGCAGGACATGTTGTCCCCAGTGCGTCGGGCTCTGAGTTCACTATGGAGCCCCTCAGCTCCAAACACGTCTCACAGCAAGTCATGGAGAATGGTCGTGGAGAATGTCACCTTATCTCTGCTGTTGCCAGTTCTGTGTTTCTGATTGTGTGTTGGCCAATGGTGTTGAGAGTCACTGCAGGATGGATTCTGAAGCAACTGCAGGGCTGGGGGATGGATTCGGAAACAACTGCAGGGCTGGATATGGCTCTTTTCATGCATTGCTGTGGTGCATATTGTTAGAGGGGGTTGGGGCACATATAGGTGGTAATTAAGCCTTAGGTTAAACATGGTGAAGGTGGCACCAGGTGGGGATCAGTTTGTGAGGGTCGGAATAGGTTAGGGATGTAGACATGTTATAGGGTTAATAGTATTTAGGGATAATGGGTTAGGCATGGCCAGATCTAGAATCGCATATAGGCCTGGGTGTGGTGGGGTGATCTCATGATAATGGTAATAAAAGGAAAGGGAACAAACTCAAACTCAATGCTAACCTTGCCTGGCTTTTAGCTTTTCTTGTCAGATAAGAGTGTTTGTTTGCTGATATAATGAATAAACCATCATTGCACTGCAAAAGAGCTGGAGTTTGTATTAATTTCAGGACAAATCTTCAATACTCAAGAGAGAAGGTTAGCATTGGCTGAGACAGTGCTGTAACTGACCACAAGAAGTCAGCAGAGAAAGAAAGCAGTATAGCTATGATAAGGTAGTGTCAGCCTTGTGTGCTGGAGTCATATGCTCAAGTGTGGTAATTCCACCTTATTGTAAGGTTACATCAACAGAATGTTGCAAACCTGAAAGTGCATTTCTCCCCCATCATCATTAGAGCCCAAGAAAGTAAATACAGTCTCCTCTGAGAGGTATGCCACATTCCTTCTGGAAGCTAAGCCATATCTTATCCAAGTATTCTTCCAGGTGGGGTTCTTCTCCCAGTCTATCAAGATATAATTCCCTCACACAATTACAGATGGCAGAAGTTCCAGGCTGTTTTGCAAAGTGCAAAGGGAGGCTTCCTTCATCACAAAACTTGGCCAGAGGGAAAAATCTGAGTGGGTAGTTCAAACAAACAGGACAGCAGAGCAGAAAGTGTGGGAGAATAGTCCAACTGACTGTGTGCCATGATAGAAACCGCTTGCAAAATATCTTTGACATTACTGGTAAGTGTTATTTCCACTTAGTGCAATTCAGAGTGATTGTGTTGAATTGCATCTTCCATCCTCAACCACCTGGTTTGGATAGAAAATGAAAGGTGACTAAGGGAATATTATGCCACATGAAGAAAGGAGAAGGATCAGCTTCATGGAACAGAGCTGAAAAGGAAGGGAGTTATTTTTCTGTGTTTTACAAAAGAAGTTCCTTTGGTTGAATTCTTCTGGATCATGGCCTGATTCATTTCTTGTCATCTTGGTTTCTCTCCCCTTCCCCAATCCTGAAAGGCAGTGTAAGCTTTTTACTACTTCCCCTCAGGGTAAAAATTTGCTGATGAGTTTGAAGCTTTCTGCTTAACAATGGAAATATTTACCATGTTGAAGCATTCCATTTTCCTCAAACACAACAGTCCCCTGACTAGACAAATAATATAGCCAGTATATCCTATCACTCTGGCAAGCACTGTGCAAATGCCATGATGCTCAATTAAAATCTGTTTTGCTTTAATTTAAACCAATAATGACTTATTTTATTTTCTGGACCAATACTGAAGAGCTTTATCTCATCTTCTTATATGCCAGATCTCATGAGACTTGAAGATAGATATCATGGCTCCCCCACAGACTCCTCTTTTCCAGTCAAAGTATAGCCAATGCTTCACCTTCAACCATTTCTCATGTGTATATTATTTATACTGTATATTATTTCCAGATTCCTTCATTATTTTTATTTTCTTCTAGACATAATTTAGTTGATCAATATCCTTTAAAATATGTAGCCTGAATTGGACACAGTAGTGTAGTATATACAGAATAGATTACAGTAGTGTACATCAGTACACAATAGAGAGGAACAATGAGCTTCTAGGTGAGGAATGGCAAGCTAAGATGTTCATAAATGAACATCAATGATGATCGTGATTAAGGACCATGAGAATACTGATTCCACAGAACTTCTATACATAAGGAGAGGATCTGCTTTTGCTCTATCCTCATGGGGAGATTGCAGAAGAACATTTCCCCACAGTTTTGAATGCTGGAGATGAAAAGAACCACCATGCTCTCAAATATGGCAGAAAGTTGACTTTTAGAGGATACTGAGTTTTCTAACTCACTTTCTAATCACTTGGAAATTATCTATTCAGCTATCTTAAGGTATTAGAAATCTTCAAAATGGCAAGTTTGAAAACCCTTATGGTGACTTCTAGAATAATAAGAAAAAACCTATACATTTGACAACTTAAAGAATTAAAAATAAACAGCAAAAAAGATAAATAAGAATTTGGTTCAAGAAAGCTATAAACTATTAAAGGACTAGACCTTATAGATGTTTGTATAAGTCTAGGATCCTTTTATGGACTTTTTGCTAATACTAGGACTGAAATGTTAATGACTTATGGATTTGTGTAAGGATGATGGATTATAAAAAGAAGAGATACTTGCATATAGCATTACATTATAAATTATGTGTGTATTTGTTGTGATGAAGATTGGAAGTTACTTCTTTACATTTTTAAAAATTTCTCTTTTATTTTTACTGCACACCTTTTATTCTCTTTTTTCTTTACTTTCCCCTCTTTCTATGTTTAGTTTGTATTTTCTTTTACTGTTATTAAAACTTTCAATAAAAACTATTTAAGAAAATAGAGAGGAACAATGCCTTTTTTGATCTTGACATATTTCTGTGAATTCAACCAAAGACTAAATTTACTTTTTCTGCATATGTATCAGAATACTGCCTTAATTCAACTTGTAATCCAGTATGGTTTTCTCATTCCTATATGGTAAAGATGCTAACAACCAAAATATATTAGAAGATACTCCTTGCTTTTAAGATTCTATAATATTAGAAGGTGAAGCTTAAAAGATCCTGTCATATTAGAAGATGAAGCTAAATCAGCACTCCATTCATTACTTCACAGTAGGCCAAAGAAATTGATGGGATATCCACAGAAATATGACAAGCCACAGAAGAAAAATCAGTAAAGGTTCTAAGTAAACTATGTCAGCAAATCTAGAGAATGATGTGGTGGCCAACTGTGTGTGTGTGTGTGTGTGTGTGTGTGTGTGTGTGTGTGTGTGTGAATACTAAAATATGTGCATCAACTATGGCAGGCTATAAAGTATCCTTTAGAAAATGGGAATCCCAGTTCAACTCATTGTCCTTACAGAACAAAGAGTCACAGTCCTATAAAAACTGGCAAAATAAACTGGTTTCAGGTCAGCAAAGGAATAATGCCATATGCTCTCTTCTTATTTATTCAACCTGCAGGCTAAATATGTACTGAGGGCAGCTGGATTGAAGGTGATGGAAATGGTTTAAAATTGGAGGAAGTGACATATATGACTTCTGCTATAATGATGACACTCCTCTGGTAGTTAAAAATTGAAATAATCTGCAAGAACTAGTGGTGAAAGTTAAGGAGTATAATGAAAAAAAGGGACTAACAATAAATATAAAGACCAAACAAATGACAATAGGTACAACAACCAGCCTTAGAATGGACAATGAAGAGATTGAAGTGGTGAATGATTTCTCCTTTTAGGATCAACTAATAGCAGTAAAAGAACCAGCTGTTAAGAAAATGCTCCAAACTAGCATTTGGAAAAGCACCAATGAAAGCCTTGAAAACTATACTCAGGAGCCATGAAATCTATAAAGGTCAGACTCCTGCAAAAGTTTTCCTGGGATAATTTAAGGATGCAAAAGTTGGGTTTTGAGAAAGAAGGAAAGAATGACTATTAACAGATTTAAGTATTAAACCTTTTGAGAAAACAATGGATAAACAGGGTAACAAAGCAATGAATCATAGAACAAATCTATCCCCAGTTCTCACTCAAGGCACAAATGACAGGGCTCAAACCAGATTTTGGACACATTATATGAAAACCCAGCTCCTTCGAGAAGTCTATAATGCTGGGGAAAGTGAAAAGAAAAAGAAGAAAAGAATGACCAGCAGCAAGGTGGATAGACTGGATTACAACAATAAAATACCACTGAGAGACTTAAAAGGCCAGTTGATGACAGATCATTTGGAGAAAGTCAATTTATGTGGTACCTAAGAATTGACACCAGCTTAATGGTATTGAACTATCAATCAAACAAACCTCCCTTTGTTTATAAATATATTAAATTGTCCTGGGTCTAGAACTGAGTTCTGTAATAAGCTACTCACCTGCCAACTTTAAATTGACATACACAATTCTTTTTGGACATAACTGTGTGCCCAAGTTTGTATCCATCTAATGATAAAACAGTCATAATTGGTGAAGGTAATTGAGAGAAGCAGTTAAAAGTTTCCTATTGCCATATCCCTTAGTCACTAGGGGATGTGACTCATCCTTTCTGCTAAATATTAAACCTAGTTCTTTTCCAATCCTCATGCTCTAAGGCCACCAAATCCAGAATCAGTTTTGTATTTTTAAGATATTGATTTCTATATTAGATGATATGATATGATGTATTTGTGGCTATGCCAAGGATTCAAAAATATCCATTGTGTTGGATGCAAGGCTTTTGAAGAAGGAAAAAAGTGTCCCTAAGTAGTAAGAGGTCTAAGTTGCCAGTTATCATTCTATTGCCTTTATAATGGAATATCTTATACTGCAAATAAAACTTAATTAGAACCCAGATAAGTTCTGAAGAAGGTGTACAGCTCCATATTATGCATGTATCTGCATAATTTACTCTCAAGTAAGAATACCACATTAGCATGACAATGTTTGGAAATTAGTATGTTAAATGCTATAACTCTATAGTAGATAGATTCTGAAATGAGCTACAAAGTTTTTTTCATGTCTGATTTATGGATATTATTATAATAACTAAAGGACATAATTAGACCATAATTTCAACAGTTTATTTAGTCCGTTCTTTGAGATGCTAACAGAAATGCTTCAGTTTGCTTAATAAAGCAAACTACCAGTTATTTTATCCAGAAGATTTTTGGAATATTTATCCAAATCAAAATCAGTTCTTGCTTATCCATTCATCTCCTTTTGAGGATGAGTTTTAAACTCTTGATTTATGTCATTTCTTCCTTATTCTTTGAAAGATGTAAGGGAATCCATTTGTTCAGCTGTTTTCAAACATTCCTATTAACATTTTAATTAAAACAAATACAATATGAAATAGCATTTAATTCCAAGCTTTGCCCAAACACTGATATTTGGCACATGAGATCATTCCATCCTGCACATGAGATATTGCAAGATATCAAAAGACATACTAAACAACTGATTATGAATACTTACTTGAAAGGAAAATGACCCTATATAAACATATTGTACATATAGAGAGAGAAAGGGAGACAAGGAGACAGAGAGAGAGAGAGAGAGAGAGAGAGAGACAGAGACAAAGACAGAGAGAGATAGAGAACCAAAGAACCCAGTTCTGGAGATTTTACTTTTCCAGCCACATATGTGGACATTTAACTCATTCATTGATCTATTGATATATATTCCAGAGCTGACTACTGGAAATAAACAAAACAAGAACAAAACCTAGAGAGAATGTGAACAACAACAAAATAATTAAATTAATTCAAAATAATTATAATTGATTTAAATGCTACTATTTACAAATAAAGGCACCCATTAATACTATTAGTGGATCTCCCATACAAAAACCATTTTCAAAAACTACCCTGTTGCATACACATGTACACACTTGTACAAGAGTAAAAATAGGAATCTGCCTCAGCTTTCTGAACTTGCTTTGTTGAAAGTCCCACTTAGTCCATTGACTTTTAGTCCCTGGTAAGTTTACATAGGCTTTGGCTGCTATGCAGGGAATGGATCCAGTTAGCTCAGCTTATTGCATTAGGGTGGAATCTGAAGAAGAAATCTTTTGGGTATTTTGCTGGTTTACTTCTGTTTGCAACAACATTGGGTGAAAGAGATTATTGGTTGTAAGATAAGGGAACCTATGCTTTAAAATTAGATAGTAAGTGGCTCTTGCTTCCATGAAAGCAAGCTTAGAACTTCCATTCCCATTTAGTCACCATGGTATTCCTCATTATCAATCCTTACTCCTGACATGGGTAGAGATTGAATGTCTGTAATGAAAAACTTTTTGTCCATGGATGTTTTCCACCAACTGAAGATTTTCAAGGGTAGAGCCTCAATGAAAGGAAATCCAGGAAGCCTGGTTCTCTCTGCCCCTATTTCCCATGTGACATTGGCTTCTTTGGTGCTCCTGACAAACCTTTTCTTCTCTTTCAGTAATTTACATCTCCCCCTTCATTCTCCCTTTAAACAGCATCTTTCTCCAGAACTGTATTCTCAGCAAAACTAAGAAGACCTGTCTCTATCCATCCACACAGTCCCATTTACAAGTAATTATGCAGAAAAATAACCTTGTCTTCCTTTCAGGTAAATACAGTATTTGATGACTGTTGGACTTTTGTCAGGAGGAAAGAATGGCTCAACTCTTTTTATGTCCCTTTCTACTGTTTTGGATGAATAAGCATACCAGGCTCCTTAATCCAAACCTCCAGCTTTCTTGTGCATGACTTGACTATAAACTAGAGCCATCTTTGTGCCTTTTCTGTAAATCTCTTCTGGTATATTTATATTAGTACTGATCTTAATTGGGTCCCTACATTCAGAACATTCCTTGACAGTTCAAAGGCTTGTTCTTTGGTCATGCTTTTTCTTCTTGAATGGATAAAACACCAAACAACCCTTTTCAAAAATGTTGGATATGGGGGTGGGAAGAAAGAGAATTTAATATAGCTGAAGGAATGCTATGATTTAATAATTTTTCCCCATTATGATTTTTTACAGAATAGTAGAAGAATGATAAGAAAGGAAGAAGGGAATGGAATCAAGACCTAAGATGTAAGATTGAGATTGCTGCAAATTATGGGATGTTCTGGATGGAAGGGGATGTGAAGTGGTTGAAGAAGAGGAGAATTATCTTTGGATAAGAGAGGAGACAGGAAGGAAGAAATGGAATTAATGGTAGTCTATTAAGGATATTCATCCACTGAGGACAACAGATCAATGTTGTTCTTTAGGCAGTCATGGGATAACTAGTCAAGGTGTCCTGTCCACTAAATGGAACTTCTGCTCTGAATGGCATCGAGTCAGAGGCCAGTGACAGAATATAAGCCAGGAATAGGGGCTTTCCAGAGGAAAACCTGGAACAGTGACTGGAGCAGCAACAGCAGTCCAACAGTGGCCTCAGAAATTGATCTGGTGCTGGCTAGACAGCACATAAGACAATCATATTTCATTGCTTCAGATCCTTTAGTGACTATACTCCAAAGCCAAGGAGGAAGGATGGTTGTGATGATTTGGAAGATTTTGACAATGATAAGTAGTGCTTCCTTAGCTGTGACTGGATGCAATTTTCCTTTACCTCAAGATCATAGAAATAAGCTGGGGCCAATGATTGTTCTACTACATTGAAGAAACCCTTCTCAAACTCTTAGATGTCACCACAGAACAGGTATTGGTGTTTCTGTGACTTTTGGTTCCAGAAGACTTCAATCAATGCCTTGGGAGAGTAATTGGCATTGGTTTAGGGTTGCATGGATCCTGTAGATCCTGGGTGTTTCCAAAGGGCACTTGAGGATTTCCCCAATATCTTGGATTTGATTGATTTTTGGAATATAGATATGTCCTGAGTGTTACATGAGATTGTTCCTGTGAGTTCTCTTCCTAGTCATCCTAAGCATCTCCCTTTCTTTATGGAGGTGCTCTAAAAATGAAGTGACTTAAAAAATTCTTGGATTTCATAAAACCAAAAGTGAATTAAACCACAGACTAGAATGCACCCATGTTTGGGCCTATTCAGTGGCAATATGAATGAAAATGCATTATTTGTCTTCAGGACAAATAAATTGTTTTTTATTTTGCTTGGAATCTTTTGGAGAGGCACAGCTGGACAACATACCAGCTGGAGGCTTTTCCAGGTTTCTTTGTGGGCAAAATAGTTCAGATCTGAATGCTAAATAAAAGTAAAGGTAAAGGTTCCCCTCACACATACGTGCTAGTCATTTCCATCTCTAGGGGGCAGTGCTCATCTCCATTACAAAGCTGAAGAACCAGCAATGTCTGAAGATGTCTCCGTGGTTATGTGGCTGGCATAATTAAATGTCAAAGGCACATGGAACGCTGGTACCTTCCTACCAAAGTGGTCCCTATTTTTCTACTTGCATTTTTACATGCTTTCAAACATGCTAGGTTGGCAGAAGCTGGGATAAATAACGGGAACTCACTCTGTTACACGGCACTAGGGATTCGGACCGCCAAACTGCCAATCTTTCTGATCAACAAGCTCGGCATCTTAGCCATTGAGCCACCGCATCCTATGCTAAATAAGTAGAATGCTAAATAAGTAGAGCCAAATAAGCTGAAAAGAATGATGTCTTTCTTTGTGACCTGGCCTTATGAAATTCAAGAAATTAGATAGATACTTGTGGTCTCGATCTGTGCTCCTCCTGCCACCTTTTGATGGTTGGACTTCAGAAGAGCTTCTGTAAAGAGGTCATACTGTCACCTGTGTTGAAAGAGGAATTGGCACACTCTCTACTTAAGGGGCCAAATCTTGCTGAACAGCTACTGCCCCATCTCCAACCTGCCTCAACATATTTTTAGAGATGTTATTGAGAAGGTAGTCAGAAATGAGTTACACAGGATCCTCTGGATTTCTTCATCTTCTTCTGGATCCTACAGAGAACTTTCTAGATTTCTTTCAGTCATGATTTAGAGCAAACCATGAAATGGAAATAAGATTGGGATAGATTATCTATATCATGATCTGGATTAGCAGAAGTTTTTCATCCTATTTGACCTCTTGGAAAGAGTCATTACCACCAACTATGGCATTCTGCTGAACCATCTGCCATGAATTGTGCCATCATTCTAAGAGATTGTGAGAAAGCTGGGAAGAAAGGTAGACACAAGCAATTAAGAAAGAAGTAGAATCTATTGGGAACTTATCTTATAAAAAGAACTCCACCCAAGTGGCACTAAATATTCAATGAGACTCTGCATTTTAATGAACTCAGCATGCAGGAGGGTTGAAAATGTCATGCAATTTCCAAGACTCTGTATTATTTACCTCATGAATAGCCTTAAAGATACTTTATTGAAGTCAGTGTAAATCTTGCTTCATTGATTTTTGTTGAACTATATGGGACTTGATAGGTAGTTCTAGTTCTAGCTGAGCAGTGAGATCCATGTTGCATAATTTTTTATTAAGAATTCTAATTACAATAGTAAAAACTAGTGCAAATTTGAAGAAATAAAACAGAAGAAACAATAAAATGTGCAATAAAAAAAGAAAAGAAATAATATAATCAAGTAAAAATAATATATAAAGAAGTGACTACCAATCTTAATTACAATAAATATAGATTATGTTAGCAACTCTTCTCCCCCTATAATAAGGCTATAGATAGATATTTGTTCATTCCATAGCTCATCCTTTCTCTCTAAGCAAATCCATAAAACATTACCTATTCAATGTTGGTGTCAGCAGAATGCATAAACAATTGCCAGAAATTTGCAAATAAATGTCTTATTTTAATCTTAATCAAATAAACCAAATTTATATTCTTTCCTTTTAATTTTAATAGTCTTAATCTTGAGTTCATTCAAATATTGTGATAGGATTTATTTCCTCTTCAATTCTTTTTTTTATCTCAAATAAAGATTTGTTCAAAGTTTTGAACATATCTTTTGTAGATCCAATAAGGACCAACACCCAGGCCATTTTCTTGATTTTTCATTTGTATATCCCCTTTAATTTTTAAAACTTCAGCCAGGTTTTTTTTATATATCCACTAAGCCAGAGGTGGTATTCAGCAGGTTCTGACCAGTTCTTGAGAACCGGTAGTGGAAATTTTGAGTAGTTCAGAGAACTGGCAAATACCACTCTGACTTGAGATTTTATAGTATCCTTCCCCTGCCATGCCCACCAAGCCACGCCCACAGAACTGGTAGTAAAAAAAAATTAATCCCACCACTGAACTAAACCATTTCTTTCCAAATCATTTTCTCAGTCTGTTATTTGTACTTCTACTTTCGGTAGTCTGTTTTGTCAGACAAAATTTGGCACATGTCAGTCATTTCCTTGTTGACATTTTTTGGACATAAACTATCCATAGAATCAGACACAATTAATGATATTGTTGATATTGTAGCTTCTACTTTCTGGCTCCATTCTTCAAAGATCCCCTTTAGTATTTCCAATGTTTTTATGTTTTGTATCATTTTGTAAGTCTCAGTTAATCAACAACAAAAGCTGGCTTGCATTTCCCCACTTCTACTTAAAACAGGGGTGTCAAACTCAAGGCCTGGGGGCCAGAACCGGCCCACAAGGTGTTCAGATATGGCCTGTGGAGCTGCCCTAAAAACAGCAAAGGACTGACCTGCGGTGCCTCTGCCAGTGAAAACAGAGCTCAGGAGAGCCATGGGAAGCCCTCCCAAGTTCTGTTTTTGGTTGCAATGGCCTCCTGCTACCCTCTGCCAGTGAAAACAAAGCTCAGGAGCCCATTTTCACTGGCAGAGGACTTGGGGCACCACAGATGCCCCTGACACAAGTGACATCAAGCTGGCCATGCCCACCCCGGCCCTCGAGGTGAAACACAACCATGATGCGGCCCTCAATGAAATAGAGTTTGACACCCCTGACTTAGAATCTTAAGTTATCTGTGATGGAATATGTAAATATATTGGAATATGTGGGTGACCTTGGAGAATGAGGGGAAGGGATACTGTCTAGGAGGCAATCAGATGAGAAGAGGAGATCCTCCAAGAGGTTGGTCAGAGAGAGGGATAGCTTTGTTTAACTTAGGTTAGTGCATCAGTTAGCATACCTACCTAAACTACAAAATCTTGAATACAATGACTCACAACATAACCATCAATCATATTCCTAAGGCAATTCAATAGGCAAGGATACAATCTCATACAGAAATACATCGGTTTTCTCCAGGTCTGACACTGGAATCAGTCTGATGGTTTGAACTCCAAATGGATTTTCTTTCAATAAAAACCATTACTTTTCCACTTAATCACTCAGTGGGGATGAGGACACAGATGGCACAGTTAAAGTAGAAGAGTGTCGGAAGCCTGCATTTTAGATAATACTATTCATTTTATAATTGTGTCATGCTTACTGAAATGGAGTTCTTAATTTTTTTTTTTTGGGGGGGGGAAGAGAAATAGCAATAGCACTTAGACTTATATACTGCTTTACAGTGCTTTACAACCCTCTCTAAGCGGTTTTACAGAGTCAGCATATTGCTCCCAACAATTTGGGTCCTCATTTTACGCACTCAAAAGGATGGAAGGCTGAGTCAACCTTGAGCCTGGTGATATTAGATCTGCCAAATTGGAGGCATCTGGCAGTCAGCAGAAGCAGCATGCAGTACTGCACTCAACCGCTGTGTCACTGTGTCACAGTGTCTTGCAAAACCCCAAGTAGACTCTGAAAGCATTCCAGGTTTTAAAATATTCTAGCTTTTATTGTGGTTATGGAAAGAAAACCAGAAATTTATCCTGTCAACTTACACAAATATAAGCATTATCTAATTGAGTTCATGTGCTGAGGGATCTGCAATATGAACCAGCAGAATTAAATTGCTGAGGACAATTTTACCAAACTCAATCTACTATTTACTGGCAAGTGTTTTGACGGAACTACTGTTGCACCTTAGCTCAGGGAGATTTAATTCCCTCTATCTGATGTTAGCAACAGAGAGAAGACCGGTCACACAAAACAGGTGGTCAGAGTTAATAGTGGCTGTGGATTGTGAGAAGATTTAAGGAGATGATTAAATTAATATTTCAGTACAATATGCAGCTTGGTGTTTTATTGTAGCTTTTTAATATAACCGCTGGCAGACTTAAAAATTATTTGAAAGTAAGATCCTTTCTAGTATTCAATAGAACAGCCTGATTTTTTTTTTGTGCTTCTTGTGAACTTGAGGGGAAAAAGTGCCCTGTTTTAACAGTGGCAAAATTGGTTAAAATGGCAGTATTCCTCCCTCCCCCGCCAGACTCACACAAAAGCCTGAAAAATATCAGGCTGTTTTAATGAATAGCAAAGGTGCTGCACTTCTGAATCTGAAACACTTCTTTTTTTTTAATAAATAAATTTTATTAATTTTACAATTAAAACAAACCAACAACACATACACAAATGAAAGAAAAGAAAAGAAAAGAAAGAGAAGAAAATAGAAAGAAAAAATAGAAAGCAATTAAAAACATTCTCATCTTCAACAGTTTGTAAGATCTCTTTTTTTTTAACCCTTAATTTATGCCATATACACACACCTAATCTTTACATATATCTGTATATCACTGCTATGGGTTTATCCTATCCTCTTTTGCCTTATAGTGTAAAATCTATCTTTGGTCTATCCATTTGTACCAGCAGTTCCAGCTATTGTAGTATATTGAGGTGTTGTGATTCCGGCATCTGCTACAGGTTTTTTGAATGACAGCTCCAGCGAGGAGGACTTATATGAATCAGCAAGTTCTAACGATGAGGAGGAGATGAATGCATTTGATTTGCAAGATCGGCTTGAACCTTCAAACTCCTCCACCCTTCAATTAGGTGGTCAGCCGGGAACGGGTGATAATGAGGAACCAATGATATCTTCAGGTGAAGAAGATGATAATTTGGATGATTGCTGGGTAGATGTCAGGACAAGACGTCTCCTGACAAGGAGGAACCAACGAGGATACAGTAGGAGAGCAGACCAGCAATTAGACTAATTAGTTACTCTATAAAGGGAGAGATATGACTTTGCACTTTGTCCGAACAAAGTGTCTATTTGCAAGGAGAACTGAAGAGCACAGTTTGGAGGATTTTGATCTGAAATATCTTGTTGGGATTTGGATTTAATTCGTTGGAACTTCTACTTATTGGAATTATTTTGTGAAGGATTTTGATCTGAAGAATCTTGTTGAGTCTTGGATTTAGTTCGTTGGAACTTTTACTTATTGGAGCTATCTGTGAAAATTCCTGTTTGCTGCCTTTCTTTACAAGGACTGTTGCTTTCAGCCTTATCTGTTTACTTTAAAAGGTGGGACATAACATTTTCCTGTTTGCTGCCTTTCTTTACAAGGACTGCTGCTTTCAGCCTTAACTGTTTATTTTAGAAGGTGGGACATAACATTTTGTTCCGGACCCAACAGACCATCTTTGCAACGATGGATTCAACTCAAATGCAACAATTGGTGGAGCAGCAACAGATGCAAATAAATCAATTACTTCAGAGCAACGTATCCCTTCAAAATCAGGTAACACAATTATTATCGTTCGTTGCCAATTCTCAAACTGTTTCAGCTGCAGCTGGAGTTCCCCTGCACCCCCTGTGAGAAAAATTCGATAGCTATGCCAGATAAATTTTCTGGGCAAACGGACATGTTTTCAACATTTTTGGGTCAGTGCCAATTGTATTTTCTGTGAGGCCGGAGGATTTTCCAACCGATCGAGTTAAAATTGGCTTTATTATTAGTTTGTTAACCGGCCAGGATGCCAAATGGGCTACTTCCTTATTAGTACAAGATAGTCCATTACTGGACGATTTCCAGGGGTTTATTCAACAGATGAACGTTATGTTTGAGAATCCAATTAAATCTCAAACTGTGGACAGAAAATTGAGGGATATTATTCAAGGTAAACACTCATTGCAAGAATACGTTGCAGAATTTCGCTTGTTGTGTATGGACTCCACCTGGAATGAACCAGCTCACATGGCAGCATTCCAAGAGGGTTTGTCCGACATTATCAAGGATGAACTAATTCATGCAGAGCGTGCTTCAACTTTGGACACATTGATTACTCAATGCTTACGTATTGAAGCTCGCCTACAACATCGTGGGTGTAAACGGACCGTTGCAGAGCCACCTGTGTTTCCTCGCTCACGCACCCGTCTATGAGGGTTTTCCAATCCAGAATTCCAGCAGAGGAGCCGATGGAGATAGGCGCACTCCGCCCTCGTTTAACAGTTCAGGAATGATCGAGAAGATTTCAGGAAGGTTTGTGCCTTTATTGCGGGGTTCGGGACATTTTGCAAATTCCTGCACTCGGAAGGGGACTCGTGGACCTGTATCAAAACCCATTGCTGGTCCGTCGGGAAACGGGGTAGGCCCGACCTCAGGGAAACCCTAGGTCGGGCACAGTATTCACTTTCATCTCAAATTGCTGAAGTTAATTCTGGCCCTCCTCGACATTTACTTTTGGACACTCGCATATTCTTGCAATCTCGGAAGGAGGGAATCCCTGCCGTGGCACTGGTGGATTCAGGGGCTACGACTAGCTTTATGGATTATGATTTTGTAAAACATTTCAAAGTTCCTTTAGTGCCTGTGAATCCCCCATGCAGGTGGAAACCGAGATGGGCGCGAACTCAAGTCGGGACCTATTCGCTTGCCACCCAACCACTGCGTATGCGTATTGGGGATCACGAGGAGGCGATAAGTTTTTATATCACTTGAACCTCCATCTTCCTTTGGTGCTCGGAGTATCCTGGCTGCGTCTACACGATCCGTTGGTGGCTTGGGCGCAGAACGCTGTTTTTTTCCAAGCCTGCAATGTGTGGACCACCTGAGACATGTCTGCGCAGGCCAACATATTGTCGCTTCTGCTGCCTCGATTCCTTCAGAGCTGTCAGATTTCCCGATGTTTTCAGTGAACAGGAGGCAGATCAATTACCACCACATCGTGTTTACGACTGTCCCGTGGATTTGATACCGGACGCTCCATTACCAAAGGGGAGGTTGTATTCTTTGTCTGAGCCTGAACTAGTTGCACTTCGAGAATTTTTGAATAAAAATCTAGCTCGAGGATTTATTCGACCTTCGTCATCCCCTCTTTCAGCACCCGTTCTCTTTGTCAAGAAGAAGTCGGAGAACTTCGTCTTTGTTGTGACTATAGACGCTTAAATGCTATCACTGTGAGAAATAGCTATCCTTTACCGCTCATCTCCGAATTGTTGGAGCGGTTACGGGAAGCTACAATTTTCACGAAACTTGACTTACGTGGAGCTTACAATTTGGTTTGGATGCGTAAGGGAGACGAGTGGAAGACGGCTTTTGGCACTCGTTATGGTCATTTCGAGTACACCGTTATGCCATTTGGTTTGACCAACGCTCCTGCTGTATTTCAACATTTAATGAACGATATCTTTCGAGATATGTTGGATAAGTTTGTTGTCATATATTTGGACGACATTTTGATTTATTCAAAATCTAAAGAGCAACATCTTCAGCAGGTGCGTCAAGTGCTTCAGCGTCTTCGGGAACATAAACTTTATGCTAAATTAGAAAAATGTTTCTTTTTCAGTCGTCTATCAATTCTTGGGACACATTATTTCTCCTGTGGGCATTGCTATGGACCCCAAAAAGGTTGAGGCGTTGTGTAGTTGGGAAGCTCCTCGTCGGGTTAAAGATGTGCAACGACTTTTAGGATTTGCCAACTATTATCGGACTTTCATTCCAGGTTTTGCGAAGATAATGGATCCCATAACCCAGCTTCTTTGTAAGAAGGTTCCATTTGTGTGGGGGCCTCCACAACAACAGGCTTTTGACACTTTGAAAAAGCATTTATAACTGAACCCATATTGAAGCATCCTGATCCGGATCGCCCATTTGTGGTCGAGACAGATGCTTCTAATGTCATGCTATCGGAGCAGTGCTGTTACAAGCTTCGGAGGATGGCGCTCTTTTTGTTTCCTTGCGCTTATTATTCTAGGAAGCTTACAGCTTCGGAACGCAACTATACCATTTGGGAAAAGAGTTGTTAGCTATTAAGGTTGCTTTTGAGACTTGGAGACATCATTTGGAGGGAGCTCGACACAAGGTGGAGGTTCGGACAGATCATAGGAACCTGGAACATTTGACCACGGCTAGGAAATTGAATCAAAGGCAGATTCGTTGGTCGTTATTTTTGCCAGATTTAATTTCTCGGTTACTTACGTTCCAAGTGGTCAGAACCGGAGGGCGGATGCATTATCACGGAAACCGGAGTATACTTGTGCCGAAGATCCTCTTCCTTTACGGACAGTGTTACCACCGGAATCTCTAGCTGTACTGCAGGAACCGGTAGATTCTACGGGCCCAACTACGAGAGGCACAATGTTTGGATGCGTGGACGCAGCAGAGACGGGAGGACATTGGCCCAACTTCTCCATGGTCTTTTGAAGACGATCTGCTTCGATATCGGGTTTATTATATGTGCCTACCAGACCGTTGAGGGCTCTCATCATGACACAATGTCATGATAACCCAGCCGCTGGTCATTTTGGATTACACAAGACCTTGCATTTGGTCACTCGGACTTTTGGTGGCCTCGAGTTCGTCATGATGTGTCTTCTTACGTCGCTTCTTGCGTTCAATGTAGGCAAGCGAAAGCAGCATCCGGTGCACCTCCTGGACTTTTGCAACCCTTGCCGACTCCAAGTAGACCATGGGGAGCGATCTCTATGGACTTTCTGACACATTTACCGTCTTCATCGGGGTTCACAACAGTGCTTGTGGTAGTGGATATGTTGACTAAAATGGCCCATTTCATTCCCTGTCGGAAATTACCATCGTCCCGCACTACGGCTCAGTTATTTTGCAACATATCTTCCGTCTACATGGACTGCCTGATAGAGTGGTTTCTGATCGTGGGGTCCAGTTTACGGCAGAATTTTGGAAACAGTTAATGGCGGCTTTGCAAGTGAAAGTATGTTTAGCGTCAGCGCACCATCCGAAACTGATGGCGGGACGGAGAAGGTGATTGGGATTCTTACTCAATATTTGAGATGTTTTGTTAATTTGCAACAAAGCGATTGGGTGAAATACCTCCGTTAGCAGAATTCGCGTTTAACAACTCGCAGCATACCTCCACCCGTGTCACGCCATTTTTTGCAAATATGGGTTATCATCCGCGTTTCTTCCCATTAACTATGATGGATTCCCGGTTCCTGAGACCCGAGAGTTTTTGGAAGAACTACACGCAGTTCGCCGTCTACTGATACAACAATTGAACAAGGCAAAAGAAGATTATAAGCGGTTTGCAGATCGGTCCCGTCGAGATACACCTCCGTTAGTTGTGGGTGATAAAGTGTGGCTATCTACAAAACATCTGAAGGTCGATCGCCCTATTAGAAAACTTGATCATCGGTTTATTGGTCCGTTCCCGATTGAGGCAGTTATTAATCCCGTGGCATACCGCCTCACTTTGCCACGATCCATGCGTATTCACCCGTCTTTCATCGATCTCTTTTGATTCCTGATTCTTCTGTTTGTCGATTACGTGATTCTGCTGAACCGGGTCCGTTATCATTGCCTTCTGAGGAGCCTGCTGTTGACGATACGGTGGTCGACGTCCTTGATTCCCGTTGGCTCAAAGGTCGCTTCCAGTATTTGGTCAGGAGGAGGGTAGATGACTCGGAGGTTTGTTCCTGGACGGATGCGTCTACACTTCATGCTTCGGATCTGCTTCGAGACTTTCATGCACGCTTCCCTTCGAAACCGCATCCGGATCGCCAGACCCGGGGAAGGGCCCTGCGGTGAGGGATAGTGTTGTGATTCCGGCATCTGCTACAGGTTTTTGAATGACAGCTCCAGCGAGGAGGACTTATATGAATCAGCAAGTTCTAACGATGAGGAGGAGATGAATGCATTTGATTTGCAAGATCGGCTTGAACCTTCAAACTCCTCCACCCTTCAATTAGGTGGTCAGCCGGGAACGGGTGATAATGAGGAACCAATGATATCTTCAGGTGAAGAAGATGATAATTTGGATGATTGCTGGGTAGATGTCAGGACAAGACGTCTCCTGACAAGGAGGAACCAACGAGGATACAGTAGGAGAGCAGACCAGCAATTAGACTAATTAGTTACTCTATAAAGGGAGAGATATGACTTTGCACTTTGTCCGGAACAAAGTGTCTATTTGCAAGGAGAACTGAAGAGCACAGTTTGGAGGATTTTGATCTGAAATATCTTGTTGGGATTTGGATTTAATTCGTTGGAACTTCTACTTATTGGAATTATTTTGTGAAGGATTTTGATCTGAAGAATCTTGTTGAGTCTTGGATTTAGTTCGTTGGAACTTTTACTTATTGGAGCTATCTGTGAAAATTCCTGTTTGCTGCCTTTCTTTACAAGGACTGTTGCTTTCAGCCTTATCTGTTTACTTTAAAAGGTGGGACATAACATTTTCCTGTTTGCTGCCTTTCTTTACAAGGACTGCTGCTTTCAGCCTTAACTGTTTATTTTAGAAGGTGGGACATAACATTGAGGTGTCTTTATTTTTTAGTGCCAAAGTTAGCTTGTCCATTTCTGTACAACTTGAGATTTTTTGAATGATAATTTCCTCTGATGGAACCTGAGGCTGCTTCCAACATTGGGCAAAGGCTAATCTGGCCGCTGTCAAAATGTGTATTATTATGTATTTCGCTTTTTTTGATATTTGTTTGTCAAAGATAAATAAATTACAAAATAAATTACAACAAAAAATTAAGGAACTAGAAACTCAATTACAGAGTACCCCAAAGGATTCAAAATTGCAAAATCAGATAATGATAGCTAAACATAAATTGAATTTAATTGAACAAGAGAAAATGATTATAAATTTGAATTTGACTAGACAAACTTATTTCGAGCATGCTAATAAGCCAGGGAGATGGCTATCTTATAAACTAAAAAAAAGGAAAGAAAAGAGATTGATATATCAGCTAATAGATGGTAAGGGGGATATACAGCAGGAGATAGAACAGAAAAAAGAAATTGCTCATAAGTATTTTGAAGATTTATATAAAAAGGAAGATGTTAATGAGGATAGAATAAGAAACTATTTAGATGAAGTGAAGGACAAAGCAATTGGGGAAGAAATGGTAGAACTATTAAACAAAGACATTACTTGGTTGGAATTGAAATCAGCAATAGGGAACCAGAAAAACAACAAATCCCCGGGACCAGATGGGATTCCAGGGAAGCTGTACAAGGCAATTGCAGAACAAATTGGACCTCTTATGGTAGAAGTTTTTAATGATGTTTTATTGGCAGCCAGGATGCCGGACTCATGGAGGGGGGCATTGATTTTGCTGATCCCGAAGGAGGATTCGGATCCCCGATATATAAACAATTATAGGCCGATTTCACTGTTAAACACCAACTACAAAATATTTACTTCTATTATAACAAGCAGATTAAAAAGAATGCTAAACGTGCATATACATGAAGACCAAAATGGATTTCTCCCGACCAGACAAATCAGGAACAATTTAAGAACAGTACTAGATTTCTTAGAATTTTACGAAGCTCACCCCGAAATTTTCTCTGGTAATATCACACTACTAACCAGAGCATACAAAACATTTGCTAGACCAATACTCGAATACAGTTCATCAGTCTGGAACCCACACTACGTATCTGATATTAGCACAATTGAGAAAGTCCAGAAATATTTCACAAGAAGAGTTCTCCACTCCTCTACTCGTTGTAGAATACCTTATGCCACCAGACTTGAAATTCTAGAACTTGAAAACCTTGAATTACGCCGTCTTCGGTCTGACTTAAGCATGGTATATAAAATCATACATTGCAATGTCCTACCTGTCAATGAATACTTCAGCTTCAACCAT
Organism: Notechis scutatus; assembly: GCF_049901735.1. Classification (NCBI taxonomy): domain Eukaryota; kingdom Metazoa; phylum Chordata; class Lepidosauria; order Squamata; family Elapidae; genus Notechis; species Notechis scutatus. The sequence goes on along the minus strand of NC_142009.1, from coordinate 267,437,594 downwards.
AACAACACAAGAGCACACAATAGATACAAACTCAAAGTAAACCGCACCAAACTTGATTGCAGGAAATACGACTTCAGCAATAGAGTGGTCAATGTCTGGAATACTCTACCCGACTCTGTAGTTTCTTCCCCAAACCCCAAAAACTTTAACCTTAGACTGTCTACTATTGACCTCACCCCTTTCCTAAGAGGTCTGTAGGGGGCATGCATAAGCGCACCAACGTGCCTACCGTCCCTGTCCTATTGTTTCTCCTATTCTTTTATTTTTCTTATATGTACCCATTTCATGTATTCACAACTATGTATACATTTATACTTATTATCTTGTAAACAATTGGCAAATCAAATAAATAAATAAATAAATAAAAACAAATTGCACTTATGTTTTCAGATGCAGAGAAGGCCTTTGACATTCATTGAGGAACCAATAGAAAGAGGACAAAAATTAATGAATGAATTAGAACAATTTGGAGCAGTAGCAGGACTCAAAATTAATAGGAAGAAAACTAAATTAATGACTAAAAATTTAACAGAAAAACAGAAAATAGAGTTAGAAGAAGTTATGGAAATACAAGTGACAAAGAAAGTTATATACTTAGGAATATGGTTGACAGCACATTGTAAGACACTCAAAGAAAATAATTATAATAAATTGATGCAACAGGTAAAGAAGGATTTAGAATCATGGGGTAAGCTGCAACTTTCATTATTAGGCAGGATCGCTGCCATTAAAATGAATATTCTTCCAAAATTTCTATATCTATTTCAGACGATCCCAATTAAATTACACAATTTTTTTTTTGAAGAACTCAACAAAATAACTATTAAATTTATTTGGCAAGGAAAAAAAAACCTAGAATAAATTTAAAGGCAGTGCAGGATATGAAGAGCAGGGGGAGGACTGGCACTTCCAAATTGGGAGTTGTATTATATTGCTGCCTCTTTAGTATGGTTGAAGGAATGGGTGAATTTAACTAACAAGAGAATATTATTTTTAGAAGGCCATGACTTGCAGAGGGGGTGGCACGCTTTTTTATGGGATGTAGGGAAAACTAATCAAAAATATTTCCACAGACATCTAATCTGAAACACTTCTTCGAAATAATGTTTGAAGCATATACAGCCCAAGCGAAAAATAGCACTGTCTGCCCTATACTTAACTAGTATTATTCCACTATCACTTTGGGCCTCATTTCATACCTGTAATAGTTTTCAAGAATTACAGAGGATGGGAAACAAATGTGTGTGCATTCACTTTGGGGAACCGATGGGCATAAGCCTTTATCAAACCTCTTAGGAATTATTGCCTCACTCCTGCCATTGAGAAAGACTGCCTTGTTCAGTATCGAAGAAGATAAATGCCATGAAGACTATTATCTATAAGTTCTTTGAAGATGGCTAGTATAATGCCCAGTAGAACAAGGCTCCAGGGTGCAACCACCGAAGCTCTACTATATAACTTTGGGCTAAAAGCCAGACTGATTAAATATAAAATTGATCTCCTTAGACAGTCAGTTGCAGTGAAGAATACAGTTCCAAACAAGCAAAAAGCGCTCTCTCGTTCTCTCTCTGGGAAAGGCCATTTCAAATAATCCTAACTGTTAGTGAGGGTATTTTCTCCATAATTTATTTATGCATAATATTTCTATAACCATCTGGTCCTAGGTTAAATAGAAAATTAACTTATTCATGCTCCCTGAGATGTTCTTCATGGAATTAAAAAACTCTATCACTTTAATATGGACAGATTAGCTAATATAAATGATAAGTGCTGCTGCTAACAACTATGCAGCCACAAAGACTGTACAAGCCAAAAGCATTTCCTTGCAAGGCATCATTAAAAAATGAGAAAATAAGAGAATGGCAATGGGAAGGACCCTTTGGAACTGGAATGCAGGGGCAATCAACCAGCAATTAGGAATGAAATGTCTAAAAAGGAGACCAACTCAATTTATGGAAACTTGTTTGCCATCCTCAACTAGGAAAAAGTGGTGGTGGTAGTAGTAGTAGTAGTAGTAGTAGTAGTAGCAGTAGTATCAGGATAACTGCACTTTAGAGAGATTAAACATATGATCTGATTGTGGACAGAATACTCTCAAGCACTTTTAGAGGTGATTGCACTTGATTTGGTTTCACTAGGCGATCATTTTGGGTGCATAGGAAAGTAGAATTTCATACGTGAGTGACAGTGAAGAACCAGGGTAATTTTTGAAACAATTTGTGCAACTTTCTGAATGAACGTGATCTTAAATAAATGGATGGGTGAGAACAAGATAAATCAGTATAACAACAGTGGTAGGGTCATTTGGAGCTTTGAGAATGAATGAAAATGGTGATTGGTGAGCCCAAAGCCCAGATTGGACATTGTTTTTCCTTGAAGACGTTTCTTGGATGAGAAGCAAAACGTCTTCAAGGAAAAACAAAGTCCAGTTGGCTTTTGAAAAAAGGACCTTTGGTATAACCATGACCTGGATGACTGAGAATCTCTATAAATGGTGATTGATGAGCATCTGCCCAGGGTTAGAAAAGACAGGAAAATGTAATAAGGTGGTGTTCCTGTCCCTGAGAAGTAACCAATCAAAACACAGGGATTGCTCTAGAAGAAAGTAAAGCACTACAAACAAACAAATCAGCAGTGCCTGAGCAACAGAAGCAGAAAAAGCAGGTTGATTGGGAATTCAGGGCAACACTATCAATTCCTGTACTCCAAAAATGTTGCTGGTCCATTCTGGTGATGTGGCAACCATTCTTCTTTCCCTCTGCAATAGTTCTTCATTCCCTCTAGTTCAGTGATGGAATTCATTTTTTTTTTACTACCGGTTCTATGGGCGTGGCTTGGTGGGTGTGGCATGGCGAGGTGGGCGTGGCTTGGTGAATGCAGCAGGGGAAGGATACTGTAAAATCCCCATTCCATCCCCACCCCATTAGCCAGCTCCGTTCTCCTGTGCAGGGCAACAAAGGAAGATCCAGCTGATCAGTTGGGACTCGGGAGGTGGAGAATAGAAGTGGGTGGGGCCAGTCAGAGGCGATATTTGCCATTTGTCTGAACAACTCAAAATTTCTGCTACCGGTTCTCCAGAACCGGTCAGAACCTGCTGAATCCCACCTCTGCTCTAGTTTCTTCTATGACTTTTCTTTTCTTGGGTATTTTTGCCAGGGTATATTTCTAACATTACAAAGTAGTGGTTTTTGTCCTGCCTTCAGAACAGCATTCAGTGTTCTTGTATCCTTCACTAATAATCTCAACTGTCCTAAAGCACATCAATCATACTTTTAAATGTATTATTTTTCCATTCTATATATGGGTTAACCTTCGTTTAACCCATGTAATTGAAACAGACTTTTTCTAAACAGAAGGACTGAAAATGATAAAATGGTGCACTGGATCTTAAAAGAAAAGAAAAGAAAAGAAAAGAAAAGAAAAGAAAAGAAAAGAAAAGAAAAGAAAAGAAAGAAAGCCAAAAGCTTCATTCATTCATTCATTCATTCATTCATTCATTCATTCATTCATTCATTCTTTATTTATTTATTATTTATTTATTTATTGGATTAATACGGCATACAGCAGAAAAAAAATTGTAAACCAAAACAGCTTCATAATATTGAAATATACACAATATATAAATATGAAGTAGCAATCAAACAGAACCAAAACTACTAAATTAGACCAAATACTCTGTGTGTAAGGCAAGTGCTATAATCATTCTTTGCATAAGGAATAATTACAGTGCAATAAAATATGCAGCAAACCTTATTCAGGAAAAGCAGAGAAAAGGCCAAGAGGAAAATGGTCTTGCCTGCATACATGTGCACTTTTATATTGATGGAGAGCATATGGCTCCATTGTTGAAGGAGGCATTTTTATTTCCTGTATGTATTGTATTTCCAGTTTCTTATTATGGCCTTTTATATTTGTATTTACTCTTCACATTTTTAGCTTTTATCTATTGTTGTGTACCATGTAGGTTATATAAATTCGATTGATTTAAGTATAATAAATTGGTGGTTCTATACATTTGATTAATAAATAAATAAAAATAAAAAGTGCATTTTGCTTATGTGTGTGTGTGTGTGTATGTGTACCAGGATTTCTGGTATAAAGTCAAGCTGACAGAAACACAGGACTGAACATCTTCAGGACATTGTGAGCCAATTAATTTTGAGTTAGTCAGAAGTCGCAGTCCACAGTTGCCATAGGTCTCCACAGGATCTTTTCCAGAATGATGGTTACTGTTAAGAATGCAAACTTCTCAAAAGATCAAAACCACAATGATCTCAGGCTGCTGGGGAGCAAATAGGCCAAGGAAAGTGGCTTTAATGGCACTTAGAATTATTATGTAGAATGTAAGGGGTGGAAAGAATTATAGATATTGTCTGGTCCAGTGCCTGCTCAGTGCATGAATCTGTTCCTACAGCTCCCTTGATATTATCCTCACATAGAAACAAATCTGACTTTATAGGTTCTGTGAAGAAGTGCCTGAGCTGATGCCAGCTGTATAGTCTCAAACTGATTGTGAGGAGTACAGTTAATTTTTTCCTGGCGCAGTGCCAAAGGAGGTGACCCAGGAGAAAGAAAAACAGTGAAAAGAGATGTGCTTGAGCTAACTGCAGAACAAGGCAAGTCCATGATACAGGGAAGTACGAGATTTTGAACAATCAGTGAGCCCTATTCCATTTCTGCAGGACAGCTATGAACACAAGCCCCCAAACTCATCTCCAGTGCAACATGGTCCTTCTGCCACCTGTAAATAATGCCCATGTGACATTCTGGATTGTTTTCAGAAACACTAATTAGGAATGGCTTGCCTGACATGACTTGAGGTCATGGCGAGGAGGACAGGGAGGTTTGATCTTCTTGAGATATAACTTTAATAGTTTCCTTCCTTCCTTCCTTCCTTCCTTCCTTCCTTCCTTCCTTCCTTCCTTCCTTCCTCCCTCCCTCCCTCCCTCCCTCCCTCCCTTCCTTCCCTCCTCCCTGCCTCATTGTTTCCCCAGCTCATTTGCAATTTTGTTCAGTATTACTTGAAATCCTATTAATATTTATCTCATCTGCGATGCTCATACTTTTTGTCAGGCATCTAAGCCTGATCTCTGTTTGCCTTAATAGACTTCACCACATCTGAAATCAGATCCCATTAGCCATTTTTTGTCTGAAGCCCTCAGCACTGCAGTACTTTGCAGGAACTTTTCCACAAAACCGTGACATCTATAGAGGTTTTAATCTGATATGACTCTTCAATTTTCGTTGTGGAAACAAATAGCAGAGGAGCACTTGAAAAGGAAGACTGCAGAGTCAAAGACAGCAGAAAGAAAGAAAATAAAGAAAGGAAAAATAAGAGAAAACACAGTTTCAAATCCAGCTTTTTAAAAAATATGAGGGAATAATGGCACTGTTTTATTTTAAGTTTATTCTTAGAAATGCCAAGCAACCGTGTGGAGGATAGCTTACTTGAATCTGATTTCCCCCCTCCACCTACATTACTCCTCTCTTCTTAATTAATGACTTTCCCTCTGTATCAAGAACAACAAATAGCTATCTGACAGAAAATTGCTGAACCAACAATCTGGTCTCTTGGGCAGTCAGATTTGATATACAGATGTACTTCTTGCTCTTGGTATTCATGAGCACAAGGTCTTGCCAATTATTATCTTCTTGATTTGATTGACAGTGAAATATGTGCTATTTCTAAATAATGCACAATGAATTGCTCAACTGTTCTAGAGAGATTATGAATTACTTTTTCAAATTCAGTGGAAATCTATTTGAGAGGAGCAGTTTATGAACTTTTCCTTAGATTTTTTTTTTTACTGTCCATTGTGACTATAGGTACAGAAAAGTATGATGATATGCAGGCTGATGAGCATGTACATATATTCTGATTTTTTCCAATTTCTACTTAAATTTGGTCTTCCCAATTCACAACATTGGGAGTACATTGGACTTACAGACTTCTAGATTCTTCTAATCTAGATCAATATGGATAAGATGCTCAAAGGCAATTGAGTTGCTTTCTTATTTGATGGAATCTATGGCAGAATTAAAATCTATAACATATCTCTATCAAAATCTGAAGACTATTTTTAAAGAGGGATATTTCAAACATCGACTAAGGAACTGGAATATCCAGAAAGTCTCATCAATGGGTTCATCCCCTTAAAAATATTAAAATGATATTTACAGATCTGAGATTAAGGTTATTTCATTAACAAATTGTATTTATGGTGTAAATGCACTCGTTAAAAATGCATTTGAAAAGATGAACATCAGATTTTCAACGCTGGAATAAAATGGGAGTTCACTGGTCATGTGACAATTTGGTATCTTTTTGGGGAATAGTACATAAACATTTATGAGAAAAATCTTTAAATGTGAAAGATGTTAATGTAGTATTGGGATGCTGAGACTTCCGATAGTAAGGCAAGGACGAACAGAGGTGCAGAAGCTCGTCCATGGTTTCAGTTAATCTTTTTTTGTGGTTGGTGCGATCCTTTGAGGGTGCACAAGTCCCGGAGAGATTCGTGCCGGCGTGGGGGAGACTCAGGTTTTAGTGTGGGGAAGGCAACCCCCCCCTGCAGTGAAGAGGAGCCCTCCAGAGCCCAACAAGCAAGAAACAGCCACCTATCAATGGCGGCTCTGAAGTCCGGATTGCCACCGATGTAAAGAAGCAAGTGAGTGACAGTTTGTGGGATCATTGGTGAAGAGTGTGGCAGAGAAAATTAGCGGCGGAGAGGATGATTGGAATGCTATAGACTTTTATAAGGCTGTTACAAGTGTCTCTCTGGAGCCCTAAAAGGAAGCGGCCAAAAAGCGGATGCGAGGCAAGTGAAAGTGAAGGGGCTTGGCAGACAGAAGAAAGATAGAGGACAATAACGAGTAAAAAAGGAAGTTTACGAGGTTGGGAGATATACTACGCCGATAATAATAGAAGGGAATTTAGTGGCTGGAAGGTGACTGGAAGGTGTGGAGGATTTGGACTATTTCATTCGATTTTTATGCTGAAAGACTTTATTAAATCGGAGACGGGAAGAAGATCGGAGCTGACGGAACAGAGACAGTGTGGCGCCACAGGCGATACTTAAAAACCCTGAAGTTATCATAACAATATAACTGATATAAACCACTTAACTGCCCTTCCATCTGCAGAAAATCTGGACAATTGAACTTAGGTTGAACTTAGGAACACTAAGACAAAAAGTAAAAGTGGAAGCTTCCGAATGTGTGGAGGTACCGTGTAATTACAGTCACTACTCAGCATTTTTTACCTCCCCACTTCCGGTGCGTTTGGAGTGAAAGCTCTTAAACTTAGAGATGGAAAGCTAAAAACTTACTTCAAAAATCCTTTTTCCCCTTGTTTACTCCCTTTTTCCTGTATACATTTGCTCATTTTTTCTTTATTCCCCCACCATCAGGCGCTATGATGAACTATCTCTCCTTCTTCAATCTCTCTTTATAATGATTATAAATATGTATACTGGGGAAAGGAAAATTGATTGCTGTAATTGATTGTTAAATAATTGAATTAACTGATTTAATTGATTTATTAATAATAGTGATAGTTATACTTTGATTAGATATATAGGGAAAATAGTAAGAACATTAAGTATTATTTAATTAATAACTAAACCCCCACTACCTGCTTCAAAATGATAATGGAGCAACTACGAAACAAAACATTTGGGATACAATGAAGGCAGTAACAAGAGGTATAACAATCTCTTATAACGCCAAGAGGAATAAGGAAAAATACGCCCAGCAAAACAAATTACAACATAAAATTAAGGAATTAGAAACTTAATTACAGAGTACCCCAAAGGATTCAAAATTGCAAAATCAGATAACAATAACTAAACATAAATTGAATTTAATTGAACAAGAGAGAATGATTATAAATTTGAATACAACTAGACAAACTTATTTTGAGCATGCCAATAAGCCAGGGAGATGGCTATCATACAGACTTAAAAAAAGGAAAGAAAAGAGATTGATATACCAGTTAAAAGATGGAAAGGGGGATATACAGCAGGAGATAGAACAGAAAAAAGAAATTGCCCATAAGTATTTTGAAGAGTTATATAAAAAGGAAGAAGTTAACAAAGATATGATAAGAAACTATTTAAATGAAATGAAGGATAAAGCAATTGGGGAAGAAATGGAAGAATTATTAAACAAAGACATTATTGGTTCAAATTGAAATCAGCAATAGAGAACCAGAAAAACAACAAATCCCCGGGACCAGATGGGATCCCAGGGGAGCTGTACAAGGCAATAGCAGAACAAATAGGACCTCTTATGGTAGAAGTTTTTAATGACGTCTTATTGGCAGCCAGGATGCCAGACTCATGGAGGGGGGCATTGATTTTGCTGATCCCGAAGGAGGATTCAGATCCCCGATATATACAAAATTATAGGCCGATTTCATTGTTAAATACTGATTACAAAATATTTGCTTCTATTATAGCAAGTAGACTAAAAAGAATGTTAAATGAGCATATACATGAAGACAAAATGGATTTCTCCCGACCAGACAAATCAGGAATAACTTAAGAATAGTACTAGATGTCTTAGAATTTTACGAAGCCCACCCTGAAAAACAAATTGCACTTATGTTTTTAGATGCAGAGAAGGCCTTCGATAATTTAAATTGGCAATTTTTAATCCAAAAAAATTATAATATGAATTTAAGCACCAAATTTGAAAATATTATAACAACCATTTATGATACACAACAGGCTAATATTATAATAAACGGGGAATATACCCACCCAATAAAAATAGAAAAAGGAGTCAGACAGGGCTGCCCACTCTCACCCCTGCTCTTCATATTATCACTAGAAGCATTATTCTTGCGAATTAGATAGAACCCAGACATAAAAGGATTAAAGGTTAAGAAAGAAGAATATAAGTTGCAAGTGTTTGCGGATGATATGATTTTTCATTGAAGAACCAATAGAAAGAGGACAAAAATTGATGGATGAATTAGAACAATTTGGAGCAGTAGCAGGGGGGGGGGGGGGGGGGGGGTTTGGGGGGGAGGGGGGGGGTGGGGGGGGGGGGGGTATTTTTTTTGGTTTTACATTTGATTTCCCCGTTGTCCGTCTCGGCCAGGGGGGGGGGGGGGGAGGATGCATATGCCTTGGCGCAGCTTTTACCCTTCGTCGTATTTTGTGTCCCTGGTAAATGAAGCAGGTTGATGTTTTGCAAGCGGCTCTTTTTGCCGGTCCCGTCCGTTTCCTTTGGTCGCCAATCGCCTATTGTATTCCAGTCCCAAAGGTATCCTTTTGACTCGGTCTAGGCGCGGACAAGATGTAGGCTTTTGGGGGGGGGGGGGCTTCGTCGCCGACGATTGCGCTGAAATTGAATAGAGTTGAGCACTACCCCCTTAGCTGGGGGTCCCAAGAGGTCCAGCCGCCAGGACTAAAAATTAACAGGAAGAAAACAAAATTAATGACAAAAAATTTAACAGAAAAACAAAAATTAGAACTAGAAGAAGTTATGGGAATACAAGTGATAAAGAAAGTTAAATATTTAGGAATATGGTTGACAGCACATTATAAAACACTTAAGGAAAATAATTATGATAAATTGATGCAACAGGTAAAGTAGGATTTAGAAACATGGGGCAAGCTGCAACTTTCATTATTAGGCAGGATCGCTGCTATTAAAATGAATATTCTTCCAAAATTCCTCTATATATTTCAGACGATCCCAATCAAAGTACACTTTTTTTTTTTTTTGAAGAACTTAATAAAATAACTGTAAAATTCATCTGGCAAGGGAAAAAACCTAGAACTTAAAGGCAATGCAGGATATGAAGAGCAGGGGAGGGCTGGCACTTCCAAATTGGGAGTTGTATTATAGTGCAGCCTCTTTAGTATGATTGAAGGAATGGGTGAATTTAACCAATAAGAGAATATTATTCTTAGAAGGCCATGACTTGCAGAGGGGGGTGTGGCATGCTTTTTTATGGGATGTTGGGAAAACTAGCCAGAAATATTTTCACAGACACCTAATCAGAGATTCATTATTGACTAATTGGAAGAAAATATGGAAAAAACACTATTTAAAAATACCAATTTGGATCTCAACAATGGAGGCGATGATTCACCCAAATAATCTGGATATTACTAAAATGATTAAATATAAAGACCTATTGGATATTCAAGGAAATCTGAAATCATGGCAACAACTTCAAGATTGGGGATTAAAAATTGATCAGTGGGCATATCTTCAAATTCAAAGTAGATATAAACAGGACAAGAAAGAATTTGGAATTAACAATAAACTCCAGCAATTAGATAAAATTTTATTAGGATCAGGCAAAAAAAATATAACAAAATTTTATAATTATTTATTAGAAGTAGAATTAGAAGAAGAAATTGTAAAAGGGAACATGATAGCCTGGAGTAGGAATATAGGACGTAGTATCACCATAACAGAATGGGAAAAGGTCTGGGGTAGAAATAATAAAATTACAAAATCGGTAGCATACAAAGAAAATGCCTATAAAATGTTTTATAGATGGCACCTTCCTCCTTCGAGATTAGCAAAGATGCACCCCAATATGAGTCCAAATTGCTGGAAATGCAAAAAAAAAAAAAAAAAAGAGGGAACTTTCTTCCATATGTGGTGGTCCTGTACAGAAGCTCAAAAATATTGGCAGAAAATTAGAAATTGACTGGAGGAAATGACAAGAGAACAGATCGAATTCAAACCAGAGTCCTTTCTCTTAGGGATCTTTGATAAACAAATACCAAAAAAAGTGAAATATATAATAATACATATTTTGACAGCGGCCAGATTGGCTTTTGCACAATGTTGGAAACAGCCTCATGTTCCATCAGAGGAGATGATTATTCAAAAAATTTCAAGTTGTGCAAAAATGGACAAATTAACCTTGGCATTAAAAAATAAAGACACTTAATATATCACAACAGCTGGAACTGCTGGTACAAATGGATAGACCAAAGATAGATTTCACATTAAAAGGCAAAAGAGGATAGGATAGAACCGTAGTAGTGATATACAGATATATGTAAGGATTAAGTGTGTATATGGCATAAAATAAGGATAAAAAGGAGGTCTCACAAACTGTTGAAGATGAAAATGTTTTTAATTGTTTTCTATCTTTTTCTTTCTATTTTCTTCTTCCTTTCTTTTCTTTTTCTCTCTTACATTTATGTATGTGTTGTTGGTCTGTTTTAATTGTAAAATCAATAAAAAATATTTTTTTAAAAATGTAGTATTGAATTATATACCAAAGCTTAGGAATCTGACTGTCTGTCAGGAGCTAAGGTTGTATCAAGCAGGGGGAGTGGCTAAAAGAATTATTCTAACAAATTGTTAAAGTATTATTATTGCAGATGTCAAGGAATGTCTGTCAGAACTGTGTGATTTATCTGTTTTGGAAAAGGCAATATTTTCTACTAATCAAAGAATGCAGCAAAATGTGTTACTATGGCAGAGTTTTTGTGATATCTTATAATACATAATATTGTGTATGTAGAAAATAAATAAATAAAATAAAAAAGATATCACTATATTCCAAATAGTTTTTCTACCTCTAAAGATACCTCTTTCATTGCCGGCTTGTGACTAAAACAGCAACAGCAGCAACAGCAAGAGATAGTTACTTGTTTTACAGACTCATTTATCTGAATCATCACGAAACATCCAAGAACATTCTGTTTATCAGGATCAAGGGGAAAATAGACAGGAACAGAGTTTGTAAGCAGAGAACGGAAGATGAATATAATCAGGTGATCCTGTGTGGCAGTAACAACTATAATTTTAACAATGTTTGCTGAGTGATTTGGACAAGAGGGATGCTACATGACTTTCAGAGACAATTGCAACAACTAAAGTACAAGATTTCATCCTGAGTGAGCTGCTACCACATGCATGGATTGTGGGGGGAAAGTGTCAAACTGGAATAACTTCGCAGTGGAGGCAAAAGGCTGAGCAGCCAACTGCCACTCTTTTGAGATACATATGCATGTTTTAAAAGTCACATTTTCTAAAAAGCTCAAGCAGATGGTTATGAATGACCTCTAAAGCTCTGACCAACAAACACTTTAAAAGCAAAGCCATCGTGAATAAGGAGCAGAAAAGCGAAGGCAATTTCTTGCACTTAATTAAGGTGGGTTGCCATAACCTCCATTTTCTCTGTCAATTCTTTATTCTAGGACAGACAACTGAAGGCTGGTAAAACTGTATTCTTGGGACACCTTGTTTTAGCCCATGACCATCAGTTGGAAATCTCTAATCTGTTTGTTTGCTGGTTTATTTATATCCTGCCTTTCTTTTTTTTACAAATAACTCAAGGTAGCAAACATATCAGGTTCCTCTCCTATTTTCCACACAAGAGCAACCCTGTGAGGTGAATTGGGCTGAGAGAGGATAACTGTCCCAAAATCACCCAGCAGGCTTTCATGACTAAGGCAGGACTTGAACTTTCTCCTCCTTTCTAGCTTAGTGATCAAACTGGCTCTCCAGTTTGGCTTATAGTATAATTATAATAGCAATAGCACTTAGACTTATATACTGCTTTAATAGTGCTTTACAGTTCTCTGTAAGCAGTTTACAGGGTCAGCATACTGCCCCCAACAATCTGGGTCCTCATTGTACTGACCTTGGAAAGATGGAAAGCTGAGTCAACTTTGAGTCGGTCAGGATCAAACTGCTGGCAGCAAGCAGCGAGTTAGCCTGCAATACTACATTCTATCCACTGTGCCACCATGGCTCAGTTGGTAATGCCAGGTTACCAATGACAGGAGATTTGAAGGTGTGGCTATTGCCAGTGCAAATCTCAATGTGTCCTATTCTGTGAGAGGTCATCCCGTTTCATGGAGCTGCTTCCTCCCAAATTAAATTGCAAGATTCATTGAAATTGCAGGCCAATTTAAATGTAAAATCCTTCTTTTTTCCTCATTGGTAAATATAAGGAAATTCCAATGCAGTAATCACCATTCACCACAATAGCTAGATAAAAGTAAGGTATTGTGTGTATTTTTAATGCATTTTTTAACAATGGCTTTAACGAAATCTACTTCCCAGAGCCGTGCATGCATTTATACATGATCAAGGAGGAAAACAACAGCCCCTGCCCCCACCAAAAGCCATGTTAATTTCAAGCTCCATTAGAAAAGCACACTTTGGTAGGGAGAAAAATCAATGTCCAGTGGGAAAAAAAATCAATGTCCAGGAAAAAAAACACTGGTGAGAACTGCATTGCTCTTCTCTAGTTAAGAGGATGTAAAAAAAATGGTTCACAGTAATGTCCTCTTAACATAGAGAATTATTTTCTGATCATGGAAGATATTTAGTTTTGGCATGTTTCATTTTGGCTAGAATTATTTCTCTTCCAAGGACTGTCTAGCAACCCCTTCTTTTCTTCATATCTTTTATCAGACCTGACACTAGGTCCAATCGATTTTTCCCCCGTCATCTGTAAAGCTGTCGTCCAGTCAGGTTTGTTCTGACGAACATCACAATTGCTGGACCAAATACACATCCACGTTTCTCCTGAAGGTCTTGATTGTAGCTTTTAGCTCTGCAGGATAACAAGGATTAAAAATAAAAAATAAAAGAACGGTACAGTATCTGTCATCTCTTGCCTGACAAAGTCTTGCCCTTTTATTTTCTAAAGCAAATCTAAACAGGGATTGCAAGAGAGGACTTCCAAATGCCTTTAATAATGATACATACCAGAAACAGAATACTTTGCATGATGTATTGCCCTCCTTTCCTTTCTTCCCCAAGAAAAAGTTACTTCAGTAAAGAACTGGCTGCTATTCAGAGACAGCAAACTTGGGATTTAATAGAGTCTCTTTTATGTACAATACACAAACTAGGACTTGCCCTAGTTTGTCTCATATAGGAACGAAACAACAAAATCTATGGAACAGCTGCCACAAACTGTCTTCCTTTACCAGTATGTGTCTCAATGCTAAAGGCCAAATTCTACTCTTGGATGCCCATACATGGAATGCTCTACTTTAAAGTCAACGGGGTTCCTCTGCACATGCAGTCAAGCACACAATTTGGCCTCTGGGGAATTATGTCTTCCACAGCTTTGACCCCTTCCATTGCATGCACTGTTTCTTCCTAAAAAGCCTGTAAAGTAAATTGTTTTTTGGAGGAGAAACAATTGAACAGAGAAACAACTAGGCTGAAATAAAAGCCAAGCAATATCTGTTCTCATTTACTAATCTCAGTTACATGCAAAAGAAAAAGAAGAGAGAGTTTAACCTCTCTGGGATGTCTTAGGGAAGTTGGGAAAACAGAAATGGGTCTGGGTGGGTTTTCCAAGTTCAGATATTGTAGAGAAGCGTGCAGGACTGTTTGAGTTTTCAAGCAAACAGATGAATAGACAGTTGCCCTGAGATCCACATTTCAAGGATTACTTGTGTGTTTTCAGAAACAGGCCCTTATTTCATTCACAACATACTTCAGCTCACACAAAATTACAAGCCATCTCACTGAACAGGTGTGCATGCCCATTCACTGGAATTGGCAGTGAAATTATGGCAATACTTCTTAGCTCAAATGCCTTTTTAGACATTTCTTTCAAGAGAAGCTGAATGGGCCCAATTTTCTAATTTTTGAAGCCTCAGAGACACAGCCACAAATTTAAATTTATGAGAAAGTATCCAAAATCTAAAAACTAACCAACAAAATTCTGCCCTAGACCTATTTCACTGAAACAAGATATAAATGAAGCCAATGAGATTTTTCCCCCCTTAAATAAATATCTGTAAAATGCAATTCTGTTATGTCTCAAGAGAATTGAAGTGCCTGGGATAAATTCTAATTTTGCCATGTGTAGTCTAATGCCCAGCAAGATTTCTACTAAGAAGCAGCACACAATACTAAAATATTAAATATACACATTTAAATATTACACACATAAACAAGCATACTGTATATAATAACTTTATATCTGAAATCATTCGTAACTTATTCCAGTCAAGCTCTGCTGATTATTCACATGTCAATTATCTCAAATTCATAGAATAATAAATTTTGGAAGGTGTTTCAGAGGTCATCTAGCCTTGCCATTATACCAAATCTCCTGATAGGAAATTAATATTTGATTGATGTGGTCTAATTACTTCTCAAGTTTTTAATTTAAGCTTACTACACCATCGTGGGCATGGTCTAATTGATCTGTACAAAGCAAGTAGTTGGAACATTTTAATCTGAAAATTAATTTTTAAAGTTTAAAATCATTTTTTAAATTTAATTTTTGTTGCTAAGAAAATGGCCTTAAAAGTGTGGTCCATGTGGCCAGGTCAGCATAACTGCCTGGCATTATTATAGTTTAGATGTAGCAGGGTGCAGAGGCAGCCAAAAAAGCCAGTGCAATCCTAAATTGCACTAACAGAGGGGTACAATCGAGATCAAGTGAGGTACTAATACCACCCTATAAAGCCTTAGTAAGACCACACCAAGAGTACTGCATCCAGTTTTGGTCACCACACTATAAAAAAGATGTGGAGACTCTAGAAAAAGTACAGAGAAGAGCAACCAAGATGATTAGGGGACTGGAGACTAAAACATATGAAGAACGGTTACAGGAACTGGGCATGGCTAGTTTAGGGAAGAGAAAGACCAAGGGAGACAGGATAGCAGTCTTCCAATATTTGAGGGGCTGCCACAGAGAGGAGGGGGGGGTCAAGCTATTTTCTAAAGCGCCTGTAGGCCAGACAAGGAATAATGGATGGAAACTGAACAAGGAGAGATTCAACCTGGAAATAAGGAGAAACTTTCTGACAGTGAGAACAATCAACCAATGGAAGTTGTGGAAGCATCATCAGTTGAGACTTTCAAGAAGAGATTGGACTGCCATTTGTCAGAAATGGTGTAAGGTCTCCCGCTTGGGCAGGAGGTTAGACTAGATGACCTACAAAGTCCCTTCCAACTCTGATTATCTGTTAAATCTGTTACTAACATGCAATTATATAGGCGCCCACATTATTCTGAGGAAATGAAAATCCATCATTTTACTGCCATTTTTATAAGAACCCCTGCAGGGACTATATACAGGTAGTCCTTATTTAGCAACCATAATTGGGACGGGCAACTCAGTCATTAAGAGAAGCAGTCATTAAGTGAAACTGTGCTTATGATCTTACTTTACCATTCCTTTGCTTTACATACTTGCCAAGATTTTGAATGTGAGGATTAATCATATATTTTCATCGCTATTATACCTGAGCGGTTTCTAAATGAGACAGCCCCTGAAATAGGACTATCAGTATTATCCCTGTTGCAACATTTCCCAGAAAGGCAGATTATTATTACAGCTGGTCCTTGCTTAATGATGTTAAGTGGCACCTGAATTTCCATTGCTAAGCAGCTGTACATGCTGTGAAGTGTGATAAGACATAACCGTGCTGCTTAGTGATGACAGTTCCTCCTTGGGTCATTAAGTGAGGACCTCATGTGACCACGACTTCCAAATTTGTGATGGTACATGAGAATGACCTTGAGGATAGGGAGAAGAGATGCCACCTAGGAAATGATCAGACAAGAGAGTGAGCAACCTGAGTGTCTTTATGGTCGGAGGAATAAATTTAGAAAGGGCCTGCCCTAATTGATCAGGCGATTAAAAGTTGCAGTGGAGAATCTGTGACTTCAGACTTGCAAGATTCTGTTAATGTAGCTTTAAAATAAAGGGGAATTGTCTCATCTAGCCATGTTTCTGGTCTAGTTTACCTGAGAGGGCTGACAGGTATCTTGCTAGCTTCCTCATTGATTTTCCATCAGGGAAACCAGCAAGGAAGGTTGCAAATCATGATTACATGCTGGTGGGATATTGCGATGTTTGGAAATCCAGGATGGTTGCTCAGTGCCTGGATCACAATCACGAGTGTGTGTGTTTGTGTATGTGTGTGTGTGTGTGTGTGTGTGAGAGAGAGAGAGAGAGAGAGAGAGAGCTTCAATGGCTGAAACTCCAAGAGTGGTCATAAGAACCATTTATAATTTCAGTACCATGGCAAGTTCAAACAGTTGCTGAATAAATGTATGCTAATCTTCTGTCAGATTTCAATCATGTTATCACCAATAGTATTGCCTGAGGCAATGACTGGTACAGAAGTGATCAGTTCCAGAGTCTGAATGTGTTTTGTTGATATTATTGAATCATTTGGGTACAACTGATTGATTCTAATAATGATTTGTAATTTCTTGTTCGGTGGTCATGTGCTGGAAACTTCCAGGTTTGACAACTGCAACAGGCAGTTGAAATGATGATTTCTCTTTCCTGATGATCTTTAAATAGGAGCTGGATAGTTATTTGTCAGAGATGATGTAATGAACCCTGCACTTGTACTATATAACTTCCAAGGTCCTTTTTGATTCCATATTCTGTGTGTTCTTCCCTGTTCTGCCTGGTAAAGCTTCCTTTTTTTTTTTTTTTTGTAATGTACTATGGCACATTTGTGCATCTGGGACATAGATCAGTCTTTAGGTCTTTAACATGACTATTAAGTTATGCAGTGGCTCAGTGGCTAAGATGCTGAGCTTGTTGATCAGAAAAGTCGGCAGTTCGATGGTTCAAGTCCCTAGCACCGCGTAATGGAGTGAGCTCCCGTTACTTGTTCCAGCCTCTGCCAACCTGGCAGTTCGAAAGCATATAAAAATGCAAGTAGAAAAATAGAGACCACATTGGTAACAGCATTCTGTGCACCTTCAGTGTTTAGTCATGCAAAATGACCATGGAGACATCTTTGGACAGCGTTGGTCCTTCGGCTTTGTAACAGAGATGAGCACTGCCCCCTAGAGTCAGAAACGACTAGCACATATGTGTGAGGGGAACCTTTACCTTTACCTTCACCTAAGTTGCTGTGTTTGCAGATTCCTTACATTTTCAATTCAATATTATATTTAACAATGGCTTAGAATTTGAGTCAGTATATTTATTCTAAGATAGTTATTCTAGCTTTCCTTAACACTTTTCTAATAAACTGAAACTCCCATTTCTAGTCAGCAAAGCCACCTTAGCTGGGAATAATAGTTAGTAGCAATCTTGGACATCTGAAAAGTATCAGGTTGGTGAAGCTTGGTCTGTTTTGACTTACAGCTTCTCTCCTCAAGGAAAGTTTGCAAAGAAAATGAAAGCATTAAAAGCACCAGTCACTCATGCCCTAGTCACTTCCCATCTTGATTATTGCAACACGCTCTACATGGGACTGGCCTTGAAGAACATCTGGAAGCTCCAGTTGGTGCAAAATGCAGTGGCCCACATGGTTTTGTGCAGACCCCGGTGTGCACATGTTTCACCTCCCCTGCAGGAGCTGCATTGGTTGCCAATTTGCTTCCAGGTGCAATTCAAGGTGCTGGTTGTCATCTTTAAAGCCTTTCATGGCTTGGAACCAGGTTATCTGAGGGAATGACTCTTGCTGGTCACATCTACCCAACCCATTAGAGTGGGGAGGCAGGGAATGCTGCGGGTCCCATCCCTGAGGGAGATACATGAGGTGGGATCCAGAAGAAGGGCCTTCTCCGTGGTGGCTCCCTCTCTCTGGAACATCATTTCCCCGGAGATTAGAATGCCCCCCTTATCTAATACTCTTCCAGAAGGCACTGAAGACCTGATTCTGCTAGCGGGCCTGGGGAACCAAGAGTGGGATGGAGCCATCAAATGGCTCATGTGATCTGCTGTCGTCGGGGCGGGGTGGGTGGGAGTTGGGGGTTGATTTTTTATTTATTTTTTCCAGGTTTTGTTCTATTGTACTTTATTAATTTATTTGATTCATTTTGTTAGTTTTTATTGTTTTTTTTTAATTTTAAAAATGGTTTTACATTCTGTAAGCCGCCTTAAGTCACCATGGGCAAATAGGCAGCAATATAAATTCAATAAATAAATAAGTAAGTAAGTAAGTAAATAATAATAAATACATAAATAATAAATGAAATAGAATTAAACAATAACTGGAATCATCCTGATCAGCAAAGGGCAAATGCCTTTAGACAACCAACCAGTTGATAAAAAAAATAGAAATCTCACTGCAAGGTGCAACCATCAGGAAGTCGTAATTTTCATCCAGCGGCCTTAGCTCAGAAAATGAGGATATTCGAAACACAGCTCCTTTAGAAGAACTTTAAAACCACAGAAGTGTTACCCTTCCTATATCACCTAGTAACGCTTGAGCAAGTCCTTAAGGTTTGCCTGAGTGAGTATATGGTGGAAGGACCAATATCAATCTCCATTCCATTATTGTTGGCTGCTGTGTCAGAAATTGCCTAAATTCAAGTGCTAGCAGCCTGGGAGAAGTTAAAGCCAGCTTTCCAAACTCCTCTTATATTGTCATGGCTGATATTTGTGCATCTTTACAAGTTTGCATCCTTCATTCTAACTGCTTTTTTAAGGTTAAACTTCCCCAGGCATTTTAAAGGTGCAAATTGGACAGCGAATATGCACAGACTACCCTTGAAATGTCTATAACTTTGATTATGGCAATTCTCTATTTAAGCAGCAGAATCCAGGATGGAAATAATCATGTGTATTATGAGTTTCACCTTCCCAGATGTGCCTGAGCATTCTTAATGCAGAAAGCATGTCTTTGCAACACTATTTGGTATAATGGTCTTTTCAATCTGTTCCCTCCTTAGTGACCACAGGACATCTTGTCAGAAATTTTAGAGCTTGGAAAGAGGTAAGCACATATTTATTTCAGTATTCTTAATAATCACTGACAGACTCCATTTTAGAAATAAAGCCCAAATAAGTTCCATACACGTATGAGCTGGTTTCTCTTTTTTTAGCAAATAATGTGTCAATAACCCAGGCCTGACACTTGGATTAGAATAGTTTAGCCATATCAGAGTAATGCATTTGTGTCTAAAACACGTGGCAGCGGCTGTAGACAAATAATCTCTAAAGCTGATTGGTTCAATGCACGATACACTCAGTGTTCCAAATGAAGATTTCAAGGTGTTGTTCTCAAGATGAATTTGAGGAAGAAAAAAAAGTGAATTTGAGAAAGAAACCGATAAAGAAAAATTTGGAGGGATTTTTGCACATCATTGCAAACTGTATATAATGTGGGCGAGTGCAAGTATAACTCACACACCATAATCCCAAGAAATATATTTTAAAAAAACACTGCAGAGTTGTGACATCCATTAAATGAATGTTTTAAAGCATTCAAATATTTCTGGGAGGAATGAGAACAATAAGTGTATCTTAAAATACTTTGGCACATTATACATAAAGTAAAAGAGCCCAAATGGTTCAATTTCTATTTTTTATGAAGTCTGCTTTCTTGAAAGGGGAGGATTGCTAGCTTTTAATTTTTTTTATAGACTTCCCTCACGATGTGGAATATCTCAACACTTAAACAAGCAGTGCCTTTAGAATACAAAATTTCTAAGTGGTTAATGTAGAGACACCGATTTTGAACCATACATGCAGGCTGGTTTCCTTACAGATGCAAATCATACAAAAAGGAAGTCTTCCTCTGGGATTCATAGCAACAAAAACAAAGGATTGAGAGAAGTACTTAAAAATATTATTATGCCCACAAATGCACTACAGATGCTTGGACACTCTGCATGCATATGAATAAACCAAAGGAAAGCAGAATTTTATAACATCAGGATTATTTGATGCATGATGACTTTAGGTAGTTGTACTACACATTTGAGAATGAATTTTTTGGTTCTGAGTTGCTCCTCTAAACTACAAAGTTGGCTTGTCATTTTTCTAATTTAGTTTCACCATTCATTTCCTACTGCAAGTAGCACATCTGAGTTTCTATGGAATAGGGGATGTTCTTTGGTTTTTGCTAAACTTCAAATTCCAGCAGTTTCTGCCTCTTGCAATTAAGATTGGGAATTACAATTTGGCAACCACCAGAGAACTACAAATTCCCCACATAATTGATAAGTATTAGATTGTCCATATTGGTCAGGAAAGTTAAAGCTTCCTACTATTTCACTCATGTTCCATCTTCAGTTGGACTAACTGTTATTAGGAGAACACTTGACCTGTTGATTTTGATACAAGGGCCATTAATCATTATAGTGGAAGCAGGAGAACATAAATTCGCCACCTCCACACACTAAGGTTTATATGACCACCACCACCTTCAAGCATTCTTTTACGAGCTTCCGGTTTGAGTCTCTTTGGCGACAAACCGAAATCCGTGATCATGCGTGGTTTCGATCTGTGCTTGCCGCCAGAGTGCCCCGAGCTGGCTGGTTTCGGGGCTAAGCCACCCCGTAGAGGTGGTGAAGAGGGGGGAGACTGCCATCAGGGTCGAGGAGAGCTGCATCTCTCTTCCCCAGCTGGCCATTACTCCCTTTCCCAAAGAAGAACTGAACCGGAAAAGAATGTGCAGGAGGAAGATAAGAAGAGAAAGTTTTGGTCAACCGGGTTAAACTTAAAAAGCAATAACGTAAGGTACCCTGGAATTTAAACTAAATGCCATTGTTTCCAAAGAAGATTTTGAAGCAGCGAAAGAGAGAAAAAAGGGAAAGGATTAGGTTTTTTTTCCTTCCCTTTCATATACTGACAGCTAAGAGACTTAAGCAAGAAATTGAAAAAAAAATCCACTTTGACATTAATAGGCATTTAAGCTGAAAATAAAAGTCAAAGGGATAATAAAGATTTCTGGACATTTAAAAGTTTTTAAAAGCTGGAAAGGAGAAAAAAAAAAGATTAGAAGGGCAGGATCTAGAAAAATGGAGGAGACTGCCTGGAATTAAGAAATGGAACTGTAATTAAAAGGAACTTACAGTGAAACTTTAACAAGATTCCCCAAAGATACATCCTAACTGAAACTTGGCAACAAAGTAATAGACCCCAGGAAGAGAAAGTGGAAAAAAGAAGCAAGAAGAAACAGCCTTGGATTATTTGGATTACTTGGTGATTTTTGGTTTTTGCATCTAAATGACTAAAACTAATCGGGTGGTTGTTTAAAAGTTTTTAAAATGGCATCACTCTTAGAAGAACTGAAAATGGAACTTAAAAAATGGAAAGAAGATGCACAAGAAGCGAGAGGTTCTTTTGGCTTCGTATTTCAATTCTTAGATATGGAGATCTGGAACTATGAGAAACAACAAGAAACGCTTGCAGAACAAGAAGATTGGGACAAAGAAGAAGCCATCTTTAATGATCAAATAATTTTAAGTGGGGGGAAAAAAGGAAAGGGGGGGAAAGAGAGTGAAAGGTTTAAGACTAGAAAAAACAACCAAAAAGAAGAAGAGTTTGAAAGATAAGTATAATATTAGAAAGCAACAGAAGCGGGGATTACAGATGAGAGAATTAGAAGTAGAGAGACGAGGGGGTAAAAAGGGGAGGGAGAAGAAGAGGGGGAAGAAGGTAAGGAAAAGAAGTTGTAAAAGACAGAAACAAGATATAGAGAAACAGGGAAAAGATATAAGGATTGAAACCATAAGTCTGTTTAGAGATAATGGGTGAAAATTTAATTGTAAAAGGGATTCTGCAAAGGTACATAAGATAGCATTGTTATATTACACATAGAAATAATTTTAGAAAATATGACTAAAATGATGGATAAAATATTCACTGTAATGTAGTGGAATGAAATAAAGTGAATGAGATAATTAGATTAGGAAAGGATGGGAACATTTTAATTATTATTAATGATTTATAAAAATATAAGTGAGAAATATGGGAAAAAAGAATTAATTATGGAAAGTTTATAAGTGTTCCCACTTATATTTAATTGAAAAGAAATGTTAAAGATGTTAAGATTTTAATGAATATTAATGATAGAATTGAACTGGAATGGAATGTGTGATATATATATATATATATATATATATATATATATATATATATATATATATATATATATATATATATATATATAATCTTTTCTTTTTAAGAATATAGTGTGTATTTTAAGAATGTACCAAGCAGAATTTGATTGGAAGTTATGTATTATATTGAATGTTACAATCTTAAAGGTATACATTGAAGCTTAAATAAGAGTTTGAATGGATAAAATTAAAATATATAAAGGTGTCATACTCCAATTAGTAACTACAGGGGAAAATTTGTTTAATGAGAAAAGATAATATGAAATTGAAACAGGACAGAGAAAAGTATAAATATAATGATTTGAATTGAGATGAGATAATTAAAATAAAGTTGAGAAAATTAAAAGAGGGGAAAAACTATGTAGAAAATATAAAACAGTAATAAGATATGGAATAGAACATAAAAATGGGCATGAAATTGAGTTTGTGTCTATATGAAGAAGTGATAACCTGGGACCATGCTATTTCCAAAAAAAGATGTTTTATTTGTATTTTGTTTTTGTGAAAACCCAAATAAAATTTTCAAAAAAAAAAAAAAAAGCATTCTTTACAAACCCAACTTTTTCCCTAGTCCTTTGGTTAAGATGGTTGGATGGTCCCCTGAAGAGGCATAGGAAGGATGGTTTTGTTTCTTTCCATAATTGTTATCTTTTGAACAGTGTTGTTTTAATGGAACATTTCTTTTAAAAACTTTATGAAGCCACCCAGAGACATCTGGAGACAGGCAATTTCAAAATGTAATAAATAATGTTCCATACCCTAAAATACGTAGTCATTTCTTTGCCCATGGGTAAAGCATTTGCTTTGAAGGGCAAACCTGGCAACATGCAAACTAAGAATAAAACAGCTTAAGAGGATCCCCTGCTTGAAGTGGGAAGACTTGTTGCTCTCCTTTCTGCCCCAGGCAGACCCCCATGAGTATCTCCATTACCCCCCAACTCCTTGTCCAGTCCCTAGGCATCCTCAGAGCATCCTCAGAGCAGCTGGGGTTTGGATGCACAGTGTACTGTGACTGTCTGAGAGTGACCCATATACTGCAGCTGCCTGAGGTGATAAACTGCTACAAAGAATGACCTGCCTTAGGCACAATGAAGAGACAGCTCTAGTAAGTTAGCAAATGGTTGGAAGGTTGTAAATAGGGCCTTGGTGAAAGTGCAGTCAGAAAACCTTGTTTCATTCTGACTAATCAGGGGCCAGCCCTGTTTAGCAATATAGTTCAGGGAAGCAGATGTTATCAATCTAAAGCAAGCACCACCATTACCATGGCAAATACACTTGTACAAATGTATAAATAAAAAATGAGAATTAGACAAAGGGTGGGCCAAGCAAAGTCGAAATGCCTTGTTTAGAAGCAATGAATGTATAAATGTCTAGTAAGGTCCAAAAATGTTAAAATATGCTATAAATGCAATTTCCCTTGTAAAATAATGCAATTGGAGAACACAAATCTTCCCATATTATTAAACTGAATTGATTTACCCTTGGTCTTTCAAGTGTTTCTGAGATGAATAAGCAAATGTTTTCATGTCTTAGGCAATCTAGTCAATGATAATTATATTTTTTGTGGTCTCCTTTCCTATGCCTTCCGTTTTCTGTTTATTTTTAGTTTGTAAGAAATGGAAACTTTTTCCCCTCCAGAAAAATGTCTAACATATTTTAGTATTGCTTAAAAATACATACAAAAAAGGTCTTGTGCCAGAGTGATGACAGTAAAATTAGAAAACATATACAGTAAGATCTATCTTGAAAGTAGTAGGCAGTTTCTCAAGAGCAATGCTGATAAAAACAATAATTGCTTTCTCTTCACAACATGCTTGCCTGCTTTGTTTTTTAAAATTCTTCTTCCTTCAATAACTCATAACCTTTTTCTTGCTAGTTCTTGTCTTTGTAATATTACTTATATGAACCAAAATTTTATAGAATCATAGATTATATGAATTAGAGCTTTTCAGACCTTTACCTCAAACTCTTTCTTACTACAAGAATTCAGTAAAGGATTCTCAATAGGTAGCCATCTACCTCTCCCTTCCGCCCCATTTGTAAATCTCCAACAAGGAGGAATATACCATTATTCTAGGTAGAGATTGCTTTACACCAAATTCATCCTAATATCATTAGGTTACATCTCTTTTCTTTTAATTTCAACCTTGGTTTTTTTTTTTTTAATGTGACAGCCTTTTAGATATTAGTAGACTATTATAATCTCTCCTCTCATTTCTTTTGCATTTTAAACAAGCTCAACAGTTCTATGCTCTATTCTACATTGAGTTTATATTATGATAGTTCACTTCTAAATCCACAACAGCTCCTCTTGTCCCCTTTAACATGAAATGCCAGAAATGGGACATTGTACTTGAAATGCAGGCTAACTATGGTGTGGAGTTCAATAAAAACTATTGCCTCCTACCATCTTCAATACTTCTGTTAATAAAATTCAAGATCACATAGGCCTTTGTAGATGCCGTATCACACTGATCATGTTCAACTGATAATTCACTAGTACTCTTAGGATATTCTTGCATATATTGCCACCAAGCTATGTCACTCCAACGCTCTACTTCTACATTTGACTTTTTTTCCCATTTTTCACAGTTGAATATCATTCTGTTGGATATGGCTCAATGTTTAAACCTGCGGAGGTCATTTTGAATTATGATTTTGCCTTTGAAAATAATAGATAATTTGATAAACATTCTTTGTATTCTTCCTTTACCCTATTTATAGAGATGCTGAATAGCATTAGGCCAAGGACAGAGCCCCGAGAAACCCTACTCAATACATGCCCTCCAGAACAGTAGACAATGATTTACAATCATAATCGGAACTGAGTTGTTAACTAATTGCAAATTTTCTGGTCCCCCCAGTACTTGTAGTTGAAATTTATCTGTAGTGGCTGCAATGATATCGTGAGAAACTTTGTAAAGTCTTTACTGAATTTTAGGTATATGATATCTGTAGCATTTTCTTAGTCTACCAAACTGCAAAAAAGATATATTCTTACAAGACTTGCTCTTGACCAACCAATTCTGACTTTGCATAAAGGTGGCATTTTTCCCTAAATGCTTGTAGATACATAGTTTGGCAATCTACTATCTTGTGCATTAGAAATATTACACTATATGATCTGTAATTTTCGGAATCCTCTCTCTTCCCTTTCTTAAAAATTGGGATTATGCTTGCTTTTCTTGCTAAATCATGCACATTCAATTATGAATCATGGTTTCTGTCCATCCAATAGGATCAAGTAGAATTGGTGTGCTTCAGTTCCCTTCATCATCATTTGAGACATATAATTTATTGGGAACTATAACCCTCCTCCACCCACTAGAGATCCAACTAGCTCAGTCTTATGAAGTTTTGGAAGTCTTTACAAGCCAATTGTTCTTTGGTTATGTGGATCATGGTCTAGGAATTAAAATCTTTCTTGTTCCTTGTGGAGGATTGATGAAAATACTACTGACAATCCCAACAACTTCATGTTCCAATCCAGGGTTTGATAGTCACTTGTAATCATCTGCATTATTCATCCTCTTCTATCAATGCTATTTGTCTCCACCTGGATAAGCAGGAATAGATGGCAATTAATCATTTTGATGATTGTTCCTCATACCCTGGATATATGTATCATGAAGACACTATTCATCTTGTGATGGTTTGAAAAGTTCATAATGTACACAGCTGTTTCTGTCTTTTGCAGCAATGAAATTCCTACTACCTTTACTCATCCTCCTCAGGGAGAGTTTTGGCTTTGTTGGTTTTTGTGGAGTTAAAAAGACTTTATTGGTTTTTGTGGAGTTAAGAAGTGTTTGGGTGATATAATTATTTATTAGACTCCAAAAACCAAGAAAACACACACACACAGAGTCACTTCTAAGCAGTTTCTTTTATTGTTCCTCACCTGTAGACAAACATTTTGCCAAACTAAAGTTAACTACTTGCATCCTAAAAGATAAACTCTGAGAACTTCTAGGGAGCAGTTAACTTGACCCACTTTCTCCCCACTAAAGTATCTAAACTTCACTTTCTCTTGGTCATCTGGAATCTAGCCTCTTCCTCCTGGGAATTCAGATTACATTCTGCTATACTATTTAAGATAGATAAAGTTATTTTCCATATCTAGAACTTAACACCTGTTCTTTCTTGCCACAGGTGTCCAAGTATTCCATATGCCCATTTGGATTTGCCTTTTCCCCTTTTGACCTTTCTCCCATTTCCTTTGCTCCCAGATAACTCCTTGATCCTGGCCTCCTCAGAGATCTCATTATATTGCTATTTTATTCAATACCAGTGTGTTCTTCACTTTTCTTGAAGAAACACTGGCTTCTAGACCAGCAGTTGCCAACCGGTGGGCTGCAGCCCATTGGTGGTCTGCGAGAAAATTTTGGTGGTCCACAGAGAAATGTCACCCTCAGAGCAACCCCCACCAAAGCAATTAATCCGGCTTGCGTAGGAACACAATGCTGCGCTGCCCACATGGCCAGCGGGAACCCTCACTCCTTACCTGGCAAACTTGCCTGCTAAGTTGCTATTTTTCCTTTTATTTTTATTTTTCTGACCATCAACTGTTCTGCTGTGCAGGGAGATTTAGATTAGTTAAAAAGCAGGAAATTGTTGCATTTCTTTCTTTCTAGCTAATCTTTAGATCTTTGGCTCTGCAGAACTGAACCTTTAGGACTGAAGCTTCTATTATTCAGTGCAGGTAGCCGATTGAAGATAGGTAGATCTCTAAGTGAATCTGTAATTCTGTGAGCAACTCAATCTGCCTGCCTGTTTTGCCTATTTTGGGTAAAAGTTCTTCTTTTTTAAATAAAAAAAATCAATATTTACATACATAGTGTGTTGTGAGTTAATTTTGTGAGTTTGCTTGCTAGCAAATTTTATGAGTTTGCTTGCAAGCAATTTTTATGTGACAGACTCAGGTAGCCAATTGCAGAATCATAGATCTCTAAGTTAATATGTGATTCTGTGAGCAACTCAGTCTGCCTGCCTGCTTTGCCTGATTTTTGGTAAAAGTTGCTCTTTTTTAAATAAAAAATTCAATATTTACATAAATATTTATAATATTTACATACAAGCCATGCCCACCCAGTCACAAGACTACTGAGCCACACCCACAAATTAGGCAATGCCCACAGAACTAGTTGTTAAGAAATTTGAATCCTACCCCTGCCTGTATGTGCGTGCGTGTGTGTGTGTGTGTGTGTGTGAGTGAGTGAGTGAGAGAGAGAGAGAGAGAGAGAGGATAGATCAGATCTCTCTCTCTCTCTCTCTCTCTCTCTCTCTCTCTCCAATGTTAGCAAGCCACCATCAGTCAAAATTCATATTAGTGGTTCCCGGGATATAAAGTTATGAGTTTGATGGTCCCTGAGGTCCAAAAGGTTGGCAACCCCTGTTCTAGACCATCCTCAAGTTTGTCTTTGCAATTGGTATAATTAGCCGGCTCTTCCAGTAAGAAGACAAACAGACATTTTGAGTTACCCCATCTTATTTTTAGAATAACAGAGTTGGAAGGGACCTTGGATACCTTCTAGTCCAACCCCCTGCTTAGGCAGGAAACCCTGTACCATTTCAGACAAATGGTTATCCAACCTCTTCTTAAAAACTTCCAGTGTTGGAGCATTCATAACTTCTAGAAGCAAGTTGTTCCACTGATTAATTGTTCTGTCAGGAAATTTCTCCTTAGTTCTAAGTTGCTTCTCTCCTTGATTAGGTTCCACCCATTGCTTCTTGTCCTACCCTCAGATGCTTTGGAGAATAGTTTGACTCCCTCATTTTTGTAGCAACCCCTGAGATATTGGAACAATGCCATCATGCTTCCCCTAGTCCTTCTTTTCATTAAACTAGAAATACACAGTTCCAGCAACCTTTCTTTATATGTTTTAGTCTCCAGTCCCCTAATCATCTTTGTTGCTTTTGTCTTCACTCTTTCTAGAGTCTACTGTTCCTTTGATGTCTGACTTTTGTATGGTAAAGCCATACTATTAGTCTAGATATGAAGTAGGTTTAGATACAGAGGTTTTTAAGATGCCTTGTATCATAGTGCAAGCATAGGCATAATCACACATGCTCAAAAAAGCAGCAGTGGTTTCTTAGATTCCCAGACTATCTGTTAACCAGTCAATATCTTAAAATAATAACTGTATAATTAAAGTGATATTTATCTTCATATCTTGCATATTTAACATGCCTTACAACTGCACCATTAACATATTTAACATGCCTTACAACTGCACCATTAACTAAAAGTATTTTGATGTACTATAAATGAGTAATTAATTGAAAAGTGTTTTTCTTTTGGCCTTGCCTTGGCCTTGTTACTGTCACTAAATAACTTTATTAATGCATTAATATATGTATGTATATACACACACACACCACACACACATACACACACAAACAAAAGAAAACAATAAGAGAAATGCACATGAGGATGGTCTTATTGAATGAAATGTTCTGGAATAAAATAATTTTCATTATAATAATTTATAAGAGGCTCTGCACCTGTATGGAAGATTTCTGCACATATAGACATGTCCAGCTGAACAATTAGCAATCATGCTGATGTAGCTATTTTGGGATGGACTGGAGATTTTGAGATTTTTCTAGTCATGGTGTCATAGACAAAGTAGGCCTGCTTGAGGCCTGGACCCTATTCACAAACTACTCCTAAATTGGAAGCTTAACTTGAAATCCTCATGAAGCAGCCTGATTGGAATGGACAAGAAGATAAACAGAACATTCTGCCCCGGAGCATTTGCTCTTAAGCATATCAAATTTACACATTAATGGCACAATCATATAAACATATCAGACTATAAATCAGGGATCCCCAACCTTTTCGACGCCGCGGCCCGGTTCCGGCGTCAGCTGGGCGCCGCGGCCCGGTTCCGGCGTCAGCTGGGCGCCGCCATCTTTTTGACGAAAAATCACTTCCGGTGACATCACGGAAGTGATTTTCGTCAAAAACAGGCGCCAGCGTTCGGTGAGCTTTTCAGGTAGAAATGGCTTTCTACCTGGAAAAGCTCACCAGCGCTGGCGCCGCCATCTTTTTGATGAAAAATTGCTTTTTTACCAAAAAGATGGCGGCGCCCAGCAACCAGCGGCCCGGTAAGGCTTGTTCCGCGGCCTCGGTACCGGTCCGCGGACCGGCGGTTGGGGACCCCTGCTATAAATGATATAATGATCCTTTCCCCTTCCTCTTTTTTTTTTTTTTTTGTCTTTCAGTCTGCATTAAAAAGCCTGCAGGCTGAATCCCTTTCTTACAATTTTTCTTTTCAATATTGTGATTTCTTTACTTAATAGCAGAATACATAATGGCAAGAATTATTGTCTCCTGAATTATTATATTATGTCCAAAGCACAATGGCCTGCCATCAAGAAAGGCAGGATAAGCCCCAGGTAGAAATACAAAAGGTTCAGAAATGGATGATTCTAGGAAAACAGATGCAAAAGACAATGTTACTGAAGTGCTTTTCTAGAAATGTTCTCATAATGATTGTTGGGTCCTGAACCTCACTTGATTTATTTGTAATTTCAAACAAAAACAGCCCCAAACTCCTTAAAGGTATACCAATGTCTTCAATGTGACAGATTTTAAAGCTTTGTCTCTACAAATATTTCTGTAGTTACAGTTAAAATTTTATAAGAGCTGTGACAGAATGCAGCAGCTTAGAATGCAACACTTACTAGGGTAATGTGTCTATTCTAAAGTCAACCAATTAAATTCAGTGAGACTTACTCTTAGATAAGTATATGTAACAGCTTGAGGCTTCAAAGCCGCATAATTTCCCCTCTTACCACCAAAATACACTGACCAGAATTTCTCCAAAGCTTGAGACTGAATTGTTTATGTCATAGCTTCAATCTATTTTTTGAAGTCTGAATCTTGCTGTACCTCTTTGCAGCCAAGTAAATTCTTCAACTGAAAAAAACTGGGCAACTCTGAGTCACAGCATGGCTCTCTTACTTACCAAATGGGCTAGATGGAAGTTCATTTTACTTTTAAAACTCACCTTCACACTTGGCCCAGCAAACCGAGGGCTTCCTATATACACAATATATGCAAGGCAGGGTGGGATTCTACCAGTTTGTACCTATTTGCTAGAACCAGTTGTTAACATTCTAAGCAGTTTGGAGAAGCGGTTGTTAGAAGAAATTACTGGCCTAATCCTGTAAGAAAGGCAGGAAGGAAACATTCTGGTGTTGCTTACAGAAACTGCCTCTCCGTTAACCCTTATTACATTCTTGGCAGGACTACACTTCCTGTCTCAGGAACATCTCTGGAGTTTTTTTTCCCCTCCTTTGCTGGTACTTTGCTTGTGTGGAGTTACCATTCAAAGTTACAATGGCACTGAAAAAAGTGACTTATGATCATTTTTCACACTTACGACTGTTGCAGCATCCCCACAGTCATGAGAGGCCAGGGGAGGAGATGCGTGCCTCGATGTGAGTGGCATTGAGTTGGCCACACGCAGCCAATAACATGACCACCAAGCCATGTCCACCCAGTCACATGACCACCAAGCCACACCCACCACCTAAGCCATGCCCACAGAACCAGTTGTTAAAACATTTGAATCCCACTAAGGATTATATTATTGGAAAGTCCATCCTCTCTCTGTATCTTTCATCCTGTTTTGATCACTATGGCAAATGGCAGAAGACTGATAGAGGGAGGAGTCTTCATTTTCGATACCTGTTTCTTACCTGGCTTTGTTAAGTAAATCACAGAGCTTAAGAGACAAAGCACAATGTTTCACTTTTTCTTCTGCTTCCCGCTCAAAATGTTGTTTAGATAGGAGTGAAGCTTTTCTATCTTTGTTTATTTCTCAAATTTCCCTTTTCATTCAAATCTAATGAATGTTTGTCATTGTCTGTTGCATAATTGCTCAGCATTCTTGCAGTACTTCCTTATGTTGAGGAGACCATCTCTATCTGAAATCACCTCTCCAGCATATTTTCTTGTTTGTTCCATCTCTATGTATCTCATTAATTTAAAATTCAAGTATTCTTGAATATTTCCTTTTCATGATCTCATAAAAGGCACATATTTCTGGACGAAAATACTAGGTTCATTGGGACTTAAAAGCCAGAAGTGGTTCATTTTCAGTGTTGGAAACAGGAGAGGAGTAGGAGTAAGCTCAAGGATGCATATTTATCTCATTCAAACTGTCTCATTTTCTTCCCCTGCTTTTTCTTTTCTTTTCTGCTTTTAAAGTAGCTTGCATTGAATGCAGATTTTAAAGTAGCTTGCATTGAATGCAGAGAATACTATCTATGTTGATTGAAATGAATTTATTAGTAGCATCAGTATAAAACTTTAGTAGTTCAAATATCAAATTTGCTTCCTTTACAGCAACACCAGAATATGGCGTAGCCTTCAATTGCCATCTGTCATTTAGATCTGACTTCTTGTATCACTTTTGTGGGCAAATGGTTATAGTGATAACTCCAAAGGGTCTTCTCTCTCTCTCTCTCTCTCTCTCTCTCTCTCTCTCTCTCTCTCCCTCCCTCCCTCCCTCCCTCCCTCCCTCCCTCTCTCTCTCTCTCTCTCTCCCCTTTCACATTTCTTCTTAACTGCCCATTTCCCTCAGAGAGATTTTTGGCTTTGCAAAAGCATCCTCAAAGAAAAACTACAGGAAGAGAAAACTTTGTTGGAGGATAAAATCACTGCAAACGCCAAACTGCACAAATACTCCACAGCTCATAAAGCAGAAAAATGAGCATTTGATAGAAACATAATTTGAGGGAATAAAAGCTCCGGGCAACCTAATGGTGAAATACACTGGTTACCTGACCTCTCGCAGAAATAAATCTGCAGCACGCACCAATTATATCCAGGCCCCGGTGTGAAAAATAATCCAAAATGAGATCCTGAATGAAGGAATATAAACCTTTAACAGGGAAAAATTTACAATACCCAGAGGCATTGCATTTCAGAGGTCACTGCAGTTGTGGTTTAATTGCCTGCCCTATTAGCAGAACCCAAACATCATGAATGCCTATTCCTGTAGAGGAGAATGATAGGAAGAAAGCTCTTTTGGGTACTGAACTGAAGGGAGCTTTGGGTAATGACTGCAAAAATGTCCACTTTTTACATTATTATTCAAATGATGAGGCTATTGTTTTCCATTATGCACTTCTGCAAAGACAGTCTAGCTAGAAACCCTGGGTGGACAGCTGGTGGAAGTGGATGCCAGGTAGAGCTGAAAGGCTGAATTGGAATGCCACAATACTGTAGGCACAGACAATGTTTTTCCCACACTGCCTCTGGGCATGAAAGTTCCTTCCTGTACTGTCTAAAACAATCTTGGATCTTTGGCGGGTCTGAAATGTGTATCATGTCAAGTTGGCTGCTGTCCAATTAAAGGACACTTAGCTGATTAACTATATGAGTTTCAACTAATTAATTGATAAAATATTCATATTTCATACCATTACAGATGGATAATATTTATCCTCCCACAGATCCATGATTTCAGAATCAGTCTCCTGGAAAGTAAGTATTTGCTTTCAGAGAGAGTATCAGAAAACCCTGTTGGGTAGTACCTATCCACAGGCACAGATCCTACATTTAGAAGAGCCTCGATGGTGCAGTGGTTAGAGTGCAGTACTGCAAGCTACTCCTACTGCAATTTGGCAGATCGAATCCCACCAGACTCAAGGTTGACTCAGCCTTCCATCCTTCCAAGGTGGGTAAAATGAGGACCTAAATTGTTGGGTGCAATATGCTGACTCTGTAAACCTCTTAGAGAGGGCTGTAAAGCACTATAAAGTGGTATATAAGTCTAAGTGCTATTGCTATTTATATAAGCCAAGGACATTTTTATACACTCTGCTGAAAGCATGGAAGTTAGGCACTGGTTCTGTGAATTAAGATGGAGCATTTAATCTATGTTCTGAAAAGTATGCCACAGAAGAGAAAATGTTATTTTGCACTACTTCAATTTAACTAGAAGACTTTGTAGGGCAGGGGTATCAAACTCAAGGCCCAGGGGCCGGATCCGGCCCATGGGGTGCTTAGATCTGGCCCGCTATGCCGCCCTGCAAATAGCAAAGGACCAGCCCACAGTGCCTCTGCCAGTGAAAATGGAGCTTGTGAGGGCCGCGCACGGAACTTGTGAAGCTGTGTGCAGAGCTTGTGAGGACCGTTTTTGCTAGCAGTTGCAGGAGGATATCACAACCAAAAACGGAGTTTGGGAGGCTGTTTTTGCTGGCAGAGAGATCAGGCCACTACAGGTGCCCCCCAACACAGGTTACCTCATGCTGGCCATGCCCCCTGCCCCCCCCCACCTGAGGTGAAACACAACCTGATGCAGCCCTCAATGAAATCGAGTTTGACACCCCTATTGTAGGGGAAAACATTTCTAAAGTGACCTCTGTATAGATATCTCAAAAAAACTGAGAAACAGCTGCTTCAGTGGTACTTTAAAATGGTCTCTAAACCAACAAGCAAGGCAACAGTGCCACTGTGATACCTTTCTTCAGACCGTCATCCACAAATACGTCACAATGATCCTTACTAATTACAGATTATCAGATCATTTTAACGAAAGTCCCATAAAAAAAAATCCCTCCAAAATCATGATTTGAACTGCAGTCAAGTTGGTAAAATTGGTAAAAGTTCAAATGTGAATATAAGTAGCTTTGCTTTTCACTAATTGCATGTCTTATCTGTTATCATAAGCAATGTGCACATAACCCACTTCCTTGGCCTACTGTATTGAAATCAAGAACTTGACAGACATGCACCAATAGTGAGGAAAACTTCTCATGCTGGAAGAATGGATGAAGCTCATGGAAGCATTTCCACATAATACTATTGTGTGTATTGGGGGAGGTGGCTGAAGCACATACAAGCACACGTTAATAGCTTATGTAAACTTGCATCCCTTGACATATTTTTGTTTAGTTCATTGATTGATTATGTACCATCAAATCATTTTTGATTGCTAGTGACCACCTGGATAGATTTTAGTTCATGGAGAGATCATATATAGTTCTTCCTTGAATAAAGTTGAACTCTTGGGATTCAATTTCAACTTTGCACCCTCTTTACCATTTTTGAGAAGTGTTACTTCAGAGAACTGTCATGTTTCTGGAAATATAACAGTTAAAATACACATTGTTGAAATGACAATGGACCATATATTTTTTAGGCACACATGCCTAAAGGAGTTAAAGGGGGTAATAAAATAAAGATAATCCAACTCATAGAAAACAAAATCCTTTCCAACATTTGGGATAACCATTGACAAAAATAGAGCAGAATTTGGTCATGCCACCCATTGTTCCTGATGAATCAAGTGTATTCTCCAAATAGAGTTAACAAAATTTTCCTTTCATTATTTATCCCTACAAATTTCATTGTTTATTTCCTTCCTGTGCACAAGTTGCTTATGAACAGGTTGCATAGCCATCCACACAATTTAAAGTTGGTAACAAACCTCAGTAAAAAGGCTCTTGATATGTAGATTAGAAGCCCAAACACCAAGCACTGTAGGAATACACACTAACTTAATTAACCACCATGGTGCAAATAAGGAATTTTACAAATGGTTACAAAATCAAATAATTATTTCCAAATAATGCATGCAAAATGCATGCAAAATGATGAGTGCAGGTGAAATAATAAGGCTAGATTTCTTGCCCCGCTGAAAAAAAGAAAATCTGAAATTGTTTTTCACTGGGTAGCTCATGCTTAGTGAATTCTTAGTGTTTTCTGCACTGATTAGTTCTATCTGCTTTTATTTCAAATAAATTAACAGTTTAAAACTTGGTCATATAATTAATTTTACAGAATTAAAATAAATATATTATCACAACGCAAATGATAATTTGAAACTTGCTAATGAAGCAAGCAGTTTCTCTTGACTAAGTTGAGCAATCATTTATTCTTTTGCAAATCATACTACTCAAGTCTGCAGATGGATAAATGGTATGCAGCAATAGAAGTGGTGTTGGAACATTTTCATAAGTATTGAAATTGGATTAACATCTCCATTTGATAGAGTTGATTCATAATTAATCATAGCTATTATTTTGTCTTTTTTCCCCAGCATTAATTTCTGTTCTTCTGCTTCATGCATCTGGGTTAACTCTTCAAGATTTCTAAAAGGAAATAACAGATCAGGAATGCGTATGCTATCAAATATGTTGGCTTCTATCAAGTAATGACAAGTAATTCTTCCCTTTTTTTGAAATGGGAAACTGAGCTTGGCAAACCAATTGCAAATGGGTTGGATAATTCTGAGATCAAACCATGCGGTGCTGTGAAAAAGTGAGGCAGATTTAGAATCCTTTTCAACCACAAAGCCTCAAACTTGGCTGTTATGAAGTCAACAGCTTCTGCTACTTTTATGCTGGTGTCTCTCCATCTCTCCTTCCTTCCATTCTTTATTGCTCCCTGAGGCTTCAAAGCTGTTATGGTTCATATTTCATTATTATGGTTCATATTTTTAAGGATGAAATTCCTGGTGCTATGTAAGGGAAAACAAAAGACAATTTAGTCTTACATACGATGAAAATTCTATACACTTTGTGTTTAGAGTTTTAGAATGCAACCTACTACAGGCATGGTTTAAACTTTAACTCATTTTCCTGTCTCCCTTCCCTTATCCTGGATTTTTAATTTTTTTGTCTAATGAAGAGTTGTTGGCAACTGAAAAGATTGCCATGCTGGTAGAGTATATAAATTGTACTAATAGCAATAACACTTTGAGTTATATACCACTTCATAGTGCTTTACAGCCCTGTCTAAGTAGTTTACAGACTTAGCATGCTGCCTCAACAATCTGAGTCCTCATTTTACCAACCTTTGAAGGATGGAAGGCTGAGTCAACCTTGAGCCAGTGAGAATCGAACTGTTTGCAGTCGGCAGAATTGACTTGCAATACTGCATTCTAACCACTATGCCACCATGGCTCTATTAACCTATCTTTACTTTTGAGGTTATGTGATATACAATTTCACCAGACTACCAACCAGCACAGTGTTTGAACCAAGCCATTCCGCCTTCAAATGCTGAACAAACTAAGTTTACAACAAATCTTGGATTAATCGACACATATAATGAGCTGTCAAATCTGAGTGCAGCTCTCCATGTGGTTTTCAATGGATTGCTAATTTTGGCATCAATCAAGGTGGTTGAAATACCATGAGCTTATTTCTGTCTACCTAGACTGCAAAGGAAGATATATAGGCTTCTTGCTCAAGTAAAGAATGCCATAAGCTGAGGGACCCTTGTTGGTCTCTGAGATTGGTTGCTTTATTACAGACGTTTCATTACCCAAACTAAGTAACATCATCAGTGCTAGTGTGCAGTGCACACTATGATATTACCTAGCTTGGGTAATGAAACGTCTGCAAGAAAACAGTGAAGATCAGAGAGAACCAAGGACCCCTCATTCCAACCCTGAGCTATAAATATTATCCTTTAATGGCATAAGCTGCATAAGGTTTCCTGAGCTCTGTTTTTGTATCTTACAAGAATATCTTGCCCTCTGTAGTCCTAGTTAGTATTTTAATGGTTTATTCTTACAATCATTACCAATTGATTACCCATCCCTTATTTAAATTTTTGAGGCACTCTGAAAGCTTCTATCTACACCAGGGGTGTCCAACCTTGGCAACTTTAAGCCTGGAGGACTTCAACTCCCAGAATTCCCCAGCCAGCAAAGCTCCAGGCTTAAAGTTGCCAAGGTTGGACACCCCTGATCTACACTATCTGTTAAATAATCAAGATAACTTCATTTCTTTAAAAGTAGCAAAATTTTGCTACATTATGTGTAAGCTTTGCCCACAAATGGTTGCTCGTTGTTCTTGTTGTATTTTTATTCACTTTATTTATCTCTATTGGTCAATGAATTAAATAGAGTTACATTTGTCTGACTTGTTGTAACATTAATTCTTGCATGCATAACTTTTTTTTGACTTATTCTCTCTTCCCTCCCTTTCGAGATTTTTTTTTAAACCAAAGTGGTAATTATAAATACAGGCTAAATGCAGCATTACTACATTTTGTGTACAGAGAAAGAGACTAAACCGGAAGCCTCTCCCTCACCATATGAAAATTGAATGAAGCCAGAGTCAGTGAATTTGGAAATCACAGCCTCAATTTGAAATGCTGAACTTTGAGGAAACCAATCCTTTTGCATGCCAACAACTCTTTACTAAATCAACAGACTAAAAATGAAAGGAAATAAAGGCAGAGAAATTCCTGCATTAGCATCCCTCAGAAGTATACATGTAAGGTGGCAACTTGCCATACAGTTACATAAATCAACTCAATGTACAAATGGCAGGGTACCTTATTTAGAACAGAATAAATTGATTTCAAATTTTGGGTTCAGCAATCCTCTATTCCTCAGTAACCAAACTGATTAGTATTTAGAAAATAATTTTTAAAATAGAAGTGGAAAGGGGTTGACAATCAATGTAATGATTATCCATGTTATAATTGTAATGGGTGAGTTGTGAGGTGCAGTGGTTAGAATGCAGTATTGTAGGCTAATTCTGCCGACTGCCAGGAGTTCGATTCTGACTGGCTCAAGGTTGACTCAGCCTTTCATCCTTCTGAGGTCAGTAAAATGAGGATCCAGATTGTTGGCGGCCAAATGCTGACCCTGCAAACTGTTTAGAGAGGGCTTTAAAGCACTACGAAGTGTTGTAAAAGTGTAAGTGCTATTACTATTGCTAATTATTTACTGTAACAGTTTCCATTTTGCTAATGTATTACAAATGGATTTTTTTATTTATCTCTTCAGGATTTGAGAGATTATCCTGAAAAGGACAAAATCAGACCAGTTACCCTCAGACATGTGGATTTCAGAAATGTTAACAATAGCCATGCTGGCTGAAAAATTATTAGAGCTGTAATCCAGCTGCCCAGAGGATACACATCTGGAAAGGATGCTGATCTGAATACACTGCAATTCAACATGTCAGGCAAAAGTGTATTGCTACGTATTGCAGAAGAAAACACTTCTTCCCAATGGGGAAATTTCTCCCTGACTTCAGACTAGCAGACATACCATAACTGTATAGTAAATCATTACTATTAAGCTTCAAAAGAACATTTTGGTAGCTTTCTTAAACCCTTGGTCCATTTCTTATTACTGCAATGCCATTTGAAATGGTTGATGCTTTAAGGCCAAAAGAAATCAAGACTTCTTTCAGAAGAAAAGGAGAGGAAATTGCTTTGCCTACTTTTCTAATGACAGCCAATATTCTGGACAACCACTGGGTAAATGGAGATGAAAATGACTTTTTCTTCTATACTTTGTTGGGGATAGCAGAGAGAACTCTATCTAAGATTTTTGGTGTTGCTGGCAACCTTGAGTTGCCAAGATGTGTAGTTTCAGCCTGATACCTCTGACTTCAGTATCCTAGAGCAATTCAAATCCTATATTGTGCTTGTGTGTAAGATGTAGACTTATATTGTATTCCAAGGCCACTGTGAGAACTTCTTTTATTCTTGAGTACATTATCTCCAACACTTCTTCAAAGATCAAACCCATCCCACAGTTCCTATAAAAGTTTGCCATTAGCAGTATATCCTACAGAATGATGACATTTCAAAGATCAAGGAAAAGGTTAAAATATTCCTATAAATTTATTCTTAGGACTTTTAGTGCTTCCTGTGCTGGGGGAAATGTCATTTTTCTCTGGGCTGCCTCTGTTCAAGTAATGGGTGTAATATGCTTTCTGTGATTAAAAAAAATATGTTCTTTACTCCCTGGTTTATGCAAATGAAATCTAATTTAATTTTTAAAGCTTATTTGTTTGTTTAGATTCAATCTAAAACTCCCCCATCAAATCAGACAGACAAACACAAACCACCACACATAGGAATGAAAGTGCTAATAAAAAGAAATGGCAGCAAATCAAAATAAAACTCAGACAAGGAGCTTCTACATAGTGGTATAAAATATCACCCATCCTTGATGTCCTTTACTCATCACCAGAGTTGACTATAAATTTAATTCAGTCACTGAATGCTTTATGCTAGCATGGAATCCTAAGATTTGGAGTATATTGGTTCAATCTGGAGAGGAGTGACACATTTTGTGGTGAGAAAAGCACTCCATTTCCTTAATAAACTCTAGTGGTCTATTTCTACATTTAAAAAAAATAAAATGACTCCTTTCTTAACTGGAGCTAAATTTCATTCACACAAACTGCACATGTTCCAAGCAAGGAACAAACAATGATGACATAAAACAGCTGATATCTGTGACCCAAGTTCCTCTTCATCTGAATAGATGGCAGTTGTTTTATGGCAAGAAGATTATCTTTTTTCACCTTACAGTAAATATGATCAATGTGTTATCCTGTGGAAATTGCTGATCAGCAATTCTTAAAATCATTGGCCATCAAGCATGTAAGAATTGGATTCCAACATCTAGAGAACCGCAATTATGAAACTTATTTAGATTCAAGGGACAATTTGCTTGTCTACTTCGTTTATAAAGTGTGTCTTTGTCTACTTTTTGTCCTAGGGCAGGGATGGGCAACTATCACAACTTTATGATCTGTGACATCAACTCCCAAAATTCTTGAGCCAACATGGCTGGCTCAGAAATTTTGGGAATTGAAGTCCACAGGTCATATGGTTGCCATCGTTGCACATCCCTGTCCTAAGGACTCAAAGATGAGTTGGGGAGTGATGGAGCTTAAATCTTCTCCTGCTTTCCATTCCCAAACATTTCTGCTTGGTCTAGCAGATGTTAAGGGAGAACGGTGCTGAATGTGACTATATGCAAAGAAAGCTCTCCCAGCTATCATTTTATAAGTATAAAAAGAATAAGTGTACATGAAGAGACAGATGGAATTGTTGCATCACAGCTTTTCTTTGTGTGTGGCTGTTTTGCAGTCTGAATTTAGGGTTATATGGGAATCCTCAAGAAATCAACCCCTTGCCTTGAATTGGGAAAACTCGCTCTTTCCGTGCCAATGTAACCATTAAATGCAAAAGGTGAGCAAGACAACAATGGAGATCAGCCAAAAATTGTCCAAGAGCAGATCATCTTGCAAAGTTTAATGCAGAAAATGACACTGCCATCATTGTCAGAGAAAGGATTGAGGTATTTGCTTTTCAATCCAAGGGATATATTTTGACCTCTATCAAAGACAGGTTGAGCAGGGAGAAGTGTCTGCTCAGGATATCAGTTAAAGTAAAAGTTATCAACCATTCAAAGAAAAAGAGAGAGAAAAGGGAAAAAATAAATTTATCTCTTCGTCCAACAAATAAACCATAATCCTAGTTGTATGTAATGTAAAGAATTTTTACTCCTTACAGTGTTGCTTGGGTTAAAAAGAGATTAATGGGGGTTGATGATGGAGACAGAAACAGACATTATGATTTCTGAATGCCAGAAGGACTTTTTGCAATACTCATGTGTTCCAGTTCAAACTGAGAGGTAATTTACAACAGTCGCATCTGACAATAAAAAGAAACACCTGCTTACACCCAGCTGCCTGACTAAAACCTTTATAACCATTAGCAACATGAAAATATGTACCTTGACTCAGTCAGCTCATAAAAGCTTATGAGGGAAATCTGGAGAGCAAGACCCATTGTCTTCTTCCATTCAGAATAAGCTTAGGTTTAAGTGACACATCAGAGAAATTGGCAGCTGCAAGGAAGGAACAATGAACTGCGAGAAGCTGTACACAAAATGCAGGCAAAAATAACACAAGGTGAAACGGTATATGCTATATTATGATGATCTTTTACCCAAAGGGCTCAGAGGAAACAGGCACTTGCTGCAAGGTGCAAGGTTGCAGAATAAGTAGAAATAGGATTCGAATGGGTCTTGTTTAGAGGCAGTGCACTTCAGAATTGCAAACTAATGAAAATGCCCAGATTCCAAGAATTCTGCACTGTGATTTGTACGTAATGGAAAATAGGGATTCCAGTGAATTACCAAAGGCAGTGGCATTGGATTGGTTGTTTATAGCTGAGGTAAGGATGCCCATAGTTCAGTAGGCAATTAGCACCCATCTTCTTCTGCTCCAAAAAGGGAGTCAAAGAGTGGTGCTCAAACTGGCTCCCAGAAGACAGGTTCCAAGCAAGTGTCTTCTGTCCCACAAGTCCATGTGACCACTCACCAACTTTGTAGGCTTGATTAGTGTAGTGGTTAAAGTGCTGACCTAGAAATCCAGAGACTGTGAATTCTAGTCCTGCCTGATGGAAGACATATCCAGGTCCAGGAGGAAGGCACTGGAGACAAAATGGAGGCTGGAGGCTGATTGGAAAAGAGGTCCATTTATTAATGAACAGAACTACCAGGGTTTGTAGTTCTGGTGCAGCTAACCAGATGGAGTTGAGAGTGAGGGGTTTTTATACCTTGTCTTGGGCTTTGCGCTTGAGCTTCCTATTCCTGAGCAAGAACATGTATTCTATTGGCTGTTGTCAGACTCCCATGGAGCCATGTAAGGGTTATGTAGGGGTCATAGCTGGCTCTTATAGGCAAAGTACAAATCCTAGGTGTTTGTCTGAGCTAAGTTTGGTTGAGGTTTGGACTGCTCTAAGATGATGCAATGAAGGGCTCGTGTTTTGAAAGGGTGTTGGGCAATTACTATTGTGTCTTAATGGCTTTCATCCTGTTTTGGCTCTTGGGTGAGGATATTTGCTTATAAATAGAGCTATACTTGTCTTCTTTCAATAAGCTCTTTATCTCTTAAGTGCTGACATCTGCTGTGGCTATTAAGAAAAGTGGGGGTTGCTTTCTGCCTCTAAAAATGTTTCTCCATTTCTCCCTTTGGGGAAATATAATATTCTGCCTTTTTTAAAAAAGTGTTGCTCAAATATTTCATTTTCCTAGGAGAGGGGTAGGTGCTGACTTTCTACATGTCTTAGGTGTGAAAGCCACCTGGATGACTTTGGCCAGTCACTCTCTTTTAGCCCAACTCACCTCACAGGATTATTGTTGTGGTAAAAACAGGAGAAGGAAGGTGCATTAGGAGCCTCTGTGACGCAGTGGTTAGAGTGCAGTACTGCAAGCTACCTCTGCAGCCTACAGTTTAGCAGTTCAAATCCCACCAGGCTCAAGGTTGACTCAGCCGTCCATCCTTCTGAGGTGGGTAAAATGAAGACCCAAATTGTTGGGGACAATATGCTGACTCTGTAAACCACTTAGAGAGGGCTGTAAATCACTGTATAGCGGTATATAAGTCTAAGTGCTATTGCTACTAAGTATGTTCACTGTCTTGAGTTTCTTATAAATAATAAAAGCAGGATAAAAATCTGAAGCTAACTAAACAAACAAAAATACAAATGAATAAAAACTTTCTAGTTGAAAAAGCATTGGATAACACAAGTAATTAACTCCAGATGCCACAAATTGAATAAGAAGCTGACATTCTCAAGAGATATTAGAGACGACATCCCCCAAATCTTGCAAGAGGTGGGAATCATATGAGATTTCAGTTGAATGGGGCATCTTTGGTTACAAAAGTTGTCTCTAGTGGCAAGTGATAGAAAAGTAAGAAGGAAAAAAAAATATGTTGTTTGTCATGGCCAATAAAACCTGAAGGAAATTATTTTCACCCTATAATTATTCTGCAACAGTGTCCATGGAGTTCCCAGCCAGAAGAGAGCAAAGGGCAGGAAAACATTAATTAATCACATTGCTGGTCATCCTGATCGCTACAGCAGTTGGCATCCCAGAGCATATTTTGATGACTTGCCTCCTGGCTCACATTTTCCTTCTAGTTTGAATGATATTTGGTTACTAGGATACCTGGAAACTTAAATTTAGAAACCAGAAAGCAATACTATACTAATTCCCCTATTTACTTTTTATGTTTTTCAGTAGTGTTCTCATTAGCAATAAATTCTCTCAGTAAGAGACAATGATTCCATAATCATACATATAAACAGGGGTGGGATTCTACCAGTTTGCACCTATTCGCTAGAACTGGTTGTTAACATTCTAAGCAGTTCGGAGAACCGGTTGTCAGAAGAAATTACTGGCCTAATCCTGTAAGGAATGCAGGAAGGAAACATTCTGGTGTTGCTTACAGAAACTGCCTCTCCGTTAACCCTTATTACATTCTTGGCAGGACTAGACTTCCTGTCTCTCTGGAGTTTTTTCCCCCTCCTTTGCTGGTACTTTGCTTGTGTGGAGTGACCATTGAAAAAAGTGACTTATGACCATTTTTCACACTTACGACTTGCAGCATCCCCACAGTCACAAGAGGCCAGGCGAGGAGATACGTGCCTCGATGTGAGTGATATTGAGTTGGCCACGCCCAACCAGTAACATGACTACCAAGACATGTCCACCCAGTCACATGATCACCAAGCCACTCCCACCAACTAAGCCACACCACAAAACCGGTTGTTAAAAAATTTGAATCCCACCCCTGCATATAAACCATTAAATGAATGAGATTAAAATAATAGAAAATACTACAAAAGTATCAACATGAAGTCAGTATTGTATAAGATTATAAAAGCAGACTTATTTTATAATGGAAGAACCTTGGAGAATTAAAAAAGGCTTCCTCATTTTTTGAAAGATCCACAAAGTAGGGACCAGCTGAACCTCAATGAGGAAGTGTTCGGGGTGTGTGTGTGTGAAACATCTCATTTCCTTTGGCAGGGCATCTTCAGTTTCTAGCTGGTATACAGGAGGAGAAAAACTTCTATTTCATGGTCTTATGCT
This sequence comes from Notechis scutatus, assembly GCF_049901735.1. NCBI lineage: Eukaryota > Metazoa > Chordata > Lepidosauria > Squamata > Elapidae > Notechis > Notechis scutatus. Next base: position 267,393,132 of record NC_142009.1, on the reverse strand, counting down.
GATTACAGTTTGAAAAATTAATACCAGTCTTTCCATTAGATAGTTTGCGATTTAAATTTAATGTGGTTTACAATAATATTGAGAAATCACTATAATGCATGCTGCAAACAAGTGATTCATCTTAATTCCTTAACAATAATTTGTAGGAAGGAAGGAAGAGAAGTTCAAGAACCAAGGTTGGCCCCCAAATATTTGATATGTGCAGTGTGTGAACCTGATAACCATGATAAAGTTTCTAAAATAGAAATTAGTATCCAATAAAAGATAAATGACTACAAAGAGGTTAGACAGTAAATAAATAATCACACCCAATTCCTTGAAAATGAGCAAAGCTAGTGAGTCAAGAAGAATCTATACCATAGGGGTTTGCCAATGTCAGTAAGAGAATATCAGTAAGAGAGATTCTTTCCAAGTCTGTAGTTAGTACTTGATTACTCTTAGGGCCTGAGAAAGTAATAAAACCAACAGACAAATAACCAACCCCTTCTGAAAGTGTTTTTAAAACATATTGTATTTGTAGCACCAGTGACTAACCTTTAGGTGATAAAAATGGATATGTATCATTTCCAATCAGGGAGGCCTTACAACAGAAGTTACCATGGAGGCAACTTTCCATTTGAAAATCAAACAGGTGAAGGAGCAGGTCCAATTTACAACAACAACTGGATTGCAACAACAACTGGATGCAAGAGGCAAAGAAGATAGTCTCCATTGCTGGAATTCAGCAAGAAATGTTCAGGACCTGTTAGAAGAAGTAGACTATCAGCATTCAAGGAGGAAAAATAGGCAGGCGGACAACGAGCCGATCACTGATGGGCTGTAAGAATACAACCATGCTGTATAAAACTACAAAAAGACATGCTGTAGTACTTAGTGATTTAATACAGTTCAATCAGTAAGAGCAAAATGTGTGCCATCAGACTCACTGGCTGCCAAAATGAGCTGTCTGCCAGCCGTAAGAAGAAGGAATGTGACAAAACAATCCTGGACTTTATTAAGTTGACTGGCAATTATCTTTTCTTGATAATGTCTGGGACAAATGACACTGTAAAGAACAGGTGCATGTTATTTTATTTTATTTATTTTGTCAAGAGATTATAAGATAACAGGTATAAGTATAAACAAAGTTATGAATACATGAAATGGATACATATAAGACAAATAAAAAGAAACAATAGGACAGGGACAGTCGGCACATTGGTGCGCTTTATGCATGCCCTCTACAGATTTCTTAGGAAAGGGGTAAGGTCAATAGTAGACAGTATAAGGTTAAAGGTTTGGGGGTTTGGAGAAGAAACCACAGAGTCAGGTAGAGTATTCCAGACATTGACCACTCTGTTGCTGAAGTTGTATTTCCTGCATTCAAGTTTGGTACGGTTTACCTTGAGTTTGTATCTATTGTGTGCTCTTGTACTGTTATGGTTGAAACTGAAGTATTCATTGACAAGTAGGACATTGCAATGTATAATTTTATATACTGTAGTTAGATCGGACCGAAGGTGGCATAGTTCTAGGTTTTCTAGGTCTAGAATTTCAAGTCTGGTGGCATAAGGTATTCTGCAATGAGTAGAGGAGTGGAGAACTCTTCTTGTGAAATATTTATGGACTTTCTCAACTGTATTAATATCAGATATGTAATACTGATGAGCTGTATTCAAGTATTGGTCTAGCAAATGTTTTGTATGCTCTAGTTAGAAGTGTGATATTTCCAGAGAAAAAGCTATGTAAGATTAGGTTAACAACTCTTAATGCCTTTTTGGTTATGTAGTTATAGTGGGCTCTAGCACTTAGATCATTAGAGATGAGTATTCCAAGGTCCTTGACAGAGTTTGGATCATCAACAAGGTCTTGACTATTCAGCTTGTATTTTATTTTCTGATTTTTCTTGCCAATATGTAGGACAGAGCATTTATTTGTTGAGATTTGAAGTTGCCATTTGATTGACCATTCTGATACATAGTCAAGGTCTTTTTGAAGGGTAGCAGTATTGTCTGTGGTGTTGAATAGCTTTACATCATCAGTGAAGAGAACACAGTTGCTCTTAATATGATCACAGAGGTCGTTTATGTAGAGTATGAAGAAAGTTGGTCCTAGAATATTGCCTTGGGGGACACCACTGTTGACAGGTACAGAATTTGATAGGATGCTCCCAATTTTGACCATTTGTTGTCTATTTGACAGGAATACTTCTATCCAGTTATGCAGGTGTCCAGAGATACCATAAGATTTTAGTTTTAGGAGTAGTTTGTTGTGTACCACTGAATCAAAGGCTTTAGACCATTACAACATATTTTTACTTGAAGTCAAAAGAGTCATCAAACTATATGTACCAACAACAACTCCCAAAACAAAACAAAAAAGCAGATTACCCATAACAATAAGGAAACTTCAATCCAAAAAGAGATCACTCTGGCGGAAAAACAAATCTGGTCACGTTGCCAATTTCAAAAGCCGATACAAAAATTTATGCCACCAGATAAAGACCGAATGCATCAATTATCACATTAAACAAGAGGAAAACCTTCTAAGCACCAATTCCACCCGTGCTTTTTACAATTTTGTAAACAACAAACTAAAAGACTCAAGGTCTATTCCACCCTTGATAGGACCTGATAAGACTGCAACGACGACACCATTAAAGCCAACATCTTTAACACATTCTTCAGCTCAGTATTTGTAAACAGCAATGGATCATGCCCAGTATTTCCTAGCCGTACCACAGATAACAACAATGATATAATACATATCGATTTTACAGAAGACAATGTTGAAAAAGCACTACGCAATCTAAAACCATCTCTATCTATTGGACCGGATGGAATATGTGCCTACTTCTTAAAAAAGCTATCCACTGCCATAGCCAAACCTCTAAGCATAATCTTTGAAAAATCTTTCAGGACCAGCTCCTTGCCTAACCTATGGTCACAAGCCACAGTCATCCCCATCTTCAAAAAGGGAGACCCAAGCCTAGTTGAAAATTACAGACCAATCTCCTTATGCTCGTCACCTGTAAAGTCATGGAATCAATTATTAACCAATCCATCATCCTCCACTTAGAGACAAACAACCTACTCTCCAATAAACAATTTGGTTTCAGAAAAAAACTATCCTGTAATCTGCAACTCTTACACTGCAAAAACATATGGAAGACACAACTCGACCAGGGCAAAGCAATAGACGCAATCTACATAGACTTCTGTAAAGCCTTTGATTCAGTGGTACACGACAAACTACTCCTAAAAATAAAATCCTATGGTATCTCTGGACAACTGAATAACTGGATAGAAGCATTCCTGGCAAACAGACAACAAATGGTCAAAATTGGGAGCGTCCTATCAAATTCTGTACCTGTCAATAGTGGTGTCCCCCAAGGCAGTGTTCTAGGACCAACTCTCTTCATACTCTACATAAATGACCTCTGTGATCATATTAAGAGCAATTGCCTTCTTTTCGCTGATGATGTAAAGCTGTTCAATACCACAGACAATACTGCTACCCTACAAAAAGATCTTGACTATGTATCAGAATGGTCAAACAAATGGCAACTTCAAATCTCAACAAATAAATGCTCTGTCTTACATATTGGCAAAAAAAATCAGAAAATAAAATACAAGCTGAATAGTCAAGATCTTGTTGATGACCCAAGCTCTGTAAAGGACCTTGGAATACTCACCTCTAATGATCTAAGTGCTAGAGCCCACTGCAACTACATAGCCAAAAAGGCATTAAGAGTTGTTAACCTAATCCTACGTAGCTTTTTCTCTGGTAATATCACACTACTAACCAGAGCATACAAAACATTTGCTAGACCAATACTCGAATACAGTTCATCAATCTGGAACCCACATTACGTATCTGATATTAGCACAATTGAGAAAGTCCAGAAATATTTCACAAGAAGAGTTCTCCACTCCTCTACTCATTGTAGAATACCTTATGCCACCAGACTTGAAATTCTAGAACTAGAAAACCTTGAATTACGCCGTCTTCGGTCTGATTTAAGCATGGTATATAAAATCATACATTGCAATGTCCTACCTGTCAATGAATACTTCAGCTTCAACCATAACAACACAAGAGCACACAATAGATACAAACTCAAAGTTAACCGCACCAAACTTGATTGCAGGAAATAAGACTTCAGCAATAGAGTGGTCAATGTCTGGAACACTCTACCCGACTCTGTAGTTTCTTCCCCAAACCCCAAAAACTTTAACCTTAGACTGTCTACTATTGACCTCACCCCTTTCCTAAGAGGTCTGTAGGGGGCGTGCATAAAGCGCACCAACGTGCCTACCGTCCCTGTCCTATTGTTTCTCTTATTCTTCTTTTATTTTTCTTATATGTACCCATTTCATGTATTCACAACTATGTATACACTTATACTTATTATCTTGTAAACAATTGGTAAATCAAATAAATAAAATAAATAAATAAAAAGGCTTTATATAAATTGCGTCTATTGTTCTGCCCTGATCAAGTTGTGTAGTCCATATGTTTTTGCAGTGTAAGAGTTGCAGATTACAGGATAGTTTTTTCCTGAAACCAAATTGTTTATTAGAGAGAAGGTTGTTTGTCTCTAAGTGGAGGATAATGGATTTGTTAATAATTGATTCCATGACTTTACAGGTGACGCAGCATAAAGAGATTGATCTGTAATTTTCAACTAGGCTGGGCTCTCCCTTTTTGAAGATGGGGGATGACCATAGCTAGTGACCATAGGTTTGGCAAGGAGCTAGTCCTGAAAGATTTTTCAAAGATTATGCTTAGAGGTTAAGCAATAGCAGTGGATAGCTTTTTAAAGAAGTAGGCACATATTCCGTCCGGTCCAATTGATAGAGATGGTTTTAGATTACATAGTGCTTTTTCAACATTGTCTTCTGTAAAATCGATATGTATTAGATCGGTGGTTCCCAAAGTGGGCAGTGGTGGGATGCCTTAGGGGGTTGCTAAGAGGCAAGGGGGCTGGCAGGGAGGTGCTAAGAGGCGGCAGGGGGGCGTTGGAGGCGCCAGCCCCACAGGGTCACCCCATTGACTGTTTCACCTCTCCATAGCCGGAGCCTTTCCTAGCCTGGGGGGGAGAGGTGGGAGGTGGCAGAAAGGGGGTGCCTTAGCTTGCAGGCTGTCCTCTCCAGTGGAAGTGGTGGAGGCATGCCAGAAGGCCCGAAAGCCCCTCCCAAGGCGCGCAGTGGAAGGGATGGGTGGTCTGGTGTTAGGGCCCCCTTCCCTGGAGGAGAACAAGGGGGTGTGTAGCTCCCGCTGGGCCTCCACCTCTCCAGCCAGCCAGGCTTGCGGGTGGGTGCAGCTGCAGCTCTTCAAAGTGCGTGGCTCAGTTCAGTTTGGCTCTGTGTGGCTGGCCTGGTCCTAGAACCTAGCTTCCCTCTGTAGCTCAGTTCTTCCAACTGAGCCCTGGGCTTGCTTGCTTACTTTCCAAGCGATCGTTCCCTCCACCTCCGCCAGTGTGGGCTGCTTCCGGACCTCTTCTTCCCCCCGGGTGGAGCGTAAAGATGGGTGGAGCGCTTCCCTGAAGTTGGGAGTCTCTGAGCATGTGCAGAGCACCTCCCCTTGCTTGGCCCGATGGAAGTGTACCTTGGGTTGAAGCAAAGAGGGTCAAGTCGGCTGCATCGCTGCCCTGGGGAGGTTGGCATTGCAAAATTGGATGCCAAAGAAAGAACTGGGGCAGGGGGCTGGAGAAGGGGCAGAGGGGCAGCTGCATTAAGGAGCAGAAAGATCTTAGCCATGGCTTATTGACTAAGTGAGAATCAAACAGCATGCTAAACTCTAAACCAGAATGGCTGGGTTGATATATTCAGCCTGTGTTTCTCAACCTTGGCAACTTGTGTGGACTTCAATTCCCACTCTGGCTTTGCTCTACTTTCCCTACTTATCTATCTATCTATCTATCTATCTATCTATCTATCTATCTATCTATCTATCTATCTATCATACTTATCTACCTATCTATCTATCTACCAATCTATCTATCTACCTACCTACTTTCTATCTATCTACCTACCTACCTACTTTATCTATCTATCTATCTGTCTATCTATCTGTCTATCTATCATCTACCTATCATCTATACCTACCTACCTACCTACCTACTTATCTATCTATCTATCTATCTATCTATCTATCTATCTATCTATCTATCTATCTATCTATCTATCTACCCTACCTGCCTACCTGCTTATCTATCTATCTATCTATCTATCTATCTATCTATCTATCTATCTATCTATCTATCTATCTATCTATCTATCTATCTATCTATCTATCTATCTATCTATCTATCTATCTATCTATCTATCTATCTACCTACCTACCTATCCATCCATCCATCCATCCATCCATCCATCCATCCATCCATCCATCCATCCATCCATCTATCTATCTATCTATCTATCTATCTATCTATCTATCTATCTATCTATCTATATCTATCTATCTATCTATCTATCTATCTATCTATCTATCCCTATCTACCTATCTACTATCTATTATCTATCTATCTATCTATCTATCTATCTATCTATCTATCTATCTATCTATCTATCTATCTATCTACCCATCCATCCATCCATCCATCCATCCATCCATCCATCCATCCATCCAAAAGGTCTGTGTCTGTCTTCCTGCCTGCTTGCCTTCTTGCCTGCCTGCCTACCTACCTATCCATACATTCATCCAAAAGTTCTGCCTGCCTGCCTGCCTATCTACCTACCTATTTATCTATCTGTCTACCAATATATCTATCTATCTCCGAACTACTCAAAATTTCCACTACCAGTTCTCCAGAACTAGTCAGAACCTGCTGAATACCACTTCTGCTCAGCTGGCTTTTCTAATAAAAGAAAACTAGAATTCAGAGTCTTCCACTTACTAGTCCAACCCCTTCACCATTCTTGGAATACTACGTGATTGAGCCAGCATGTGATATTGCTGCAAAAAAGGCAAATATAAAGTAAGTAACAACTTTAGAAATAAGGTTTCTAGTCCATAGGAAACAATAGTTTTCACTTTATCCTACTTTGGTCAGACCGTACCTAGAGATCTAAATTGCCTATTCTATGATTCTATTATTTTAAGGGACAGATGGCAGACACAATTCTATCTAATTCAGAAAGATTGGGAAACATAAAAATAAGCTCATTTTCTCAGTAAACTCAACATTTTAAAACTCGGCATGTCCCAGCAAAATTCAAAAGAAGGTCTTGTATATACACACTATCTAATGGTGAACACTGAGCCGTGAACTCAAGAGTCAGGAAGGAAAAGGGTACAGATACACCAGCAATCAGAAATGCAAGATTTGAATATGCAGGAACTCGAATGAAATAGCCCAAATGGGATCAGTGGTGTGTTTCTGCTCAGTGGATAATGTTTCAGTTTCAGGATAATAGCATAATATAGAAAACATCTTCCATTATAGGTAGCATATTTTAACAAAAGCTGAACAAGGAAGTAGCTGAAGCAGATTCACAAATCTGCGGAATTAAAATCTATCGCAACATATCACACAGTATTTTGACCAAAAAAAAAAAAAAGTGTTCAGCAAAGAAAGCTGATTATTCTTGCAATCTGTATAGGCAACATCCGTTTTGAAAGGTTTATAAACATAGACAGAATGGGAAATTATATGTAACAAAGAAAATTTTACATTGCTATTTGGGGAAAAGAGGATATTTTAGGATATTTAAGGACTATTATAGGAAATGGCTTTCAGAAGATAATGTCCTCAAAACTACCTTCTAATTTGAAGGAAGGTGTATAGGAGTTTTGAAGATATACCTATAGAGGAAATTAGCAAATGGAGCCTTATGCTTAAAGCAAACTATTGCAAAGAACTGGTGCATTCAGGGTAAAAAATAGAGACTATGGGCTTGGATGAAGTATGGCAGGTCTCTATAGATATTTTAAAGGGAGAATCCAGGTTCATCATTCAAGGAGAGAAGTTTAGTAATGGAAGATGAAGTGTAAAGGGAAAGGTGTAATTTGTCTGAAAGATGAATTGTATTGGAAGCTTCAGGTAAAAATGTTTTAACTATTTTGATTCATTATTCCAGGTTTAGAATTTTCTTGGCAATGTCAAAAGCCACGAAAAAGGGGAAGAATGTTGATGTCAGTTGTGGAAGTTCTGAGGTCCTAGGAATAGATCAGAAAGACTTCAAACACCCTTTGGGTGATGAGTCAATGCAATGGAGAACTGAACATATCTAGCAGATTTTGGTCTGCAGGACCTGGTAGGAAAATCTGCTTGGCAGCCAATGTTTGACCAGGCCAGAACTGGACTGTGTACATGTGTAGATTGTTTAATAAGACAGTGGTGGAACAGCTATTGGACAGTATGTGCTGCTGGGGGCACTGGTGAAAATTCAGTGTCACGTGCTGGAAGCATCAATGAAACTGCCTGCAAGTCTTGTTAAACTGGTATAGTGGCAATGTGTTATGTTGGCCTACCTTCTCCCTCTAAGTGGCAACCCATAGATGTTCACCCTCCATGTAGAAGAAGTGAGTGAGTAAGGCAGTGAATGAGGGTAACCAGGAGCTAATCAGATGAATGGATGAGCTGGATGGCAAAGCCTGCCATGCTGGCAACAGCCATTTTGTTTCTTGAATCCTGTTACAGTTAAACTACACAATTGGCTATAATTTCAAGACACTCTCCGTAGAGCTTGGTTTTAAACAACAGCTACAGCAACAAATCATTAAAACCAAGTTGGGTAAAAATTTTCCTGGGAATGCATATAAGAAAGTGATTCATCCTTTAGGTAATCTTGTCCAAAAGCTAGAGGTAAGGGCCTGTGACATTAATCTAAGGGTTAGTAACAAGCTAATGGGAGCCATGGCCTCAATAATCTTCATAGCGTGAACGTCAATTCAAGCATGGTCTCCCAGCACTTCTGGAGGGCATTTTATATAGCTAGCAAATTTGCCTTTTAGAACACAGAATCATATAAAAGTGAGCTAAAGGCATTGAATTGGAGGTGGTTTCTGGAAAATATTGCTGATGGTAAACTGACATTGTAAATAAATGCACTAACCTTTCACCTCTGAAGAATTAAGTGAGTCCCTAGTGAAATGCTTGTGATGATGTCTGTAGAAGCCCTTGGGTATGTTTCTCCATACTGCAAAGTTAATGTGACCCATAAGTATTGGCTCAAGGTCACAAATGCATAAATACTAGGTTGCACTTTAGTATTTGGTCCTAGCTGTTGTGCAAGAAGAAAATAGGTAAAGTACAGAAAATATGTATTTAATCCGGCAAGTAGAAAGATTTTAAGAGCTGCAAGAAGCAAAAAATTGCAGCAGGATCAGAGATAATAAAGCATAGCTTAAAGAAGGATATGAATTTACCTTTCTTGAACACTTTTTTTCTTTTAAAGAGGTCAAATAGGTAACAGTATTTCAGAGTAAGAATTAGCACAAGATAATCCAGAAGTAGCTTTTGATGGATAAGCAAAATTACCATGCTCCATCTCAACATTTCTCTTTAGCCAATAATATCTCAACCAATTGCACAGGTTCAACATCCAAAACCTCTGATAAACAGATGCACAAGGAGAGGAAGGAACAAAAAAGGGAAATACCATTTCCTTTTCTTATCTGAACTCTAGTACAGTTCTGGAGGTCTCCTATTCATGCCCACACAGAATGTCATAAATGCAAGAAGAGTCTCATCTTCTACTTCATCAGAGACATTTCCTTTAAAATGGTTGATTAAGCTTATTCTTTCCAGCCCAATTCTTGAGCTGAAAGTCAGTCACATAAGGAGTTATAAGTAATATTAGCTTATAATGGGGGCTGATCAGTAGTTTTAATTAATGATGTCATAAAAAACACAATCAAAACTCCATCAAGATCACAAACTCTGAAGTGTTACCTCATTCCAACATAAAAAGTTGCTTGCCAGTCCTAAAGTCAATGAGTAACATAATCACCTTCACCACTTGCCAGCATTCCTCAGTTTTGACTGAATAGAAAACTTGCTATGAAAAAAAAAACCTGTTTTCACTACTTTTGATACACTGCCTCAGTAAAGTTGTATTTTTGTTGAGTTTTTTTAAAAATCAGCACCTTGCAGCCTACTTATGTGCTTTGTTTCTGATAACTAAACACATAAACATATTTTTGCCGTTTAACTGGAAACACACACACACACACCCTCCAACCCTTTCGTAATCAATGAACAAATATGGAGAGCAAACCCATTTTAGAGCCTTTCTGGAGGGAAATAAAAGCTAGCAGAATGTGAAATTCCTATGTGCAAAGGTTTAATTAGTCTGCACCTGAGCAAAGATATTTCCTCACAATATTTAAAACATGGGTAAAGGATGTCCTGCAAATGTAAATCTGATCTGTGTCTGGCCATACCCATAGTAACTAATCTAGGCATGTGTAGAGCAAACTCTGTAAACACTTGTCACTACGTAAAAGGGATGACTTGATCCACCTGGGCAGAAGCAGGGCCTCCCCCCCCCCGCCCAACCAGTAGGGAATCTGATTTGTTTCGTGTAAAATTGGCCTCTGAACATCCAAAACAAAAGGCTAGGAGAAAATATAATTTATTTGAGGAGAATGCATAAGGTGGAATCATAATGCCTTGTTGCTGTAGGTTCAAGAACAAAGCAATGGTAACTATTGAGAAAAACAGTACTAGTTCTAATTCCAAAATCCTAATTTTATTTTTGCTATGTGTCTATTTGCCGCAGTCAGCATTCAGTTCTTTTAAACTTTCATTCCCAGGGAATGAAAGGGAATCACGGCCCTTTCATCCCCTGTAAGCCACACAACACATGTTGCTCTCTTCTCCGTTCTCCCTGCGTGTCCTAGGATGAAGAGGGGTGGGCCTGGGTCTTCCTCTGAACTCTCTCTCCCTTGTTCTACCTCTTCCCTGCTCTGCCCAACTGAACTTTGCTTTCCCCAGCCTCCTCTACAGCCAACTGAGCCACACTCCCACTCCCTGTGAGCTGTTTGTCTTCCTCCTCAGATTCAGACTCTGATGGGTGCATGAAAAACAGTGAAATTTCAAGATGTTCAAATGATGCTGATTCTGAAAACCTATATCATTAAAAAAAATCCTTCATAATTTCATAATGGATTGTCTTCGCCAGGGGTGTTATTGATGACCTCATCAGGGCTGTGGTTGACCTCAGGGGCCAGCCAGGCTGGCCCGATCTTTCCTCTTTGCATTGGGTAGACTGGGCCAAAGCCAGGCTGGCCCGATCCTTCATCTTCGGATTGAGTATACCAGGCCGAAGCCACACTGGCCCTATCCTTCCTCTTTGCACAGAGTAGATTAGGATGGCCCTGCAGGCCGGATCTGACCACACTGCAGGCCAGATTTAGCCCATGGGCCTTGAGTTTGACACCCCTGGTCTATGTGATTCAGAAGGATAGTTTAATGGCTGCACTGAAAGAGAGTTCATTAACAGGTTTTGCAGTAGATTTGCAGAAGACTTTCTAAACAGGAGGCTCTTTGGTTCATCATAAATATTTCCACCAAGCTGGATAAATTATATTTCACACAGAACACATCTGTTGAAATGGCAACTTTCATGTATAACATTTAAAAGGGCACTAATCCACTTTTAGTAATGTCAGACATTGGGGCTGAATTGTCTGTTACTCTAAAAAGGCTGGCAAGTTGGCAACATTGTGAAAGGGACAGCCAAGAAAGTTTAGGAACCTCTGGACTAAATTAAGATAAGAAGATAAGAAGATTTTATTACTATTTTGGGGGAAACAAAATAGTATTGCTGTATTTTCTCCCCCACCCTCCCCAACAGTATAAATTATCAGACACCCATAGTGTATGAAAGTAATACATTTTTTACATAAATAAATATTGGTAGAATTTTTAGGTCCCATTCAAGTATTCCTGCAGCAACTTGGACCTTTGTTATATCTATCCATCTATCCATCTATCCATTCATCTATCCATCTATCCATTCATCTATCTATCTATCTATCTATCTATCTATCTATCTATCTATCTATCTATCTATCTATCTATCTATCTATCTATCTATCTATCTATCTATCTATCTATCTATCTATCTATCTATCTGTTATATCTATAAGAGCCTCAGTGGCTCAGTTGTTAGAGTGCAGTACTACAGGCTACTTGTGCTGATAGCTGGCTGTTGCAATTTGGCAATTCAAATCCCACCAGGCTCAAGGTTGACTCAGCCTTCCATCCTTTCGAGGTCGGTAAAATGAGGAGCCAGATTGTTGGGGGCAATAGGCTGACTCTGTAAACTGCTTAGAGACGGCTATAAAAGCACTGTAAAGCAGTATATATGTCTAAGTGCTCTTGCGATCTCATTTCTTTGTTTTTTTAGATTTAGATCAAATCTTTGCAGTACTGGCAATGCCCACAATGTTTACATTGTGGAAAATGTTTGGAAAATGTGTATGACTGTTCATCTTAAACAAGTAACTATAGGTGGCTGACAAATAATACATTATCATCATTTAATAAAGAATCAATATAAAACAGTGCAAAATACAAACAAAAATAATCACAGATGCCCTTTGAGTCTAAAACCAAGGTGCCTTAAAGCAATTGTTGTTGCTTTAAGGCATCAAAGGATGTAAGCTATTCCGAGGAAAGCTGTCTTTTGCAATTGACTGATGGTGAATTTGTCAACACTGATGATGTTCAAGTGGTGCTCCAGATGTTTTGGCATTGCACCCAAGGCACAAATTACTATTTGCTTTCTTTTGCCACAGTATTTCTACTATTATTTGCAGGTCTTTATATTATGTGATCTTCTTCAGTTCTTTCTCTTCTATTCTGCTGTCTTTAGCTACTAAAACATTCACTATCCAGACTTTTTTGTGTTTCTTATCAACAATGGTTATATCCAGGGTATTTGTGTGACAGATGCTTGTCTGTTTGAATTCTAAAGTCCCAGACCACTTCAGCTTCTTCATTTTCTATTATTTGTTTTATATATATATATCACCAGTGTTTGCTTGCAGGCAAGAGAACTTTGTCATGCCATTGTTTGTAAGCAACTTTTTTCCTGCTAGTTCTGTAGCTGTTGGCCCTGGTTGCTCAGCCATCAATCCTGTGTCCTGTAGCCCATCTGTCACCACCTGTCTAGGAATCCCAACACTTAGCACAGTCCTTATTGACCTGGGCAATAACGGATCTGGTATGGGTTTCTGTAAATTACACCTTATTGTTTTGTTTATGGAGGAGATACTCTTTTCCTGGCTCCTCTTTTGAGATTATTCAGCAGTATAAGCAGCAAGGAGAGGGTCTATGCCAGCAACGGTACTCATAAAGAATATAAATAATTTCATGCAAGAGAAGACTCAAATTCATTGAACATACAGAACGTGATGGAGAGATGCCTGGAAAGGACATGAAGGAGACCTTTAGGAAATATGTCGCTATGGAATACTACAAATGACATGGATACCTAATCCTTGCTTGCAACCACTCATTCACACATTCCATAAATGTGAATCATAACGAGATATGGTATCATGCAAGATCTGGGGCAGTCACCAGGACTTTTCTGAGCTTTCCGACTAATGATGGAGCCCATCTTCAGGAAACTTCTCTCTACTAGAATATGTGCTTTGGGCAGTTCTGTGAATCATGCTTATGCGGTGCCTTCCTATTGGCTGATTGGTGTGTTGATGGCTGGTGTTTGGTCTGTTGTTTCTTTGGGCTGCCAAACCCTCAGCTCCTAAGTACTTGATAGGCTGGTGATAAATCAGCATCCTGTTCACTGACAAGGGGCCCATTTCCCAGGCTTCAATCCTTTCCCTGGCTTTCTTTCTATTCACATGGCCAACGATCTTAGTTGCTGCAAAATTAAATGTGTGTCCTTGTTCATTACAATATGAGGCTTCCAATGAGTCTGACATGGATTCATTCGAATATTGTTTCTAAGGATATTAAACCAAACTATTTTATACAATTGAAGATGGATGAGTAGGAGCTGAACCATCTTCTTCTTTTATTAGGATGCAAAGGGGTGATTTAAATGCTGATGAATTCTGAACCATGTTGACATCATGGTTTCAAGCAGTGCAGAAGTGTTGTGGGATAGTGATTTACAATGAGTGGTCAACACTGAGAATAGGGAGGTGTAGTCTTAGAAAGGTAAGCACTGAAATGTTCAGCTAAATTCTGCACACACAAAAATATTCCATCTGCTTGATTTCAATGTAAGTGATGAGTTTTAATGTTTTGCAGGTTGTGTGTTGTATTGGTTTGACAGCTGGTTATTAGCAAAATCAGCACTAAAGCCAGAAATCCCCATTACAGGATGAGCATTTTCATAGAAAAGATTGTTGACTGGTATGGGTCATTGAAGAACATCTTGGTGTAACCATCAAAGGCAGGAGATGTGAGGCCTTTTTAAATCACAAATAAAATATAATTTAGTTTATATATAAGAACTATTGTTTGTGTAGTTAATAACAATAATTTCTGTGGAATCAAAAATACTAACAGCTTCCAGGACCAACCTAATTTCTATGAATTCTGTCATCATAAGTCCACTCTTGGCTGAAGTGTATGTTTGAAGCAAAAGTGTCATAAGATGGATGTGAGGAGCACAAATTGTTTGTCCTTCCTCCGAACGCACAATTGGCAAAAGAAGAGGAAATTATAAGGAAAAGGCATGATGTGATGTAGGCAGGCTTTACTTTTTAGACTCCCCCCCCGCAAAAAAAAATGTCAAAAAAGGAAATTGGGACAGTGCTATAAAAATTTGAGAGAATGGGAGCTTATTTACATTTTCTAATGTAAATAATAATACATGTTCTAACTCCATTGTCTCAATCAAAAGTAGGTATGAGATCTGTCGCTTTGGATTTTAGGAAACAAAAGTTGGCAAAATAAGTTATGTCTATGCCATGGATATGCTGAGGAAAGAGGACAACTATGAGTGATTCAATGGAAATATGGTAAAAGAGAGAAATATATATAATGATTCATCACTCAAAACTCCATTGCTCATAACTTCAAGGGATATAATAAACACTTACTTCTGAAATAGCTGAACTGTGAAAAATTCTAGGTTGAACTTTGACTTGAGGTGGTAAACTGCTATATGCATTATATTACTATAGTTTGTGATTATACAGGACCTCTCCCTAATATAAGATATCAGTCTTGAAACATGATGCCTGATACAAGAGAGGGTCTTCTGAAGTGGTAGGTTATTAACACTAGTACAAAGTTGAAGCTGCTTATTACTGTAGACAAGTTGTAGAGATACTGAAAGAGTCTTGTAATCGTTTAAGGGTATATGTGATGACAAGGACACAATACAAGTTTCTCACAGATATAAAGAGTGATGTTGCTGAGGTGACTTGAGATTAGATCTATTGAGCCTTTCAGTATGTTACTATGGCATCTTTCTGCATGGCTTAGTATTGCTTCATATGTTTAGAGAGAAAGGCAATCACATTACCACTTTAGACAGCCATCACCAGGTTCAAAAAGGTGTTCCACATCTTCTATACAATAGTTGATATATGTAGCATATAGCAAGAATCTGAATGTTTTGCATGCATTACAAGGACTGTGAGAAAGTTTTAATTATTTTCTGGAAGGCTTTGCTGTCATTAGTGGCACCTCTACAGCTTTTTATTGAACGGGTGTTTTTTCCCCCCATGGTTGTCTCATCTATGCAATATAAAGAACTTCATGCTTGAATAAACCTATGAAATTCTGCACACCCATACTAGAATGAAAAAAGACTACCTCAAGAATCAGAGTTATGCTGGGTACATCATCTAAGGACATGAATCAAATGCCAAGTTAGTGACTGATGTTCCTTGAAGCAGTTCACAGTTCAGAAGAAGCTCCTGACCTCCTTGAGCCTACAATATCCTCTTTTTTGGAGGGGAGGTGATAGAACAGAGGTGTCAAACTTGCAGGGTCATGTTGTCATCATGTGACGTATTGTGACTTTCCCCCCCTTTCACTAAACAGGGATGGGCATGGCCAGCACCTGATGCAGCCGGCCTGTGGGTTGCAAGTTTGATATCCCTGTGCTAGAACAAATGCTAAATGTCTGTATCTTACAAGCCAAATCATATATTACAATTTCATCAAATTGAAATTGAACAAACCTCTCTTTGTTATGTATTGTCAACTTACAATTTCACTCATTTATACCCAGTTTTGAACAAGAAAAAGGAGACCCTGATTGACCAGGCACAGATACAGCCAGTCTATAATTTGGGAAACCTACCCAAGTATTTTAGACTTGCTAAATAAAGTTAAAATGTGCCCACTAAGAAAACTCTACTTCTCAGTTTTGCCCTACAATTCAAGGCTAAGTTAATATTTATTTTGCATTCAAGCTGCACAACAATACAATAAGCCAATTTGTGTAGACACGGTAATAAAGAGAAGGCATTGATTGGAACAAGGTGTGCCATAAAAGGGAATGTTATTTTAGAGAAATTTGTGAGGCGTGGCCTTTTGAAAAAAAAGAAAAAAAGAAAGCACACTATTTTCAAAAATACGATGAGAGGCAGAAGGCAAGCCACTCATAGGGAACACAGGCCACATTAATTGGCATTGTTTCTTTAGCCCTCCCCCATTCCTTCATCTCCAATTTTTGGTTACCAAGCCATCCTAGCGCTGGACTCCAGCTAGTAATTTTAAATCCTGAATGCATTGATGTTTATCTTGTTCCACCTTGTACAAGTCAAAGTATCCACTAGCCTCCTGTTTTTATCTGAGACGTGTGTTGAATTTATTTTTTTGCATATATATTGAGTCCAACTCAGAGAATATGACTGAGTCAAAACCAACAAATACAAAATGCAACTTGTATTATTAAAACTAAGTAGACAATAAATAGCAAAAGCAATTGATATAAACTGCCTCTTCTAAAAAGGACTCTTGTTTATTCTCATCCAAAGGCCCTGGAAATAGCTAGGTTTTAACCATCTGCCTATAGCTGGATCCAATAAGATGACATTGTTTTAAAGAAGAAAGACCCAGAATGTGCCTTTTTAAGTGGAGTATGTGTGTGATGGATACATCCTGCAAATAAAGCAATTGTGTGCCCTGTAGAACTTTGTAGCTAATCAACACCTTGAAATTCACCTGGAAGCTTATTGAGAGCCAATGCTGCTTGCAAAATAGAGATGCACATGGGTGTAACAAGATATCTTCCTAACTATCTGCTCTGCTGCCTTTTGGACCATTTGTGGCTTCTAGGTGGTCTTTAAGAGAAGCTTTATATAGAAAATTCATTTCATATCCATGTCAGTTTGACTTTCACATCAACCCCATTATTCAGTAGTCTATCTTGAAAAAGAAATATATTGCTATGCAAACAGCCTGCAGATCCCATTTACAACTACCAGTCATTTGCCTTTTAGCCTTGAAATTAGGGTTTATTGCAGGTGTATATGAGTCACTCTGAAGACAGAGTCATCTTTATAAAATCCCATGGCTATAAGATGGGTTCCTAATGCATCACTACCAAAATTCAGAATCATTTCATTTCTAGCCTGGTAAAAATAGACATATTTCAATAATGAGATGATTTCTCATAGCAATGTCCAGCTGTTAAACAGTCATACTATAGGATAGTTGGTCAGGGGCACCTGCATGCCATCATCAATATCTGTCCTTCAACCTTCACAAAGTTGCCAAACATGCAACAGGACTTTCTTTAAATCCATGTGATTTTCCTATGGCTGGTAATAAAGGAGACATTTAGTGATATGATGGATAGAGGGGGGAATTCAGCATAATACTATTTTCAGTGCTGGCTTGTGTTGGTACCAGTTGTAAAAAGTCCAATTCAGACTTCACTCACTTCTCAGAAGCCTCATGGATAAAGTCCATCTTGTATTATAATTTGTTCTGCTTCTGTTAATGACTTCTCTGGGCATGATTGGGTCCTTTCATAAAGTTCCTCTTTTTAATCAGGATAATTGGGCCGAGTGCAGAACTTTTCCTGACCATGGCCATATCCAATCCTTCTTGCCCTCCTTCAGCAATAGAGGACACAAACTGCCCAGCCACACCTTCAATTCCCTAAGCCTGTTCTATGCATTGTAGTGGGCTCTGGCAAGTCAGGCCACCATCACCTTGTCTTAGCTGTAAAATATGGAGGGCTTCTGTGCTCTTTGATCACAACCACTCTTTACCATTCTGGAGCCTGACATGAAGCTTACAAGTCACCTTCTCATGGATGTCGAAAGCTGATATTTTTATTCAGAACAGTTCTGAGTTCTACAGTAATGCTTGCTCACCAGGACATAATGGGAATTGTCATAAATTACCTTGCTGACATTGTTGTCTTGTCCTCACACAGGTACATAGCAAAATAACAGGACCTACAAATTCCTCACTATCTGATATTCTACCATACCTATATATTAAACATATAGTGTCTTAAAGCCTCTGATAATGTTTTCTGCAAAGGGGAATTTCTTAAATTGTATCCCAGGGAACAGGTCTAACACATGTCTTTGCTAGTTGGAATGGCACATGTTTCAGTTCCTTTCAGATTAATTTTTCAAGCCACCAGATTGCACCACAGGGTCACACCTTAGGGCCAAATTTGATGTCTAATATAGAGTTGTTCATGTTTTCCAACAGCTGTTAGATGCTGGTACAATATCCATTTGGCTTGAATTACAATACTCTAGATCTGTTTCATTTGTTTTAGATAAAATTAGTACAGTTTCTATGAAAGAATGGAATCAAGGCTACATTCCAGCTCAGACAAATCCTCAGAACATCTTTGATAGTGGTGGTCATCACAACAATATAAATGTAGCCTCCATCTAACTGCTTGCTTTCCAGGGCGTGTTAATTCAAAACCTGCAAAATATAAATCAAATCCTTTAGGGCAATGCCAAGATACAGGTATTTACATAATAAGAAATAAAAACCAATTACTTTCCCACCAGGGGTCCTTTTCAGATATCGAGAGAGGTCCCTTTCATTTCACAGGCTGCCTAGTAAATACAACATGATAGTGCCTGCATTTTCCTCTGTTCCTCATCAGCTTTGTCAGAGTTGCAACACTGATTGTGACAGCTAAGAAAGACTGACCTGAAAAATATCAATTTTCTTATCAAAATCCTGACAAGAGACTTTACTGCGGTTTGCCAGCAGTGGTTGTTCTTTCCACAGTAGCTTGACACACATTGAAAAACATGACCTTCAATTGCCCTAGATGTTGGAAAATTATATCGTAAAATGGTTCCTAGAATTTTAAAGTTCCTCTTTAGTACACCAACTCCAAAACTACTAGCCTTTATTTTCTAATTTTGCTCCAGTAACCTCCTAAATCTAACCAATCTCCTCTTGTGGAATTTTGGGAGGTAAACAAAGACTAGAACATAAACATCTTATGCAAGTCATATGTATTATGGACCCTTTGTTCATGAAGAAGAAACATTATTTAAAACAAATGCCAGACAGGTCATTCAGGTCTCTTGCCTCAAGCCACAATATGCATGGTGAAACTCCTGAAAAGACAGAAGAGGGTGACTGTACAATAATACAATGTGTATTATTGTATTTTATTTTGTGTAGGATTTCCCATCTTCTTAATGGCAGCAATTAAAGCGGTTCTTCTATTCTTCATCTTCTTTCTCTCCAAAACCTAATTTTACCCCTCCAGGAATACATCCTTCTCTCTTCTCTTCCTCCCAACTTAATGTAGACTATGTTAAATCTTCCCCAGGGGTCAGAGGAATATGTGTGTGCAAAAAACATTCTATATTTTAAGCATATTGAGCCTTGCACTTTTCAACCTTAAACTTCTCATCTTTCTCCTCTGGCATGTAGTTCTCTTCTCTGCTTCTAGCTGAAAACAGTATGCTTAAAATAAACCACACAAATTTTTTAACTAATCTTCCTCCCTCCCTCCCCCTCCTTTCCTTCCTTCCTTCCTTCCTTCCTTCCTTCCTTCCTTCCTTCCTTCCTTCCTTCCTTCCTTCCTTCCTTCTTTCTTTCCTTCCTTCCTTCCTTCCTTCTTTCCTTCCTTCCTTCTTTCCTTCCTTGGAATCTCTCTCCCAACTTTTGACTTTCCTTTCACTAATACCCCCTCCTTTCTGAGTTCAGTTTCAGCTTGCCTTATAAGCTCTTCTTGCAGCCCATAGAAGATATTTGTATTGCTATTGCTATTTAAAATGTGTTCATTAGTTATCCTTATGGTAGCCTCTCTAGGCCAGGGTCCCCAACCGCCGGTCCGCGGACCGGTACCGGCATGGAACAAGCCTTACCGGGCCGCTGGTTGCTGGGCGCCGCCATCTTTTTTGGAAAGCTCACCGAAGCGCTGTTTCGTCATAAAAAGATGGCGGCGCCAGCGCTCGGTGAGCTTTTCCGGGTAGAAAGCCATTTCTACCCGAAAAAGCTCACCAGAAGCTAGCGCCGCCATCTTTTATGCGAAATGCGCTCCGGTGACGCCACCGGAAGCGCTGTTTCGTCATAAAAGATGGCGGCGCCCAGTTGACGCCGGTACGGGCCGCGGCGCCCAGCTGATGTCGGAACCGGGCCGCGGCGTCGAAAAGGTTGGGGATCCCTGCTCTAGGCTGCTCGGTCTTTAATATGCCTTTTGTAATGTTGCATAAATAGCTGTTTGTAAATCTCGTTGGCTTTTAGCCTATAAGCTTACTTAAGTTCTCTGTGTTAGCTTTCAGAGTCGACATAGTTTAAGTTTTCTCTATTAGCTTGCCGGCTGGTAAGAGTAGTGACTGAAGATTAAATAATCATTAGAGTATCCTCCTGAATGACAGTAGCTTCATAAATTCTTTAAGCAATTATATTGTTTGGTTACTTATTATCATTTAATTTTTGGACTTTCCCAATGCATAAACTGGTTTAATATCTTATAGTAAAAAAGAAGATTGGGCCAGCACTGTCTGAAGACATTTCCACCATCATGATGTCATAGAGTGCTGTTACATTCCCATTGAAGTGGTATCTGTTTATCTACTTGCATTTGCATGTTTTTGAACAGCTTGGTTGGCTCGAGGATGGGGGCTCACCAATATCCTACATTATTCAGTCTGAAAAGAATTGTTGCTGTAAGACTGGACAAACCTGTGTCATGGCATTGGTTGCATCCAGGACATTCTCTTGAAGATATAAAATGTGACCCTAATTTTTTTTTTTTGGGGGGGGGGGGACATTAGGGCTCTGCAGGCTAAGTGGAATTCATGATGATTCATAATCAGGGCTGCAACCTTTAACTTGTCTTAGTTTTCTTTTGAAAAATGCTTCAGAGGATAGTTTTACACTTGATGACTTTATGTTGGAAGGGAACAGAGGTTTACACAGATGAATAATTCTTCAGCCAGGAAGTATTGCTATGTGGTTATTCTTCATCCAGGAAGTATTGCTATGTGGTTATTCTGATACTCTAAATGCATTGCATTCATGTCCTCTGGTTATTGCTTTTATATTTAAAGGAATATGGTTTGGCACAGACACAAATAAAGCCCTGAGTGATTAAGGAAGACCCTAAAGCATCTAAGACTTTAGATACCTAACTATAAATAACAAAAAGTCGAAACTTACATATTAAAAACAAATGAACAAGCCAAACGTGGGGGGGAGGGGAGGAGTGACCCGTAGAAAATCCTCAGGATTAAACCAAACACGCTTTCGTGAAAGGTTCTTTTTTTGAGCAACTGAAAATAAAAAGCATTTTTTCCTCATATATTGATCTCCCAACAAATCCTCAAAAAGCATCTCCACATTCAGTATCAGGAAGTCCAAAACTCATTTTGTTACTAATATAGAACAACTGCTCAAGGGAATAGAAAAAATATTTTCTAAGGCTGGCCGTATCCATATCCAGCACAGCCACACAATTGAACTCAAATTCTGTCTAGAAGACAAGAGAGATTGCAGGCCAGGTTAAATAGAGATGCTGGATTTCCAGAAAGAGTAAAGACTCCCCTCAACTTTTAAAATGTAGTTCTATTTTCACCTGGGGCAACTCAGTTTATTGAATTTATGTGCTGTCCATCTTGTCCAGAGGTGACTCAGTTGCCAATCAGGTTTGCCTTAATATTCAAGAAGGTACATATTTTCACTGTGAGTTTTATTTTGCTGTTGAGTGCTAATCCAGGAGCCCAGGAAACTGTGCATCAGCTTTAAACAACTCTCCATTAAAAAGCAATTCAGGTGAGCGGGGTGAAAAGATGCTGTGGGAGCAGATTATAATTATATAGATACCCTTCTTTTTTCCCCCCACAGCTCCATGATGGCCTTTGCTCGTGCTGAGCTCAAATGAGATTTGAATAAGTTTTTGCTATGAATTTCCATTTCCCATTAAAGATATTGTGGCTCCCTGTGCCTCACTGGTGAAATTGCTTAAAACGGCATGAAATTGAAGCCCCCACAAAATGAGCACAACCTGACAGGGCTGATAATGTGAGTATTGATACTGAGGCTTAACAAGATTACATTCTGCTATTTAGAATGAAACAATTCATAATTGGAGTTGCAAGTTCCTTTCTGGGAAATATAAAGTGGTTTCCCACAAAAGATTTTTAAAAGATCATCAAATAAGGTCAACGTTTGGGAACACAGAATAAAGATTTTTCCTTTACGGAGGGATCTTTCATTTAAACAAATGCATCCCAAGGAAAAGGTATAAACCTATTAATGTGAAATAATTCCTTCACTTACCTGTAACTGCTTTTTTGTGGATTGATTTGATTTTAGGAAACAAAAAGTTAAAGGTCAAAACATTACACTGGTTTCTCATGAAAATAATTGAAGGATGTACATAGAGCCAAAATATGCCTCACCCCTGGTGGAGAGGCATACCTGAATAGTTTATACAGTGATGTTATGTAAAAGGATTCCTCATGGCTGATGCCATTTCTATTTTAGCTGATGCCATGTCTATTTTATATTATAAGAATAATTCTTAAGATCTGAGGAAAAAGCACTGAACACAGAGGAGTAAAATTGCTGTCCATCTGTCTATCTATTCATCCACCCATCCACTGAAGTAGCATGCAATACTAAACTTGGAGAATCTTCCAGTTAAGCAATAGGTGTCAGGGTTCCAAGTAACATATCCACAGCAAACAAAACTCCGAGGCAGGTAGATTCCTCAAAGAATAGTTTTATTTGATATGTCATTTTGGCACAGGCTAGTGAAAATTGACTCTGAAGGTTCCTGTAGCTTTCACCTATGTAAAAGTGGAAGTTTGTCCCCTTTCCCAAGCATTCAGTCACATGGTCCAATCAAGGCGCTTTCTGGTTGCCAGGCGACATCACTCCTCCTTCCTCTGACCAGAAGTGAGAATGTCCTTGGTTCCCAAGAGAAAGTATTTTATTGTGGCTACAAAACCACAGCTATCTCTAATCCCCCCTCCCTCCCACTCAGCTCCAGTGTGGCAACACTGAAGCTCCAAGATGGCTTTGGTCAGATCAGCTTCAGGGTTAACAACAGGACTCTTAAACAAATACATATAAGTGTAATTAAAGAGCCAATCTGTTGTCATAGTTAAAGTGTCAGGCTGCATGCTGTGAATTCTACTCGCATCACAGGCACAAAGACAGCTTGGAGACCTTGGCCAGTCACTCACTTTCAGCCCTAGAAAGGAGGCAATGGCAAACCTCTTCTAAAAAACCTTGTGAAGAAAAAGAGAATCAGACACAATTGAATGGAAGAAAAAAAATGTAATTAACATTTTAAGAAGAGTCAAAGTGCACACCCAGTCAAAGTGTGCACCCAGATGATATGCTGAAGAAGACTTCCTGGTGGCTATTTCACTTATATTTCAAAATTAATGTCAGTGATCCATATCTTCAAAGACAATTGTTTTGTATGTTGTCAGGTTACTTGTAAATCATGACAAACACATCAAGATCTAATAGAATATGTGTTTCAAAGCACTTAATATTCTGCAGTTGTTGTAGAAAATGGAACAACTATGTCCTCTAGCCCAGTGGTCCCCAACCTTTTTTGTACCAGGGACCAGTTTCAAGCAGAAACACTTTTTCAAGGACCGGCGGTGGGGGGAGATTCTATTTTCCATTCCCAAAACTTTATGTTTACCCTACAACTAGCATTAAAGACACCTGACTGCAGTCTCTCTAGTTCTAGGTCTTGCCCAGCTGTGTAGCTACAAAATTTCATGCAGATGTTTCTCTTATCTCTGTTTGGTGAAAACAGGAATTGAATGAGGAGCATTTAGTCAGTGTATTTTCCCTAGGAAGCTCCTGTAGTCCTTGTTTAGGGATCATTCAGAGCTACGATGGACCTCTAACATCCAGCCCAGGAAGAAACTGCTTCAAAGAAGCCGGGGGGGGTGGTGGTGGCTTTTCCTGTCGCCGCAGCTCCTCCGAAGCGCCCGTTCACCCCCACCCCACCCACCCACGCGCGGTTCAATCCAGTGCTCCGTTCTGCCTGCCTGCCTGCATTTCTGGTTGTTTCGGAGCAGCTTCGGTTGATAAAAAGAGGCGAATAGTTATTATTCTCAGCCAAAGCTGCTCCGAAACAAACGAAGGCAGGCAGGCAGGCAGAACAGAGCACTGGATTGAACCTGGATTGATTGGCGGTGGGGTGGGGGTGAATGGGCGCTTCGGGGGAGCTGCGCCGACAGGAAAAGCCACCCTGCCGGCTCCTTTGAAGCAGTTTCTTCCTGGGCTGGTGGAGGAGCGAGAGAGCGACTGAGAGAGGAACGAGGCGGGAGGAAACCGAAGCCGCTGAGCCGGAGAGCAGGACAGGCTTTGGTTGCTTCCTCCCTCCCCTTCTTTCATTTGTGTCCTTGATCCCTGATCCCAGCAGCATTCACCGAAGGCGAAGAAAGCTGCCATTTTTTTTCTTTGCGGCCCTGTACAGAGTGCTCCACGGACCGGGACTGGTCCGCGGCCCAGTGGTTGGGGACCCCTGCTCTAGCCTGTATTTTTTTCTGAAAAGTTTTTGCTTTTATCAATAAAAAAAATGAACTTGTATTTTATGTTGTTGGTTTAATTTTAAAAGAGACAAAAGGGGGGAGGGGACAACAAAGAAAAAGAATGGAAAATGAAAAACACATTATGCTTTATTATATGGGTTATATATCAATAGATGATAATTATGGCTCATGCATTGAAATAGTCAAGGTCTATATCTTGCCATTTTCATGTAAACCTGATAGAAAAAGGACCCCTGTGTTTTTCTCTGGAGAAATAGGGAAAAGAATCTTTGAGCACAGAATGAAAATTCTATTTAGAGGAGACAGAACCAGTGGTGGGATTCAAAATTGTTTACTACCTGTTCTGTGGGCATTGCTTGGTGGGTGTGGCAGGGGAAAGATAGTGTAAAATCTCCAGTCAGAGGTGGTATTTGCCGGTTCTCCGAACTACTCAAAATTTCAGCTACCAGTTCTCCAGAACTGGTCAGAACCTGCTGAATACAACCTCTGGACAGAACTATTAGTTTTGTCATCTCTTGGTACTAGCTATGTTGACTATTAAAGTCAGCACAAAGATATCCAAAGCACATGATGAAAGCTATTTACTATTTCATACTTACTCCGTACGCCTTAACACTAAACATCCAGTCTTGAAAACACTTTAAAGATTGTGTGGAACATGGATAACACAGCAAATAATTTTCATACCCCCAAAATGTTAGAAAATAAGTTTCCACTCCTTGAATAAAATTAAAAAGTTATGAGCAAATTCTAATTAGTTATTAAAGCTGTAATCAATTATAATTTTAAAATATAAGAAAGAGAATTATTTTGGTCCTGTATATAACAACTATATTTGAATATTCTTTTTAAAGGAATAATACTAAATGTTTGTAAAGTTAAAGATTTAATTTTTGTCAATCACCACCTTTTTGAAGATTCACCCTGGGTATACTAAATAATTTAAAACAATTAGTCACTTTTAATAATTTAAACAATACAGTTAAAAGACAGGTAGTGAACATTACAATCTTATTTGATAGTAAGATTTTAATCATGCTATTGTAATGTTGGCACTGATGACTCAATATGAAATGCTTGCAACTACCACTGTTTGTCTTTTAACTGTATTGTTTAAAGTACTAAATAATGTTGATCATTGCCCAGTCAAATATCAAAGATTGTAAACATGGACTTCTCTTCTGCCTTCAAGTTATTTCCTATGTTGGTAAATTTCACTGCGAGTAGTAGTTCCCAAACACTAACATTTTCTTTGTTCTATTCCATTCTACTTATATCAGGAGTCTTCAAACATTAAATTGCAGATCAGAAGGCAATCCCTTTTGACAAACTTTGCTGAGATAACACAAGAGCCAGTAGTACCATTTAATCCACTGGTCTTCATAGATGCTCTCACTTTTACTCAAAGTTTCAGCCTGTCATATTTTAAAAGCTCACACATAAACATATTTTTGATATTTGCAAATCAACATGGCTAAAAGCAAGCTGCTATTACTAAACTGGGCCTGTGAAACATAGGACAGTGGCTTTTTATATCAAGAAAAAGATGGAATAAGTAAGGAAAATCTGAAGGAAAGGGAAATGGATATTCTAAGGTCCTCTCTGTTTTTTCTTGTGCTATAATGTCCAGGTTAAAATGTCTATCACTTTCTCTTGGAAAATGAAGAATGTATTTCTCTGCCCATGATACTCGTGGAAAACCCATACTCTGCATTAATAATAGTGGAGAGGCTGTAGAATCTAAAAGCAACACTGTCATATAAACAAGTAAATTAACATACTTTTTAACCATGAAAAAGGAAGAGAGAGAGAGAAAAGCATCATATAGTAATGGTTCGATATTTTTTTTTCTTAAAAGTGGCCCAAAGTCAGCATTTCAGGTTTCTTAAGAAAATAAAATGCTCTGTCTGATCTTTTAAGACTAACATCTACCTAAGGCCTCCATATCAGAATTAGTTGCAATTCTCTATTTTAATTATAGGGTAATTCTATGTAGGACAGGGATGTCAAACCCGTGGCATCACATTGTCGTCACATGACATATAGTGACCTTTTTTCCACTTTGCTAAATTGGGGTAGGCATGGCCAGCCCATGATGCATCTGGCCCATGGGCCATGAGTTTGACACGCCTGATGTAGGAACTCCAGAGTACTCTAGAAAATTAAATGGCAGCTCTATCATTGCCCACATAAGTCAGAGAAGGTGCTTTATCAGATGACATTTTGACAAAAGTCCCTTTTTTGTATTGTTGATAAAAGTCTCAATTCTGTTTTCTTTTGGTCTCTAAATCTCTTTTAATAAAACAATGAAATCAAAGTTTAATAGGCTGCATTTTGTTTAAATTTAGTAATGCAGGAGGCAAAAGAATAGATCACACTCTAGAAATCAAATCAATCAAATCCATTTTTTACATTACTTTCAGAAAAATTCAACAACTAATATGGTAACATCATCATCACAACAAGCCATTTCCACAGACATATGATATAGAAATAGCATTTTTAGAATTAAAACTTCCTTTCCTTCCTGAACTCTCCATTACTGTTCCCAAAAGTAAAGTTAATCAAAACATTAAACATATTCCTTTCTGAAAGGTTGACCTCAGAGTATTAGGAGATGACTTAAGGCCATACACTAAATAATAATTATCTGATGGACCAAATGCCAAATGCTGTTTTTTTGCTGTATTGCCCACTATTTATCCCTCTCCTACAACAGGACTTGTACTTAATATTTATCCTAACATATACATAGAGATTGGAAGAACAAAGCAAAGATTTCTACAGCACTCTTACATAGATCTTTGAAACCTAGGAACTACTATAATTATTGGATGTTTTTAATTCAAATCATATTCTGGCTGGAATTTAAATCTTTTTCAGAATTTTTCAAAAATATGCAGCAAGTTGAAAAAGATTCAAGACACATGCTTACAAATACATATAGGTATTTCACAGGTTTAGCTAGGAGGCACATGGCATGTACAAATCTGTATGTACCAAAAGAAGATTTTGTCTTCCCAATTACCAAGCCATTGTTGGTCTGAAATCCTTTTAGCCAAACTGCAGAGCCTACAAAAGGATTGCATGGGCTCTGTGCTGTGAATAAAATTGTTTTGCTGTCTACCGCGGTGGCCTAGAGGTGGTGCTCTTGCCTCACAATCAGGAGGCTGTGAGTTCAATCCTAGGTAGAGGCTAATGTTTGGAATAGACTCTCCTGCTTCAGCAGGGAATTGGACCAGAAGACCTCCAAGGTCCCTTCCCAACTCTATATGTTCTTGTCTTGTCTACTGCCAAGGGATAACATTTCCCAGTTAAAATTTAGCATAACTCAAGCATGTAAGATGTCAGAAAGCCTGAATTTCTTTCCCTCTTCTGTAATTATATAGATAGTCCTTACTTAATGACTGCCCCGCTTAGTAACCATTTGAAATTATAATGGTACTGAAACAGTAACTTTATGACTTGTCCTCTCACTTGCAACCATCACAACATTTTCATAGACCTGTAATCAAGATTTGGGTGCTTTTTAATTGGTGGGCATTTATGACAGTTGCAATGTCCCACAGTCCCATAAACTTCACAGCCAAATTCTAACAAGTGGAATAATGGAGCAGCCAGCAGTAAATTCTCACAACAGTCATGTGATGTTTCACTTAAAGATGATAGCAGAAGTCAAATCATAAGTCTATTGTGGTCACATGATAATTTGCTTA
This sequence comes from Notechis scutatus, assembly GCF_049901735.1. Lineage (NCBI taxonomy): Eukaryota > Metazoa > Chordata > Lepidosauria > Squamata > Elapidae > Notechis > Notechis scutatus. Next base: position 267,364,513 of record NC_142009.1, on the reverse strand, counting down.
AGTATTATGTCACTTGGCAACAAAACTGCTGGTTCCAATTGTGCTAGGAAAACATATCTAGAGGAGCGTAGTTTAGGTATATTTCAAAGTCAGAAGTTACTGTCTAATGGCAGCATATTCTAAATGGATGCTCTCCAAATGTATTAAATTTCAACTTCCAATGTTCCTCCACCCAGGCACTAGCTGGACAGTTATAGAATTGAAGACCAATCATAAATTACTCCCTGTTGCAAAAAAACAGGACTCGTACTTAATTCAACAGCACTTTCCAAACTCTGTGCCTAATTCTGACACAGAGAAAAAGATAGCATAAACAAATCTTTAAGTGGGAAAGGATGGAGGGATAAAAATCTGAATCAGCTTTGCTTTGAAAATCAACATTATTTAACATTATTATCTATACTCATGAGGGTTATTGGAACTTTTTTTCAAAATTCTTATTTGCAGATGAAAAAAGTATTTGTGGACTTCCTTTTCTGGCTGTCCGCTTCACATAACAAACCTCCTCCTTTGAGAACCAGAATAAGCAAGTCTGCTGTCCTGTTAATAAAAGCTTGAAGACTAAACAATGGATATTCAAACACAGCTGCAAAAGGCCATAGGGTATGCCTGCATATTTGCTATGAAACCCACAGTCCTCTGCATTGTTAATTGTATGTCTCAGTTATACAAATATTATACTACACAGGAGAATGAGTAACACGGAGATGCCTCAACAACAAGCTATATTATTTTGGGCATGTTTGTACAAGGTTTTTTTGGGGGGGGGGTAGGGTCACATTGTCTTTGTAGTGGGGTACTAGAGGGACTGCATTTCAAAAAGGAGCAGGGGATTCTAGATAAACTAGTAATTTGATTTCAATTGAAGCTATAGTTTAAAATAAAATCAAGATAAATTATTAAAATATTGTATAGTTAGTAAAACAATTCTTTCTCTTGATTCTACAGCCATATTCTGGGCCTCTCCAAGCTTCTTCAAGCTGTGAATCTCTGCAATGAATCATGCATAGTTTGCTGCGTTTCAATTTCTTTTATTTCACAAAAAGGAACAGGCAAAAGGATGACAGACACCATTAAGAACAAGGCACAGCATCAAATACAGGACAAAACTTAAGCTAAAGTTTTTATTTCCCCATGGAGAACCATAGCTTGAGGTTTAGGCATAATCAAGAGTAGGATACAGAAAGGAACAAAGGGTTAGTGTCCTTCTTATTTATGAGAATTTAAGAGCTCCTTCTCTTATTACTGGTTTTTCTCCTTCTAGATACAGTCATCAAACTTTCATGACATTTCATCTTTTGGCTTCCCTCCACCACACTCCACCCCAAATATTCTTGATGATGGTCAGGAGATCAGATCTAAGCCAAAGATTTTAGCAATGTTTACTAAATGCCCACTTTGGAGCGTCCTTTTAAATGTCCCCTTTTCCTTAAAACAAGACACCAAAGAAACAAAGAGTATACTATAGAACATGTGGTAGGTTCATTTCCATCTGATTTTCAGTCTAAGAAGTTATTCATTCCAGTTACTACTTGTATGAATGAGTGCACACTTTGCAAAGTACAATCACACACATTTAGCTTTTAACAGATTCCAGACTCCTTAACCAGATTGTCAATAAACAGAACATATTGTACAAATGGATCAATAACAGAACCTTAATTCAATTACTTCCAACCATTTTCTGTGCATTCTCTATTAAATTCAGCCATTCAGCCTGAATTCCTTAGAAGCTTAGACAATGTACTGTATGTTTCTGAAAATGAGACAAGAAGATAAACTGGTACATATCAGCCTAAATCTATCAGTTATTTTTCACTGGTGCTTCACTGTATCATTTTTACACATATGTATGTTTCCTGCACTGGAATAGAAGAAAAGTTGGATATGTCTGTGTAAATTGTAGTGACAGTTTATGTAAATGCTGAAACATTTTGTGTGACCTTCAATGCCCTAGAACTTTTCAGAGGAATACCCCCAAACTAGGAAAGATTCTTGTGCTAATTTAAAACAGTGTTTTTAACCTTGGCAACTTGAAGAATGTGTGACTAGAATTCCCCAGCTGGTATAGGGAATTTGGTGGGGGGGATTGGTCCACTCGTTGCCAAGGTTAAGATGCACAGACTTAAAATAACGAGCTTACTGAAGCATAGAGAAACATGCATCAAACGTACTATGAAGAAGAGTATAGGCACTGTGAACTGTTTCTCCTTCCAACTGTTTTCTCAATGTAGATAGAAAAAAACTGAATGACCTGTTTTGTGTCCCTAAGCTAGAATGCTAGAATCTCATTACCAATATCATAATTTATCTGTCCTCGATATGTGGATAATGGAGTGGGTATTGTACTCTCCTTTTGGGTAGTGGCTGGAAAACATCTCAGGTTACCAAATATGTCAAGAACTATGTTTTGCTCTCTTCAGCAAGGCTATTTTTTTGTTTTTTTACAAGTCTGAGAGATTGTAAAACATCTTCTGGAATAAATTCCAGGATTAGGCGTTCGGGGGTGGGGGTGGGGAATGGAAGGAGTATTTATATGTTTCTGGTTGGTTTTGAGGCTTCAGTAGAAAGCTCCTTCTATTAGTATATGGGTTTACCCATATACTAATTGTCTTTACCCATTTTTCTAATACGAAATTATTAGATCTTGATCATGATCAGGCTCTTTTGTTTTTATTTTAGTCCTTGATAGTGCTCATTTATCCTTACTTTAATTAACAACAAGGCATATTATTGAGCTGACTGAACTTTGGAAGCTACTGAACACATACACATGAATAGAAGTGGCTTTAGAAATTACTATTACTTTGGAACCTGAGACCAAGGGTTATATGCATTTATACCTACAGTAATAGCGTTTACTATTGCTTTAAATTTTGGAGTCATTATTCAGCTCAAAAATTTTTATTCACTTGATTTGGATATCTGATATATGGTTTTTCAATACATCATTTAAATGTGTGATAATTTGGTCAGCCTCAAAGCATTTATATGTGGCCCTTAACACTGTATCCTTCTTGTTTTTATATATGTAATGGTGTTATTCCCCAAGACAAAAAGTGTGATCTTAGTGAATCTGAAAAGGACAGTTTTTCTTTAGAGGCTTCTTTGTTTATTCATTTGTTCATTCATTCATTCTTAGCCCCAATCAAAGCATTGTAGACCTCTTAAACAGTTTTCTAACTGCTTCCAGATTTTCAGAAGTTGCTTACAATACACAACTTTCAGGTAAGTTGATATAATTCAAGTGTTTCTTTGAGTATTTTCTGGTTTTTTTAAGGTCAATTGGTATCCAATCAAGGGTTATTGTTCTCATGCAATATGATAAACCCATGGCTTTTTCCATGAGGACACCAGTTCTTTATGTCATACTTCTGAATCCACGTTAGTGGATTCATGTGCACCTTTTCTTGTCATGTTGTATTCTGTGAAGCATTTGAAATATTACTTGTTTGTCTGTATAACTTTAAATTTCTTTTTTGTTTTTTCATTTAACATCCAAGTTTCAAAAATAATTAGTATTGTTCTTTGGCCTGCTTCTGATATTACGTATGCCTTTCCATTTCTAAGAGTTTGCAAGATTCACACATCAGATGTGTTTGTCCCTTCTATTGATGTGTGAGGTGGCTTATTAATTATAAAAAGGAATGTCTTTTTTATCTCACTGCTGTCTAGAAGGGGAAACAGATGGGAAATTAAAAAATAATGCCTTTAAATAGAATAATGTAAGTAATATGGTAAGAGCTGCTATAGGTCCCAGCCTAGCAGACTATGGGTAATACTTTTTGCTCTCCCTCTCAGCAGTTAATATTTTCATTTGTTTCATAGATCACATAAACAACGATCAATCAGTCAATAAATATGGGTTAGCACTTTTTGTAGGGAAGCATTCTTCATAAATATCTTCCACCATTATTTAATGTTAATGTGATTCACATTCCCTATCTTCTATTCATAATAAAATGTGAAAAGGTAAACCTGTTGTTGAAATGCATGTATTGAAAAATGACAGAAATGAGGAAAATAAGAAAAATCTAAATAAATTATCCATATACTACTAAAATTCTCCTCTCTCCTTCTCTGTTTGTGATCTTCAAATGTGCTAAACAGCGTGGCATAGGGCAACCATTTTTCAAGATAGCTCAAATGGACTAACTTTAAGAATGCATCTGAAATCTGAGACTTTTGCTCTTTTTAAAATAAAAAAATTCAATATTTATATAAATATTTATAATATTTACATACAAGCCATACCCAGCCAGTCACATGACCACCAAGCCACACCCACAAATTAGGCCATGCCCACAGAACCAGTTAGTGGTCCCTGGGATCTAAAATTATGAGTTTGGTGGTCCCTGAGGTCCAAAAGGTTGGCAACCCCTGATCTTACAGGACAGAGAAAATAAAATACAATAAGAAATGCAAAAGTCTATTTTCATCACAGTGGTGAACTTAGTAAAACATGTTGCTTTGATTTGTGTATATATTTAATAGTTTATCTCCTGGTATCCGATTTGACAGAAAGAAAAATGTTGAAGGCACTGTAAAACAGTGCATCTTTTAGAGGTTACCCAAAATTTATTCATCCTCTCTGTGATTACAGTGTTTCAACATGCTTCTTTAAGATGGGTGAACTTCAACTCTCAGAATTGAAGACTGGTTGAGGAATTCTGTGAGTTGAAGTCCAGTGGTGGGATTCAATTTTTTTTTTACTACTGGTTCTGTGGGCATGGCTTGATGGGCATGGCAGGGGAAGGATACTGCAAAATCCCCATTCCCTCTCCACACCACTAACCTGCTTTCCAGCTCCGTTCTCCTGTGCAGGGCAACAAAAGAAGACCCAGCCAATCAGCTGGGACTCCGGAGGCAGAGAATAGATGGGGGTGGGGCCAGTCAGAGGTGGTATTTGCCAGTTCTCTGAACTACTCAAAATTTCTGCTATCGGTTCTCCAGAGCTTGTCAGAACCTGCTGAATACCATCTCTGAAGTCTACTCATCTTAAAGAACACAAGTTTGAGAAACACTATTTCTAGTGGCTGAAGATAGAAGATTTAAACACTATCAAAAATGACGTCTGAAATCTTCACATGCTTGAATACTTCACATCAAAATAACATGTATTATCGCCCAAATGGTGATTCTGCATTTTGGGATATAAATCAATAACCTCTGAGTGGGGAGTCCTTCCCTCCCTGTAAAGTTAGAATGGCTAAGTATTTCCTTTGAAGTTCACGTGGCTTAAATTAGCTGCAAGAGAATGACTTGCACTCTCCTTGGCAGATAATCAATGTCAGGAAAGTCCAAGAAGGAAGAAAAAGAGACAGAATGAGTTGGGCTTGGGATGGGGAAGCTTTGCTTGTGTATGCTGCTAATTCAGGGGTCACCAACCTTTTGGACCTCAGGGGCCACTAAATTCATAATTTTAAATCCCACGGACCATTAATATGATCTGCCTAATGACTGGATAGGTGGACGTGACTAGATGGCTATGTGACTAGGTGGGCGTGGCCAACTCAATGTCACTCACCTTGCCGGCCTCTACTCGCCCCTCCCCTCCCAGCCTCTCCTTGCCCGCCCGCCCGGGCTCCTTAGGGCCCCAACAGGAAGCAGTTGTTGGAGCTAAGCAGCCACCCTGAGAAAGAGTTGGCAAAACAGCTGGCTCAGTTCAAATTGGATCTGACCGAGAGGGACGCTCAGCAGAAACCCCTCAATGAGGACCAGGAGCATAGGCTTTCCAAGCAGAGGAAAGAGCTATGGAAGTGCAAGGCAGGTAATGGCACCTGGAGGCTCAGAGGGCTGAGATGGCTAGCTAGTTCCAGGCCATGATTCAGTCCCACTGGAACAGTGCCCTCTGGCTCTTCGCCACCAGCAGCACTTCCCTCCAGCTTTTGCCAAAAGCCCCACACTAGAAGGCTGAAGCAGACCCCAAGTGGGAGTTTCTGCCTCCCTCTAACCTGAACAAAAAGACCCTGAAGGGGGAGATTTTCTGCAGCAACACAAACATTCATTGCACTTTAGTGCAATATAAAAATGTAAATAATTTTTCTGCAGACCACCAAAATTTTCTCACGGACCACCAGTGGTCCATGGACCACCACCAGTTGATGGCCGCTGTGCTAATATGCCTATATAGATGTAGAAATAAATACTCTGCTTGACAGACCTTTAAGAAAAGCAGCCAGCAGAGGGATGAAAAGTTTTCCATTGTTTTGTTCTTCCTGCAATTGAGCAGTGCTGTGTTAAGGCCTTAAATATGCACGCTGGGCTTTCTCCTTCCGTGGAAGTATTTATAGAGTGCCTTTTCAAAGCTCACATCTCTCTTAACTTCCTTCCACTACCTGTCAAACTGGAAAAGCATCTTGGAGCCTCTGGGGACATCCCTTCCTATTTCTTCAAGCTCCGGTGCAATATCAAGATACTTCTTCTGAAAGAAATGTCACTGGATGGCCCACTGTGATTGATTCATGCTTTACTTGCTCTACTGCAAAGCCTTTTTCCATCTCTCAGTCTAATAACATTAGCTGCCTCTTTCTTGGGTTTGATCTTCCCATTTGCTTTAAATATACAATTTTATAGTGTACAATGCCAGTGGGACACCTTCCTGTACATTAACTTGCCCAACATCAGGATAAAAACAGCATAGTTTTCGTCTCTGCTTTTCTTTTCTTTGGGCACCAGCAAATCTATCTGAAAACATAAAACAACATTTCGATTTCTGAAAGCTCTTTCACACTATGACCAGTAGACCAAAGGGCAAAGAGCCCGTGGAAAATGGAACCATGTATTTAACAGCACAGGTCTGTGATACTTCCTTGTTTTCAGGGAAAAAATAGTTGTACAACAAGGAACTGCTCTTAAGAGCAACTGAGAGAGCATAATGCACCAAAGTAGATTTGAGTTTAATTGGGTCATAGTAATAAGTAACCATTTCCAGCACAGAAACCGCAAAATTATTTATCTTAATTTCATGTATCCAGATGGTATTAATAATTTCATAATGTTCAAACCAGAAGAAATGTAAACATGAAATAACAGGGCGTGTGTGCATTTTTTTCAAGACTATGTTTATTCTGTTCCATTATAGTTTTTATCTATAACTCTTTAAACAAATACATTTTCTTTCATATGTAAATTCTTCCATTATGCATTTCTCCTAATGTGCATTTGTCCACCAATTTCCTCAAAAATGTACATGTCCATTTCCCCTCCAATGGACACATATTTGCTCCAAAATATCCTTTCTTTGATCTGAGATGTGACCTTTGAAAAATTTCTAGACGATCAAAAGCCACATTTTGATTTTATATTCTTTTATTGGGAGTTGAGGGGGGGGGCACGTGGCAGCCCAAAATGTCTGCATGTTGGGAAATAAGGAGATAGGGATTGTCTAAATATTGCCAACCACAGGAAAGCAGCATTGGCATTATTGTTTTCTTTTTAAGCATTCTTTTTTGTAGTATTTTGCAATATTATTCTCAGAATAATAGTAGAGGTATTATTTATTTAGCATATGGGGAAATATGAGAAAGAGAAGCAAATATACTTATACAATCCACATAATTATATAAAAAACTTCTACTGGGGTACGACAGTGCCCTCATAATTGGATGTGCAATATTTCAACTATCTGGACATTGGCTTCTGGCATTACTTCGTGCACATCTTCCAAGGAACCAGAACAGTGGTGGGATTCAATTTTTTTTACTACTGGTTCTGTGGGTGTGGCTTGGTGGGTGTGGCTTGGTGGGCGTGGCAGGGGAAGGTTACTGTAAAATCTCCATTCCCAACCCACTCCTGGGGGAAGGTTACTACAAAATCCCATTCCCTCCCCACCCCCACTAACCTGCTTTCCAGGTCTATTCTCCTATGCAGGGCAACAAAAGAAGATCCAGCCAATCAGCTGGGACTTGGGAGGCAGAGAATAGATGGAGGTAGGGCCAGTCAGAGGTGGTATTTTCCGGTTCTCCAAACTACTCAAAATTTCTGCTACCAGTTCTCCACAACTGGTCAGGACCTGCTGAATACTACCTCTGAACTAGAGAATCCTTATCATGGACAGTCTTGCACCATATATTTAATAGTTTTCATATCAGCATCATAGTTGTAACAAGGGAATCTTTCCAGACCCATTGATACACAGCATAGGCACTTACTTCTTCCAGTGTCGCACCTAGAGGCACTGTTGAGAGAAACAAAGCAAGAAACCTTCACAGAGGTTTCCACAGGGGGCCATGTTTTCCTCTTCCCTATCAATCTTGTGATGACAGTTTCAATAGCAATAGCAACAGCAAACATATCTGTTATACCTTTCCAGATTTCTCCAAGCAGACAGCAGCATAGCCACCCCACAATCCGAGCCCATTTTTGACCTCAGAAGGATGGAAGGCTGAGTTAACCTTGACTGTGAGAATCGAACTCCTGAAGTACAATGAGTAGCAGCCATTCATTTAACCACGTTCCATTAGCGCACGACCATAATGGCCTCCATTAAAGTAAAATTTAAATGGCACAATCGCCTGCCACTCCCAGTCCCTGTGTCGAGTGACATCATCATGTGACGTCCGCCCGACATCTCCAGGGATCAGAGGAGCGCGCGGACGCCGCGGAGAGGAGCAAGAAGAAAGAAGTAAAAGAAAGAAAGAAGTAAAGGTAAGTAAAGTAAATGGAGGGGGCAGATGGCTGGGCACTATAAAAGGGGGCAGATGGCTGGGCACTATAAAAGGGGCAGATGGCTGGGCACTTTAAAAGGGGGCACATGGCTGGGCACTTTAAAAGGGGGCACATGGCTGGGCACTATGCCTTGTGTTTTCCATATGTTTAATAAACAGTGTTTGGCAATATTTGTATGTTTAAAAAAAAATGTTTGTTACCAAAAACATTTTTCAATACATTGTACAATAATTGTACATTTGAATATCTACTTGTCATTATTCTGACTATGTTTCTGCTTTCAGAGCTAGTTATTACTTACATTATTACAAAAACAGTAATAATTGAATGCAGTGACATTAATTTATGATAATAAAGAGTGGACACATAGACCTACAGATACAACCGGCCCTTTGATGGGGACCAAACTGCTGATGCGGCCCCCGATGAATTTGAGTTTGACACCCCTGCATTAGGGTCTTCAAAATAGAATAACAGTAGTCTTAGTCTCGCAAAACATCCTAATTTTTTAGCTTTTCTAGTCACAGAAGGTCAGCCTGGTGATGTTGACCTCAAGGGGTAATCAGATAAGAATCACAACCAGGACAGCAAATTCTATTTTATTGTAAAGCTACATCAACAGAATCTTGCAAGTCTAAAAGTACAACTCCCCATATCTCTTTTATAGCCTGAGCAACTAACTTTGGTTAACTTTTTTCTTTATGGAAAAAGAAGAGAAAATGTGCAAACAGGATTCTGCCGACAGTGGGCCAACGAACTGCAGAAGAGACGGGGGTAGTAGTAAAGTTGTTCTTATTGGAAATCTATCTGTAAAAATGAATAAAATCAATAAACTCCTCTTGAGAAAGTCTATTTACACTCACAGGCCCTCCTTTCTTTCTTTCTTTTTTGAAATATTTTTAATAGTTTTATATCTTTTCTATGTTGAGCAGTGTGCTCTCCAGGTGTCCAAGGTGTTAACATACAAAGATCACATATATATATATATACATAGACGGACACAATAGCAAGACCTGACATAGAAGCCGAGATGGCAGATGAGATTCTGCTGAAACGTTGCTACAACTTTAAAAGCACAACTATAATGACGTGGGAAAATACCCGAACAAAGCTGAAGGCTATATATATATATATATATAAGATAATATATGTTATAATATGATTGATGTTACCACATATTTTGTGTGTGTGTGTGTGTGTGTGTGTGTGTGTATATATATATATATATATACACACACATACATACATACACACACAAATATGTGGTAACATCTATCATATTATAACATATATTATCTTTCATTATAGTATGTATTATATAACCGTCAGAAATATTTACTCATCTGTTTTTCTTTCTCCTATAAACCATATTTCACCTAATTCCACTCCTCTAACCTCAATATCAGTCGGCACAGTGATGCCAAATGCCAATGTGCATATTGTGACATCACAACTCCAATGTAAGTTTCAGATTTGTGCTCTAATTCTCCCACCTTCCCCCATGCATGGCTACATGCACTGCTCCATAACCTTCTTTTGCCCTTTCCTCACCCACTCCCTTTCTATGTCTCCAGGGACACATGAAAGCACTTGGACAAGAAGGGGAGACCTCTATTACGTTGCGTCTGCCTATTCTGTCTGTGGCAGGAAATTTGTTCGGAGAGCCGTAGGCGGGGGATTACTAGATAGAAGCAAGCACCAGCATCTCTTTTGAGCAATGTGCCCATGTGAAGGAATCTGTGTATCTGAAAATGTGCAAAATGCCTTTTCACTGACAGTGAATAATCACCCTCGCCTCCTAGGTTCCCCTCTGCCAACGTCTCGCTCAGGCCTACTTAAACTACTGTATTTCCCATTATAGAAAAAAGATTCAATTAATAGAACTTTAAATAAGGAAAATGTTAAGGCTGGAATGAAATGACATTCATGCTCCCTTCAAAACAAATTACGCCCCCCTCTTTTCAATACAACTGAACTTCTACCCAATACACCAGCAGGAATTGTTGTGATCTGAAGAAATATAAAGATTCTATTAGTTATGCTCAGATGCTTAGCAACATCAGTGCAATTTTAACCACATACCTGCCCTCTCCGTAGCAACGCATTACTAGCATGCTAAAACTCAGGGAGGCATAACTTTCCCAAATTGTCACCAAAAGAAAACAGAGTTTAATTGAAAGGAGCCAAATAGGAAATTGTTCAATGCCAAGGATAGTTTTATATATGCTTTAAAATTACGGGACTCTTTTGGTTTGCTTTTGAAGTTTGGCCTAGAAGTGTTTGGGAAAAAGCCAGGGACCCAGTGAATTCTCATTTTAGTCAAGAGCAGTGGATAAAGCTTCTCTCAAATATTGTTAATTTGTGAAGCTGCCAGAGTGATGGATGCTCTGAGAAATGGCAGCTTTCATTGTAGCTTACGGAACTGCTATTAATGCAGTCAAAAAAGGCTTTACTTCTTCCAGAGAGCCTCATGCTGAATATTAACAGCAAGCATCTTTCTTCTTCAATTCAGATCATTTTAGGGAGCTCTCTATGGTGACAAAAAGTGTTTTTTGGAAACTAAATGTGTCTGCTTTGCTTGTAGGCAGATGGCCATGGTCTATATACTTTCCTTTCCATAGTTAGCCTGGGAGTGACGTTATTTGAGGTGAATACATGTGAACACTATATTTTTTTTATATGAATAAAGTCTTCTTTCCTGCTCTGGTTTTGAAAAAGTCCCCCCCCCGCCCACTCCTTTAATTCAGTAATATTAAACCTTTTTTTTTTTTAAAGGGATGATGTTAGATATCAGTATATTCCCCATTTAGAATAATGGGAAATAGTATTGCATTTGTTGCGCAGTTGTATATAATTCAGAAGGTCAAGTGGGGGCAACCTGGAAGATCACACCCCTTTTTGACCCTGTCTGACAGGAAGTTCAGGCAGAAATTCAATCTCCTATCTGGAAATGAAAGGTGGACGTTTTGCATCATGCACACCTATGTCCAAAAATTAAACTACATCTTTCCCCCTATTAGTTTTGTCATGTCCAAGGCAATTCATCTTTCTTGGGAGTGAAAGTTCCCAAGATAATAGAAGACAGGTATATATCTTTGTCAGGAGAAATGGGCTGACAGGATGCCTGTAATTGACACAGTGCCCAGAGACATCTGCGTTTCATAGACGAAGAGTGTTGGGAGAAAGATTCGCTGAGTTCCCACCCCCCCTTCCTCATTTCTTAGGACTCATCTCCAATTATTAATAAAAATTAATTGCTTGCTCTCTCTCATGTTTGCAAAATGGATTCCCTCTATAGGAATGTCATTGTCTTCTAAAAGGTAATGAGCACGGCAAAATGAACTACTGTCTCCTGGTCAAAGAGAAAGACAAATGCATTATCACCCACCAGAAAAAAGCTGCAAAAGAACAGATGAAAAAGATGAAAAATGGAACACAAGTTTAATAGTGCCTGAAAAAGGGAAAGAGTTTAGAACAGGGTTCTTACCCTTTTGATATCAAGGACCTCTTTAGGAGTCTGCTAAAAGCATATAGAATCTTTCTCAGAAAAATTAATTTCAGAAAATATATTTAGATTGCATTACAAAGTAAACCAATTATGCTAAAATATAGTTATCAAAATATTAACAACTGTATAATACAGTAATATGTGTGAAAATAAAGTTCACAGATCCCCATGGACTCTGCTTCATGGATTTTATCAAGCTAACCTCAAGCTAAGAACCCCCAGTTTGAAACTTCAGGCAGAAAAACAAATTTACTATCAATTTCAGCAAATGGACACATGAATAAGAATTTTAAGAAAAAAATATAAGATATAGTGGTGTGAGGGAAGGACCTTAGGAGATATGAGGAAAAGATTTTGCCTAGTGAAGAGATGTTGCTTGGAGTTAGCAATAGCAATAGCAGTTAGACTTATGTAACACTTTTACAGCTCTCTCTAAGCCGTTTACAGAGTCAGCATATTGCCCCCAACAATCTGCGTACTCATTTTATCCAATTCGGAAGGATGGAAGGCTGAGTGAGATTCGAACTGCCAAATTGCAGGCAGCCAGAAGTCAACAGAAGTAGCCTGCAGTACTGCACTCTAACCACCGCGCCACCACAGTTAAAAAAGTGTATAGCCCAAACTGTCTAGACAAAGAAAGAAAATTAGAAAGAAACTTTCTTCTCATCAGTGATGGTGGGAAATTTATACTATCAGACCTGCAAGATCTTGTTAATGTAGCCCAGTGGTAGTCAACCTGGTCCCTACCGCCCACTAGTGGGCGTTCCAGCTTTCATGGTGGGCGGTAGGGGTTTTGTCCCCTACTTTATAAATATAAATCACCATTACTGTGGAACCGGTGGGTGGTTAGAGAAAATTTTACTACTAACAGAGATACAAAAATGGGTGGTAGACCAACTCTCTTCATACTCTACATAAACGACCTCTGTGATCATATTAAGAGCAATTGCGTTCTCTTCGCTGATGATGTAAAGCTGTTCAATACCACAGACAATACTGCTACCCTACAAAAAGATCTTGACTATGTATCTGAATGGTCAAACAAATGGCAACTTCAAATCTCAACAAATAAATGCTCTGTCTTACATATTGGCAAAAAAAAAATCAGAAAATAAAATACAAGCTGAATAGTCAAGATCTTGTTGATGACCCAAGCTCAGTAAAGGACCTTGGAATACTCACCTCTAATGATCTAAGTGCTAGAGCCCACTGCAACTACATAGCCAAAAAGGCATTAAGAGTTGTTAACCTAATCCTACGTAGTTTTTTCTCTGGTAATATCACACTACTAACCAGAGCATACAAAACAAGACCAATACTCGAATACAGTTCATCAGCCTGGAACCCTCATTTCGTATCTGATATTAGCACAATTGAGAAAGTCCAGAAATATTTCACAAGAAGAGTTCTCCACTCTTCTACTCGTTGTAGAATACCTTATGCCACCAGACTTGAAATTCTAAAACTAGAAAACCTTGAATTACGCCGTCTTCGGTCTGACTTAAGCATGGTATATAAAATCATACATTGCAATGTCCTACCTGTCAATGAATACTTCAGCTTCAACCATAACAACACAAGAGCACACAATAGATACAAACTCAAAGTAAACCGCACCAAACTTGATTGCAAGAAATACGACTTCAGCAATAGAGTGGTCAATGTCTGGAATACTCTACCCGACTCTGTAGTTTCTTCCCCAAACCCCAAAAACTTTAACCTTAGACTGTCTACTATTGACCTCACCCCTTTCCTAAGAGGCCTGTAGGGGGCGTGCATAAGCGCACCATCGTGCCTACCGTCCCTGTCCTATTGTTTCTCTTATTCTTTTATTTTTCTTATATGTACCCATTTCATGTATTCACAACTATGTATACACTTATACTTATTATCTTGTAAACAATTGGCAAATCAAATAAATAAATAAATAAATATAAAAAGGTTGACTAACCCTGATGTAGCCTTACAATAAAGATCCTAGCTTTGTTACTGCAGCCACTCCACTGGGATGGAGAAAGGAAGGTTAGACTTTGGGATTTGGGCTTCTTTTCTCCAGCCAGCCACAGGAGTCATCCTCCCTTGTGTGTGTTGGCCTTTCTAGAAACCTTACATTTGACTTGCTTTGTAGACAGAAAGAAAGCTAGTGAATGAACAAAAAGTTTCTAATGGAGAGGAAGGCTCTAGCCTTTAGAAACATCACATTTGCTGGCTTTCAAGTCGGAAAGAGAGTGATGTTCCTGTAGGGTAGAAAGAACCATTACAACTTATGGTTGTAAGTTGAGTACTACCTTTAGATTATCCATCTATCCAACCATCTTGTAACAGTGCTGGGAATTTGTGTGTGTATGTGTGTGTGTGTGTGTGTTTTTATGAAGTCACAAGTCTATTTTCTATTCTCCTTGGGAAGAGACATCAATGTTCCTGCTGAGAGTTCTTCCTGGTGCAACCAGAGATTGTCCAGAGCTTTTGAAATAATAAGTAGGATACCTTCACACTTCTGATCATTCTTGGAACAAGAAACCAGTTTAACTGGCATTTCTCCACCTTTATTTGTAAACTTTTAGCTGCCATTCCAAATGTCTGCCACATAGAGAGAGAAGAAACAGGGACCACTTGATTGGCTCAGCAAAAGTGGCAAGCTCCGTTTGGTTTCTGTTCTGCCTGGATTGTTTCCTTTGATGCTGATCTTTATAAGAACATTAAAAGTTACAGAACAGGTGCCAGAATACTGGCTTCTTCTCTTCTCTTCTCTTCTCTTCTCTTCTCTTCTCTTCTCTTCTCTTCTCTTCTCTTCTCTTCTCTTCTCTTCTCTTCTCTTCCCTTCCCTTCCCTTCCCTTCTCTTCTCTGTCCTCCTTTCTCTTTTTGTATTAATGACATTCAGAGCACATTTGAAAGTGAGAATCAACATATTCCCTTTGGTAATTAGAATGGCTCCATCCTTTCTGGCCTCTCGTAAGGTTTAAAAAATTTGGCCCTGCACAGGTAATCCTTGACTTAAAACCACAACTGAGACCAAAGTTTTGGTTGTTAAGTGAATCACTGCAGTTGAAAAATTAGTTACATAGTTGTTAAGTGAATCTGACTTCCCCATTGATTTTGCTTGTAAAAAGGTAGCAAAACATGATCATGTGACCTTGGCACATAGCAGCGGTCATAAAGATGAACCAGTTGCCAAGCATTTGAATTTGATCATGGGGATGCTACAAAGGTTGTAAGTGTGAAACATGGTTATAAGTCACTTTTTTCAGTGCCGTGGTAACTTTGAATGGTCACTAATAGAACTGTTGTAAGTTGAGGATTATCTGTATCTGTACCTGGGGATCTGAATGTCTAAGCGCCCCATTTACTGTTAATTAGTTAATTGCCTTGGCTGCTGAATATATTCATTTTAGATGTTTTTATTATTTTAATTTTTTAACTTCAATTTTTTTTTATATCAGAGCTTCTATTGCTACCTCTTCAAGAGGTAATTATGGAGGTCTATATCAAATTCTAAGACTTCTTTTTGCAACTTCAGGTGTGCTTCATGGTTTTTGCATTGGTTGGCCATTAAAAAAAATCCATGAAATTCTACATTTCTTCCAATATTTTTTTTGCACGTACCTGTTCCACTATAACGTCTTTGTAAGCAATTTTCAGCACCCTAACACATTTTTGGCAAGTTATATTTATCAGTGCATACATTTCTTTAAGCAATTTGCTATAATATAACACACTTTTGTGTGCCATATTTTTTATCAATATATACATTTCTGTGTAATCATTTCTCTCATATATGCATTTTTGGATGCACGTTTTACTCCCAAAAGAACAATGGAAGATTTTAAACCATGAAAAATACCAATAGAATGACTTTTAAATGGCTGCTTTTTAAGTATGCTGAATTCAAAACAGAATGTGGGAGTTTTGAATGGCAGCATTTTGAATTTTTTAGATCAGAGAGGTCCAGAGAATCGGCCGGTTTTGTCAGAACGACAACATTAGCATTTCAACATCCAGATGCATGCTCCACATCTTATGCTGTGGTGCTCAATTGGGCTGCATGTACCAAAGGGACAAAGACTGTGTCATGGCCCCATGAATGGCGCTTATTTCATCATTGTCTTCCCCCACCCCATCCCCATATTCTCGGCATGAGAACAAACCAGGAAACGGCCCATGCCGATTATTCTGAGCACAAGAACAATGCGTGAAATGATGTGGGAATGACCTTGGGAGACTGAGCAAAAAGACCCAGCCAACGGAACAGTCAGATAAAAGTCAGCTGAGCCTACATCAGGAATGTGGCTGGGACAAATGGCTTACGACAAAAAATGACTCTCCCTAGTTTCTTGGGCAGTAAAAGGAACAGAGGGAATAGATTTGTAGACTTGCCAGGTTTTTGTTAATGTTATAATAAAGTAGAATTGAGTCACTTGGCCATATTTTCTGTTTGGTCTACTTCACAATGGGTGGTGTGGTGGCTCATCAGTTATGATGCTGGGCTTGTCAGCTAGAAAGCCAGCAGCCCAGGTTCAAGACGAGTGCCACACAATGGAATGAGATCCTATCCTCGCCACAGCTCCTGCCAATTTATCAGTTCAAAAGCATGCAAATGTGAATAGATAAATAGGTACACTTTGGTGGGAAGGTGACAGTACTCCCTGACATCATGCTGGCCACATGGCCATAGAAATGTCTTCAGACAGCACTGGCTCAACAGCCTTGAAGCAAAGATAAGCACCACCCGCTATAGTACACAATGACTAACCAAATAAAATCTGCAAGAACTCCTTTACCCTTACCTATTTCACTAGAGTGACATCAACCTTGCAAGTCTGAAAATCATTTCCATGTACCATTGCACATTTTGTTTTGTGCTCAGAATAATCAGCCCAGGCTGATCCACTGTTATATTTTCATATCCAGAACATGGGCCCTCAAGCCATTTCAAATATTGTTCATAATGCAACAGAATCAGCTTGATGGAAAATTTCAAGGTTGGTGAGTGCAAACCTAAACAAAATTCATCTTGTCCGTGCACTTTGACAAAAGATGTTTAAAGAATTCCAACTCAATCCAAATGAATAGTTCTCCCATTTTCAGCCCAGGATGTCCAGCACATGGAGGCAGATGGTGCATATATTGAGGGATGCATGTTAAAGGAGACTTTTGCAGTATGGATCCTACTGGCACCCTTAGCATGTACACAGCTTTCTGTCAAAGAGATAGGTAAGATCACCAAATTAGATCTAAGAAGGGATGATTGTCTCACGTAAGCACTACTTCACCACATATACAATGTTTAATGTTCCTTATAACTGAATATAGCAATTATTTGCCTGAAATCCCTGGACTCACGCCACCTATTCTTTGGGAAAATATTATTCCCTTAGAGCAGAACAGTTTCTGTTATAGTTGAAAAGTATTTAACACATAATTGATAGCTTGTAAATATCTGCCAGACTTCCTTTCTCTCTCCCTATTTGCTCCTTCTTCCAGTGTCCCTGTTTTAAATGGGGCGCTGGTGGCATTGACATGACCCCTGCTGTTCTTGGATATAGATTCTCTTCTGGTCCTTATCCTCAATCATACTGTCTGTAGCTGATGGGAGCTGGAAGACCTACAAACCTTGGAAAGCCACCAGTTCCCTATGGCTTTTTAAAACTGTTTATGAATTATTAAACAATTATGCATGGGTTCTCTCCAACTCAAGTTAGAATCTCTTCTTCCAGCTCAGCTGTATTGAAAACACATTTGCCAGTATTGTTTTCCCTTACGGGTACAGTAGTCCTCAATGACTACAATTAGGATCAGAATTTCCTAGGTGGTTGCAAACAAGATGGTTGTTAATCCTGATTTACTATCTTTTTTGTTCCTCCTCTCCTCAGACATCAGCAAACTCTGTGTACTTTTTTCTTTTCTTTTTAGCAATGGAAGGGATTCAGATGGTTGCTCCTGGAAAGGATAGGTTTGAATTAACATTCTGAGATGGAAAAAAAAAAAAAAGGTCTATTCCTTCTGGGTAATAAACTTGCAGCCAATTAATGCCCAACACAATGGGGACCTGTAAAGAAGTTATAACAGAATGAAGAGTTGGAAGTTCTTCTACTCTGCAGAATTTCTCGGAAGGATGGAAGGCTGAGTCAGCCTTGAGCCAGCAGAATTGAACCGCTGGCAGTAGGCAGAATTAGCCTGCAATACTACCTTCCCCCCCAATTGAAAGTTAGCTGCTGAAGGAAATGGTCTATTCAAAATCAGGAGTAATTAAGGTGAGATGAGTATTTTTAAAAAAGGATTCCGGAAATTGCCTCACATAATACAAATGAAAGTCCATTTCAGCAGCAAGGATTGTTCTATACTTATAGCAGCCCATTTTAGTAAATGGAGATTGTTGTTCAGCCGTTTCTATGCAAAGAGAATGGCTGGAGGGAGGAAGGTGAAAGGAGTATCAGTCTGGAGTTATGCTGACAGTATCAAAATGGAATAGGCCAGAGGGGGAAAAAGAGTCCCAGAAGAACTGCTATTTGATCCACTCTGCATTTTCAAATGAAGCATCCTAATGTGGCGGATGAAACCAATCAGTTGTAGGAAGAATATTATTTCCTTCTCTAAATGCATATTTATGCAGTTTTTGTTTAGCTTCTGCAGATGCTTTCCATAGAATAGATAAGGATTGAAAGAAGCTCCTCAGGTAAAGAAAAAGGATATGCAATTCTCTATTTAACATTGGAAAAATCATAATATTTTCAATATTGAGACTGTGTAATCTGTGTAATAGCATGTGTTTATTATAATAATTTAAGCTGGCTTTTCATTAAAAGTAATCTCAGAGCACGATGCATATCTGTCCCTCAGATTTGTGTATGTCTCATAATACTTCATAAATAGAGTAACTACCTACCTTAGGATTAAAAATAGAGACACTGTTATTTCAATGTACTGTATTTTTCTACTTCCTCATCCTCAACGCTCTTCTCTAACGGATTCCAAAGCAATATATTTTTCCAAACTAGATATTAATAATTGAGATTGAAGCAGAATATTCCCTTGAGGAGACTGTATTTTCAAAAACCCAAACCAAGAAATAGGTCCAACGAATATTTATTGCTGAAGCAATCTACTATTCCATGTAGAAGCATTTTTCTCCAAGTCTGTATTAAGATGTGTGGTATGCCAAATGGTAATCATCAGAAATAGCACTTAATCCACTGAAACTATTTAGAATCCTTTCAAATATACATGTGTTTCAAGATTTTTCCGGTGGATTTTTTTTTTTGTGACGTTCCTATGTTTTGACACTTTTTTCCATGATAATAATACAGATCCACCAGAATCAAAGAAAAGAGCTTTTTTATCTCATATTTTGCAACTAAATGTGATAAATGGCAAGCAAGCCAATACCACATATTTTCCCAGCCTTCATTTCTTCTGTGAATGCTTCGAAACTGCTTGCTAGTCATTATAAGATATTATCTGAAACAAAACCACATGGTTTTGTAGGCTTAGCCTTGAATTAGAAATATTTCATAAAATATTTTTCAACATAAGCAAGGTTTATCTGGGATACATACAGAAAGTGAATTCTCACTGAAGCTTAAGACTCTTCTAAGTTGACAAGAAAAGGGAAGAACTTAATATCCTTATCAGAACCACCATGGGTATTCCATGCTTTACATGAAAAGCATTACTTTAATCACCAGAATTTTGTGCTAATTTATTTAAAGGGGCTCTGGGTCTTTTCCAATGTAATGTTCACAAAGCATAATTCTCATTTATTTCACTATGTGGGCAACAAAAAACATTACCACCACCAAACTCAAAAAGTAATTCTATATACAGTAATGTGTCGGTGGCTCTGTAGATTGAACTCCTGTAGATGACTAAAACTACCCTGTATGTTTGTCTGCTTGTAACTTTCAATTGGGTGAAATGGTGCATCATAGGGCAGTAGTTTTTTTTTTTTTTTTTTTTTGAATGAAGGTACCTTAAATCAGGGGTGTCAAACTCGATTTCATTGAGGGCCACATCAGGGTTGTGTTTGACCTCAGAGGGCTGGGGGGCATGGCTGGAGGCATGGCCAGGGTGGGCGTGGCCAGCTGTCACTTTGGCTGCGATTGTTTCCTGCAGCCCTCTGCCAATGAAAATGGACCTCGGGGAGGCCGCATGTGGCCCGCACGGGCTCCATTTTTGTTGGCAGAAGACTGCAGAAGGCTGTCATGGCCAAAATTGGAGCCTGGGTGGGCTGCGTGTGGCTCTCCTGAGCTCTGTTTTTGCTAGCAGAGGTACCATGGGCCTATCCTTCACTGTCTCCAAGGTGGGTCCGGCCCCCAGGCCTTGAGTTTGACACCCCTGCTTTAAATGGACTAATGTAAACAATGCATCCAAACTCAAGAACCTATTACTCCTATGTAATTGAAATTTCAAGGACCTTCACAATAGTCATATGTACAAAATCGTGGCTACCACAGCATTCCTGCAGTTAGCCATGGTTGCAGGATCGTGATTTCTGACTATGCTTCCCAGAAACCCATAGGTTACACAGTGCAAGGAACAATGGAAGGGACATATCTCTGCCCTCTTTGCCACCTCCTTCTGGCTCTTCTGTTCAATCAGCTGGCAATGAAGCCAACAGGCAAGTGGCAATTAACTGCTTTGGAACCTAGGCCAAAATTTGAAATCTGTTAATGGCAGTGGGCAATAAGGGAAGGACAAAAAAGTGAATTGGATGCCTGACAGTAAAATAAGGTTCGTTGTGGGTTATTGGTGGTCAATGGATGAATCTTTTATCCCAGGAGAAAGAGGACTCCTGGGGACACATCAAGATGGGAAGCAGGTGTACCATTTTCCTTGTGGTCTGTGGCTGCTGTTGTTTCTCTTTCTTCCAGTGAAGTGGCAAGCAGTTCCTTCAGATCAGTTGAGGAAGAGGAGGAGGAGATGGAAGAAACTTCACCCGAATTTGGCTGAGGGTTGTGAGGGGAGGGAACTTGGCATCAGCCTATTATGTGCAGAAAGAAGGGTGACCCAATGAGTCATGGGATGTCTAGTCAGAAAATATAGTTCTCCTCCCAATATCCACTTTCAGTAACTGTCTGTGCATTACGGATGTGGTCAAGAAATTGTTGAAAGCAAAGAAATAAGCAAAAGGTATAAATGGTTTTTGGTATTGCTCTTGCAAAGTATGGATCCCTTTGAAAATGAACTCTTGTTCAGGATGGCTGCCTGATGAATTTAATCCTTTTATAGTGCTAAGCAGAGCTTCTTTCTTTTATTTCCTTCTCTGTCCACTTTTTCTT
This sequence comes from Notechis scutatus, assembly GCF_049901735.1. Taxonomy (NCBI): domain Eukaryota; kingdom Metazoa; phylum Chordata; class Lepidosauria; order Squamata; family Elapidae; genus Notechis; species Notechis scutatus. The sequence goes on along the minus strand of NC_142009.1, from coordinate 267,343,059 downwards.
TCCCTAATGTCATTCACAACTCCAAAGTTGTTCAGCAACTTTAATTTAATTAGACCCTTCGAGTGTGTTTCTACTTTTTGAACCAATCTGGTCTCTTCTCATCTATTGGGGACAATGTTTCCGCCCAGACCTTAATTTTTTCTCGGTCCTCTGGCATCTACAATGCTTCCAGCCTGGAGCCTTCCTGGTTCTATGTTAATGTTAAAACTCATTTTGCTCATGGCATTCAATTCACCTTCTGTCCCAGAAAGTAGCAATTGGTAACAATGAGATTGGCTCATCAAACTGGAGACATATGTGTCTTACAACAAAATCTTCACTTCTGTATTTTTAATGACAAAGTTGTTTTTGATTCAGATATTCGTTATTATGCAAATTCGGTTTCAATCCTCCTTTTGAATCAAGACATCATTTTTTCCAAACTCAGCACCATGAAGGCGTACTTTAGATTGACAAACTCACTTAACAAATGTCTCACTTAACAACAACAGAAATTTTGAGTTCAGTTCTGGTCGTAAGTTGAGGACTACCTGTAATAAAGAAATAAATTCTGGATGGACATCAGGAAAAAAATTATAACGAAGAACAATTGCTCAATAACAGAACAAGTTACCTTGAGAGAAATGATTAACTTTCTTTTGCTGGAGATGTTTACACAAAGGCTGGATGATCATCTTTCAGAGATGCTGTAGCAATGAATCCCTGCACTGGGCAGGGATATAAAATAATTTAGAGATGACCTTGTGGAAGATATGAAAAAAAAAAAAAACTGTTAAGGGATTTGGGGAAGCTATGCAATCCAGAGATTGAAGAACATGTAAGAAAGAAAGAAAGTCAAAGCAGCTCTGCCTTGACTTTGTTTAGTATCAGAAAGGACAGAGAGAAGCTTGGGCAGACTCTCAAGACTGCTATCAGCCCTGTGAGTACGATTTTATTGTTATAGTCAATAATAACAGATTCTCAAAAATATAAGTCTTGGGGAAGAAGTATGCAACAAACCAGAACAACAAATCAATCTGCTAGGTGATAGGAATGGATAGGCAAAACAAGATAAACACAGGAAAAGTGATTGGGCTAGAATAAATAGGGTGATTTGATAGTGAGAAGGAGTCCCTGAGGATTTTACTCTCCTAGTCATTGCTTACTATAGGAAATGGTACTCATCTTTATTTCAAGGCCATGAACCAGTGCTGTCCAAAGGTATTTCTGGGGTTATTTGCCCAGCATGACATCATGGACAGCTGTTTTCTCCCTACCAAAGTGGTACCCACTTATCTACTTGCATTTACATGCTTTAAAACTGCTAGGTGAGCAGGAAGTAAATGAAGATGGGCGCTCACCCCATCGTGTGATGCTTGGGTCTTCAACCCAGGCTATCGACTTTCCTGCTGACAACCCCAGCATTTTAATTGCTGAGCCATTGTGCTCCCAGAATGATAGTGAGGTAGGCAACATATAAATTTAATAAAGTAAAAGTAAAAATAAATGATGCTTGTGATTATTGGGGAATATCTGCTTATAAAAACATCTTTTCAAATATGTGATTTAAGTATTTTTATTCAAATATACATATGAAAAGGAATGAATAAACATCTAAAGCTTAATTTATTTAACAATTCATGATGAAAAATTGAGTTATATAGGAACAGTATAGGATGATAGGAAAATATGTGTGAGACTGAGTGGAATATGTCATGAATGGTTCAACACAGAACAACAAGTAAGGCAAGATTCTGATGTCCCCTTTGGCTCCCTAATGTCTTTATGAATAAATGTATAGAATGCTTGTGGGGATGTTAGAGTTGTATTGGTTGGCAACATGAGCATTTACATAGTTTTGTATGCCTATAATGGCTGCGTTGTTGGCTGAGGACTCAAATGATTTGCACTAAATGTTAGAATGTGTGATGCACTGAAGAATATGTTTCTGACAATTAAAGTATTAAAGACCAAGTTTTCCATCAGGAGAAACACAAAAGAATATTGAATGCAGTGAGAATGAGATACTTAAGACATGTATGGTCAAACAAGAAGAATGGATGGATGCTACACGAATACGGATTGGTTAGAAAAAGGAATGACCAGGCTTCTGGTTTGGGTTTCTTCAGAGACAGACCGAAATCCACGATCATGCGTGGTTTCGATCTGTGCTCGCTGCTGGAGCGCCCCGATCTTTTGGATTAGGGACTGAAGCCACACCGTAGAGGTGGTAAAGAGGGGGGAGATTGCTAGCCGAGTGGAGGGGAGCCGCATCTCTTCTCCTTGGCTGGTCTAAACTCCCTTTCCCAAAGGCGGTTGCAGTGGTGGCCAGAAATGGCCACCTCAAAGAAGAACCCGACTGGATAAGATTGTGCAGGAAGAAGACAAAGAGGAAAGCAGGACAGATCGAGCTAAACAACAGAGAACATCTAAGCAAGGTACCCTGAATCTAAAAGTACCTAGAGGGATACTTCTGAGAGAAGATCTTTAAGTAGTGAAGGAGAGAGAAAAGGAGGTTAAAAATCCTTTTTTTACCTTTATATTGACAATTACAAATGGTATGGAAAGAAATTTATATTAATCTATTTTGACACTAATAGGCAACCCTAAGCTGAAATCTAAGTGTCAAAATGAGAATAAAGATTTTGTCTTTGGTCATTTTAAAGCCCTAAAAAGGAAAAGAGTGGAGGCAAAAGGGTGGAACTTGGAATAATGAAAAAAATGGAGTGCCACCTGGAAAAATAAAGAGGATTAACAGTGAAACTTTGAAAAGACTCCCAAGGATACATTGTAACTGAAATCTTATTAAAAGATACAGAAACCCATGGAAAGGAAAAGAAAAGGAAAATATATATTGTTTTTGCTATGTTTTTAGAATTTTTCTTTTTACATTTTCAAGGGGAAGTACCAAGCAGAGTCTGAATGATGAGATTTACACGATATAAAATTGATATTAGAAATTTGAATGTTATAACTTTAGAATGCACAAATTTAATGTTTAATGAGATTTCATATGATAATAACAATAAGACTTAAAGGTGTTGCACTCCAATTGGCAATCATAGAGGGAATTTTGCTTTTTAAGAATGTTGGAAGAGAACATGATGAAATTGCAAACAAGACAGACGAAAGTATTAGTATAATGAATAAAAAGATATAGAAATTTAGGTAAAAGAAATACAATTAAATAAGAAGAAAATGAGAGAATCATAAAAGAAGTAAGAGAAGTAAGAGAAGTAAAGGGAGAAATAGTAAGAAGTTGGAAAAAGAGTAATAAGATATGAAGTTGAATATATAAGATGAATATGCATATGAAATTGTGTCTGTATGGAAATATGATAATCCGGAACCATGCTGTACTCAAATAAGATGTTTTATTTGTTTTGTTAAAACTCAATAAAACTTTATTAAAGAAAAAGAAAAAGAAAAAGGAATGACCAGTGTGAAAATATTTTAAAGTGATTTGGGCATTGGAGAAAAGGAATGAAGAATGAATGATAAATAAATTTACGAGAAAAGACTAATGGGGTTAAAAGAGAAGGCAGAGGAACATCATGACTTGACTGAGTTGATGAGATCCTAAATAAGAGAGAGGTAGAAAATTTAATTAAAAAGCTGTGTTCAATGGACATGGAAACAAGGTCAATTTGCAAAGATAGAAAGTTGATTTCTTTAGGTTTTATTGTCTTTGTATTGCTGTAAGTCTATTGTGTTTTTATTTTCTGCCTATTTTTTGTAAATAGGCCACTGAGTCATTTTAATTGTGGTGGCATGGAAGCATGATGATGATGTACAGTAGGTATAATGAAACAGCATTAATGTGAGGTAGATTTAGTTATATTTTCTTATCTTGTGCTTTTAATTGCTTTTGGCTTAATTCTTTTCTGGCTCTGAATAAAGCTTACCTCAAAAGGAAAAAGAGTAATTGGTATCTGGAGTATATAAGGTAGATGCATCTTTATATCATGAAAGGAATACTTAAAAGTCACTTGCATGAATTCCACGAAAGGCATACATGTTTCTTTTTCCAGACATTTTCACAAATTTTCTGTCTGCTCTAGAACATGAAAAAGTTAATTTAGTTCCACAATGTTTTTGCTTGGATATAAAGGAACAATAAAATACTTTGCTGAGTAAACTGAATAAATGTCTGACCTGAGCACTTCAGCAGATTTTACAGACAGAATAATGTTCTGGATAAAAAAACAACTCTGCAGCAAAGTTTTTAAATAAAATACAATTCAGATTAGAGGGTCCTTCAGTTCATTCCTCTAAGCAAAACGCACTTATACATAGAATTCCATATACATCAATATAAAGTAGAAATCATTCTTGTTGATTATTACAATATCATAAAAGTATGATAAAGAAAGAAGTTCTTCAATGGCAAGTCCACTCCAATGTCGTCTAACCAGAAACATCTTTCACCGGGAGAAATCTTTTGAATCCTCATGGCCAACAATTCCTCTGCATATGATATCCTGGACATTCCCACTTCCTTTTCTTCTCCAATCACTAATTCCAAGAGTAGTATGATATGACAACAATAAGATTTGACTGACTACATCCACTTCAAGCATGGCTATGGGAAGCACAGATACTCGCTGATGTACTTTCTTCATATTTCTTTCCTTTTCCAAGCAAGTTACCATGTGGTCACCAATGCACCATCTTGATTGCATGTGGTTGTGTCCATAAAAGAGGAACTCCTGCTATTTTTCCACAGAGGTTTTCTCTCTTCTCCCCTACTAGTGGACTCTAATAAACAATTCATACATTTCTTCAGTGGTTTTGACAGCAGGATGATTGCCTCAAACCAAGACTATCCCAGTTAATCTAGGGCAGATATGAAACAGAGCTAGTCTTTGGGACACATTATTATAACAAGAACAGAATGTGTGTGTTCGTGTGTGTGTGTGTGTGTGTGTGTGTGTGTGTGTGTGTTGTCATGTTCTCATTTCTAGCCTCTGTGGGTATCTGTGGAAGAAGGAGAGGAGCTATACTTTTGCATGATGAGGTCATCATATAAACTTACATGCTCATGATTATAATGTGATTGATGTCACATTGAAATAATTGTGTTATTCTTGCAATTTCACAATGGATACCATCATGGCTTGGAATGGACACCTCTGCTATTCTCTTCATTTTTGGAGGTAGGGAATATGAAGAGGAAAGCTAAAATGTAAACCGGTCATGTGGATTCCTCATGGATTTTAGAAACCTGTATAGTTGAAGCTCTATATCACACTGTTTTAAGTCTCTCCAGTAATACTTTCTTCTTTCCAGTGCATTGAGGCCAGATATTCTTCTTATACAATCATAATTGGTGTTGGTCTTACCATTAAAACTGGGTCCAAATCTTCTCTTGCTATCTTCCCAAATAGCAAGAACTGAAGTAGTGCATCTCTTCAGAATGGCCATTTGTCCTGTATATATTTCTTTGAAGGGTCTTTAGACTTTATATTATAAAGTGCCTACAGGGTCTGCTTGGAGATCTATCACAATTGCATGCATCACACTGAGGACCTGCACACAGTAACATTTGTGGGCAGGGGTGGGATCCGACAGGGTTAACTACCAGTTCGGTCATTTACGAGGTTTGATGATTTACGATGTGCTTCCCTGCACGCTCCCGGCACTCACCTGTAAATCGTCATCAGCATGCTGCGTGCAGAGAAGCAGCCTTTCAAAAAGCCCTTTTTTCCTGCTTTTTAAACTGCAGCTGTGCCTCGCACGGCAGCTGAAGTTGAAAAAAATCAGGAAAAGGTCAGGTGGGTGGGTGGGCAAAAACATCAGCAGACATAGAACCGGTTCTATGTCTGCTCTCTTCAGAGCTATCGGTTCTACAGAGGTGGACAGAACCGGTAGAAACCCACCCCTGTTTGCGGGCCAGTTATCTGGTTGCTGGAAGAATGAGCACTTCTGTTGCTGCAGCTGCTAAAGAATTGGGAGGGAGGGAGAGAAGGCAAGAAAGAGAGGGAGAGATGGAGGGAGAGAGGGAGAGATAGAGACAGAGAGAGACAGAGACAGAGAGAGAGACAGAGACAGAGACAGAGACAGAGAGACAGAGAATATGATCTTGCAACAGTAAGGAATCTTGCAAACAGTAAGAAAAAGTAAAATCCACCAATTTAGGATACTCCAGAATGTACAATTTTTCTTCCAAAATGTACCAATCTAGCTATTCTGGGGTTGATTTAGTATTTTTCTGAAAATAAATCTTGTTTACCATATTTCTGGACTGATGGGATTTGAATAGATTCTATACATTTTGAATATGATCTTTGAGTTCTGAAATCATAAAATTGCTATGGTCTTATTTTTCATGTTTCCCTAATAGTCAGCCTGCCTGCCACAGTCATTGAGCACACTGAATAGACACTGGGTTTCCTCAATTGTGAATAGATGGATTTATTTGGCTGGATAAACAAAGGCATGGATTAGCGGGGTGATAGTCCTTACCAGAGCCTTGAACTTTAAGGCTGGTTTAGTAACATACAACAGAGTTGAAAATGCCACTAACCTCAAGTCAATAGTTTTCAAATTCAATTTATCTAAAGAATCTGAGTGCATTTGGAGCTGTTATTATCTGTTTTGTCTCTCTGGTATGTCTCAGTAATTTTCTTGACCACATTTGGTCCAGTTAGAAATGCTGGATGAGCTCAGCCTGTTAATAAAGGTGAAGAAGATGGCTTCATTGATAAAGTAAAAACTTGCTGCACCTTTTTTTATCAGACCTCAAAATGGCTAACAAACATTTCCAAATATTCCAAAGAACATACAAGGTATGAAAGAGATGTGTGCAGTACTCCTATCAGTACACTTGCTTTTCCCTAATATACTCTGATCTGATAGATGCTTCTTCACTGTGCTATTATGTTATTTCTTCATTTGAGATTTGAGTCTTCTCCCCTCCCCAACTTTTTAAAAAGAATTCTGGATATTAAAATTTACAATTTCTGACATTTTGACATGTTTGCTTTTGAAATGTCTATTTATATATGAGTGGGTGACAGAGAGAAAAACAGTGTATATATAGAGATGTAAAAATATAAGTAAACATTAAAAATACAGGTGACTAAAATATGTCCGAAATGAATAAGTATCTGCTTACATTTTAATCTGAGAGAGACTTTTTAAACAAAACGAAACAAAACATTCTTTTATGCATTTTGTGCACAAATATATCTTTTTGAATTTAATTAACCAACTGGAGGCTGAGGTGACAACTATTCATTCCAAGTTAGGAAAAAAGTTTTTTAAATGCCCCTATTTTTCACACATGTTTTTGCTGGTAATCAACAGGTAGATAAACCGGATGTTTTCCCAATCTACAAGTACTACAACTTCCAAAATTCTTAATCAGCTTGACAAAAGATAGCTGAAAGAACACAGGTTGAGCAGATTTCTTTATAGAAATAAATACATTATAACTTAAGCCATGATTATAATGCAAAGTAATATCTCTGCTCCTACACTGGATTACTAGAGTAACTGACAATGGCATAATTTCACAATAAAACTTCTGGTTGCATGCTTTCTTTCCCCAGACTGAGATATAAGAAATGACTACTTTTAATGAAGATCTAGGAAAAGCTATAGTGCAAGAAAGTAAGAGCCTTTGGCCAAATAATAGTTTAAACTGTATGAGTAAGGGTGCTCTACAGCAGGGGTGTCAAACTTGATTTCATTGAGGGCCACATCAGGGTTATGTTTGACTTTGGGGGGTCAAGGTGACCGTGCCCAGCTCAACATCACTTGTGTCAGGGGTGCCTGAGTGCTCTGTCACTGAAAATCGGCACTCAGGGTCCATTTTTGGCTGCAGCGACTTCCAGCAATGCTCTGCCAGCAAAAACAGAGCTTCAGGAGGGCCGTCTGTGGCCTTTGCGAGCTCTGTTTTTGACTGTGATGGCCTGCAACCTTCTGCCAGCAAAAACGGAGCTCAGGAGGGCCACAGGTGGCCCTCCTGAGCTCTGTTTTCAGCTGCGACAGCCTCCTGCAACCCTCTGTCAGTGAAAACAGAGCTTGTGAGGGCCACAGGTTGGCCCTCGATTTGGCTAGCAGAAGCATTGTCCTTTGCTGTTTCCAGGGCCCCAAGGCCCAGATTTAAGTACCCCGTGGGCCAAATCCAGGTCCCGGGCCTTGATTTTGACACCTCTGCTCTACAGAGACTGTTCTCTACATTGAGGCACAGCTTATAAGGATTCAAAGTTCCCTGCAGAGATCTGAATTTCTTTATTCCATGTCTTTGACAATCATGCCAGTTTAGTCTAGTGATTAACTAGAAAGTGGGAGTCTGTGAGTTCTAATCCTACCTCAGCCATGAAAGCCAGCTTGGTGACTATGGCCAGACACATTCTCTCTGATCCCAACCACCTCATAGGGTTGTTGTTGTGGGAAAAATAGGAGGAAGAAAGTGCATTAGATGTGTCCACTGTCATGAATTATTTGTAAAAATAATTATGGTGGGATACAAATAAATAAAGATAATATAAGTGATAGGATACAATTGTACATTTTATGCTAAAGTACTGAAGAAATATTTGAGAGGAACTTAATGTTTGACATCCTTAAGAAAGACTTATCTGTTTAATTTTCTGTATATATACCGTGTTTCTCACAAAATAAGGCTGGGCCTTATTTTTTTTTGACCCCTGAAAAAACGGCGAGGCCGTCTTTTGGGGGGTGACTTAACCCCCCCCCTTGCATCCTTGGGCGGGTGGGCGGTGATGGTTTGGATGTTGACCTCGGCATTGGTGGGGCACTTCGTATCCGCCACCGTTGCTTTCCCTTCACCCCATGCTGCCATGGCGTTTAGAGCAATGCCGCGGCATTTGGCGCAGCCACGGTGTTTGGTGCAGCCACGCATGGCCAGCTAGGGCTCCTCCCTGCAACTGGAGCCTAGCGGAGACACTCGGCTTCAGGCGCTCCTGTCACCGCCTTCCCTTCACCTTCGAAGGCAAAGCCAATTCTTTTAAAAACAATGCCCTACTACTGGTACGCCAAAGCCTCCCCTGCCTGAGAGGGCAGCCCAACCCCACATGGGGAGGCGAATCTCCCGAGGCTGCAGCGCAGGATCGGCCCACCCCGGGAGAAGAGAAGCGCCCAGCCACCATCCCTGCCTGGTGCCGGGCAGAGTGCGAAGAGCTTTGCCCGGGGTGCCCAGCACAGCTGACAGGCGGGCCCTCCTGCCCAGCAGTGGAGCTCTGGCCAATGTGGCGAATGCCTCCCTGCCGCTCAACCTGCCAGGGCCGTGCCAGAGCCGTGCGGGCTTGGCAGAGCCGGGAAAGCAAGCCACAGGTGTGCTCCCGCCTGCCAAGCAAAAGAGCCAGGCCGACCCGAGCTTGGCTTCCTTCCCAAGTACCTCCAGCCTGAACCCGAAGGGGCCACCAGGAGAGGCCGCCTGAGGCAGTGATAGTGCCTACCCATCTGTGGACAGGGAGGCAAGGCGACGGCCTGCGTCGTGTCCTCCTCTGAGCTGAGCCCCGCCAAGTGAGCGCCTCTGCCCAATGCCCATGCCGCTGCAGTGTTTGGAGCTGCCGGTGCATTTGGAGATGCGTGGGGATGGGGACGGGCTGGGCGAGGCGTGGAAAGGACGGGAGTCTTCAGGCTCTCTCTGCCAGACCCGCTGGCCAGGGAAGCAGCACTGCCGTTGCCTCGCCTCCATGTCCACAGATGGGTGGGCGCTATCACTGCCTCGGACAGCCTCTCCCAGTGGCCCCTTTGGGCTGGAGGGACTTGGGAAGGAAGCCAAGCTCGGGTCGGCCCAGCTCTTTCACTTGGCAGGCAGGCGCGCACCCGCGGCTCACTTTTCTGGCTCTGCCCAGCCCACACGGCTCTAGCGCGCCCTGGAGGGATGAGCAGAGGGCCCGGTGGGGAGGCACTTGCTACCTTGGTGAGAGGGCCTGCCTGTCAGCTGTGCTGGGCACCCCAGGCGAAGCTCTTCGTGCTCTGCCCAGCGCCAGGCAGGGATGGAGGCTGGGCGCTTCTCCTGGGCGGGGGGGCGATCCTGCGCTGCGGCCCCGGGAGATTCGCCTCCCATGTGGGGTTGGGCTGCCCTCTTGGGCAGGGGAGGCTTTGTCGTACCAGTAGTAGGGCATCATTTTTAAAAGAATTGGCTTTGCCTTTGAAGGTGAAGGGAAGGCGGTGACCGGAGCGCCTGATGCCGAGTGTCTCTGCTGGGCTCCGGTTGCAGGAAGGAGCCCTGGCTGGCCGCGTGTGTCTGCGCCAAATGCCTCAGCATTGCTTTAAACACTACAGCAGCATGGGGAGAAGGGAAAGCAACGGTGGCAGAAGGTCTCCTGATACGAAGTGCCCCACCAATGCTGAAGTCAACGCAGGCAGCACCATATCCTAGTATGCAACAAAAGTACTTCCTAACGGCAAGCCCCCCCCGCCATTCGCCCCCATTTCACATGTTTAATGTAGGCCTTAATTTGGGGGGAGGGGCTTAATTTGATTTTATGCCTATAAAACATGCTGGGTCTTCCTATTGGGGGAGGCCGTATTGTTGGAGAAACACGGTATATATTTTCTTCTGAAACCTGAACTGAAATAGAAGATTCTGTAACATAGAAAAACATTCTAAGTGGGAGATTAGACTGAACACATTTACAGAATGTAATGTTATTACAGTCCATAACAATCTATAGTAATGATATATTTTATTACTTCAGGGCTGACTGTAACAAAAGCTGTACCTTATGGGCCGGTTCTGTTATCCATTTGCTATCAGAAAACATTTCTATCTGAGTTAGTGTGCTTTTTGTATTTTTCCCCACATGGCTGGTTCTCCAAAGTCGATTTTACCATCTAAGCAAAACCAGACATGTTTCTGGCAGCTCTTGGGTGAAATTTTTACTTCATCAAATTAAAGGAGAGGAGAGAGAGAACATCATTTTGTTACTTTGATGAAGATGCCTTGCACATTTTGACAAACTGAACTCCCTCCAGGGTGCTTACTGGCCATGAAGCTCTTTCATATCTTATTCATTATCAGGGAGAGCTGGGAAAAATACTTCCTCATTTCTCTCATGTATGAGTAAATTAACTAAAACCATGGAGACACAGTTTCATTAAAAGAGAGAGTTAGTGAGAATGGTCACAGCCTCTGCACATGGGGACTGGCCTGACCTGACACAATGCAGTCTAGCCTGGAATCTGAAAAAGAGATTACTTGGATTTTTTTTTTTTATCAAAATGCTAATCATCTGCATCAGCAAAGCTCAGAAATGCAATAATGCTGGTAAATCCCAGATAGTAAGTGAGCCTCAGGTCAAAACTCCCAAACTATCAGCTCCATAACCAAACCTCAGCTCCTTTTCTCAGACAGCCCAAATGACATGTAGATATGCACAGTATAAGACATCCTCACAATTCCTGGCATTTATTATCTTACCTGCAACTATCAGTGTTTTGATTTCTCTTAACTAATATGAATTGAGTAATAAGAAAAAACTCACTTGTTCATATAGAAAGGTGGCATTTTATAATAATTTGGGTTTATTTACAGGAGGGTATCAGCAGAGTAGAAAATCCAATAAATACTAAATTCACTCATCCCTAGAATTTTGTTCTTTAGACAGTTCCACTTCAAGGTCTCAAATCTCGGCAAATCAGAATTACTTCTAATGGTGAACTCAGTTGGGAGATACAATAGGCTGAGAAATAAGAGAGATGTATTTGGTTCCAAAGTATCCAAGATTTACAATATTATAGATTAGATTAGGATTAGATTAAAGACTGTTCCTTTCCAGTCTCCCCAAAAAGTGAGGATCAAAAAACCTGCAAGATTAGTAGTGAAGTGATCGACCGGAGTAATTTGGAAGATTCTCTGACTGAATTAGCCTTGAATTCTTGAACTAGCACAATTCATATTACAAACTCCTGTTCTAGCTCCTTGTGGTTTATGCTATTTCTCACTATTCTTCAAACATCTTGTTCTGTGACAAAACCATCAAGAGACTCAATGTTGACTTTGACTTTGGCTATTTTTTTTAAACACAAGTCTGTACAAAATTAAGACCAACCCCAACTCATCAGCCATGACTTGATCCATTACACACAATATTCTTTTTATTTCAGCAATTTTACCAATTCCTGGGTCAAATTGTGAGAGACTGCACACCCATCCTCCAGAAAAACTGAACCATGGTTGCAGCAGAAAAGGTTTCTTGGTTACATTTAACTTAAATTATCCTAAATCATTCATGTTCTGAAACAGCTAATTCCGGGGACTTGAGATGTCATTTGCGGACATATAGAGAGATGTGTGTTGCTAATAACTATGGCAACAAAAGTAATATAAAAGTGGTAGAAGTAGAAGGTAGATGTCTTTTTCATCAATTACAAGAAAGTACATAGTCAAAAATAGCTGGGGCATCTGAAGCAGCTTTGAGAAAAGTTGGAAGGCAATTGTAATATTCAATCTATTCAGTTTTCCACTTTGAGACTTGGGGAAGCAAAAGGAAATCACATTAGCAATCATTTTACCCTGCCAGACAGAATGATGTGAAGAAGTAGTGTAAGAATTCTTAGCATACAGTGTTAGCCCTCCAATCTGTACAATTCAGAGATAATTAATTAGCTGGATGCTGAAGAAGCCTGTAGGCTTATTTGTGGTGGTGTGTAGGCCAAGATAAAATTGCAGGAATGGAAGATTGGCTAAGTCTGCAGCCTTTCTAGGGGCATTTAATTAATCCTTAAATCTGCAAAATGTCCTGTCATCTGGAGCAAAAACAGATCCCCATCATCCTTTAATTGTTGCAAAATGTCTTGATCTGGAAGTATTGAAGCAGAAAACCTGGTTTCTGCACAGCTGCAGCTGACTTGGAAAAAAAATAATTTGATGCCCAGTAAGAAAAAAAGCCAAGTGGCAAATCCTGTTTTGATAACAATGCAACCTCTCTTCTGCTACAAACAAACAAACAAACAAACAAAAACCTATTTCCATAATGAATTGGGGCATAATACCAAAGAGGTGCTCCTTGTTTGCTTCCCATTTTTAAAGGCAGCAAACACAAATAAAAACATACTTTCTTCAAATCAGGACAGCTCCTTGTGATGTGTGTGTCTGTGCAGTTTTTTTCGCAGAGGAATGAAGTGGCCAACCAGTCCAACTTTCTTATTGATTTGATTTTTCCAGTCACATTTATCGCTTAGAGTGCCGGGGAAGTCTCCTATCAAAGTATTTACTATGCCTGAATTGGAGTCCTTAACTATTGATTCTAACTCTAGGAAATGAAATGTAAAGAAATTGATAACTATCCCTCTCTCAGTTGCCCCCTTGACTATCTGCTCTTACCTAATGCCTTTACAAAAGTGGCCTGAGATGGAATAGGATTGGACTCAGAGAAAGAAGTGGGGATGTCAAACCATTATCAGACTCCTAGGAAAGGAAAATGCATGAGGTCTGCTTTGAGGAATCTTTGGTGCACTCTGAGCTTAGTTGCTTTCTTGTCGTATTGTTTACTGCTTGTTGTTAATCTCTGCTTATCTGAGTGTTGATTTGCTTCAACAACCAATGTATTAGTCTCAACTAGCATGCATTACTTTTGCTTTAATGTTAGGGAAGGGGGTATTTTTTGTGGAGGATGGGGGAAATGCAGGTGAATAGTTTGCATACATTCTTTTTAGTTCCTAATATTGAATTGAACCTATGAAATTACTGTTTCGCTTTCCTAAACTTTCATTTAAGCATAAATACAGAAGCCTTTTGAAATAGAAATGGGAACAGAAAATGTAGCCTCCAAATCTATTCAGATTCTCCAGACTGAATAACTTAAAAAATACTGTTTTCTGAAATGCATATTGAAAGAGAAAAATCTGTTCTTTCAGGAAGTTTTTTTTTTTTTTGAGATAATCAGTATTCCATTGAATTAGTTTGTAGTGTTTATTAATAATATTTCTACCATTTTTATTCAAAACCAAAAAGATAATGTAAAACATGTTTGTATATATTAATACATTAAACCTGTAATGCAACCATCTAGAGTCAATTGGTCCGGTGGTTAAGGTACCGGGTTTGAAATGGGGAGATCCTGAGTTCTAATCCAGCCTAAGGCACAAAGCCAGCTGGGTAACCTTGGATCAGTCACTGGGAAGCAGGAAGTGGCACGTCTCTTTTCTTATCTCAAACATTTTTGTCAGTGCTATCATTTGAAAATGTAGACAGGTCAAGCAGGGGGTTAGAATAACAAGGGAACAAATTAGAAACCTGTGGGAAACCCAGAGGCCATGGATGGACTAATGAGAGGCAAATGGGAGAAGCAACCTAGAACTAAAGACAAATATTCCAACAGTGAGAGCAATCCACCAATGGAATGGTTGCTTTCAGAGGTTGTGAGTGCTCCATCGCTGGAGGCCTTCAGGGAGAAACTGGTTATCCAATGCACCCTGGAAAATAAGAAACGGCATCAGGCTTGGAATACTTTTTTTTGCCAACATTATCTTGCTGTGAGAATGAAGCTTCCTCAGCATATCAGCAGAGAGAGGAAGGTAGCACAAGTGGCCACTGAAAGGCACATATAGCATATAGATGATTTACAAGGCCCAATTCTGGCACTCAGTCCAGAACCAGGGCTGATACTGATAGCAGCTGGGAAGAATAGGAGAAATAGTAAGAATGAATTTCCCAGCATGTGTCACCAAGACAGCCATAGTGGTCTCAGTTCCATTTTGCAGCCTCAAACTCAACTGAATAGTCACAGATAAATAATAACATTTGTTGAACTAATAAATTAAGAGGATTGGTATTCAACACACAATTAACACAAGTCTCCAAGGAAATAAAACATTGTTCTTATGTCATAATACTTTTTGTATTTTTGCATAACGGATTATGTTTCTTAAGTATGTGCATTGATATTGTAAATATGTTTCTCTCACAAAGTTTCTCCTTAGAAGTCTCCTGTGAAAAGAGCAGCTTTGTATATGCTGCTGCCAGTAAATGCCCAATACTGAAAACTCACCCCATTACTTTATGAATGGAGACAATCCCCAATAAAGCAAATATTCACAATGCATAATGTCTTTTATTTGTTAAATGCATATGAAGGAAGATTTAAAGTTTGATTTCTTGTGGAAAACCAATTTGTTACTTAAGTTCTGCCTGCAGAGAAAATGAAAATAATCATAGATTATTTGGTTCCGAATTACCGTATATACTCGAGTATAAGTCGACCCGAATATAAGCCGAGGCACCTAATTTTACCACAAAAAAACTGGGAAAACTTATTAACTCGAGTATAAGCCGAGGGTGGGAAATGCAGCAGCTACTGGTAAATTTCAAAAATAAAAATAATTAATTTGGGAAACGATCTCACTATCATGAAAGGTTTAATTGATTCACTAACCCAAAAGAAGAAGATGATTATGACAGCGGGAGGCAGGAGTCACTCTCTTCCCCTCCCCTCGGAGGCCCCCTGAGTCAGGAGTCGCTACCGCTGGCGTGGCCCCAGTCCCGCGTCGCCTCGGGAAGGGAAAGGCAAAAGGAAGAGCCGCGGCAGCACTTTGCAATGGCAGCAGCGGCACCGGAGGCTCAGGCTCAGCGGGTCCTGGTTTTGCCCCACCCTTCCCAAGGCAACACGGGGACCGAGCCGCACTGGCGGCAGCAACTCCCGACAGCCCCAGCCGGACACCTGAGCGGAGATGTAGGGAGAAGGCAAAAGCGACGGAAGATCCTTCAGGGGAAACTGAGGGGAGAGTCACCCTTGGTCCAGATGAGCCCCTTCCCCCCCTAAGGAAGCAGAGGCAGCCAGCAAGGGCAGGCAAGCCCACTTCACGGACTCCGTCCATCCTCGCTCCCACCCACCCATCCACCCACCCACCCAAAGCCACGAAGTCCCCAATCGCGCAGCCCAGAATCGCCCTCCCCTCAGGGGGCAGCAAGGACGCCCGGTTTTTCCCGAGACAAGAAGCTCCGCCGTGCAATGAAAGCGCCTGGCTCTAGGCTCGCGGGCTCAGAAAACAACGCGAGCCGAGGTGGCTTTGGCTCCGCCTCGGCTTCTCCAACATCCGGCGCCGCCCTGTTCTATGTGCCGGGCCCAGCAAGTCCGAGCAGCCGGCGCGTGGAGCAGGGCGGCGCCGGAGATCGTTGGCTGCCTCTTTGCAGCACGGAGGCCTCCCCGGCTGGCCAGCTGCTCTCCTCCCAGGCAAGATATTCCCCTCTGAAAAAAAAATCGGGCCGGCCAAAGAGACCCCCCACCGCGCGCCAAGAAATCGCTGCCCAGCTCCCTTTTCCTGCTGCTCAGTGGCCTCTGCTCACACCGCCCGCCCGCCCGGGCTCCACTCACACCGCCCGCCCGGCTCCGCTCAGGTATCCGGCTGGGGCTGTCAGGAGTTGCTACCGCTGGCGCGGCTCCGCTGCGGCTCCAGTCCCACGTTGCCTCGGGAAGGAAAGGCAAAAGGAAGAGCCACGGCAGCGCTTTGCAACGGCAGGTTCCTTTTGCCTTTCCCTTCCCGAGGCGACGTGGACTGGGGCCGCACCGTGGCAACAACTCCCGACAGCCCCTGCCGGACACCTGAGTGGAGCCCGGGCGGAACTGCCTGTTGCCTCCGTGGGCGCCGCTGCGGCGCCCGGCTGCCCAAGTAAAGAACATGGCAGTGCCGGACCATCGGAGAAGCGGAGCAAAGCCGGAAACCAGCAGCCGCCTCCCTCAGCGCAGAAAGCCTCCCCAACCAGCCGGCCGGTCCCTCCTCCTCGGCCACACAGAACAAACAGGCAGAGAAGGAGGAGAGCAGCTGGCCAGCCGGGAGGCCTCCGTGCTGCGAAAGAGGCAGCCAATGATCTCCGGCGCCGCCCTGCTCCACGCGCTGGCTGCTCAGACTTTCGGCCCGGCACATAGAACAGGACAGCGCCGGATGTTGGAGAAGCCGAGCGGAGCCGAAGCCACCTCGGCTCGCGTGTTTTCTGAGCCCGCGAGCCTAGAGCCAGGGCGCTTTCATTGCTCGGCGGAGCTTCTTGTCTCGGGAAAACCGGGCGTCGTTGCTGCCCCTGAGGGGAGAGCGATTCTGGGCTGCGCGATTGGGGGACTTCGTGGCTTTGGGTGGGTGGGTGGATGGGTGGGTGGGAGCGAGGACGGACGGAGTCCGTGAAGTGGGGCTTGCCTGCCCTTGCTGGCTGCCTCTGCTTCCTTAGGGCGGGAAGGGGGCTCATCTGGACCAAGGGTGAGTCTCCCCTCAGTTTCCCCTGAAGGATCTTCCGTCGCTTTTGCCTTCTCCCTACATCTTCCCTCTGTTAAAATCCCCCCCACACACACACACACTTATTTTTGGGCGGATAGATTTCATGTCTGATCATTCTCACATGACGGTGGGTCTTCCCCCTAAAAACAGTCAAAAAGAAAAAAAATATCCTCATGCAAGAACTTTTCTGCTTCCGATTACCCCATGCTTAAAAGTTGCAAAGGAAACACGGAAGCAGGGAAGCGCCTGCCCAGCTCCGGAGCTCCACACCATTTTTTTTCAGAGGGGAATCTGACTCGAGTATAAGCCGAGGGGGGTTTTTTCAGCACAAAAAATGGGCTGAAAAACTCGGCTTATACTTGAGTATATACGGTATGTAATTTCTGGCTCTCTTCTTCTCTCTCTCTTCTTCCTTCTTCTTCCCTAGAACTTCCAAAACACGATTCATAGATAATAAATAAATCATGTGGAATCCAAACAAGGCTTTAAAGATTACAACATGCCAGAGATGGTATCAGACATTTGAATGATTCTAGCCAGAGTTATTCAAATAAAAAGTCTTCAGGAATGATTCAAAGAGAGAAATGTTTTGACTGGGGCCTTAATTTCAAGAGTTGAGTTGAGTTTAGACCACTACTGTTTGCAATCAACTGATATTGATTCTCCTGTTCCTCTGCAGATGATTTGAGTTTGCCTATGGTTTGTCAAACTTGCAAACCATTTGATGGTCTTACCTGTTCTGGACAGCAGGTCCTGAGGTAAAATAATTAGTGCTTAGTATGGCCATTGTTGTTTGCTAAATATTAGGGTAAAGTTGCTATGACGGTGGGGAAGCATTTTTATTACAAAGACTTATATCACAGTTTTATGCAGAAGCATTACTCTTTTTACCTTCTCTTACTGGAGAGTCAATATTAATTTACTGTTGCAATCTTGATATCTTAGCAGTTTTACCCTAGTTTTTAAAAAGTCCATTAAAATTATATCAACTTTGTTTTTTGCTGGGATTTGAATAGCTATTCTAGACGATCCCATTAAAGTCCTGAGGAAATGCCATTGGCTTCTAAACATAATCATGGTACCCAAATTTAAATTAAGCCCTTGCTGGTTGGTCATAGTGGTTGACCACTTTTAAAGACCATTTTGGGCAACAGAGGATTAAGATAATGTAGAGTCAGAGTCTAGTTTCATTTTTTTAAAAATAATGTATGAAGCCAAAGACAAATAAGGACAATATATAAAATTCAGAATATATTTTCAAAGGAAGACAACTAGTGTGCTCTTTGCTATGATGATCCACTTAGTTTGAAGTAGGAAGAATAGAAAAATGCTCTGATGACCTGAGGCGTGGCACAAAGGCAACACAGATAATCAGTAGGAGTCCCGTTATTAGCTCCAACTTTGCCCCCAATGTCCTGGTTACCTTCTGAGCTGGAGAAAAACTCTCCCAGGAACAGCCTTTGGTTGCAGAGAATCAAGTCCAAAATGTGGTCAACAAAAACTGTAACTATAAGTCCAATCAAGGCAAGATGAGGTAATTAGTCCGGCAGGGCAAGAGAAGGAATTCCAGACATGAAGGAATGGCAGTAATTCAACACGGTTGGGAGGATGCCAGGAATGAAGATAACCAAAGTCAACACAAGATAAACTCACGTTTGTTCCCAGCAGATGCCTCACTTAGCATGCATCTCTTTTAAATTCTCTTCCCAGGTGTGGCTAATGAAGGGAATCAGGGCCCTTTCCTCCCCCATAAGCCACGCTACCCACATTGCTCTCTTCTCCATTCCTCCCTGCATAGTCTAGGATGAAGAGGGCTGGGCCTGGGTCTTCCTCTGAACTCCCACTCCCTTGTTCTACCTCTTCCCTGCTTTGCCCAGCTGGACTTTGCCCTTCCCCGGTTTCCTCCACAGCCAATGGAGCCACACTCCCACTCCCTGTCAGCTGTTTGTCTTCCTCCTCAGATTCGGACTCCAACAGGGGCATGACAAATGCATTCTTTCTAATGAATACTACTACTGTCAGAAGGCAGCTCTTTAATTAAGGGTCTTACTTAGAATAACTTGTTTTCCAAGCTTTTAGACCAAGAAAAAAAAAAAGATGTAATGGTTATTTGTTATTTAAAATACCAGCCAAACATGCATTCAAGTTTGGTAAACAGACTCCAGATGCATGTTCTTCCCACAAGAGTACAAACTCACTTGGGCTATGTAAGACAGCAGCTCAGAAAAAGCAAAGGACCCAGTGTATTTGAGGCAAGGCAATTACTGGGAAGGAATGCAAACCTTGGTTTCAGCAGTTCAACCATCATACCACAAGGCAAAAGAAAGTAAAGGAAGAACAGATAACAGATAAAACAGATAACAGATAATCAGAGTTGGAAGGAACCTTGTAGGTCTTCTAGTCCAACCCCCTGCCCAAACAGGAGAGCCTACACCATTTCTGTGGATGGGAGTCCAATCTCTTCTTGAAAGTATCAAGTGATGATGCTCCCACAACTTCTGAGGGCAAGCTGTTCCATTGGTTTATTGTTCTCACTGTCAGAAAGTTTCTCCTTATTTCCAGGTTAAATCTCAGAAGGACCACTGTGCAAACAAGGATTATTCCTTGTTTGAGCCAATCCAGCCACTTGCCCAAAATCATGACTTTATTCCCCCCAACTCCCCCCATCAGCCCTGTTAACGTGATCTAGGCATTTGGAATCAGGCTGTGGAAAGTTTATTCAGACTTTTCCTGATAGTGAGGCTGAAATTTTATGTTAAGAGAAAGCTTGGGTTCCTCACAGCTTCTTAACTCAAATAAATTGGAACACAAGCTTAACTTGAATAAAATGGTGATGCAGAAAAGCTTTTTAATGCTTTTTCCACCCACTTTTCATTTTTGGCTCAGAAATTATCTTCCTCTACAATACGTGTTTTCTCCTCAGAACAAGTTCCAATAGATTCAGTTAGACTGGCTTGTAATCTAAAACATTTCCTTCCTTGATGGGTGAAGCAAAGCCAGCCTCACTAAGAATAATTCCATCAATCAAGGAAAAGCAACTTCCGATTGCCAGAACAGAAAAGTCATGCCACCAAGTTGGTATGGATGGTTATATTCAAGATATGTAGAATTCAATGCAGCTGCATTACTATCAATAAAATCTCTATTGTAGCTTGGCTGGATTGGATGTGTGTATGTTAATTTCTTTTTAATCCTATTAGACTCCATGGTGTAAATAAACTGTTGGTGATAATTTTAGGGAGAATGAGCTCCCTCACTGAGGTACAAAATCCAATGAATATAAGACTGCTTTTCCAGGCATTTACCCCTAGACCAGGTTGGGAAACGATGGCCCTTTTATGACTTGTGGACTTCAATTCAAGTTCAGTCAGGCTCAGGAATTCTGGGAGTTGAAGTCCACAAGTCATAAAAAGGCCATTGTTCCCCACCTCTGCCCTAGACAGATGTGTGGGGGTATGTATATGCAAGATATTTTATCTTCACCTACAGTGTTTGTAGGCACATATTCCAAAGGTGGCTTCATACAAACCAGAAAAGTATTCAAAGATACAAAGTCTATTTATGAGAGAGAGCATATCCACTGTGTTACTGCTTAAGAAAGGAGAGAGGCTGTCATGATCATCAGAGGAATTCAACCTGTCATGGGAGGTAGTAATGGTTAGAAACTGGTGATTACATCTTCAGATTTGAATGATAATTTTTATATGGCAATGCAGAAGTATTTGAGTGTTTTTATTCTAATATAATAAAAGTTATTAACATAAAGAGCATATTCCAACACATTTATATTCTAACTGTCCTCCTCAGAGAACAAGATGATATTAAGAATCCTGCGAGGCAGATTAATGAGGAAAGGAGAGGAGAGTCTGGCCTAAAATTATCTGCTGAGCTTCAAGATTGACTGCTAATTAGAATCTGGGTGTCCTTGGTCCTGTTTAAGAATATAGTTATTGTAGTCATGCGGGTATTGGGCAAAGAAATGTAAGAAAATGGTGGAACATGTGCAATAACACGCAATGAGAACAAATATATTTTTAGTTTCAGAATACTAAAATTCAGAATACTGAAAGGTAGCCAAGAAAAAAAAGTCTAAAATCTATCTCCAACGATATTTAAGAGCCATGGTGGCGCTGTGGTTAGAATGCAATATTGCAGGTTACTTCTGGTTACTGCTGGCTGCCAGCAGTTCGAGTTTCACCGGCTCAAGATTGACTTAGCCTTCCATTCTTCTGAGGTCAGTAAAATGAAGACCCAGATTGTTGGGGCAATATGTTGATTCTGTAAACCACTTAGAGAGGGTTGTAAAAGCACTATGAAGTAGTTTATAAGTCTAAGTGCTCTTGCTAAGTGCTATTATGGATGGCTTCATCTCCAAAGTATAACAGTGCCAAATGGTAAGTGAAATAAGTACTTTATATCTGAAGTGTCAATTTTCTTGGGAATTTGGTGCTATTGTCATTATTACAGATTAACAGACTTGGAAGGGACCTTGTAGGTCATCTAGTCAAACCCTCCGCCCAAGCATGAGACCCTATACTATTTCTGACAAATGGCAGTCCAATCTCTTCTTGAAAGCCTCCAATGAAGAAGCTCCCACAACTTCCGAAGGCAAGCTGTTCCATTGGTTGATTGTTCTCACTGTCAGAAAATGTCTCTTTATGTCTAGGTTGAATCTCTCCTTGATTGGTTTTCAACCATTATTCCTTGTCTGGCCTTCAGGTGCTTTGGAAAATAGCTTGACCCTTTCCTCTCTGTGGCAGCCCCTCAGATAATGGAACACTGCTATCATGTCTCTCCTGGTCCTTCTCTTCACTAGACTAACCATGCCTAGTTCCTGTAACTATTCTTCATATGTTTTAGTCTTCAGTCCCCTAATCATCTTGGTTGCTTTTCTCTGCATTTTTTCTAGAGTCTCAACATCTTTTTTTATAGTGTGGTGATCAAAACTGGATGCAGTATTCTAGGTGTGGTCTATTAAGGCTTTATAGAGTGGTATTAGTACCCCACTTGATATTGATTGTATCCCTCTGTTAATGCAGCTTAGGATTGCATTGGCTTTTTTGGCTGCCGTTGCACACTACTGGTTCATATTTAACTGGTTGTCCACTGGATCCCTCTCACAGTTACTGTTATTGAGCCTGGTTTCACCCAGTCTATATGTGTACTTTTGGTTTTTCTTGCCTAAGTGTAAGACTTTACTTTTCTCTACATTGAATTTCATTTTTTTAGATATGGCCCAGTGTTCAAGTCTGTGAAGATCCATCTGGATCTTGAGCCTATCTTCTTGGGTGTTAGCTATTCCTGCCAGCTTAGTATCATCTGCAAATTTGGTAAGTTCCCCTTCTATTCACTCATCTAAGTCATTTATGAAGATATTGAAGAGTACTGGGCCTAAGACGGAACCTTATAGTACCCCACTGCTTACTTTCCTCCATATAGACTTAGACTCATTAAGGACTACTTGTTAAGTTTGTCAGCCAGTTATGAATCCATCTGGTGGTGATGCTATCTATCCCACTTTTTTCTAGCTTACCAAGAAGTAGGTTCTACTTTGTTGACTGTGGTCTACTTTGTCGAATGTGATCTATTTGCCTATCCCACAATTTCTATAACTACTGTGCTTCCAGATAAAAAATGCCACAGTCTAAATGTTGAAAAGGAGACATAGTTATGTGTTCTGTCTCACTTTTCTTCTTTCCCAAAAGATGAAAGAATACAAACTCACACAAACACAGGCAGGCAAGCTGGCTCGGACTTCACAGAGTTAATTCTTTGGAACTGATAATATCCTTGGCATTCCAACATGCTTTTCCTGCCAAGTTCGAACTGATAACAAATTAAAATCTACTCACAGAAAATTACAAGGCATCCACAAAAATCATTCACGAAGAAAATCTGAAGTAAGATTAAACTTTGTCCCGTCCAAAGTTCCAGCCGAAGACACACCCACTTTTATCCCCTGTGAGGTGTGGCTCAATGACTCAGCTCACTCTCTGACTCTCCCACACCTCCTACGTTGCTGCTCACGTTTCTCCCTACGACGCTGCTTCAGATCAAGCCAACACTCTTCCTCTTTACTCCCTGTCAGGTCCGGTAATAGTTAGCGAACCCCAATAGGCGTTGAACGTCCTTCACACCATGAGGGGGTTCCCAACTACATAAGGCCTCCACCTCACAGGTCCATGGCGATGCCTTTGGGAGAAATGATGTGCCCAAGGAACTCAATGGAAGTCTGGAAGAAGAAACATTTCTCCAGCTTCGCATAAAGTTGGTGCTCCTGAAGGCATTGCAAGACCAGACGAACATGTTGAAGGTGGCTGTCCCTGGACCTGGAATAGATCAGAATATCGTTCAGGTACACCACCACGAACCGATCTAACATATCCCAACACACATCATTCATCAGGTGCTGGAAGACTGCGGGGGCATTGGTCAACCCAAACAGTATCACAGTGTACTCAAAATGGCCGTATCGGGTGCCAAATGCCGTCTTCCATTCGTCCCCCTCCCGCATCCTCACCAGGTTGTAGGCCCCTCAAAGATTGAGCTTGGTGAAGATAGTGGCCTCCCTCAACCTCTCTAACAACTCCGGAATGAGCGGCAAGGGGTAGCTATTCCTCACCGTGATGGCGTTATCAGGGAGGAAGGCATTGCCAGAGAGGAAGGTCCTGGGGAGGAAGGCATTCCCAGTTCCTCCTCCTCATCTTCCAGGTCTTCTTCCTCTGACAGCATAGGCTCAGGAATCGGGGCCACAACAGTTATGTAACAGAATATTGCTGAAATTTAAACATGATAAACATTTGCTGTTCCCCAGATTAGTGGGAATAAATCTGTGATAACTGCCATCTGAAATGTTGTTGCCAGTCATAGTGGGTCAGGATGAGAACCCATAACAACCCAGAGAGTTCAGCAATATCTGGATATCACAAATTCTCCATCCCAGTACTGCAGAGGAAGGATCACTACAGTAAAGGTCAGGTCTGTATGTTGATTTTAACCTTTCTAAAGGCTTCTATCTGAAAGCTCCCTAAGGATAACAAGCTGTTTTTGTTTGTTATGATTTCATTTTTACATCTAGTAGTGAATTTGCTGAAATGGTGAAGGCACCTGGCTAGAAACTGGGAGACCATGAGTTCTAGTCCTGCCTTAGGCATGAAACCAGCTGGGTAACCTTAGACCAAGCACTCCCTCTCAGCTATAGGAAGCAAGCACAGCCAAATCACTACTGAAATCTTGCACACACAAAGAGTTTGAACCAAGTACTTTCCATTCCTGATCTTTCACCCTCACATGTCAAATTACTTTTTAGCGATGTATATATGGAATTTATTTACTGTGATTTTTCGAATCAACCCCATTGTTAACTTTCCAAATGTTTCATTGGGGAATGTGGCATTCACACTGTAGTAAGAACTGTTAACTTTCCAAATGTTTCATTGGGGAATGTGGCATTCACACTGTAGTAAGAACTGTTTTCTTTTCTAGATTATCATCTATCTATCTATCTATCTATCTATCTATCTATCTATCTATCTATCTATCTATCTATCTATCTATCTATCTATCTATCTATCTATGGATCAGAAGAACAAAGCACTATCCAGCTCAGTGTTGCTTTCTGGCAGTATGTGGCAATTTTCTTATGAGCAACTTCCAGAAGGAGGAAGATGAAGGCAGGAGCAATTGATATTATGTGATATAAGGAACAGAGTCACAACAGACCACTTGATGTATCTGCAGGATGCAGAAGATTAACTTCTCTATCTTGCAAGATTTTCTGAAAACAAGGACAGAATATTCATGTTCAATTGGGGAACTGTACAACTGGGGGAGGCAAGATAAGAAAAAATGGATGGAAACTAATCAAGGAGAGAAACAACTTGTAATTAAGGAGAAACTTCCTAACAGTGAGGACAATTAACCAGTGAACAGCTTGCCTTCAGAAGTTGCAGGTGCTTCATCATTGGAGGTTTATAAGAAAAGACTGGGTAGCCATCTATCTGAAGTGGTATATGGTCTCCAGTTTGAGCAGGGGGTTGGACTAGAAGATCTCCAAGGTCCCTTCCAACTCTATTCTGATTGATTGAACTAGACAGGTGACCATAGGAATGACTTCTAGTTTGGTGCTTTGATTATTCTTAGATCAGTGATTGAATATCAAATTATCTTCGTCAGTTAACAGCCCTTATTTTGAGAGCTTTTAAATTTAAAAATGAAATTCAAATATTTTAAATAAATTATTGTAAGTTAGAGAAGGGGCAGAGCATCTAAAGCACTGGCAAGCTGCTGTCTTATGATTAGCCTGCAAATATCTAAAAAGGGAATGCTTCTTTCCAGATAGAGAATCAGAGGTTTGAATTTTGAATTATGAAATGTTAAAAGCATCACAGGATCTAGCTTTTTCCTATATTTTGGGTGCTTCGTGGAGTATTTAACCTCTATCGTATGTACTCAATTGTGTTTTATACATAAGACAAGTGTTGCAAAAGATATTGCCCTTCAATGAGGTGCTTCCAAAAGAAGTCAAACCTACACCTACACCTTCTCAGTTATTCACAAAATGGGCAAGCAAAAAAATATGTATGTCTCTGCCTTCCCATCTCTCCATTGTCAAATTTTTAGCATAGAAAATTGAAGACCAAGCTGGCTTTTTACATTCAATAATGCTTTTTTTTTTTTTTTAATTCAGAGGGTACCACATCACATATACTGCAGAAAAATGGAAGGATTATTATTTACAGGTTTTGGGTCGTGACTGTTAGGAATATGAGTCACCTAACAGCTATTTGGGTTAGAAATATATAAACCAGGATAGACATTTTAATACTGTCTCTTTAAGGGAATGCAAGAGCATGCAATTGGGTGTGGTTTCTCAAATGGCCATAAGATGTAGCCAGAAACCTGGGTTGTTTAGTCTTAGTCTGAGTCTCAGAAGAGAGTGTATCTCTGTTTCCTTCTGTTGGAAAAGTATTGCCGTTGCTCCATTTCTTCTAATTGACTGATATTACTGGATTTAATGTAAGTCTGATACTGAACTGTTTTTGACACTGGACTTTGATATTTGGATTATCCCTGGATTGAAAACTGACTGATTTAACTTGTGAATGACTTTGGACTGCTTGTTTGGACTTTGCTTAAACCTTTCTGGAAGTAAAAATCTACATTTACTGTACAGTGTATCTGTGTACTGTGTGTGTATTATTCAAACACTTCTCTCAAATATGTCTCCCTGTATGCGCTCATTCTCCTAATGGGGAATTACCTCAACAGTGACCAACATTATGAGATAGGAGGGAGGTGGGGGATGAAAAGGGGGAGAGAATGGTTCCTGAGAAATTCTGGATTAGTTTCCTCATATTTTTGCCCTTCTTTCAAGGGGAAAAAAAAAACTTTGGGCTGGGGTCATCTCTTGAATTATGATCACTTCATAATATGAGCATCTATGCAAAAGTTTTCCTTTTCAGTGATAGGCTCAGTAGGCTCAAGAACATTGATAAGCAAGTTGGGGATTAATCCCCAAATGTAATTAGTAGTGATAGATTATGGGATTTGTAATTTAAAATAGAGGGAGGGCATTCAACTGCCTTCTTCAGTTCTAGTTGAGGGAAAAACTGCTTCATTCTGAGACATCCACATGAGTGAGAAATGTAACCAAGCAGTAACTTAAAAACAGAGAAACTCACTCACTCTTTACATTGGCTTATGTTCTCATCACCAAAAATAATGAAGATCTACCTGATAGCTGCAGAAGCTGAAGATTTGGCAAATAGTCAATTGATGTGCCTGAAAACTCTTGTTGTTGTTTTAACAAAGTGTGGCAGGATAAGTGTCCTCAGTATAATTTGCAGCTGTAGAGAAAAAAGAATCCAGGTCTTGGATGAAGCCACGTTCCTTGGGTGTTAGCATTCTCTGAAAACCCAATTACAGTCTTCCCTGTTTTGATCCGCATTAGGTATGCCTGAGTGATGAGCCTGCTGTGTTGTAATTCCACTGGCAAGAATTCTGATCAGAAGAACAAACCTCCACAAGAAACAGAAGCAAAACTAATCTATTTGGGTGAGCTTAAAGCGGCTTTTAATATTATTGTTATTATTATTAATAGGCTTAACTAGTGATCCTGGAAATGATCTGGATTGGTGAAGGGAAGTAAAGTTTACAGAGCAATTGACTAGCAACTGTAAGTCAACGGGGAAAGCTAAAGAAAGAGAAATGAAGCAAGTCCAGAAGGAGGTAGAGGTGTGTGTGTGTGAGAGAGGGGGGGGGGCAGACAGGCAGGAAAAGCAGGCAGGCAGAGACAGACAGAGAGACAGAGAGAGGAGTATGTAAAATCAGTTCCCACAGTCTCTCCTATAACTCTTTGCTGGCTTTTCCCCATCAACTCTGAAATCAAAATGCTTCCCATACCGGACATATGGTTCTGCTTCATCTTTATCACTGCAAGACCCAACACTCCAATTAAAAACATGAAAGTTTAACCTTGCTAAATAGGTATCAAGCCACAGCACTGACCTATGCTGAGATATATAGTGCATGCTAGGGGGGCTAATTTAAAGCCCTTAGCACTACCTTGGCAACAGTATCAATGTTTGCCAAGAAACAAATATAATTTATTCAGTCCACAAGGACAGACAACAGTATTTATCTTTTATTTGCCTTTTGTTTTCCCATCTTCTTCTAAGTAGGCTTGTTTGGCTGTTTATTGTTTTTTTTTTCCTCCTAAAATCATATTAAAACTATTCACTCAAGTATAAGCAATGCTTTGGGTCCTGCAAATTATGCTGAGAACGAAAGAGAAATGTTTTAACGGATTTACAAGGTAGCTGGTTAGCTTTATTATTATCACACACAAACTGTGTGCCACATTTATGGAATATGATCCATATGGCCTTGCATGCTGAAAGTCAGACAGAAACAACCATCAAAGAGGTGGGACAAAATACATGAATTGCAATCTTAGTTTAGGACTTTGCAGACATGTTCAATTATCTATTCAGCCAACAAACCCAAAGAATGACCTTAGGGCAGTTATCAATCTAATTCAATTCATTGGCAGCTTCATGAGTAGAAAAGCAAAAGATCCCTATAATATTTCATGTTTTGTGTGGGCCTGATATTATGAAATAAAGAAGGGTCAAGGAGTGATCTGTTGCTAGGCTTTCCATTCCTGTAGTGGTTTACAGATACAGATAATCAGAGTTGGAAAGGACCTTGTAGGTCATCTAGTCCAACCCCCCCCCCCAAGCGGGAGACCCTAAACCATTTCTGACAAATGGCAGTCCAATCTCTTCTTGAAAGTCTCAAGTGATGGCGCTCCCACAACTTCTGAGGGCAAACTGTTCTCACTGATTGTTCTCACTGTCAGAAAGTTTCTTCTTGTTTCCAGGTTAAATCTCTCCTTGTTCAGTTTCCATCCATTATTTCTTGGTGCTTCTTCCATAGACAATAGTATTCCATTACTATTTCGGCCTGCTGTTTTGGCTAGTTGTGGGAGAGAAGCTTGTATTTAATTGTCCTTTTTCTGCAAATGACAACAATAAGTATAAGAGGGAGAGAAAAAGGGGGCAAAACCCCTCAAACAGGTTGCAATAAAGGAGCAATAACAATTATCAGAGATTCATGCAGAAGCACTGCAAAGTAGGAAGAGATACTATTCGTGTAGCCAATTCGGGATTGGATAAATAATGGTGTTAATGTGGGGAAAAAGAAGACTAGGAACAAAGCAGGTGATGACTTGCAGGGAAAATAGCTTGAGCATTGTGTTCCTGTCAGGAAAGGGAACTTTCACAGGATGTCCTAAAGGTTATACAAGACCATGCAAAAGTGACTATCACCCAGCCCTAAAAGGAACAAAAACACCCAAGCACCTCTCCACAATCAGCATCCAGATCAGCATACATTAACTCCAAGGTTAACATCAGACCAACAATGAAGCAAACAATACCCAGATCAAGAAACTGCCAAAAGCCAACAACAAACAGCCCAATCAAAGAATCTCTAAGACCACCCCCATCAATACTGACAGGCAAGCCACCAGAACATAAACTGACAGCAAACAGCACTCCTTACTAGCACTGATAATGAAATGCCTGCAAGAAAACAAGCAAGTTCAGAGAACACCAAGGACCCTCATATCAACCCTGAGCTATCAATATTATCCTACATTAAATCACAAACTACATGCAGTGATAGTGTACTATAAAGATGCTACCAGAAATAGAGCAGATTCACAATCCTGATTTTTACATTGAACCTATTGAAATATTGGTCCAATAGCCTTCAATGTGAGGTTACTAAGAACAAATAGTGATACGAGTAGGCCCCTCATGTGACAGTACATCTTTTTTCACTGTGGATGGATTGCCACTTGCACAAGGATTTAAGCACTTGCAAAATGTCCTTTGACTGTCGAAGACCAATATCTAGCAACTTTTCAGAGATTCCAGTGAGAAACTGTCCCTGATTTACCTAAAAATGCCAGGAGTTAGAACTGGGATGTTTTATATGCAAGGGTGTGCTGTTCTGTCGCTGAATTTATGAACTTTCCTTACTTCCCATGTACATACTGATTTATAGGAATACTTCTTTGTTCAGTGAGTGAGAACTCTGACTATAATGCTTGCTTCTGGCTCTTTTTTTATGAGTGTATCTGTTTGAGAGAGTTATGTGTAAACTGATTCTTGCTGATTCTTGGTGAACCAAGAATGGTTCAGACTGTAAGATCAGTTGACATGTGTGCTGGATTCATGGCTACCACTAGCCATGTAGGTGATGTTGATATTAATGAAGGTAAGTACTTGAAATCAGTTAGACTTTTGTTTAAGCCGAGCTACGGTTCCAGAATGCTAATTTTTACTAAAAGCATCCTTCTGACCTCCTAAACACTGTCTGTTTCGTGACTGTTGCTCTATATGATTTCATGTTAGCCATGACAATTTTTTATAATTGCATAGCTCAAGAGCCCTTCTAATTTGCATCCTCTCCATGAACAAACTGTCCCCTCCCTTTCATAGGAGGCCAATCTTCCTTTCAGAGAGGCCATTGGGAAGGGCTATTGGGAAAAACAAGAGGGACACCACATTTTGCTGAACAAGTGGGTCTCCCTAAGTAACCAATTTCCATGCTAGGAATGAGGAATCATTAAAAGCTCATGCTTGAGTTTTGTTGTTTCTTTCCCTGTGGACTGTAGATTCTCATTTTTATAGTTGGCCAAGATAGTTTTGCAGCCTTTTAGGTAGGATGAGAGGAATGAGGTCCTTCAAATGATAGGTTTTGAAAAAAAACAAACCACAAATTATTTAGAATCTAAATCTTAACACTTGAAAACTGAAGGTATGTGTGCATGACCCAGTCCACTTTAACAAACCAATACACATTTATGAGTTTGAAAATGGATAGAAATGAGACATAAACAGCTATTCTATGTATAAAAACACACTGGGTAAAATATTTTTTTTCCATTTGGTGAGATGTCTCTGACTGACTGAAACAACTTATGTGGAAGAAGGGCTCAAAGGTACAGCTCATGCTTCCCATAAATTCGGCCCAGCTCCAAACCCTGGAATCTTTTCTGTACTTATTTCCCCAAGCATCTTGACATTAGTTGAATATTTAAAATTTAGGAATGTTTACAACACTCTTTTTAAAAGTTGGGGCTGGACGCAGCTTCCTTGCATTTTCATTTGATTCTTCCACATCCCCAAATTTGAGTTTTGTTCTACCTCTTCTGGTAATGTCATCATGTAAATGTCATCATGTAAATATGCTGTAGCTTTCTGGAAGTTTGGAGGTCCTAACCTTACCCAAAAATTATCTTTCTTGTAAAAAGTAAAAATGCTTTGAGTAAAATTTGATAATTTACATAGACATATCACTGCAGGTTTTGGGTGTAATACATGTGAGTCAGTATAATCTTTTTTCTATTTTTTTTTTCAATTATCCAATTTAGCTTGTAATACTGGACTTCTACTGAAATATTAATTAGAGCCAGTCCTATGTATCCTTCTAGCTCAACCAACATTTCATAAGTACTCAGTTTGAACCAAGCTTAATACATCTAGAACAGGGGTCGCCAACCTTTTGGACCTCAGGGACCACCAAACTCATAATTTTAAATCCCACGGACCAGAGACCCTGGGAAAATTCCAAAAAATTCTGCAGGAAAATTCCCCACCCCATTTTCCTACTGATTGATCATTCTTTATTTGGGATTGCAGGATACCGTCTCCAGCTCCATTCTCAGGGGGAGAGAGAGAGAGACTTTTGGCTTCATGCAAGGAAAGCAGCAGAAGCAGCAGAAGTCTTTCTTTCTGTCCCCTAAACTCCACCAGAAATGAGTCTTTGCCAGTGCAAACTCTTTTTTTCCCAACATTTTTATTGATTTTTAAAAAACGAACAGAAACAAACAAAACATGAAAACATAAAACATCTTTTTTGAAAGCAGCTTGATCCCGGGTTACATCTCTTCGTACAGACACAAATTCAAGTTCATGCTCATCTTTATATACCGTTCCATATCTTATTACCATTCTACATTTTCTATATAGCTTCTCCCCTCTTTTAACTCTCTTAATTCTATTTTTTTTTATTTCATCTCAATTTAAATCATTATACTTATATCCTTTGTCTGTCCTGTTTCAGCTGTCTATTATCTTTTCTCATTAAAACAAAATTTCTCCTGTAATCACTGATTGGAGTATAACGCCTTTATATCTTTCCCCTAAATTTATAACACTTAATATAATATATAACTTTCATTTGGATTCTGCTTAGTACATTCTAAAGCTACACACTATATTTTAAGAAAAGAAGAAATTATAAATGTATAATATAATTAAAACAACAATCCATACCAGTTCAACTCTATCGTTAAAATTAATATTCATTTAAATCTTAAACATTTTACACATTACTTTTCAAATAGGTATCATGCTTCTGTGGGAACACTTATAAATTTTGCGTAGTTACTCCCCACCCCCATTTCACTTATATTTTAAAACATTGTGTAACTAAAATGTTCCCATTCCTTCCTAATTCAATTCTCTCATTTATTTCATTTCATTTATTTTGTTCAAAAAAGTTTCACTAAATTACACTGAATATTTTATCCCATTTTTAAATCATATATTATTCCAATTTTCTAACATTATTTCTAATACAAGTATAACAATACAATCTTATGTACCTTTGCAGAATCTCATTTTCAGTTATATTTTTACCCATTATTTCTGAATAAGTCCTGTTTCTTTATACCTTGCTCCAAATTTTTGTAGCTTCTCTTCCCTTCCTTCCTCCCTTGTTTCTTCACTCTACCTTTTTACCCCCTTATCTCTCTACCTCCATTTCTCTCTTCTGTGTTCCTCTTTTCTGTTGCTTTCTGACATTATATCCACTTTTCACCTTATTTTTCCCTTTTTTGGTTGTTTTTTTAGGTCTTAAATTCTCCATTCTCTTACCCCCTTTCCTCTTTCTTCCCCAGATAAAGTTACTTGTTCATTAAAGATGGCTTCTTCTTTGTTCCTATCTTCTTGTTGCGCAGTCTTTTCTTGTAGTTTCTCATAGGTACAGATCGCCATTTCTAAGAAATGAAAAATGGAGCCAAAAGAGCCCTTCCCTTCTTGTTCCTCTTCTTTATATTTTTAAAATTCCATTTTCAATTCATCCACAAGTGATGCCATTGTAAAAAAAAATTTAAACAACCACCCAATTGTTTTTAATCATTCAAATATAATTTCCAGAAGTCCCAAAGTCACCAAACAATCCAAATACACACAAGCTGTTTCATTTAACACTTTCTTCTTTTTTCACTTTCTCTTCCTGGGGTTACTATTTAGTTACAAAGTTCCAGTTAAAATGTATCTTTTAGAAGTCTTATTACGATTTAACTTTAGATTCTTTTAAATTCCAAGCAGCCTCCTCCAGCCAAATCTTGCTCTTATTCTTTTCCTCTCCCTTCACACTTACAGCAAAAAAAATCTTTATTGTCCCCTTGGCATTTAATCCAGTTTAATTACCTGTTGGTGCCAAAGCGGATTTTTCCGATTTCTCATTCATCTGCTGTCAACATAAGGAAGGAGAGTGAGAAAAAAAAAACGTTCCCTTTTCACTTTCATTCGCTGCTTCTGAATCTTCTTTGGGAGCGATGTATCTTTTATAAGATTTAAATTCCAGGGTACCTCAGTTGTTGCTTCTTATCCCGGTCAGCCAAAACTTTCACTTCTTAACTTCCTCCTGCACTTTCTTTTCTGGCTGAGTGCTTCTTTGAGGCGGCCATTTCTGACTGCCGCTCTTACCGCCTTCGGGAAAGGGAGTTTAGCCAGCTGGGGAAGAAAGATGCGGCTTCCCTCGACCCTGCTGGGATCTCCCCCCTCTTCACACACCTCTACGGGGTGGCTTAGCCCCAAAGCCGAGTGGCTCGGGATGCTCCAGCGGCAAGCCCAGGCAGCAACCGTGCACGATCACGGATTCCTGCCTGCCGCCGAAGCCCTGCAAACTGGATCCCGCCAGTGCAAACTCTTGAAGAAGGATGCCTTGCAGGGTCCCAAAGACGCATTTCTGGTAGAGTTTGTGGGAGAGAAAGAAAGACTTTTGCTGCTTTCCTTGCATGCAGCCAAAAGAAGAAGAAGAAAGAAGTGGAAAGAAGCAGCCTGGTCACGAGGCAAGGCGTGTGGGGACACGTGGGGCAAGTTCCCTCCCTCCACCCTTTCCCTTTTCCCCTCACTACCTCATGTTGTTCACAATGCAAGTGGCGCAAGCCTTGTGTTCCCATGGGCCATGTGGGGGCACAGCCTTGTGTTCCCGCGTAGTCTGGATTAATTGCTTTGGGAGGTGCTTTGGGGCTGACATTTCTCTGCAGACCACCAAAATTTTCTCATGGACCACTAGTGGTTCCCGGCCCACTGGTTGGCGACCACTGATCTAGAATGCAGAATAACAGAAGGGACTTTGGAGTTCCTCTAATTCAACCCCCTACTTAAGTAGGAGACCCTATGCTATTCCGAACACATTCATACATGTTTACTTTACTTTATTTTACTTTATTGTCATTGCACCTCATACAACGAAATCAAACACTTTCTTCAGTGCACATCATGACCATGAAAATAAACACAAACACACATCCTTCACCCTCCACACATTGAACTGAAAACCCCCAACACTGCACTATACAGCAAAAATCAAAAGAGCTACTGCCCTGGGATAGAAGCTGTTTTTCAGCCTATTTGTCCTTGTTCTTATTGTCCTGTACTGTCTGCCAGATGGTAATAGTTCAAAAAAAAGGGTGCCCAGGATGAGATGGATCTTTGACAATGTTTTGAACTTTCTTAAGGCAGCAGGAGCTATAAAACTCTTCCAAAGAGGGGAGAGGGCAACCAATGATCTTCTGGGCAATTATGTTAACCCTCTGGAGTGCTTTCCTATCTGCCACTGCAATTGGCAAACATACAGAGGTGCAGTATGTTAAAATGCTCTCTATGGTGCAGCGGTAGAAGGTCACCAGCAGTTTTTCATTCAGTTGTTGTTTTCTGAGAAGTCTCAGGTAGTATAATCTCTGCTGGGCCCTTTTGATCAGTGCAATGTGAGCACCCTAGGTCAAGTCCTCTTTTATGGTAACACCCAAAAACTTAAAACTGGCCATTGCTCCACTCGGTCTCCATTGATAAGCAAGGGCTGGATGTCTGATCTGTACCTTCTATAATCCACTATAGAAGTGGTCTTATTGGTGTTGAGGACCAAGTTATTGTCTCCACACCACGAAAGCAACTGGTTACCCTCATCTCGATAGGCAGACTCATCTCCCTCGGAGATGAGTCCCACCACTGTTGTATCATCTGCAAATTTAGCAATAGTATTACTAGTGTGAGTAGGAATGCAGTCATGCACATAAAGAGTATAGAGTAAGGGAGTCAACATGCAACCCTGTGATGTACCAGTTTTGTGCAGAAAGTCTTGAAGGGGTTTCGTTAACCATCAAGTTCATTAGATAAACTTCAGTCAAGTTTCATATGGGCCTAAATATCTTCTTTTTTCATTTAATATAAGAAAAAAACATTTTGATGATAAAAGATAGATAGATATATGATAGATAGATAGATAAATAGGTAGATAGGTAGATAGGTAGATGATAGATAGATAGATAGATAGATAGATAGATAGATAGATAGATAGATAATGAAGATAAATATTTGAGGGACCACCACAAAGATGAGAGGGTCAACCTATTTTCCAAAACACCAGAAGGCAGGAAAAAAAATGGATGGAAACTAATCAAGGAGAGAAGCAATCCAGAGCTAAGGAGAAATTTCCTAACAGTGAGAACAATAAACTAGTGGAATGGCTTACCTTCAGAAGTTGGGGGTGCCCCATTGCTGGAGGTTTTAAAGAAGAAACTGGACAGCTATTTGTCTGAAATAGTATAGGGCCGTGATGGCGAACCTATGGCATGCGTGTCACAGGTAGCATGCAGAGCACATGAGTTGCAGGCAAACTTACCTCACCGTGCATGCGTGCACCTCATAGCTGATTTTCAGCGGGTTTGAGGCCTTTTTCAGCCTCCCAAAGGCTTGAGGAAGGCTTCTGCAGGCTTCTGCAGGCTTTGTAGGCCAAAAACTAGCCCCTGTTTTGTCACTTCCTGATTTCTGTAAAATACCACACCCTAGGGCGTGGGGGGCTTGCATTGCCTTCTGGGTGCTGGCACATGAGCGTGAGTGTGCAAACATGCACAGAATTTTTGCCACAGGAACCCAAAAATGTTAGCCACCACTGGTATAGGGTCTCCTGCTTGAGCAGGGGGCTGGACTGGGGGCTGGAAGGCCTCCAAGGTCCCTGCCAACTCTGTTATTCTAAGTTCTAAGAACTTAGAATATAACAGTGGAAAAAAATCTACCTATAGAAATTTCTCACCTCTCCAGGATGGCTTAATTGATAATTCTTTATGTCACCGAGAGTTGAATTGGGTGGTGCTTGTGGTCCTTTCCAACTCTACAATTCTATGGTTATTGTGTTACAGACTCCATCTTTGCCTCTTAAAGGTTTGCAAACGATGAAAGATTGATTGGTACTCCTAATACCATTGTGTTAATAATTAGCAAAGAAAGGAAAAAAAATGAGAAAAGGTCTCCAACTAATTAAAACAATAACAAAACTTTTTATATACAACCAACTGCAGATATTATAGTAATTTCTTATTCTTATCAGGTCAGAAAAGGATTAGAGTCATTGTGCTGAACAATTTTTAATTCACAGTAAAATCTCGAAACCGACTAAAGGGAATGAAGGATGTCAATCCTCCAAATGAACTAAATTAATCTGGATTACATCAGTATCTTTGCATTCTTAAAAAATGAATCCTGTTAATTTTGTTTTCCTTTTGTAAATTTGACTATTGTTGGAACTTGATCCATTGTTTAGAGTTGTAACCAGTACACTCTACAAGCCTAAACTAGCATTGACAAATTCCTCCCAATTAACCAAGGTTGTAAGTACTAAAGCAGGTATACAAAGTAGATGGCATAAATAATACTAATTTTTTTAAAGAAACTTTCTTTGGAAAGAAATGTATAACTCAGCTTTAAATAATGTTGAGCAATCACATATAATATGAGAAAGATGCACTTATAATGCTTTTGTTCTGTCATTCATTTCTTTCAGTATTGCATTTACGAATATTGGTAGAACAATTGTACATTCCATTATTATAATTTTATTGGCAGATGGGGATATAACTGTTATTTCTAATGCACTAGTAGGGTTGAAAATGGAACATAGATTGTGTTGAATAGAGAAATCAGTTTTATATGCGCCTGAATCCCTGAAATGGACTGACATATGATGTGATAGAAGATGGAAGAAATAAAATGTATATCAGGCATGAATATAAAATGCATTTTTATTTTACCAGCTAGAGTGATATTTAGCAGATTTTTCCAATGCCTTGCCATCGTTCTAAAAAATGTACGGCAATTGAAAAAGAGAAATGAACAATAACCACAATTTGGTTGAGGAGCTTAGGGATTCCTCTGTTCACCTTCAAAGTATATTTGTTTTTGAACTTGTGTTTTGCTCAAATTCTTTTCTCTGGAACAAAACTCATTTGTTCAGCTGATACAAACCAGCATGATTATGAATTACTAAACAAGGGGAAGGGATTAAAAACAATGCCTTCAATCAGAATTAAGGCCCATTCTGCCAAGACTTGAAAAGCTGAGGATGAAATGATACAGGGACAATATTCTTTTTCTCATCCTTTTTCTCCCCCGCATTAACCGATGGTTTAATTCATGACCTGCCAGACAAAATTCCCAAAAAACTATTGATAAAAACAAATGCATCTTCGTTTCCGATGGTTAAGGACATAGGATTCTAAATGCATCAAAGAGGAAGGGAGGAAATGATGGTGATTGAACTGCTGAAAGAAGTTTGGGGATAATTATTCCAGTGAGATTAAAAATAATGGCACTGTCAGTTTCTGCAAACATCCATAGCTTAACAGATATAAACAGCTGGCCAGGGCTTTCAGTATTATTGATTGATTTGCTTGATTTATAATAGGTCACCACACCCTGAAGCCTCAGTATGAATAACAGCAAAAACATAAAACCAACAAGTTGAAAATGGTAAAGTTTTACAAATATCTATTCTAACAGAATGGTATACGAAATGCCCAATTTCAATAGAAACTAATCACTATCCAGCTACCAAAAAATGCCCATGCTATGATTTCAGCAATTCTCCAGTGAAGGATAATCCATAGGTGATGGGCATCCCATTCTTAATGCTTCTCTTAGCAGTTCTAGTTTGGCATTTACAAACTCACAACCTTAATAAGTGACCTCAGTGGTGTATTAACCATTAAGCAGACTAAGCACGTGCTTAGGGCACCAGGCCCAAAGGGCGCACCACAAAGTTGAGAATATGGCTTCATTTGTACAGTATGTACAAAGGAGGGGGGGCTAAATCCACCACTGGGTGACCTCTAATATCCCTGGGGTGAAAGATGTGGGACTGGAAGCTGAAATTGGAAACAAAGGAGGCCACACTGAACTTAAGCTGTTTTGCTTTATGTTGAATTTAAGTAGCTCATCGTGATTATAATTTACAATTAACACTTTCTGTGGCTGAAGCTAGTCCCTTAATTCATATTTTAAATGGCTTATGAAGTCTTTAGATTTTTTTTTCCTGTATAACGCTCTGAGCAACTGCCTAAGATCACATCCAAATCAATTATGATATGAGAGGAAAATCTGAAGGACAGCATCTATGTCCATGAAAAGACAACTAAGTAGTTATGGCAGCAGCAGAAAATGGAACTTTGAGCCTACGATTCACCAAAAGGGATGGCGAGAAAATAGGGTCAATTGAGGGATCCTACAAATGGGAGCAGATCTCCCAGGGTTCCTTGATCAAATTCCCAAATAGTCACTCCCCACAACCAAATGTTGGATGAAAATTTAAATCAGCATATAAAATACTTGCAGTGAAGAGATGGGATAGTAATATATTACTTTACAGTTTTTGCTTTTGAGGTTGGGGTAAAAGTAGATCTTATGGAATGTCATTTTTTAAAGGCATCCTTAGAAACCATACTTTATAATCCTGTATGAATAGAAAAGAAAGGGGAGGAAAGTGGTGTCATTATCAGTTTGCACATAGTTGAAGCATTATACCTTTTTGAACTAAAAAATGTGTAGTGATTAGGTTTCAGTTTATCTTTCGTGACTAAAAATACCAACATGAGTAACTACATCTGTTCTCTCTCTTGCCAAAAATGAACCACTTTTCAGCATTCTGCTATACTTAATATTCTGTCTATCTCACAGTTCAAATTTGTTCTATATAAACTTCACCAATTTTTAAAAGAAAAGTTATTTATTACACTTCTCTGATTCTATGGAGCCTAATATGACAAAAGATTGGTCTTGGTCTTTATTTATAGATGGTTTTGGATTGCCTCTTTCTTCAATCATGCGAAGTTTTGACAAGCACAATAATACTAACAGCATTAGAGAGCTGCTGCCACCCAGAGACAATGGTTAACATTGCGGTCAAATCTTGAGTTCTTATAGTAAATTGCAGGTGACTTAATGACCAAATAGGTCTATTGCTGAACAGTAGCTCTATGTCAAGCACCCAAATAGAGTAAATTGTTGCAAAACCCATCTGATGAGGATAGAAGCAAAAATGGGACTGAATGACTTCAACAGAAGAAGGTGGATAAGTGCTAAACTGGGAATTATGTTATATGATTAGGGTTAAAGGGTGTTCACATTCCAGTGGACACACAGATCAACATACAGTGTGATATAATTAAGAGCTGTGGTGGCACAGTGGTTAGAATGCAGTATTGTAGGCTAACTCACTGCTTGCTGCCAGGAATTCAATCCTAACTGGCTCAAGGTTGACTCAGCCTTCCATCCTTCCGAGGTCAGTAAAATGAGGATCCAGATTGTTGGGGGCAATATGCTAACTCTGTAAATGGCTTAAAGAGGACTGTAAAGCACTTTGAAGTGTTATATTATCTAAGAGCTATTACCACTGCTATTTAATCCTCTAATATCCTAGATGCAAGTGGTTAGATTCAAATATTGTCTAAACTTATTGATTTCATTTATTTATTTATTAAATTTGTTTGCTGCCCATTTCACCATAAGGCAACTCTAGGTGGCTTACAACATTAAAAGGAAATCATAAACTATGAATAAATATATAAAACCACATTAAATACAATAAAACACAAGTTATAATTAAACATGGAGAGGAAAGGAGGACAATATATGAGGTGAAAGGGAGGGAGGAACTGCTATTAGTCGATCAACCACCTCCAGTGAGATAGTCTCCCATTGCAGCCACAAGCCAATTGGCAGAACCAGGTCTTCACGTTCTTATGAAAAGTCCAAGGGGTCAAAGTCAATTCCACCTCAGGGGCAAATATGTTTCAAACTGTGGGAGCATGGCACAAAAGATCCTTCCCCCAGACTCCACCAACTAGAATTCTTTGATTATCTGGATCTGCAGCATGTCTCCTCTGCCAGCAAAGATGGGGAGGGCTTGTCTCAAAAGGGTGAGATGGTTCCTCAAGGAACCAGCACCAATGCCATGCAGGGCTTTATAAGTAATAACCAACTCCTTGAATTCAACACCCTAGAGTGGTAACCAGTGCAGCTCTTAGAACAGTGATTTAACACAGGCCACTCTAGGGACAAAAAAAAAAAACTTTCCATGCTGATGCACTCTGCACCAGTTGAGGCTTCCTAATGCTCATCCAAGGGTAGTTTCATGCAGAATGCATTGCACTAGTTTGAGAAGACCAGGGCTTGAATGATTGAGTGCAGGGACTCTTGATCCAGGAGAGGCTGCAACTCAAAATTGTGTAAAGGCTCTCCCAGCCACGACTGCACCTACTTTTTGAGCCAGAGTTGCATATCCAGAACAACCATCAAGTTGCAAATAGGGTCTATCTGGGATAGTGCCACTCTACCCAGAACTAAAGGTGTCAAGAGTCCCAGAACTTGAAGTCTTGTACCCAAAGCCATTTGATCTTGCCACAGTTTCTCATCCAGGCCTCCACAGCCTCCAGGTGCTTGGGTCACTGACTGGAGATATAAAGCTAAGTATCATCTGCATATTGATGGAACCTCAACCCATGGTGATGGATGATCTCACCCCATGGCTTCATCTCAAAAAAGGAGTGGAGAGAGTACTGAACCTTGTGGCATGCCATAGAAGAGAGGTCATGGCTGGATCTTACTCCCTATTAGTACTGATTGGGGCTGACCTTGGAGAAAAGAGCCAAATCAGTGCAGGACTGTGCTATCCAGCTCCAGCCCCAGTATCATGATCAAATGGTGCTGAGGGATCAAGAAGAGCAAGGATGGTTGCACCACCTTCATCCTGCTCTAGACAGAGATCATCCATATCTATAGCACAGCTTACAGCCATTCATGTGGTTTAAGAGACTCTAGTGATTAGGAAAAGTACAGAAACCTCTTTATATATCTTTATATAAAGATAGAGGTCATTACTGTTCCATCTAAAGTGTGCAACCCACAGTAGTTTTCAGAATATTTGTACCTGTGCAGCAGAAATGTGTGTGTGTGTGTGTGTGTGTGTGTGTGTGTATCTTCTTGTAAATCTTTTAAGGAAATTGTTATTACTTTGACTGAATGTCTAACTTATAACATTCTCCAGATATCTGGAAGACAAATTATCCTGAGTATGAACTGGGAGGCATGACTTGTATGATGGTGATAAACATTTAAGTCTTTTACATCTTTTTCAACAGCAATGAAGCACAAGGCAAATTTCTCAATTGTACTTCACCTATTACGCATAACCTCTAGCTATATCTAATACATCTGATTGAGGTTCTAACTTAATTCTATCTCAAGACCTGGAGAAAACTCCTAAAACATGCTAATTATATAACTGTCCCATCTACCCCTTGGACCAAGGCCTGTGAAAAAGATGTAGAGATTTCAAGTTTGTCCACAAATGTATACTAAGATTATTTATTTTAATAAAGGTATTCCATGTCACTTTAATTCATGGGTCAGCATCAGA